>NC_090287.1:63061067-63730353 GCF_037392515.1 Haliotis asinina | reverse complement strand
CTATATATTTGGTCATTAATACGGCTGTTACACATAATGGTGTACCTACATATTTGGTCTTTAATACAGATGTTATACATAATGGTGTGAAGTAAACATTCATGAGTGTCAAACAGAATTTTTCAGGTGTAACAGCGAGTACAGGTAGGGGCTTACTACATCTGTACACACCTGTCTTAACGATGTCAGGAGATATAACACGACCCACAGGGAAATGTTCTGTTGAGACTGAAATAGTGTAATTGATAGATATGTGTTTGTGATTTACTATGATTTAGCTACATAGCCCACAACTGACAAGTGTGTGGGATACTATCAATAAAGTTGACGTATGACATACTTCTGCACAGATGTTCATGCCTTGTCATGTTTGAGAATATCATGAGAGTATCAACAGTGTTATCAAACATGAAAACGCAATTACAGTTGAGTGTTGTAGAACAATGATTCACCCATACCATATGACCAAACAGACTGGACACATCACATGAATGCTTGTGATTGTATGACATGATGTTCTTCAGTCAGTCTGGGTCAGAAGTCAGGGCACTATGTGAATAGTTACCAATATGCCTGGAGTAGTACATCAATGGTTATAGCAAGTGCGGAAAATGGTTATAAATGCTGTTGTACAATAGCAGTAGTAATGTGTAGGTGTGATGTTATAGTAAAAGTACATGTATAATGTCCCTGTTATATACTTTCAACACTTATAACAAGGCTGTGGTGTAAGGTGGACTGTCATACAAGGGTTTTAGTATATATTGAAAGGTTTTAACATGTGGGAATATACATAAAATAGCCATAACATGGCTGTACAGGAATCGTTGAAACATTGTAGTGGTATGATACGAATCGTTTTAACAAAGCGGGAGTCCAGGAGGGTAACATGACTATGGTAAACAACACCTAGACATTCTAGCAAGCAGTGGTTATAAAATGGTGAGTATAATAGCAGTAGTGTTGCTGTATTGTAGACAACTCTGGATTATCCATATCTGTTTGTATTTGATGACAGATTTATTTGACTGTACACACTATGAGGGGAGACTTAACCACACTTTGTAGCCTTGTAAGTTGGAGGGGATCTGTGTAGAAGCAGGTAACAGTGCATGTGTGCTGACATTTATGTCCCCTGTGATGGAACTTTGAATAGAGAGTCAGAAATGTGACCATATACAAAACTATGGTCCCATTCACAGATATTTGGATTTAACATTCACAGAATTGACGCACATTAGTCTCTCATGTATATGTGAGTTGTATTCATGCATTCATAACTGAAGTTGTCCTGATCGTTCTTAGCCCAAGGCATGTTTTGTGATGAGTACTTATATGATTATGTGTTTGTAGTTTATGTCACAAACTCACTGCCTGGTTCAATCCATTGGTTCAGGACCCTGTTCTTCAAAGTGATTGTAGTGCGATGACAGTCATAAGTCTGTGTTAAAATATGGGAGTTCAGATCACTCTAGGGCTACAATTGTTTTGTGGAACACGTCCCAGGACAGTGTTATTTTACCTACTGCTAATACCACAGTGCAGTGATCAAGCTGTTGGATTAGATAATGTGTTTCATTATCAACCATGTGACAAAATACTTTTGATAATCTACATTCAGCAGTAATTAGGGCCTCCTCGCCTGCTGCAGATTAGGGGATTAGTGGGGATTATGCAGGTCTAAACAGCCCACACAGGACTGTGGGTTACCTACCTTTGATCACGGGGGAAGTGGGCAGGGCATGGATACATGTGGATGACGGCTGGCGGACAGGCATATTTGTTCAATATCACAGAGCAAGTTGTTACATCAGACAGACACCACATGGATTACATAGGGCAACAGGTATGATGTCACTGTTTACAGATCGAGTTTCAGAGCAGTATGTCTATTGGTGGCTGGTCACATTTCTCCTTACTTAAGTATAGATTTTGTTAAAACCTGGTGTTGAAACATAGACAGGATAATTTGACATATCATTTCAACTTTCATAAAGTGGAAATTGATGCTTGTACTTTAAACAATATATGGAGAACTTTGTATATAAACAAGTTTAATATGAAGAAGAAACTGAAGTTTATACCTTTGACAATTTATTGATAAAATCTTATATAAAACGTGTAAAATAAAGTGGAAATAAATATATGAACAAAATAAAGAAACTTTCATAAATATTTTGTGCATGTATGTTAATGATGCAAGTAGGGTAGCATTAGATTAGTGCTAAAAGTGAATGTGTTTTTGAGTGTATGAAGTCATGATGGTTAATTCGGAACTGTTCAGGTCAGACTACTTGTAAGACTTCAGGGATGGTCAGCTAGATGACCATTGCGTGATGTGAGGCTGAATGTTAGGAAACTGTTCCTGATGACATATCCTGGAGGTTTTCACATACCAGTACTCACATTGTGATGTCAGCATCTTTGAATTGCTGCCAGTTGTTCTGTAATGCATGCTGAGCTGTGATGTCTGCCTGTGGAGACAGGGCGCTGATGAAGGAGGAATTGCAAGTCAAATTGACTGAATATCTCAGAATGGTAGTTTGAGACAGCAGTGGAAGCCGGAGTTCACTCTAACATTGAGGGTAAATCTGTACTTAATTGGCAGATCAGCAGCGACAAGGTGCTTGTAAGTTTTCTGCTTACAGAATTGTTAATTTCTCTATTGGATGAGTTCCAGTATCCATAAGGAGTATATTTGAATAGGTTGCAGACATGTTTGGCATTTGGCTGTGTCTGCAGGTTGGGTTAAGTGTCAGGGGCTGTGCTCCAGGTTTTGTACTGGAATAAGGCGCATTGATTCTGTGATATGTGTTATGTCATTGTGACCTCAGTGATCACTTGAGATGAAACATGATGATGGGCAGTGGTAGGGAGTGTTCCTGGTTGTCTGTTAATGCTGGGACGCCACATATGGAGCCAGTTCATACCAGGGGAGGCATATAGATGAAAAACTGAATATAAATATATGATAGTATACTTTGTACCATTGAATGTGTTGTTAATCGATACACACATGATAAATATTTATTCAAATGTATGGTCTGAGGCACCATGTTTTGTTGTGCAGAGTTGTGTCCCTTAACTGTGACTTCATGTGCTGTATGCTGGATTTAGCCTGATTATGATCTTATGGTTTCCATTATATGACAATTTGCGGACTCAACAGAAGTGTATTGTGCTTTGTTGATATTGTGAAAGGATTGGGAGAGGCATCTTTTGAATGGTTCCTAAAATAAATGGTAGTCTCATGGTAGACAAGTCTCATTACAAAATTTTAATATGTGCAAAGTTCAGATTGTACCATTTCATCTTTTAGGTTGATTTGCTGCCTTTGTAAGATTCTCTCACAGATATCCACGATGCTTTTCAATATAGACTGAAAAAATGTCGCATTGAGATCAATGTGTAGTGGAGTGTGTAAAAACGTATGTTAAATAGAATCATCTATGACAACTACCAAGTTTCATGTGCATCCTGCAGTAGAGTATGTTTGTAATTAACATGCTTATTATAGATGGGTGGATACAACAAACTGGATCTCAGCCAATTGTTGTATGTCTTGTAATATGCATAATTAATTATGGTCATAAAAAAATTGAAATTAGTTGTCACTTAGAGTTTATTGTCCCAGCTGCAACTTGGAACTAGAGACTATGTTATCAGCAGCTTCGGTTCATACCTACATCCCAATTCTTGCTGACGTGATATCTCATCTGTTGTACTCAATGTCTTCACATTTCGTGACAACCTGCATTGGGAGATTATGCAGACACCATTCAAGTTTGGTGACCATGACCTATTTTCAAGGTACCACAACACTTTGACCACTTTTCAAACTCTTTTTAGCAAGATATCTCATGAACTATTGTACCATTGTGACAGCCCACATTGTGGGTTTACACATACACCAGTTGATTGAGGTGACCTTGACCTTACCTTCAAGGTTAACCACAACAATTTCACCACTTTTGACAGCCTATGATGGGTGAACATGCAGACACTGGTCATTTCAGGCATCTTGTTTGTGACCAAAAAACTAAAAAGTAGTAAATATGTTGTTAATATTTGGTTCTTCTGTAGTGGCAGGGGACATTTCCATATTCACGGCAAACACTTGTTATGACTGAAATTTACTGTATATGCAAATGTAGAGGGATCCAAAATCCTTTGTTCATGCATGTTAACATATTGCCGGCATGTGGCTTTATGATGGAGTGGTTACAAGCCAGCTTGTGTCAGTATTCAGCCTGAGTTATATGCACACATGGATGATAACCGTTATGCAACAAGAAACATTAATGATCATCTGTTTGCCACCAAATCACCAATGTTTTGTGAGCAGGACAAATCCTCACTGGATGACCTAAGACAAACCATGCTGGTCACTGTAGAGTTTGGTTAGAAAGACAGTGGAGACACTGTAGTCAGTCTATACATATTGCTCAGTTGTAGAGTCATTGTTCTTGAGAGACAGAAAGTGTATAGATCTCTGTATCTTGTTAACAGGGCAAGATGTAGCCTCATAGTGCTGTATTTACACTACAGTTGTGTCTGTATGACGTGTCAACTTCTCCTGATTACATTAGCCTGCTGGAGCTGGATCATGACAGCTTTGACTGGCTTATACAATATTTGGACTATCTAGCTGGATCACGATAGATTTGACTGTCTTGTACAATATTTGGACTATCTTGCTGGATCATGACAGCTTTGACTGTCTTGTGCAATATTTGGACTATCTTGCTGGATCACAATAGATTTGACTGGCTTGTACAATATTTGGACTATCTTGCTAGATCATGATAGATTTGACTGGCTTGTACAATATTTGGACTATCTTCCTAGATCATGATGGATTTGACTGTCTTGTACAATATTTGGACTATCTTGCTGGATCATGATAGATTTGACTGGCTTGTACAATATATGGACTGTCTTGCTGGATCATGATAGATTTGACTGGCTTGTACAATATTTGGACTATCTTGCTAGATCATGATAGATTTGACTGGCTTGTACAATATTTGGACTATCTTGCTAGATCATGATGGATTTGACTGTCTTGTACAATATTTGGACTATCTTGCTGGATCATGATAGATTTGACTGGCTTGTACATTATTTGGACTATCTTGCTGGATCACTATTTGGACTATCTTGCTAGATCATGATGGATTTGACTGGCTTGTACAATATATGGACTATCTTGCTTGATCATGATTGATACAATTGGCTTGTACAATATATGGACTATCGAACTGAATCATGATAGATACAACTGGCTTGTTCAATAATTGGATTGTTGAGCTGGATTGTCGTACAAAACCGGACCATTGAAGCTGTGGCATGATGTGACATATTTCTATTACAACATGGTACTTATCACAATTTGTCGAAATGAGTGGCTTTTACCCAAACCAATCACTTTCTATGAATAAAAAAATTTTTACTGTTGACTAAGATATCTGTTTCCCCTGTTTCAGAGAGCAGTAATCAGGCTGACCGCCCTAGAAGTCTGTCTCTAGAACAGAAAGAGGCCTTGTCAAGGATGGAAAAATCTCAGGGTGAGGCAGAGTATGGCACCAGGTACATGGAGATCCCGTACAGGGCCCTAGAGTCTGACCGGGAGAAAGAGACCCCGCCTAGAAGCATGTCCTCCTCTTTATCCAAGGACAGCTTATTCTCGGAGACTAGCAAGATGAACACACCAGACACACCGGGGGACCGCACATCCTCCAAGGAGGGGACGCCAGACCGTGGTAGGCAGACAGACACTGCAGCCATGGCTTTCACTGTAGACTTTGGGGATGATGACAAGAAGTCAAAGATGCCCAAGTCTCTCAGTGAATGTGTGCCTTCCAAAATAAGGAAAAGTTTTCGAGAAAGAAAAGATAAAGTCCAACAAAGGTCACAAAATAAAGAGGCCACACCAAGCAAGTCGGAGGTGAGGATAAATGGCTTTACATGGTTAACTTTTGTTGTCTGTATGTCTTATGGTTCATACAAGTGCCAGTGTTTGAGTGGGACATAGGATGACATTTCTATAAGCAGGAATACAGACTTTGATTTGCCTGATATGACTGCCAATGGTTGCAGGAACGTATGTATCGGTTGGGACTTTCTGTAAGAAAGGACTCATAGACCTTGAGATCCAGTATTTATGGTATTGTTGATCCATGGTATATGCAGCCCAGTGTGTGCAGTGGTCTACAAGACAAATATCAATTAATTCTTTGAAGACAAGGGGTCGAGATGTTTTTAATGTTTTATTTTGAGGACGACATTTGACATTTCAGGAGGAGCGAGAGATGTCGCCCGCACAGACAAAGAAGCAGGATGACACGGCAAGCTCCTCCTCAGACACAAAACCTGTGAAAAAATATTCAGCATCAAAGAAGACAGATTCCCATGGCAACAAAAAATTGGGGGGAGAAAAATCTCCATCAAGGCTTACAGAAAATGGGGATTCAAGCGGCAAGAGTGACACCCCTGTGAAAGGTAGTGCTTCATGGGCTGATTTTATTGATTCTCCACAAGGATCAATGTTCCCAATGTTCGGAAGAGTGTTGGCCTGACCAGGAGTAACTGAATCACAGATACAGTATATCCTAGATTAAATACCCAGACATATGTTTGTTTCAGTACTCTTAATACTCACCAGTTAATCACAAATTCCACAATGGTGGTGAGAAAAAAACGTCTTGGCATGTTATTGAGACTTGATGCTAAACCAAGACCCAATGCCCTGATACACAAAGCATTTGAAACATTACTCCATAGTTTATCATAGGCTTATGAATGTTGTGATATGAACACTTTGTGGATTGTGGAAGGGGGATACAGTAGTCCTCTACATTGTCATTTCTGTCAGGGTTGTTCTTTTAATTGGGCAGTGAAGGGTTAGATGGCTTGAAGTCTCTTTCAGGAAACTGTGTTTGACTTTTATCCCTTTTTGATGATCATGTGTCACACTTATACATACAGAATACATGTTTGGATCTGGGGTTTTTTTTGTTTAAATTGTCACTGCAGAATAAGTAGAATTAGTATTAGTATAAAGAGATCTTACTATGCCACAAACAATTTAGTAGAATGAGACTTTGGACTGGACAGACTGTACAACAAGGATAGTGAGGTAGATGGTGAAATAGGCTGGGTTTGGGTGGGGTCAATAAATTACTGTTACTGTACATATGAATTGATATGTTCAACATCTTAAACTGATCTGTGATGCTTGACTGAATTCACATGTTTTGTTTCATTTTCTAAATTGAAATTTTTGGAATTGTAAGGAATGTTCTTTTGTACAAGCTCTTTATTGTGATCTTGAGCCAGCTAACACCCGTGAGTTACCTGAGTTATCTCCACTTCCCACTTCTTGAAACAATTTAACATTTAGAAATAGACAGACAAGTGCACTGTATTGATATTGAGGTGGCCATCTTGACATGTTAGGCAAATGACCATGCAAAGGATGAAAATTATCTGACTTACCAAATGAAAGAAAATATATTTTCTATGGCTTACACCACTATGTTTTATTTACAGGTTCCAGGGCAGCTAGGAGTAAGAAATCCCCAAGTTCTGTGCGATCCAATACCAAATCTCCTAAATCAAAACCAGCAGAAGTGTCAACGTTGGATCCTACGCAATACAGGGACCCTGCATCCTTCCTCATAGACAAGATGTTTGAGGGTAACAGCAAGGGCAACCAGAAGCCTGTAGCCGAAATGGAAAGTAGTGCCGTTCCTCTGACCGAACATGACTTGTACCAAGAGTCGGCAAGCTATGATTTAATGGCAGTGCAGAACGGAGATTCTAATGGTGATCTGATTTCTGCCAGTAATCTCAAAAAACAAAAATCAAAAGACATATGTAGTCCATGCATGCAGGTGACCAATGACAAACTAATTCCTGATAAAAAGGAAGACGATAAAGTGAGTGAGGCAGGGACCTATACTATTGAGGCAGAGGAAGAATGTGGTGATGAGGATGAAGCGCGTAGGAATATTGACCGAGTTTTCGGGGTGGACCCTAATATTGTGTTTGAGAGACCTGTGATAGATGTGGAGAACAGTGATGAGGAAGCTGAAGAAGGGGAGGTAACTGAGAATTTAGAGTCAGCACAAAAACGAGCATTCCGAGATCGGGGAAGCAGCATGGAGGTGGAGGCAGGGAGCGCAGACACCATGGAAGATCTGGAAATTCCAGATGATATTGATCTCGAGGTGAGCCACAACACTTTATTTAAAAAATGATAGATCTGAAGCCTGTTGATAATATTTGGAATATTATTTGTCATGTTTTAATAACATCACATGCATTGAAACACACTAGAAACTGGGCCTGTTCTATAGTAGCCAGATAGATTGATGCTTGCTAACCCATCAGCTACTTAGAGTCATTGACAGCAGACAGATGAGCTGCAAATATCTTAACTGACTACTCTTCTCAAGGCTAAGTGTTTGATGAGTTTGAATCAGCATCAGCCTTGGTAAAGTCAAACAGGGTTTTAGATCAATGAACCAATCTGGCTGTTCTTGAAACATATGTGGCCCTAAGGAACTTCTAGAGCCCATTCTTAACTCAAAGTTAAGAATTCTAAGGGCTATGAACATTTTGAGTGTAAGGACCCAGACTTGTTCGACTGAGTGATTTAGAGATCTGGATTACATCTTCTTTTGGTATTATGCTGTAAAATGTGAAGACCGAAGCTTTTGGAATCAAATCAATGGCAGTGGTTTCAAGACACCTCGGGAGTTAATTACTGTGATTGTCACCAGAAATGATAAATTTCCAGGATTGTATAAACACTGAAATGTAGTGAAATATATTTACTTAATGGTAATGGAATTTTTTTTTTCATTTTTTTTAAGACTTTCTTAGAAAATCAGGTGAGTGACCAAAGCCAGTATATCCTGTATATCTCTGCTGTGTGATATACTGCATAACACTGCTCTCTACTCTGTCTGTATAGGGATATATCCTTGTATCCTCATTGCTTCTTGTATAGTGTTAACTCAGTGTTACATACCTGTCACAGTTTACCTGCAGTAGAAATGCCATTTGGATGAAGTTTGCTTTCTTTTGAAATTGTGTTAGTTTCTGTCACTTTTCCAACAGTTTTGCATTTTGTATATTCTGACTCCTCTGATTTTTCCATTTGTCCTGTAAAGCACTATCAGAGATACAGTAAAACTATCATTGGTGCAATAGATTCTCAAGAATTCTGAGGTTCACGTACAAAAGAGAATTCACTGTCTCTTAAGACTGATGAAGGTACAGGCCTCTGTGCAAAATTATGAAGTACATAAGCCAATTAAAATGAAAAAGGAGTGAAATCACATAAATCTGTGGAATATACTTCTGGAATCATCAGATTCTTAGGATTAATATGAAATATGTGATCATTTTACATGACAGCGGTCAGTTCAATTTGCCTGGTCACTTTGGAACCACTCTATTCTCAATTTAGCCTTGCTCTTAGCTGTGAGAATAGATCCTGTCCTGGAACATTGGCAGAATGTAAGGGATATGAGATGTGTTGTGTATAATGTAAAAGCTGAATGGCCTCAAGCCAACAAAGAAGTAAACGACACCTTCCACACTGAGAATGTAACCATGTACAGCTGAAGGGTGAAAGGGAGACGACTCTTTCATCTCTAGTATGTTCATGGACTGCAATATCCTATTGCATTCTGTTGTATGTCAGGTCAATAATGTCCTTTGAGTGTATGCAAAATAAATGTCACAGTTTCTGATACACATGCTTGCTGACCCAGAACATTATGATTGAGTAGTTCTGCCCATGACTTCAGCTCTGCCATTTCCCATTTGGCACACCTCTGTCATATCACTGTCACTCTACGCCAGTGTTTTCACTGTAGCTAATGGCAATGAAAGGCTAGCAGCACTAGCTGTGGTAATGATCACTCAGGTGCCTGACACAGTATGTTGTATCTGCCGGTGGTTGACAAAAGCCGGTCATATACTAACATGCTTTTATATCTGATACCATCTTTCATCTGGGACGTGTGTAATGTCTACAATCCACCTGGAATAGAGCTACTGTGTAACTTTTTTCGCTGTGTGCTTTCTAGGGCGGCCTGATGACTGTAAGTTGAAATGTTAATTCAGTGCTTTTTTTTCTGCATTTGACTCTTGTTACATTACACATATTTGTGATGTTTTGGATCTGTGTGTTCTGTACTGTGTGTCCCTGTGTCAAGTTTTTTGTTGTCAATGATGTTGGGTGAACACTTGTTGCTGGGGAAACTAAGGTGTGGGTAGCAGTCCCTAGGTGTGTATGTAGATGGACACAGATGTATGTTCTACTTTCTTTCAGCATGGAATAATTACGCACCATTTAATGGGGTCACATCTAAGAACATACATTATTTATTCATTATTCATAATTAGCATCATCAACATGTTATTAAATGTAATAATTTCTACATGACTGGCAATGTGTGAGGAATTAATGAGGTAATGTTGCTATGAAGTTACTGGTTAATTACAAGTGTCACTCATATTTTATATACTGACTATATTTTAGTGGTACGGTGTTGAAGACTGTTTTATAAACTAAGCTTACTACACTGAGTGTAATTTTACTTGACTCTGAATTAGGGCTAGTGGAGACTTCTCATCCTTTAGACTTTCTGAATAAAGTATTGACCGTTTGGTTAGATGATTGTTAAAACATGAATGTTTCCACACAGTCCAGTTTGTTCTGAAATGACTGTTCCAGGTTACGTGTCGTGTATCCAGAGTGTTTTCATACTTCATCATCTGTTCATAAATAAGGAATAATAATAATAAATAAATAATTATCATTAATAAGGTGATCATTTTCTGTGTTTTTGATATAAACATGATCAAGCATTGCATTCATCACTTATTCAGCTGGAAACATGTCTGTGGACAAAACTCTGAAGTTCACATACAAAAGAGTTTGACTTCTATGGAATGATGGCTTCTCACAAGTATTATTTAATATTAGAACCAGATTATCTCAACAGGTCCACAGGTTTATAAGCTGGTCAGAGACATTATTTTCCAACAGTCCAGACAGGATTGAATCCTTCAGATTTCGTCAGGCTGATGTTTCCTGGGTTTGCTGAATTCCTCGATTCTTACATGTGAAGTATTGTCTGTCAGAGGCAAATTCACATCAGTATCGGTCACTGTCAGACTTTTTGATCAGAACAGGTTCTAAGTCTGAAGACAAATGTGTTAGGATTATAGAGAAATCACTAGACATGTATGTTTGCCCTGAAAACCCAAGTGAATTGCCTGTGCACATTTTTTTATCCACCGTTCGTCCGTAATCATTTTGTTTCCGCAGCATAACTCAGAAACTGTTCAATATTTTTAGACCAAACTTGATAGATATAGTAATCTGAGCCTATGGTTGTGCCTTTTGCTATTTACAGATTTTTGGTATTTATATTATTTTTGTTTTTCCTAATGAACATTTTGGTGTTAGTCTTATGGTGGGGTGGGCTTCGTTTCCAAAGCAGAACTCAAAAACCGTTCAATATTTTTCTGCAAAACTTGGTAGATATATCAGTCAGAAGTTGAAGTGGTGTCTTTTGCTATGTACTGGTTTTTGTGATATATTATTTTCTAGGTTTCCACGGAAATGATTTGGAAAATGGAGGGATGGGCTTCGTTTCCGTAGCACAACTCAAAAACCATTCAATATTTTTCTGCAATACTTGGTAGATATCTGAACCTATAGCGGTGCCTTTTGCTATTTACAGGTTTTTGTGATTTACTATTTTCTTGGTCTCCATGGAAACGTTTTGGACTTAGTCTCAAAATGGAGGTATGGGCTTCGTTTCTGGAGCAGAACTCAAAAAACATTTTCTGCAATACTTGGTAGATATATCAATCAGAACCTGAAGTTGCACCTTTTGGTATTTACAGGTTTTTGTGAGTTATCATTTTCTCAGTTTCGATGGAAACGTTTCGGACTTAGTCTCAAAATGGAGGTATGGGCTTCGTTTTTGGAGCAGAACTCAAAAACCATTTTCTGCAATACTTGGTAGATATATCAGTCGGAACCTAAAGTGGTGCCTTTTGCTATTTGCAGGTTTTTGTGATTTATCATTTTCTCAGTTTCCATGGAAACGTTTTTGACTTACTCTCAAAAGTGAGAGGTGTGTTTCGTTTCTGGAGCAGAACTCAAAAACTTCTTAATATCTGTCAGTAAAACTTGGCAGATATGTGTGGCAGACCGCAAAGTGGTGCCTTTTGCTATTTACAGGTTTTTGTGATTTATTATTTTCTCAGTTTCCATGGAAACGTTTTGGACCTAGTCTGAAAAGTGAGAGGTGTGTTTCATTTCCTAGAGTACAACTCAAAAACCATTTCATATCCTTCAATGGATCTAGGCAGATATATGAGACAGATATTGAAATTGTGACTTTGCTTACTACAGATATATGGCATTTATAATTTTCATGAATTCCAGGGAAACAATTCAAACTTAGTCTAAAAAAAACAGTGAGTAACTGTGAGATGATTTATCCTTTCAAACATGTGGGGGCTGGGGAGATATGTCATCTTCTGATGACTCTTGTTTAAACTTGAAGGAAAACCAAGTTTTATGGATAGTCTTTATTGCTGTGGGTGCAACGTTTCGGTGTAGGTACGAACACCGTTATCCAGCAAGCCACTTACTTAATAGAACTTGGTTTTCCTTCATCTATACAACTTCTAAAATGCCTTTCAAAGAAGTTAAACTTGTTTTAGCTGAATTTTGCTGTCTGCGTAAGACTAACCCTGAGGGTCTGTGGTGAAGGTATGACATAGCAATCTAGTCACCTTCCTCCCTCAACTGTCATTGTGAAAGGATGTGCAGTGATTTATCAGTGACCTGTTTGCATTAATTTCCAGACTGTGTAGGGATAAGTAAATGATATTTCTAATTCTGTGATATAACCTTGGTTTCTTAACCTCTGCTTGTCCTTATGTTGAATGATATCTCTATTGATGTAGAGTTACCTCACAGATCATTGTAGGACCAGTCAACATGAACTACCTCAGGTCATGACCCCTGGTGTATTGTCCCACTTGGGGAACATCCCATGCTTTGAGCTAGTTTGTCAATATAAACAAATAAAGGAACACAGGAACATTCAAGTGTTCCTTTGATATTTTCCAGTTTTCATCACCAGCTTTGAATAGGGAAGAAATCTGACAATAAGTAAAAGAACACTGCCATGCAGTGGTGTTCCATTATATGTTTCACCAACATATCACCCGTTAAAACTTAACACATGACAATGTTCTGTCCCACACATTGCAGACCGTTTCTATGGACATTCATATACAAGTGAAATATTTCGATCTGTTTACATTGTTAAGACTGAACATTCCTAAATCAAAAAAGAGATTGCCATCAATAAAGAGATTGCCATCAGTAAAGCGATTGCTAACCTTGAAGAGTGATTGCCATAAATATAGAGATTGCTAACCTTGAAGAGGGATTGCCATTAGTATAGACATTGCCATCCATAAAGAGATTGCCATCCATAAAGAGATTGCTAACCTTGAAGAGGGATTGCCATCCATAAAGAGATTGCCATCTATAAAGAGATTACCATCCATGTTGAGGGATTGCTGTCCATATAGAGATTACTGTTTATAATGATATTATCATCCATAAAGAGATTGCCGTCCATTTAGATTACCATCCATAAAGAGATTACAAACAATAGAAAGTACAAAATTGCCGTGGGTGTGTGTTAAACTTATAATCAGAATGTCTCACAAGTGATCTTTGTGCTAAGACTCTTCTGAGCATCAACATTCATGTTTAGGAGATACAATCACCTTAACACTAGCTGCTTTGTGGAATGGGGTGATTATTATGCAAGTACTCAAACTGCCCCTGTGTTGTCTTTGGAGAGGGATCTGCAGGTGTGTTTCGTCACGTCCTAGGTTATTGTTGGTCACATGTGGAACGTTGCAGGTAGGTGTGTATGCTGTTTCTGTCATGGTGTCATAGACGACATGTTTGTGTGGTGATCTAGGGTGAGGATCTGCTCTGCCATGGCATCACAGTAATGCATCATCACATAATGCTTTATTCGTTAATACACAGTTGGTGAAGTTAGGTGCAATGTTTGATGGTTTGGATATGTCTGAAACTTGTTTTAAATCTTGATAAGATTGTGTGCAATATGCATTAAAAACAGCCAAAAATAAGCCCTAAATTTCTAAAACTGATTAAGCTAATTTTCTGTTGCTGAAAATGAATGGGCACAGTTGCGTGGTATATTTCCCAGAATATGAACATGTTGGTATTTCTGAAATGCCAGTTACAAACCGAGTATACAATGTTTCCTTTCACTTTATATAGCATCATGTGGAAACAGATTCTACTGCTCTATCCAAGAAGAGCTATGTGCAAACTTAAGAGTCAGTTAATGTGGAAAAAATCATAACAAAATCTTGTACCAATCTTCCTTGTATACTTGGCGACATTTATTTGACAGATCCATCATCGCCCACAGGATCATTTCTCAGTGTTATTTCTGGTCCTTTGAGTTATTTCGATAGCCATTTCACAATACATGTTCATTCTGGCTCACTCTCACATGAGATCGCTCATGTACGTTTCTTAATAAGGATATTAATATCTGGCCTAGGTAGGGACCTGCAATTTAGTTAGATAAAATTATCATCTTTGGGATTGTGTTTTGTGTAGGTGTCCTTGGTTTGTATCAACAACTATCAAATATGTCACTTGTAGCCAACTCTGCTGTACCGGTGGTCTTTATAATTGAGTCTGAACCAGACTATCCAATGATCAATAGCATGAGCATCAATGTACACAACGGAGATACAATGATGTGTCAACCTAGTCAGTGATCGCTGTAGTCACCTCTTATGACAAGCATGGGTTACTGAAGATCTGTTCTAACCCAGATCTTCACATTGTTTCCCAATTGCTTAGATTGATGCACATGCTGTTGATCACTTTTATCACAAGTATTTACAAGCCGCCACCATATAGCTGGTATATTGCTGAGTGCAACTAAACTCACTCACTCCTGCCGTACAAACATTGAATATTGTATATGACAGTTTTGACCCCACACATTATGCAGACAGTGACTATTGTATATGTCGGTTGTAGTCGCCTTGTCATATACAGTGATTATTGTATTTATTACTCACCCATGAAAGATACTGCTGTGTAACATTTTTATGACAATATCATACTAGTGTAATACTGCTAGACATATGACATGATAGTGGTTACAGTTGTGACGTCACAATGTTTTGCCTCTGTTGCAATGGTGTTAGACTTTGTTTATCTCTCACAAAGCTGACAGTAACCATAATATTGTCATTTTCTATCAATTCATGTTTCTAGTTTAATAAACTGAATACTAAATTTGCGTCTGTGAAATAACATTTTAATATAAACTCATGAAAGATTTAGTAACAAACTCGCAATTACTTGTTTGATACCAAATCATATAGTATCTTCTATACATCTATCATGGTGATCTGTTGTTATACACTGACTAGTGTATATATCAGTTGGTGAATACTGATTTTTAGGTTTGAACTAAAAATCTGACACTAGGATTTTGGGTCCATGATACAAACTCATTTCAAGATGAGGTGGAGTGTGAACTAACTACATGAAATTGTAGCAGAAACATAATGTGTGGAGTGTTTCATAAAACTAGACAAGTGTTATCATACATGCTGAAACCTATTACAGAAGCGTTGTTCATTTGAAGAAATACAGTATGCAGGGCCACAGAGCCATGACATATGATGATGCTATTTGCCTAAAGGCAGTAGTATATGTTTAGGGTGAAGCCTATTAGAGAACTGCTGCTTATTAGAGGAAATACATGCAGAGTCACAGAACCATGACATATGATGAAACTATTTGCCTAAAGGAAGATATAAATTGATACTATTTGCCTAAAGGCTGTATATGTTTAAGGTCATGTGATGTTGGTTGTCTGACAAGTGAGCACCAACCAGCGAGGAGTGTTGAATATTACAGCAGTTATACATATGGTTAGATTCTGCTTAAGGCAGCTGACACATCTACACCAAGTGGCATCAACTCTGTAATGTCAGGACACTTCATTTTCCATGATTTGTGTAGTGTGGGAAGTTTTCATCTGAAAATTCAGCTCAGTAGTTTAAAAAAGTATAGATTTTAATTTCATATATGTTCTGTTCTTTAAAATATGAAGGGATGAACACAAAATAAATGTTTGGGTTGTAGGAGAACAACTTAGAGTTACCTCCCTTTGGTTGTGGCCCCAGGTGTGTTATGATTGGTAAAAATTTGTTGTGTTTGTGAGGTCTTCAGTTGAGTAATTGTAATTTCTAATTGTATTCTAATTTAGTAAACTTAGCCTCTGTACTTTTCGTTACACTCCACTACTGAGTCTAACAAAACCTTATGGGAGGTCACATCAGGTAACCCTTGAGATTGACCAATCAGAACATTTCTTACCAAATCGTGAAAGTGGACATTTGTACTTACAGTTGTAACTTTTTGTCTCGAAAAGATTCATACCCGAACGAGTCTGAATGCTATTGAGCGTACAATCGCTTCCGAGTGATGCACACAGAGCACGTTACAACCATGACAACGATGAATAAACAGACACTGAAAATAGTGTTTTTGGCAATACTGAAAGATGTCATCTTGCGGAAATATTAGCTAATGGTTACCATGTCAACAGAACCACAAGGCGTATATACTGCAGGTGAAATAACAGTGTTATGTGCAGATCTTTTGCTTGTTGAGAGATCTGTGTCAGCAACCTGAATATTTTGTAAGTCCCTCCGATCCCTAAGTAGTTGTCTGATTGGTTTGTTTTGTTTTGGTATATGTGAACTTAGTGTGGCTGGCCTTCCATTATCTCTAATCCCAGGTTCATGGAAACAGAGAACCTTACTGGCAGCTTCTACATTTAGGGTGTCATTGGATTGTTGACCGACTCTTGGCATTTCAAGGTAACTAACAAACCACTTTTGCATATCTTGATTGTATGCTGTGTGAAGGGTCTTAATATCATTTAAGATACAGTGGTTTCAATGAAATCCTTTGCTCATTTCTGTCTTAATCTGTTACAGGTGTATGTACTAATTTCAAGTTGTGGTTTCCGTACAGCTTTATAACTACTCATGCATTTATTTTCAGTACAAAGGTCGGTGGTATGTCAAACTAGTTTGTTCTATTACTTCGGTTTATGTGGATGTGACATTTCAACATAAGAACTGAAATTTTGAGCATTATCAGTAACATGATATTTGTGAAAGAAGTAGAGACAAAATGAAATATGACAAGTTTGTGTAAAGTGTGGAAATTATTGGTCTTTGATCAGTACAAACTGATTATTTTTAACGTGTCTGTTGTTGCATTGGGTAAATGTCATGGTATTTGAAATCTGATGTATAGCTGTTAGTATTAGGAAGAAGACAACAGATTTGTTGTTTGGGAAACTGACTCATCTGACATTTGGGACAAGTAGCACACATAGACTGACACTGTTCCAAGATGGTGCCTGCCACACAAATACTGAAATGACAGGGAAAGACTTTTTTTGAAATTCAGATATTCGACTTAGAAAGGTTTATGTCAATGCAGTCACTTCTGTGATACAGTACACATAGTAATATAACAGAAGTAGATTATCCTTACTCAGACTATCATCAGTGTTCAGAAAATTTATGTTCCAGGTTAATGAAATCGCATCAGAAAATGAAAATTCTTTGTCTCTAAGCTACTTTTAGTGCTTGAAATAAATTTTGTATGTGATACATGCTTAGGACTATTGAATAAGGTTATTGATGTTTTGAATTAGTGTTATTTATTTTATGAAAGTGATTTATTGTGTTAGAGCTAGAATGTGTGTCATTGAGTGCTGTGTCTACATCCATACTGTGTTGAGAGTCCACCTGTCAGGGGCACCTGTTACATACCTACATTGATCTACTCCAAAACCTTTCTACTCCTGGACAACAGGTACCTGAAAACTACCCATGATAACAGGAAATCCTACATTAACTATAATTTTGTGTAATATATGGGTAGTTGAAGTGGCTCGTATCTTGAATTGAATAGTGTCCATCCACCGAGAAGTGTGGCACAAAGATGGGTGTATTATGTAGGTAATTGAAGTTGTCGTAGACCTAACAGCACCTGACCCAGACCAGCATCCTATTCTCACATAGCTAGCATTCCACTGGAAATTGATTTTGTGATATGTGAATATAGTCATTATAACCATAGGGACTATTACTGTTTATTTCATGTTGCCTTCTGTAAATCTGTCTGTTAAAACTGGGATTGGTTGTGGTTTGATTTTTGGCCTGTATTTGTGAAATCCAGACATGCCAAGATGATGAGTGTGTTCAAAGTTGGCAATTGAAAGGACATGACTGATAATGAGATCATACTGAAGTGTAAAACGCATGGCTATCTTGTATCTCTATCACCTGTAAATATACCAGTCCAAATTTGATAGGGATATATTATATGTAACATTCATTCGTATACAAGTACCATTTCAGGTGTATACTTGTATTTATATGGAATGGCATCGGTGTTTATCGTAATCAAATCCTGAGTAGTACAGAATCTTGTAGCTGCAGTAGAAATGAATCAGAACAAGGTGTCAGCCTAAATGGTGATAACAAAAAAGTGCAGTCACTTAGACCTGAAGTGGAAATAGCCACTGGGGTACTTTTAACATCAGTGTGATGCCTGTATTTGAAGTTAGGTGTCAGAAACTGACACCTATTCACCCAGATATAAAACAGTTTAGGTGTCGGAGATGAGGCCATGATTGTTTAGTGTAAGGGAAAACCATGTTTCATCTCCGAGATCCAACAATCTGCGGTTGAGCTATGAATAAACATATTGTCAGTTGACCTCTGACCAGCATTGTTGAACAACTCATGACAGACAGGTACTCTAATAAATTCTTTGAAGGCAAGATTGAGCTGGCAACACCTTCTGGTTTAGCACAGCTTCTTTGTGGTTGAATCTTGATGGCCTGAAGCCCAGAGCTGACGTGTTGGATAAAGGTATGGATGCTATATGTGGGTTACAAGTTTTTTATTGACTGGGGTCTTGTAACATTGTTCAAGTGGTCTTACAAAGAAACTACAAGCTGTGATGTGAACTGAGAGGACCTGGAGAGGTCATTGGTGAATTGGAAGGGAACTAAAGAATGAAAGACACTCTCCAACCTATGTAGAAGACTTCAACAGTTCTGATATATTTGTCATGTTTACATAATGACTCCTTGCATATTGTACAACACAACTAGGCAAATTAGGTGTTGGACTATCCTTCAAGTTTTACATGTGAAACATGGCACAGGCCACATGCTTCTTTCTACCTAGGACACCACAGATTGGTATTCAGTTCAATACACAAGGCAGCAGGTATGTCTGAAAGTTGCAATCATGTCAGAGCTGTGAGCTTCAGGATCGGGTTGAGGTGAATAGAATAGCCTTCCAAGGCAAACATATCACTCTAGTCAAACTTGAAATCCAATTTGTGAAGTGACCTGAAAAGTGCCTCAAGGATGTGTTTAATTTTAGAATTCATAGATTAAATTGTAATCCGGGAAGAAAGTAGCAGATTTAAGGAAAGGGGCTTAGAACAGTTCCAGGCCTGATCTGTCTGCAAATACACAGTTAGCCGACGGCATACAACAATGCCCTCGTATTGTTCTCAACTATAATGCAGGGTTGGGTAATGTCATCACAGGATAGACTTAGGGCTAGGCAGTCAACGGTCAGTCCAGGCACTGCATAGGTAGGTAAAGCTTGTCACTGTTTTCACTGGAGTGTAATCCTCCATTGTAAGGCTTGCATTGTCTGTGCAAGTAGGTGTAGAGGTTTCCTGTTAAAGTCTTGCAGGCCTGTGGGGCATACCCAGCAGGTGAAACGCTCTGATCTCTGGTGGGAAATTACTGAAGTATTTATTAAGGAGGTTGCTGTATGGTTTGGGGGGAAAAACAATGATGGACAAATGAGTCTTGATTGGTTGGTGTGTGGTCATTGTACAGCAAGCATATCTCACTGTGCAACAAGTGTATCTGAGTACATTCTGATGTTTCGAGGTGTTCTGAAATATTATGAATTAAATTTGCTTAAATATTTTTAAGAGTCATTAAAGTCTTGAGGCATGCAAGTTTTGAAGAGTGCATGTACTGCCCATGTTTTTTTTCTGTCAGTGTTGACTTTAGCCTTTCGATATCGACTAATGTTGGTCAAAATGATGTACAAGTTGGAGAGAGGTTGGAAATATGTCGGCATGTTCCATGTGCAAGTAACAGGTATGTCATCCAATCCACTGGAAGTGTCTCACCACCTCTACCACCGTCTTTATCTTCCCAGACAGACAGACAGACAGACAGATAGACAGGTATTTTGTTTGCATCTTATCACTGTAAATCTTTAAAAAAATATTTGTGTACATAAAACTTGAAAATAACATTTAGAAAGTGATACAGTGCCGCTCATATTGAGTTATTATGAGAAACAGTAAAAATCATATACAAGCAGGCATTTATACATACACAAATGCGACAGGTCATCTAGTATTAAAAAGCTGGTTTGGGAAGTGAGATAGAACTCATGTTTTAAAGGGCTCATATTGTTTTTTGTAGTTTGATATTGGGGGGCCACTCTAGCTGTAACATTTGTTAATAGGACATTTCTTCAATCCTTATCCACTCCACGTCTGTCTGGCCTTGTAACCCTGTGTGTCAACAAGTGCTCACTCACGGCTGCTCTCCACTCAGACTGGTGCCCTCGGACAGTGGTCAGTGTAATTACTTCAAGGTACCCAGATAATGTTTGTGGTGAAGATTACTGGACTGACTTCAGTAATGAGTAGTTTCCATTTCTGTACATAGACTGCATTCAGCTGCAGTTTCCTCTCTAGTGTCATTATAATGCTCAGGGTAGACCTTGATCAGACAGTATGTCACAGACTTCAGTAGAGTTAGTAGGATGGGGACAAAGTATGTTACATTGTATCATATCCAGACATGGCACACAGTCATCCTCGAGGCAATAGCAATCACTGTAATTAATAGATGAAGAACACAAAGCGCATCTGTTAGCAAGTTTAACACTGCAAGTGTTATGAAGTCTTCAGGCATTTAGACACTGGAAGTACGTAAAGACATGATGTATAACAACATTTTTGTTCTTATCATATGCATGCTGATGTATTTACAGAGGGTTGGATTAATATATATGCTGTATACAAATTACCCTGCATGTAAAATGTGTACCGTATAACACTAATTAAGAAGCTGTCTAATTGATACCTTGAGCATTAGTGACAGGGATAATTATCTGAATCCTAATCTGTGTTAGATAATCCTAGAGCTTCTGTTCAGCGAGGCGAATAACGAGGTCTTGCTAGTGAGCTTGGGAAACACTCAGGAAACTTGCTTCAGTTATCTCCACATGGAGAATTCCCACTTGTGACAAGCACCCAACCACCTACCCTCTAGAAGGCTCAGAGTTTCCATTACCTCATGGTGGATGATCTAGTGGAGAGTTCCCATTGAACTGAAGCACTCACCCTCAGCTCTCCAGTACATGAGGAAGTATTTTACCTCCAGCATTGGAGAGCTTCAAAGAGTTACTGCGAGGCACAGAGTTTGGATTTCCTGCTAGATAACACACACTGATGGATAGGACGACTGACTGACTCCCGCAGACCTTGACAGCAAATTACACCATCAAATATTCTGTCAGAGTGAAAAGACATTTGTGGTATGCTGGCAGAGTTGTATGTGTCTGGTCCTGGCTTGAGGTTGATGTAAAAACTTTGACACATTCATCAGGAACTGGTTTTAACAAGGAGTATCGGGCATATTGTATAGCAGGGCTTCTACAGAAAATGGAACACGCTATGAAGCCTCGATCGGGGAATATATTTCTGCAGGTAAGAAAAGAATGAGTTTTGTTTATTATAGTCTGATCATAGTGGGTGAACAATATTGTGTTCCTTCAGGTTTGAATCTGGGATCTATGGGAACAGAAACTGTAAACAGATTTGCTAATTATGAATAAGTTGAAATCTTTAAGTAACTATAGATGAAGGGAGACTGATTTCTTCATGACACCCTTATCATCTGATATAGATATATGAGCCCATTTAAATAGATTTGGATTTGCTATTGTATATCATTTACACCTATGTCAATATATGAACCATGACAGGTGAAGGTGATCAGTCTGTATTTGTATTGAAATACAAGTACATCATATATATTTACAGGAATGTGTACAAAGTAGGGACTATACCTGTGCAGGTGTGTGTAGTAACTAGTGACAGGACCTATACATGTACCTGTAGGGTTTGGATCTGTACAGGTGTGTGTAGAAAGTAGGGACTAGAGTTGTACATAATAGAGTCTGAATTTGTTAAATCCTGCATCACATTCTGTTGTAGTTTCCTCCTGGATATAACAGCAAAAAAAGTAGATTTTTCTGTGTATCTATTTCTTGGAAATTTTCTCTCTGCCTAGTGTTAGACACTGGATGCTTATCATTAGACTTGTACTTGTACAAAGGAAAGGTCTTTGCAATATGTAGGCACTTAAAGCTTTACCTCCAAACAGTTTATTATATGACTGTTTTTACACTGACATAAAATAGTTTGTCTTGAAACATGAAACATTTTATTGGAACCCACTGAATACTTAACTTATTTAACACTGAACTAAAGAATTATATGAATGATACGATGAAAAATCTTTTTTGAATACAATACCATTTCATATTCAAATTTTACCATTCCCAACTCAATTGGTAGCATGAAGTTAAGAGATCTTGTTTCTAGATAACATGATATACTGTTACCAATGGGGTATGAGACCCCACCCGAGCCCTTCCAGTGTAGGGGAACTGTAGGTCTAATAACTATCTCCGTATCCCCCAGTCACCCTGTTGTCTTATGTCAGTCAGGTACCTGACCCTTGCGGAATGTGCAGGTAAATTTCAGGTGTCAGTCTTCCCAGCAGAGATTAGGTAAGTGAGTGTGGGAGTTGAATACAGAGTGAGTCTCTTGAATAGCTGTCATTAACATGTTACACCCGGCTTGCGTGACTTCGTATCCGCACCTTGAGTGGCACGTTACGTTGAACGGAAAGTTGACTGGTCAAGGTAGGGTCAGAGATTGGTTGAGGCTTCTGACTTCTGTATCTCTGTAGTGTGATGTTGATGGGACACTGTGTAATGGTTGAACTTTTCATAGGATAATGTCATGGTTGTATGAACTGTCACCTTTGTACTGGTGTTCATCTTTGTGCTGGGTGGTTGTGCATGGAGGATATCACCACTGATGACTGCCAGGACAATCCTTCATCTTGTATTCTGTTTTCTGTTTGAATTATGAAGTTTGGAGCAGTTCTTTTCTCATGTTCCTTCTTGAAAACAATTTTTTTTTTCTGGATAGTGGACTTACCATCATTTCATCGTATTTTGATCAGTACATGGGCCGTAACAGACATTAATGTAATCTCTGACCTAGTATATTTATCTAATTTTACAGCAGTATCATAGAGGAAACCTTAGATATTGCCTTATACATTGTACCTTCATGGGGAATCAAACTCAAGTATTTTCTGTAGCAAGTGAAAGCTTTCACCACTCACCTACTCAAGTGACTGTGACAGAAGCTGATTTGGTGAAATACTTATCTGCTTTGTAACATACAGCATTAGTTACCTGTAATTAGACTGGAATATCACTGTTTAGGAGAAAATACCAACTGAAATATGGAACATTTTTTGTTAATACTCGTTTGACTTGCGTAGCAGCTACCAGTCAGAAAAACATAATCATTATATTGACCAGTCTGTAGGGTCACCAGTCTGTTTGTGTCTCTTTGTTGTAGTGTGTAGATTTCTGGATTCCTGTGTGCAATGAGAATGTAGGATTTCTGGCAGATGTGGCTGGAGGTAACTAAAGTATCAAGTAATATCATTAATTATCTTGAGTTACCTGTCTCAACAAAGCCAGCATAAACACACCACTCCATACGGTGAGTAAGTAGGATTCTATCCTATGCCAGCAGGGAGCACCAGAAATGTCCTTTATAAATTATAGCAAGGGGGAACTGTTCCTGACACATTGCCTGTGAGTAAGTGGGATTCTACTCTGTGCCAGCCACACCACTGCTGAGGCCAACATAGTCAGTCTCACAGTCCCTGAACCATGTTATTTTCCCTGCTGCCTCGCCCTCTTTGCAATGCTAAGTCCCTAAATGAAGCTAGTCTAGATTTCCTCAGTTTGTAAATCTCTTGTCTCCCTGGGCTCCTTTTCATTTTAAACGGGTTTGTTCGTTTGTCAAAATTTTATATATTCAGAGACTAAGCATTAGTCTAGGGACACCTGAAATTTCCTTTATAGATTGTTGTGTGAGGGGAACTGTCTGTGAGACACTATCTCACATCGCGACTCTGTGTCCGCTGATTAGGGTTGCAGCAATGTGACAGTATTGACAGGCTTCGTTAGACTGGGTTTGAATCATCCCAGAGAGAACTATAATCTGAGTCATTAGTTTGAGAAGGGCCCTAACGTTTGTTTGTGGAGGAGACATAACTATGAAAGGTTTTGTGTATTGAGGGTGTTGCGAGTATCATGAGGGTGTTTAATGTTAGCCAAACACAGGTAATCCTTTCCACGGAGAGCCTTCCGCTGTGTGTAGCTGGCAGCACATCTCAGATGCCAGGTCATCGTAGTCTGTGATGGAATAACAACAGACTTTCTTTATTGTGATACTGTATCCTACATTGTCATACATCCCTGTACTGTCACACGGTATACTTCATTGTAATACAAGATTATTCATTGTAATACACTATCCTTAATCGTAGTACACCTCCATTCATTGTAATACACCATACTTAATCGTAGTACACCTCTATTCATTGTAATACACCATCCTTAATCGTAGTACACTTCCGTTGATTGCAATACACCATTCTTAATTGTAGTACACATCTATTCATTGTAATACACCATCCTTAATCGTAGTACACTTCCGTTGATTGCAATACACCATCCTTAATCGTAGTACACTTCCGTTGATTGCAATACACCATTCTTAATTGTAGTACACCTCTATTCATTGTAATACACCATCCTTAATCGTAGTACACTTCCGTTGATTGCAATACACCATTCTTAATTGTAGTACACATCTATTCATTGTAATACACCATCCTTAATCGTAGTACACTTCCGTTGATTGCAATACACCATCCTTAATTGTAGTACACCTCTATTCATTGTAATACACCATCCTTAATCGTAGTACACTTCCGTTGATTGCAATACACCATTCTTAATTGTAGTACACCTCTATTCATTGTAATACACCATACTTAATCGTAGTACACCTCTATTCATTGTAATACACCATCCTTAATCGTAGTACACTTCCGTTGATTGCAATACACCATTCTTAATTGTAGTACACATCTATTCATTGTAATACACCATCCTTAATCGTAGTACACTTCCGTTGATTGCAATACACCATACTTAATTGTAGTACACCTCTATTCATTGTAATACACCATCCTTAATCGTAGTACACTTCCGTTGATTGCAATACACCATTCTTAATTGTAGTACACCTCTATTCATTGTAATACACCATCCTTAATCGTAGTACACTTCCGTTGATTGCAATACACCATTCTTAATTGTAGTACACATCTATTCATTGTAATACACCATCCTTAATCGTAGTACACTTCCGTTGATTGCAATACACCATCCTTAATTGTAGTACACCTCTATTCATTGTAATACACCATCCTTAATCGTAGTACACTTCCGTTGATTGTAATACACCATTCTTAATTGTAGTACACATCTATTCATTGTAATACACCATCCTTAATCGTAGTACACTTCCGTTGATTGCAATACACCATTCTTAATTGTAGTACACCTCTATTCATTGTAATACACTATCCTTAATCGTAGTACACCTCTATTCATTGTAATACACCATCCTTAATCGTAGTACACTTCCGTTGATTGTAATACACCATTCTTAATTGTAGTACACCTCTATTCATTGTAATACACCATCCTTAATCGTAGTACACTTCCGTTGATTGCAATACACCATTCTTAATTGTAGTACACATCTATTCATTGTAATACACCATCCTTAATCGTAGTACACTTCCGTTGATTGCAATACATCATCCTTAATTGTAGTACACCTCTATTCATTGTAATACACCATCCTTAATCGTAGTACACTTCCGTTGATTGCAATACACCATTCTTAATTGTAGTACACATCTATTCATTGTAATACACCATCCTTAATCGTAGTACACTTCCGTTGATTGCAATACACCATCCTTAATTGTAGTACACCTCTATTCATTGTAATACACTATCCTTAATCGTAGTACACTTCCGTTGATTGCAATACACCATCCTTAATCGTAGTACACTTCCGTTGATTGCAATACACCATTCTTAATTGTAGTACACCTCTATTCATTGTAATACACCATCCTTAATCGTAGTACACTTCCGTTGATTGCAATACACCATCCTTAATCGTAGTACACTTCCGTTGATTGCAATACACCATACTTAATTGTAGTACACCTCTATTAATTGTAATACACCATCCTTAATCGTAGTACACTTCCGTTGATTGTAATACACCATTCTTAATTGTAGTACACCTCTATTCATTGTAATACACCATCCTTAATCGTAGTACACTTCCGTTGATTGCAATACACCATTCTTAATTGTAGTACACATCTATTCATTGTAATACACCATCCTTAATCGTAGTACACTTCCGTTGATTGCAATACATCATCCTTAATTGTAGTACACCTCTATTCATTGTAATACACCATCCTTAATCGTAGTACACTTCCGTTGATTGCAATACACCATTCTTAATTGTAGTACACATCTATTCATTGTAATACACCATCCTTAATCGTAGTACACTTCCGTTGATTGCAATACACCATCCTTAATTGTAGTACACCTCTATTCATTGTAATACACTATCCTTAATCGTAGTACACTTCCGTTGATTGCAATACACCATCCTTAATCGTAGTACACTTCCGTTGATTGCAATACACCATTCTTAATTGTAGTACACCTCTATTCATTGTAATACACCATCCTTAATCGTAGTACACTTCCGTTGATTGCAATACACCATCCTTAATCGTAGTACACTTCCGTTGATTGCAATACACCATACTTAATTGTAGTACACCTCTATTGATTGTAATACACCATCCTTAATCGTAGTACACTTCCGTTGATTGCAATACACCATTCTTAATTGTAGTACACATCTATTCATTGTAATACACCATCCTTAATCGTAGTACACTTCCGTTGATTGCAATACACCATCCTTAATCGTAGTACACTTCCGTTGATTGCAATACACCATACTTAATTGTAGTACACCTCTATTAATTGTAATACACCATCCTTAATCGTAGTACACTTCCGTTGATTGTAATACACCATTCTTAATTGTAGTACACCTCTATTCATTGTAATACACCATCCTTAATCGTAGTACACTTCCGTTGATTGCAATACACCATTCTTAATTGTAGTACACATCTATTCATTGTAATACACCATCCTTAATCGTAGTACACTTCCGTTGATTGCAATACATCATCCTTAATTGTAGTACACCTCTATTCATTGTAATACACCATCCTTAATCGTAGTACACTTCCGTTGATTGCAATACACCATTCTTAATTGTAGTACACATCTATTCATTGTAATACACCATCCTTAATCGTAGTACACTTCCGTTGATTGCAATACACCATCCTTAATTGTAGTACACCTCTATTCATTGTAATACACTATCCTTAATCGTAGTACACTTCCGTTGATTGCAATACACCATCCTTAATCGTAGTACACTTCCGTTGATTGCAATACACCATTCTTAATTGTAGTACACCTCTATTCATTGTAATACACCATCCTTAATCGTAGTACACTTCCGTTGATTGCAATACACCAT
The DNA here is from genome assembly GCF_037392515.1 of Haliotis asinina. Lineage (NCBI taxonomy): Eukaryota > Metazoa > Mollusca > Gastropoda > Lepetellida > Haliotidae > Haliotis > Haliotis asinina. Next base: position 63,702,248 of record NC_090287.1, on the reverse strand, counting down.
CCTTAATCGTAGTACACTTCCGTTGATTGCAATACACCATACTTAATTGTAGTACACCTCTATTAATTGTAATACACCATCCTTAATCGTAGTACACTTCCGTTGATTGCAATACACCATTCTTAATTGTAGTACACCTCTATTCATTGTAATACACCATCCTTAATCGTAGTACACTTCCGTTGATTGCAATACACCATCCTTAATTGTAGTACACCTCTATTCATTGTAATACACCATCCTTAATCGTAGTACACTTCCGTTGATTGTAATACACCATTCTTAATTGTAGTACACCTCTATTCATTGTAATACACCATCCTTAATCGTAGTACACTTCCGTTGATTGCAATACACCATTCTTAATTGTAGTACACATCTATTCATTGTAATACACCATCCTTAATCGTAGTACACTTCCGTTGATTGCAATACACCATCCTTAATCGTAGTACACTTCCGTTGATTGCAATACACCATCCTTAATTGTAGTACACCTCTATTCATTGTAATACACCATCCTTAATCGTAGTACACTTCCGTTGATTGCAATACACCATCCTTAATTGTAGTACACCTCTATTAATTGTAATACACCATCCTTAATCGTAGTACACTTCCGTTGATTGCAATACACCATCCTTAATCGTAGTACACTTCCGTTGATTGCAATACACCATCCTTAATCGTAGTACACTTCCGTTGATTGCAATACACCATTCTTAATTGTAGTACACCTCTATTCATTGTAATACACCATCCTTAATCGTAGTACACTTCCGTTGATTGCAATACACCATTCTTAATTGTAGTACACCTCTATTCCTTGTAATACACCATCCTTAATCGTAGTACACTTCCGTTGATTGCAATACACCATTCTTAATTGTAGTACACCTCTATTCCTTGTAATACACCATCCTTAATCGTAGTACACTTCCGTTGATTGCAATACACCATTCTTAATTGTAGTACACCTCTATTCATTGTAATACACCATCCTTAATCGTAGTACACCTCTATTCATTGTAATACACCATCCTTAATCGTAGTACACCTCCATTCATTGTAATACACCATACTTAATCGTAGTACACCTCTATTCATTGTAATACACCATCCTTAATCGTAGTACACTTCCGTTGATTGCAATACACCATCCTTAATTGTAGTACACCTCTATTCATTGTAATACACTATCCTTAATCGTAGTACACTTCCGTTGATTGCAATACACCATCCTTAATTGTAGTACACCTCTATTCATTGTAATACACCATCCTTAATCGTAGTACACTTCCGTTGATTGCAATACACCATCCTTAATTGTAGTAAACCTCTATTCATTGTAATACACTATCCTTCATTGTAATACACCTCTATTCATCATAATATACCCCCATCATGATTGTGTTAATTCCTTTGGTGAAACTGACACTAATACTTTAGTGTCCATCCTCTCTTGTTGACAGTAGGGTAGCACAGTAGATAGCGTTTCTCCTGGCATGCACAAGGGTCTTGTTTCAATGCCTAGTCATAAGACTTTAATGTTTTCTGGTAAAGAATGAACTAATTCATTCACAGCACATAAACCTTTTTTCCTAACTTCCTGATTTATTGTTGAACTGTCCATGCAGTGATGAACTTGCTCACTGTCAGTACCTTGTCACTCCTCACAGTCACCTGGAATTAGAGGCAGCAGGTTACTTCGACTCCATTTCATCCGTCAAGGTATAGAAATACCCATAATTTTTTATGGAACATAAAAATACTTTCCTTTGAAATTAGTCTCTGAAGCTAGGATGTTTCATGTTGATAAAAGCCCAGTGCAGGGATTTCATGTTTATTGATGGAGGTCGATTGAACTTGATGCTGATTCATCAATACTGAAGCAGTAACCCCGGACTTGTGAATGTCTCTGCCCTTTGATCAGTGAGAACTGCTGGCTGCTGTAGGAGAGCTTTCAGAAATGCCTTTTGAAGATGGATTAATGTATTTTGTGCTTGACATTATGTGTCTCCTTTTATCTTGGATGGAAGTTTTACCGTTACTTGTAAGTGTATAAACCATTGAGTGTTTAACCTTATTCCTATGTGAGTGGTTGAGTAGTTGCTTATACATATTAGTGTATCTAATACGACAAGGATTATGGATAATATCTTCTTTGACGTATTCTATATTTTTAGGGCTTCTTCTTGTTAGGTCAGATGATAGTGCGTCAGCTACATGAAATGTTGGGCATATCAGTTGTTTTTCCTTCTGCCATCGTTAGGAAATTGTTTTAAAAAATATAATTTTCTTCCCTCTATGATGAAAATGTTTTGAAAAATAGAATTTGAAATGTGTCAAAGCCATTATGTGTTATGTTGTATCAGGTAGAGTGCATATATATTTTCTTCTGGAAAACATAATCAGAAACTTTAATGTATTGTCCAGTGTGATAACCTACTGCGGGTGATGAGAAAATATGAATTTGATTGTTGTTACATGGGACAATCTTTGAGGGAAGAGGGGAGGAGGACTTGGTAGGACAGGAGGAGATAATGAGAGAGAAGTGCGTCGTAGGTATTCAACATTTAAGTCTGCAAATATTTGTTGGCTTTTATTTCATCTGTTTTCCTGTATACTGGGAATATATATAACACCACTAGGGATTACAGCTTATGGCCTCTCAAGTTCTGGTACCTGAACATGGGTTGTATTGAAAGTGTTAATCCAGGCACCTGTAATGTGAGACCTGTAAATATGCTTATATGAGCTTTCATAGTAATGTCTGATGTTCATGAATGTGGTTTTATTGAGAACATTAATATACCAGGCAGTTTACTTTCAGTGATCATATAAATACATCTCATAAAGAAACAGTTAACACACTAACCCAGTATGAAATCTGAGATATCTTGACTAAATATATAGGGACAGGGAGCTGTTCAAGCAGACAGGGCAATAAATATTACAGTAATGGTCTAATGGGTGTTGTCCCCACTTTCTGAGAGGCCCATGAAGATGTGCCATTAATGTGGGATTCTCGACATTCTCTGACTATTTAGAGAGCTGATTAATCTTGGAAAGGAGCAGTAATGTCCAGGTATCGTGTGCCATCTTGGGATCTAATTACACAATGTCAACACTGATGTAACTCACTCCAACCCCTTCAATAAGCCGCCAGGTAAGATGTGGTACCTGTAAACTTGCACAGGTGTGTTGTCGGAGTAGGGTTGTGGTGGACATTTTTCGATGCTGAGAATGTTTTCTTCGCGACATTACATTACCAACTTGTTTTGTCTGTAACAGTGGGGAAACTGCTTAAAGGTAAGTGTCAGCTTGTGGCACATGAAAGTTGAGTTTGATTCCAACAAGGAGACTTGTGCAATTTTTCATGACCAACAGACCCTAGCCAGCTTATTCACCCACTAACTGCTGCTTCAAATTAGTCATGTGCATTTTACAAAGCTAGAAATGTCAGAGGTGTCTATCCAACATTTTGGTCTGCTACACCATTGCAGTGGTGAAGTTTTAGTGATTGTGACATGTGTCCCAGAGAATAATATGTTGCACGCTCCTACCTCACACATCATGAGAAGGAAGTCCCAGATATATTGCAAGAAACAGTAACCTGGACAGGTGTGACAGAACGTGATGCCATCATTATTCATCTGGAGCATTACAGGTGTGTTGGACAGGTGTTATTGACATAAGTGGTCTAATGACTGATGTGAGCTGTTATTGATTTATTAGTGCATATGGTGACTGCTTTTTATCTGTCAACCACAGACAAGGTTCATACAGTGTTTTATTAATTATTAATTTATCAAAGTACAGAGGTAAGATAATTTTCTGAGATGTTACCCTTACAAAATCTGGAGTTATGAAGTCTCATTATACTTCTGTTATAAAAGGTTATGGAATATTTTGACTATGTATCTACATTCTAGTGTCATTTTGTAAACTTTAATGACAACATGTGAACACTTGTTTCTATTACAAATATCGTGACATTAGTACTTTAAGGTGAAAATGAAACAGATAGAGAAATTTTCATTTATGATAGCTATTTACCATCTTGCAGTATTTTTCAAAACTGAAGGAGTATAGATGTTTTCCCAAGTGTACCCTTATTGCATATTCTGACTGAATATATTTGGAATGTAGGAGAGGCCTCCATTCATCACAGTGTCAAGCAGGCATAATCTTGTGTTCTCATGAGGTGTCAGGCAGAGAAACATGCTGACTCGGTGTGTTTTCATACAGACATTGTTCACGTGATGCATTGGGTAAACAGGTAGTCCTGCAGGGCTCCTCCATGTCATTCACGTCACAGGTAACAGGTTGACTGACTGCTGACTCGTTTGCAGTGAATATAGTGGAATAATCATGTTATGTTTATTTAATCTAATATTTGTAACTCTATTTTAGCTTTCATGGTTTCCCACAATGTGGCCCTTCAGTGTCTAAACAGTACTGGCTAGCGACCAGTTATCACCATTTTTAAGCGTTTTTTAACAATTTGCTCCATTATTTCTTAACATAATGAAATAAAATTTGTTTGATGATAGATCAGCTATTCGACAATGTTTTCTGCTTGTTTACAGTGGCCGATCGTGTTTCTCCGAAACGCGATCAACTGGAAGCACTTTAGTGTAGATTGTGCTTTCCCAACAACTAACAAGACCAGTTATCGCCATTTCCGAATCTTTTATGTTATTCAACTAATTTGAAGTAAACTTGGTAATAAAACTATTGCGTTTCAAACCTTGACATATTGTAGAAACTTTATGATTGGAATTTGTTTTAAAAAATAATTTAAAGACCAAAACTCACTCTCATTGTGGATGTTGACAGATGCTGATATAAGCTGATGGGAAAACGGAGATGTCATGACGGGGTTGAACTTATCAAACTTGACATTTTGAGTAGTTGTTTGCAATTTTGGCAATGTTTGTTTTCTCGGGGAAAAAATGAAAAGATGAAGGTGAAAACTCACAGTTATATTTTGTCAGTATCGTCTGCATGGTATCTGTCGAGTCCATGAAACGGAGATGGAAATTTGGGTCAATTCAAAGTTACGTGATCGACTGTTGGCATTATGGGTATGTTCAGGCAAATTAAAATCTGAACTTTTTATGGACTGAATTGTCAAATCATAGATTCACAACACACCCTTGATGATTTTCTTTCAATTTCATGTCAACACACTATGGTCACGTGACATACCCCGATGTGTTTGGGTCTCGTCTTCTGAGGGATTCATATTTGTAACGTGTACAACCTAAAATACTCATAGTAATTTTAACCATTGTAACCAGTGGGTTTTTGGATGTGTCAATGTGTGAAATACTGCGGAAGTACAAGTAAAGCTGTCTGCGATAACTGGTACCCGGCGATAACTGGTCGCTAGCCAGTACATTTTATCCTAGATGAATATTGGTTGATCCATCTCCAGAGCACTTCACCCTGTTCTTGCCACTTATCTTGCATACAATTTAAATTAGATATTATGTATCCTAAAGGCAATAATCATATGAATAAGTTTTCCATATATGTGTGAACTAACCCATCACAACTCAAGGTTCATTTCCTTCATGTACTGCCATAAGTTACCAACAACAGGTAGGCAACAGCATTATGAAAGAAAAAGGAAAAAAAGTGGTCCTTAGTTCATTTGAGTAAAATAACATGTTGCCTTAGACAAACCTGTCTGTATATGGTCCTGCATTACACACCACAAATTATAGCATATATTTTTTGTATGAATGAGACAAGTATTTTTATGAGAATTATGTAACACAGTTGAAACCCTCTGCTTGATTGTGCAAGTGGTGCCATCACCCAACAGACTATTTGTACAGCAGGGATCTCAGCATGTCTAGGGCACTTTTATAGTTTTTAGATTTAGATTTGATCTTGCTTCCAGGTAGCATGGCTTATGTTCTCAACTGCCTTTTTATTGTTGACAGTATGGAAAACTTCAGATATTTGTCAAGAGTTAAGCTACTTTTATTTAAACACTCTCAGATGTATGATTATAGATCTTATTTGCGCATGTCAGTCATGGTAGTATGAACATTGTCAGTTCAGTTGTAAAACATCCATAACTTGCTGGGTTGGGATTATTGCTGGGAAGTATCTACTACAGCTTTAGTGAGATGTGTTGAATATTATTAACCGGTGAAGTCTTGTGATGGAATTGTTCTGACAGTTCAAGGGGCAGGGGCCATCATGTCATTAGAGATTGCCCCAGTTTGCTGTGCAGTTGGATCCTTTGGTCAAGAAGACTAATGTGGGTTCGAATCCATGTTCACATTGTTATATTTCTGAGTTTGTCAGCACCATACATGCTCGTGGTTCATCAAAGTAAAGTTCAGAAACCAGCATCATTTAAAGCTTTCCCTATCCAGTACCGTGTGTCTACCCTCATACAAAGGGAACTAAACCCAGAACACTGACAGCTGATGATTCGGATGATGATGAGTGATATTTTTTCTTGTGGAAATAATAGTTTTTATTAGAGTATTGTTATTCCATCTGCAGGAAATATATTAGATCATAGACCTAATGTCTCAAAATCATTGTGCCACTTTAACGGGTGATGTGTTTCTTTGTGAAGTAGGTAAAAATACCCATGCCTCAGGGTGTTCAAAACACTGCCTCCCTCACAAGACAAGAAATACACCCTGAAGAAATGTATGTGACAATTCTAAAATGGCCACACACGAGATGCATTGATCAGGAATAAGTTGAGCTTCAGTAACTCTCTAAATCTTCACAGGTATGTAATTGAATCTTACTCTCTACTGGTGATGATACAGCTTAGATTGGTGGCCAGATGTTTGATGGGGTGTGTAGGATAAAATGTTTATGGTTGAAGGACTTCAATCGGTTTCCAAGCGTGATGTCCCACTTACGCTGAGAGTGAAGAGCTACTGGGTCTACATGGAACTCTTGACAGTGGGTCCATCCAGGGTTGTTGACATTGGGTCCATCAATGGCTGGTGATATTGGGTCCATCCAGGGTTGTTGATACTGATACAGTGTCCAAACAGATTTGTTATTGTTAGGTCCACCACAAGCTATTAGACACAGGATCCAACCAGGGTTGTTGTCATTAGGTCCTCCACAAGCTATTAGACATAGGATCCAACCAGGGTTGTTGTCATTAGGTCCACCCAATTCTCTTAGATATAGATCCAACCAGGGTTGTCAGTCACTGGATCCAACCGTGGTTGGATATGCTCGGGTCTGAGACGACCAGTTAATGTAGGCATGCTTGCTTTCCAATTGGTTCGTTCTGCATTGATGCTTGGAAATATTGAATCTGCTTGTGAAGCATTGAAGCATGCTGTTGTACACAAGGCTGTCAGTGTTGGGTGGGACCTCCAGCCAGGTCTGTCCACACAGGCAGACAAGAAGAAATTGGGCAGTGGAGGGAGCCATCACAGTCTGTGTCTAACTATAGGTGTACACATCACGCTCCACAAGGAGCTCTTATCTGTATAATGGTTTAGAAATTGTGGTTTTAGCATTGTCATCACAGAGGACCATCTATTCATGTAAAATAACCTGACCTCTGTGACCTTGACCAATGGGGATGATCATCCAAGTTTTATCAGATGTAACCTGCAAGTCAGCATTTATGTTTGATGTATACAAAGTGTCTGCATTTTTATTGCACAGTATACACTACATGAATAAGATGAAAATGTTATTTATGGTCTCGAGAGCACTTTGCTGGCCTAGAAGGCTGTACATATGGATCATTTCCCATCACTGATGTGAGTCGCACCATGAGTATTCACTCACGTTTTTAATGTTAGGTATATGTTTTTGTATGTTTTGGCTACTTACAGAGCAAAGTGTTGAATAAATTTGTGTGTTTTAATGTTTGTGATATCATGTTGATAAGTTCATGATATTTTTACAGGTTTTTCCTGTTCTTTTCTTTTTTATGTTATATTTTTTAATCATTGCATTGGTTGTTCATGTTATTTTGTCGTTATTCTTCCAACTATCCCTCAGAACATTATGTTATGTGCTTGAGGTCCTTATGTCCTGGACTGCAGCATCTTCCCTGTACTGTACACAGATTTCTGATTGTAGCCCAATCTTGGAGCTCAAGGAGCTTGTTGATTCTTACCATTTGAACTGAATACTAAGTGTGGAGATTTTATTATTTCAGGACCTGTCTCTGGCCACCATGTCCACTGACGATGTTCCCAAGTGGGTGTCACAGTGGGCTGCCTTGGCGAAGCAGCGAGCACTGAAGAAATCTCAGAGTTTAGATCTGGAGGAAGGTTGGTTCTGCCAGAATGATAAGTCTTAATAAATGGTGTTTGCTTCTCAAGTCAACCAAAGTTTGTTTAGAAATATGAATTTTTGATGAAAGTTTCACTAATATTTCACTAGTCCATTTGAGAAAGTCAATTGTGGGTTTTAGTAATGGAAATTTGAGTTATAATGAACAAATAAATCTCAGGCTTAGTCAAAGTGTTTTTTCTCATAATTTTAGAGTCAAATTCAGGCTATATTCTGTTTCACTGCTGGATGCCTGCTGTGAACAGTGTCAAGTCTCCAGCTTGCTATACTAGCAATACTCCTGTCAGTAGCTCACACCCTACAATGGTTTACTGGTTACTCAATCATGGGAAAATCTTTAAACCTGCTCTGAATCTTTCTTACATTACCTATATCCCCTTTGTCCACAGATAAGTATACCCTAAGCTTTTCAATATTAGTTTGGAAACAACTTTTGTTTTGATGAATATAGAGTTCAAATGCTGGTGAGACATTAAAGGTTTATTCCATAATGTAGATTGGTAGTGACTGTAGAGCTTACAATACTCACATCTATTCACTTTGTCCCTATTCATATGAAGTCAGTGGGGTGCAAGCAGAGTACACTCATCCAGAAGCCATGGACAATGAGATGCTTCACTTGAGTAGCCAAACGTGAATCCCTGTGTGCCCTGTTCAGCTGTCACTGATCTGCAAGCATGTAATTTGCCTTTTTCAGGTCATAACAGTATGAAAGATTTGGGTTCCCAGAAGCCACCTAATGGGCGTAAGCGGCCGGGCACAGGAAGGAAACTGCCCTCTATACCCACTGACCAGAGTCCCTGTAACAGTGATAATAGCCCTCAGATCGGGGAGGTGAGTCCACGGTCAGGAGATGCTACCCCACGGCAAGAGGACCCACTCACACAGTGGCCCCTGGATTCAAAACAAAAATCTGTGACTATTTCTAATCAAGTAGTAACCCACTACGAGGTGACTAACGGTGACTTGTCAGCTCGTGGTCGGAGTGGAAGTGGATCAGACATGAGTGGGGATACCACCCAGAGGACAGATAGTCCTGCCTCTGATTCTGCCCCGACGAACACCAGCATGGATACAGAGGTGTTGTTGAAGGATACTGTGACTGTGATGGCAGCCATGGAGGCGCGAATGGCTAACAGAGAGACTATGAATGGCTATTGTCCGAATGACACAGCTGGTGATTCAGACTCTGACAGTCTTGTGGCAATGGTTAATGGTGATGACAAGTTTGTAAAACCAACAGCATTTTCAAGCCCAAGGGACAATCTAGGAAAGAGGTCAACGCCCAAACATGTTTTAACATCCACACCTAAAAAACCTGCTTTAAGTAAATCTCTGTCTGTGAATAGGGACCAAAATGTGAGTAAAACTACCAAACCAAGAAGCTACAGTTTAGACACTTCAGGAGTGTCAGATGTTTATAGTGAATCTTCTGAACTGGGAGACTCTGAAAGTTACCGTTCTGATGTCAGTTCTGACGCTATGGGAAGTTCTGCTAAGAAAGAAGCCAGAAAGGGTGTGATTACCAACACAAAGCCGAACAGAGCATTCGCGCTGAGACGGGCCAAAGCTGATGGTCCAGAGGAGACTCCCAGGACAAACAGGAGCAGAAGCTCTACAGGGAGTTCACCCAGAGGATCCACCAACCGTACAGCCAGTTCATCGAGAGCCCACACAGCCTCAAGTGTGGCCAGGTCCACCGCATCCAGCACGGCCAAAACCACTGTGCGGTCCAAATCTGGAATGTCAGGGAGATACGACTCTGGCAAGAGTGAGGTCAGTCTTGGAGCTGAGATAGTCAAAAAGAGCAGGGAAAATATCAAATCATCTTCTCCGAACTTTGATAGAAAAGATGGTGGTAGGCACAGTTTGCGATCGGGGTACAAGACCAATTCTCAAAAGACACTGTCCATTTTCAACCCAGTTGAAGCTGCAAGGAGGAATGAACTGAAGGTTCTCAAGTCCCAGCTGAAGAAGACTGATGGATCTCGTGGACTGTCCGTTTCTGGCCACAGTGCTCGAAGCCAGTCTCAGCCAGGAAGTCGCTCCAACTCACCTAAAGCTGCGGAACGGCTTGCATGGAAACGGAGGAAGGAGTATGACCCGCGTAAAGCAGTTGCCTCTGCTAAAGCAAAAGCTAAAGATGTACCTAAATCAAAACCACTGCCATCAAATCAGTCAACTCTGGCTAAGAGGCGGATGTACAGATCAGCTTCATTTACCAACTCTGGAGAACTCTCTGTCCGGAGTACTGATACCTGTAGAAATGGCTCCATTTCAAGTGTGGAGGATCTCAGTTTGACCACAAGTGAAGCCACAGACAGCTTTGATGAGCAGGGTCTCCCACGGGCATTCATTCCCCTGTCTGGGCCTCTACGCCGAGACCGGATCTCTCACAGTGCTGACGAGGACGATGCTAGTCTCTCTGTGCATTCATCTCAGGTGAGCGGTGTTTGTAGCATGTGTTTAGTAGTGTTGTCAGTGACCCTCCTCAATGTTGTATACCTGCATCTTGAGTTTTATTAATGCACCTTAGTTTTACACTAACATAAACTTCCTCCTGAACATTACTCATTCAGAATGGATTAAAGGGAATGATGGTTTTACAGGACTCTTAACTATCTCATATCGTATTTGGGATACAATGAAGAGCCACAACCCTTGTTGACACCACTAGCCTACCACGCATCCAAACAATGATTGGGCATAACAGCAGCATGAAGAGCAAGGAAAAGTCCCTTAACTTGTCATAATGGATTCAAAATCTTTGTATCTAACATGTGGCTGTGTTAGTTTTTCTATTATCTGACCATTTGTTATCAGGAAAAGTGTTCTTTAAATAATAACAAAGTTTGCATTTAGCAATAGAGCAGTTCTGTTCAAAATTTATGTACAATCCCTGTTTGTTAAACTTATCTTAGTTTATTATACTCTAACATTCACAGTTTATGACTCAATAGCTCGTCTTATATACTTTTATTCATTGATCATCCAGTGTGCTAGATTTCCAGTCTGTCCTTGGTTCTTGTTCTATATCCTGGTCCCATTTACTCTCATGGCTTCATTTTATAACGACTGAAAACAGCTTTTTAATAAAATGAGTTCACAGAGGAATTCTGTAGGAAATGACTGATAAATGTCAATCTCATTACTAATCTGATCACTACCACTGTTCTTCTGATCTAGATGCTGTCATTTAATTATCACCTGTTAGACATTCTAGAATTGTCTTATGTAGAAGGAAATTGGAGTCACCCTTATAAGGCTATTGCCATGAAAACTGCTTTCTCTTCTCACAGAGTTACTCCTGTCACTACAACTTATGTTCTAATATTCGTATTTCCAGGTTCTCATAAAATCCCCTAGCCAAAAATGTTTGCGAAACACAAATTGTCTCCATCTCTATCCAATTGGATCATGTGTTACATCAACTTAGATCCAATATGGCGTTGCCATGAAGTTAGTTGATCAGCACGGGAAGGATAGATTGAGTATTTCATGTTTAACTGAAAAGCAGAAATTGACGCAATAGAGAGTGTAGAATATAAAGACAAGATGTTTAAGTTGATGTGACACACAAGACATTTAATGGTTATCTTGTCTTGGGTGATGGAACTGCCATTAACCTGCCATTACATGACTGGGTTCTGTCTAGAAGAAACGTGCATTCTGCTTGGAAAGAGGTTCTAGTTTTCCTGAAGCATATGAAAATTACTGAGGCTTTGCAAATGATCACTTTTGAACCAATCACGAAACCAGAACACTTCCACTGGGAATGAGCCGTATTAGAACAGAGGTTACATGGGAAGATATGACATACATATAATGACAGGAGTAACTTCTGTGGTAAGAATGTGAAGACTGAAAAATGGGTTCTTATTGGCAAATGTCAACTTTCTGTTTCATTTTATTAGTCTAGCAAAATGTGAGTGATGTTGTTAACAAATCGGTCCCTGCTATTTTAAATTACAATGGAGGTATGAGACGCTGGATACTTCAATATGTGAGGGATAAATAATTAAAGTACAGAATGTAGCTTTTAAAAGCAAATGTCCTAAAGAGCAATTTGTATTTGAGGTATTTTAGTTTTGCACAGTTCTGTTTTGTTGCACTTGTTGTGTGACATACTCCTCCTGCGTCTGTTGCTTCCAGTGTTGTCATGTCCTGTTGTATTATAGGACATAAGTCGCGGCATGCTTGGGAGTGCTGTGTACAAATCCGCCTTTACACCACCACCACCAAAGCTCAAGTCACCGTCAGTGGCGACATCCCCCCTCCCCACCTCCACCCTGTCGTCACGGCGACGGACGCTTGATTCCATTGAGTACGAGGAAAACCATTCCAGATTGTCTGGTGGGGACAGTCCACAGGTTTGTTGTCATGAAATACAGCTCCAACTGAAAATATGTCCTTCTAGTTCAAAGGAGATACATAAGTTTGAGCATATTTATAGGCAGACTGTTTTGCTGTATTGAACTTTTGGCATGTTTATTTAGTCAGTTATTTTACAATTACAATTTGACACAAGAATTTTATTATTATTATTATTATAGTTGATTAATAAGAAAAATGTAGATGATTGTTGGAAGGGGAGATAATCCTTTTGATTTGTCATGGAGAGAAACAGTTGAAGCAGCAGAGTTTGAGAAATTACTTCTTAACATATTTATTTTATTTCCACCACATTGCACATTTTTTTTCTTTAGCTACACAAAGACATATTTTCAGAAATAAATCTACAATATCAGAGAGTCAGCATGTGTATGTTTTGAATGTATGTCCTAACTCTATTATATCAAAGGAGTCGTGTCCCTTGTTAAACCACTATATTTTGAAAGGTCAGAAAGGAGCAAATACAGTAGAATACTTTTATAATGAACACGGATATAAAGAACTGACGGATATAGCGAACTGTTTAAAAAGTCCTAAATAAACCACTGTTTTATTGTTCTTTCAGTGGATTTTCGTGAATAGTGAACTACGGATATAACGAACTAATTTCAATGGTCCCTTGTAGTTCGTTATAAAAGTATTTTACTGTAATTATTAATACACTTCTATAGTCTTATTTCTTGTTTCACATTTGATTTTATGTCTGAAAACCAGGCTATATTGTGATTCTGTTCTGGACACCTCAAACCCTTGTGATAAACCTCGACTGTACAGAACTGTCATGTCCATTTTCAGCCAGGGAAATATCTCCAACATGACATTTTTTTTTTGTATACAGAAACTCTGACCTGTATTCCTGTTTATCATTGATATCACATGCTATATTGCCTGTATTCCTTAGTGTCGTGTTGTTACCTCCTGCATGGAGAATAACCTGTGTGTTGTCTCATCACCTCTCTACTAATGTGTGTGTCCATTAAGTGGATTTCAGTGTTTGCCTCTCTAGAGTGTCTTGTAGTACTGTCAGTCCTGTAATGTGTGGTAGCACCCCTTATGGATCCTGTGGTAGACATGGTCAGTACCTTTGTCACAAGGAACCACTGAAATAGACATGGTGGTCAAGCTTAGTAACACAGCTGTAGGTCATTGTTGTCTAGTGTTGTTGTTCATGTTTTCGGTCAGTGGCATGTCTGGTCCAGTTATCTTTATAACATAGTGATATGTCTGACTGCATCATTCATTCCATCATGCAGATTACTTTATTTCTACAATGAATTTTCTCTCAAATGTACAGGTGACAAGTTATAGATGCTTGAAGGTAATACCAGCCGGAGCTGAGACTTGATATATACTTTTATGAACCCTACACCTTATATAATGCTGTCAAGATATGAAAATACTAAAGTAAAAAATATCCTCATATTATGAAAAATGAATTACAGTATTTTCATCTCATGTGATACAAATCATTGTAATTATTTAGAATGATGTTACAATTCTTCAAGTCAGTGTATTAACACCTGAACATAGGTATAGTTAACAACCTTCAGTTAGACCTGACATCAGAAGGCTTCAGTGATATTGGAACCTGTGAAATAGTCTCGTGTAGAGGGAACAGTTAGGACTGTCTTTCCTAACTGAAGACTGCATCATGGTGGGGAAAGTTTGTAATGACAGTGTAACATCAACATTAGTGCAAAGAGTACAAGAAAGTCCTACCTTAAGCTGGGGAGATGAGATCTGCTTATCCAAACAAAACACAGGAAATAGGGTATATAGATAGTGATGAAATAGTGTTTGTTTTATGATGAGCACTGGACATATATAAGTGTCCTTGAGTGGGGCTGTACTCAAGGATCTGATATCCATGTCCGATGTAGGTCTCCATGCTGGAACCAGGTATCCTCCCACATTAAGTTAACATTCTGTTAACTCGGAAACTGTTAAAAACGGATTAGAACCAGACTCACTCACTGACTCACTCAGGTTATCATCAGCCCAGTGGATGTAACTATTTAAAGTGGCACTGATATGCAAACAAATAAATGTTGGAATGACAGGTATTCAGCTTGCTAGTTAGCTCGTGTGTCTTTCATGATGAAATAGAGATATATAACACACATGGTGGCTGATGTAGCTGTTTGTTTGTTTCAGTCCTATGACACTCTCCTCATCACCTCTATCTACCAGTTGTCACTCAAGCTGAAGACATCCACAGACAGGACACTCAACAAACTAAGGTGAATTCAGGACACATGTACTGTCAGGTCACAGCAGACACATGTACTGTCGGGTCACGGCAGACACATGTACTGTCAGATCACGGCAGACACATGTACTGTCAAGTCACAGCAGACACATGTACTGTCAGGTCACAGCAGACACATGTACTGTCAGGTCACAATAGACACTGTCAGGTCACAGCAGACACTGTCAAGTCATAGTTAACCGATATACAGTTAGGTCATAGTAGACTTATGTTCTGTCGGGTCACATTAGCCACATGTACTGTCAGGTGACACCAAACATTGTCTGGTCACAGTAGACACACATGCTGTCAGATCCAGTAACACATTTGGCCTCACGCTAGCATGCTAAGATGCAACATTTGTGAAAACTGTATTTGCAAGAAGTGATAGGATGAGAGATGTTAGGATGAGCATA
Organism: Haliotis asinina; assembly: GCF_037392515.1. NCBI lineage: Eukaryota > Metazoa > Mollusca > Gastropoda > Lepetellida > Haliotidae > Haliotis > Haliotis asinina. Next base: position 63,686,879 of record NC_090287.1, on the reverse strand, counting down.
TATTTGCTATGAAAGTATGGACCATGAGAATAATGTTGTTGACAGAAACATATGATTGTTTTCAGAGAGCATAATCGTGTGAGTGCAACTCCCTCTCCCATAGACGACTTCCTGAGTCACTCGGGGAAGAACGAGATACCAGCCTGGAAGTCAGCCAATCAGGAGCTTGCTGGCATCCTAAAGAATCTACGCAAAATTGAACATCACCAACAAGGTAGATAATAGTTAATACACAGGAGATATGCAGTAGGCAATGTGCATTGGCTTTTGGTTGCTTTACATGTCCTTGGATCTGTTACCTGCACCATGTCAGAATGATTGGTCTCAGGACGATTGTCAGGACATTATGGGCCACAAATATTCTTGGTATGTGAAACAGGTCAGCTGTATTCAACTGTAAGTGCTTCATTCTTTACTGTTCTGTTGTTTGTGTGGGAGTTTGTCTGTATAACCAACTTGCTATTGCTTTAAGATTCATTTGAAGGTGGTATCCATGGTGATGAAACATTTTTCTTTTTACAGTGGTACACAGAGCACTGTTCCCCGATGAAGACTCGCCCACAGAAGTGTCTGGAATCTCATCAAGGGAAAAACAAAAGTACTACAAGGAAATTCAGCGGATACGGAACGAGTTGGCTGATTTCCGATTCATTGACAAACCTGAGTGTGAGGAGGCGTGGAAGAAGCAGGAAGACCCACAAGAAATGTCTCCAGACATGGAGGAAATTGGGGAAGAAGAGTTCTATTAGTACAAGTAGACATTTGGCTTGGACTGAGCCAGGAAATAAACGAGGTTATGATTGTGGTAATTGCTTGGAAAATCTTTTCTCAGTCAAGGAATGTTTTTGCCGAATGTTATTGTCATAACATCTATGACATAAGAAAGAGTCTGATCTTGTTACATTCTTGAGTGCCAAAGAATTTGCATGAAGAAATGTGGAACCAGCCTACTGTGATGACAGAGACGTAATGACAGAAAAGTCAAGAAATAACTATATGCCTTCTCAGAAATGGCATTAATATATTTTCAGTTGTTAATGATTAATTAATACATATATACCAAAATGATATATTGGGCATTTACTTTTTCCCAAGTCACTGGTCCTGCAGGGCTACAAGCAAGGGGAGGTAACTCAAGCAAATTTAGTGTCAAGTTATAAGCCATATGTTGAAAGGCATAGCTATTTACAGATTCTGAGGAATGATCTCATTGGAAATATTGAGATATATAAATGACCTGCATTGTGACAAGGGAGGTGTGTATTCCTCCTCCATATTGCCTGGTCTCTAAGTGCAGTCAGTTGTGGCATTTTGCTTGTATACCCCAGCATGGCCAGTTAGCTATCCTTCATGGTAAGCGACATAATGTCACTTGTTCAAGATTCACACGTTCCTTGGTAGACTGGTTATGAATTAAACATGTTCAAGGATTCGCTTGCTGTAAGACCAGTAATGTACCCTGTAACTTGTTGTTCATAGATCATGTGGAATAACAATATTTAAAATTATGTTTCATCTTGGAAGTATTCAAAGTTTATTGAAGGATGTTCTGGGACAATGGGAGAGAATTCTGATCTATCTTGGCAGCATTTTTGTAAACCTAGGTAGTCAAAACGTTTCAAAAACATTGATTCCACAGCAGATGTCTGATAATGTCACAAATCGTATTCCAAAATAACATTTTACATTACGTAAAACATTTTCATCTGGCTGTTTGGAGAGAAATGATTTAGATTGATTTTTCTAACTTGAGATCCCTCATGTAAGCCAGTATGACATTGTTGACATCTTTTAAGATGGTATATAAGATTTTGGCGTTAATTATATTAGACACATCCTTAATAAATTTGTCAACATTTCCAAATTATGAGATAAATGTTGTTAGTGCTGTGTGGGGCATTACGCTGTTTGGTAGCGCTGCACGCATTTCTTACACAGGTTCATATTGTGTGTGGATATCTATCCTAATCAAGTCTTTCACTGTAGTGAAATATATAAGGATATTGTAACTAGCAGCCTCTCTCTGTGATGTGGTAACTCTGAGATTCTGTACAATGTATATGTGAGGATGTAACAACATCAAATATTAACACATAGTGTATGTTCATTTTGTCAGATCTATGGCAGATCATGTCATTTTGTTTCTATGAAATTTTCATTTTTTATATTGCAAATACTAGAACATTTTCAGCAAAAATAATAACCTTAGCATGTGATGGGTGTAAAGTCATTGAGCTCTGCTATACAATGGTGCTGTGTGGTGTTGTACGTACATGCTTGTTTTTTGCCATTTCTTTGTGCAATGTCTGACCAGTAGCAACCCACTTGGTCACGCTCCGTATCTGTGATATCAGAAATGTCGCCTGTCACCAATAGTGTATGAGTTTTCGTTAAACGAGAAAGCAAGGTCCACACTTAGCAGCTGTGTGATGTGAATTACCCGGAGAATGACAAGAGCATGGTGAGGAAATCCACAGTTTCTGTATTGGGGATAGGATAATATATTAAGGCTGAAATAATTTTGAAAAATGCAGTAGATAATAAAAATAATTCCCCCAATAACATACCAAATTCCACTCAAGTGATTGGTCCCATGGCCATGTTCAAAAGATAATTGTTTCCAAATTTCTGCTCTCTGAGAATACTACCCAGCTGCCTGGAAGGCACGTGTTAAATCAAATTACACCAATACATTTTATCTCTGCAAGTACATCCTTACTTCATTCCAAAGCTTATTGAACAACATTCTGATGTCATTATTCTTGGGATTGTGGACATTTGCCATTGAATATGAGGACTTGTTATATTGTTGCAGTTAATCATCAAATACAAATCTGTTTATAATTATTTAGAAGTATTGCTGTTTCCATGCCAGTTATTTCAGCCATGATGTTAAGGATTATCCTCTACCAGATAGTTCAATATGGCCACTGCCTGCGTCTATCCAGTTGTGTGTACAACACTCCTGTTACCTGGATAGGCGTGTGTAACCACAGCCTGAATCACTCACACTGGCATAGGGCACAGTTGAATGTCCTTGTCAGTGTTCTGCCTGTGAGAAGAGCTAACACAGGCTAAGAATGGAATGTCCTTCAAAGGATGGGAGTCAATAGTTAGTCAAATCATCTGTTTCTGTGTTCTTCCTGCAAAGAATCTTCTGTCAGAAGGTTTCCTACTGGGAAAGACTACGTTCAGGTGATAATATCTTTCGTTGATTTTCGTTAACTTTTTTACAAATAGAGTAACATCTGGCCATGTTATGTCAGTTCTTGAATGAAATGAGATTTGCTTGTGTGACATGCAAGCTGTGGGAGTATCTATATGTAGATGACTCGTATCCTACTGGGTTATTGTCTCTAGCATCCCCAGGAGCGACCCATCGTGAGGCGCTTATTCATTCCAGACTGACTTAGCTCAAAGCTTGTTAACTGTAAATACATGATTGTTTTTGCAGACTTTGTGCTGTTCTGTGTCCGTTTAATTCACATGCTCTTCTATATGATGCATTTGTACTTAGGAAAAGCCAGGTGAACAAATTTAACTTATTATAAACTTTCAAATTGCAGTCTGCTGTTTGTTGTTTCTGATCCACTTTTAGCTGTCCCATAGTAGATGATACCAGAAATGGGTGTCATACAAACTGACTTGAATTCAAACAGGGGCCTATGGTGTGATGAGTAAGCGCTGTAACTATTAGGCCACTACACACAGCCTACATATGAACTAAGACATGTCATTTGCCTCCATAACTAAAAGCGTAAACATTCCCTCCCGATTATGGTTGCCTTATGCCTGAGGCTACCACAGACCCTTACAGAAAAATGAAAGAGAAAAGGCATATTATCAAACTCCATATTCACACAAAAAAAACACTTTTTTTTTCTAGGAATTTAATCACTAATAAATTATGATATATATATATAAAGGGACATCATTATATCATAGTACCGGTAGTCCATTCAGAACAGTCTGGTAGCATCAGCTACTAAATGAACAAAGATTTGAGCACTTTCAGACAATCTGACAAACTGAACTTGACAATCAATTGAGTGTAGATCTGTTAAATCATGGCTTACAAGATCTATCTTTGTCTTGGTCATTTCATTGAAGAACCACAATAACAAACATGTCACATGTACTGTAACAAGGTGAGGTGAAGCAGTATTTAGTACCTCTCAGATTGTTCAATCACTGAATCACTTGTGAACATGTTCAATCTATTTAACACCACATGCAGCATGCTTAGAATTCAGCACCCTTTCTCACCATGGGGCGTGTGATTCATTGGGTATGTTTTCACTGAAAACAGACTGCAAAGACTCTACCTACCTCGTGTCATTCTTTGTCAGCACAAAGTAAACCAATTTATCATAAAACAAGATGTTTATAGTTTATCAGTGGTGGCACGAAGGTCAGCTGTGGACAACATCAATACATTAATACCTACATTTCTATGCATTATACACTGTAAACAAAACTTCAGAGTTTAAATTATATTGCATTAGTTGTGAAGAGTGTGGTACTGCACTTGGCAGCTGGGTCTTCTATATAAGTCTCACCACAGCTAATTAGTTGAAGCCTTCAGGGTATACAGCGCCCAGAACCGTTTATACTCACTGTGATGAAATGAAAGACTAGATACTCAGGACACCCTGCACCTTCACCACAATTTAGTCAAGAGTTAAGATGTTCTCTAACACTGAATATGTCAAACTGGATCAAGAAAACATATTTGTAGAAACATGAGTCACTGAACATAGATCATTTTCATGATTCCAGATGAAGGGTTGCAAGACTGTACAAATATACTATTTAACATTAACGTCATTAATAGCATAACCTTAATAACATGATGTGACATATAACATTTATAATTATTCAGAGAACACATACCAGCCATATGGCTATATACAATATCACTTTCAAAAGTGAACCAGTCATAAAAATGTTCACAGAAAGAAGGACTGAACATGTGAATGCACTTGTTTGTCTGTCTGTGTGTACATGGAAGGAAACACAGCAGCAAGTACTAGAGCTCACTGAAGCACTTGCCAAGATTTGTGGTAAGGGCTGCCGTTTGAGAGAACAATCATGGAAAACAACTAACTGATTATAAGTGCCTTACAAGGCTGGACACGAATCATAACGCTCTACAAATATTGACAAATATTATATAGACAATGTCCCTAGGGCATCATACAAACTTACAATGTCATAATTTAGGGACATCGTGTTTCAGCCAGGATTTTTGTCAGTGTTCCCAATTGGCACCTTCACTACTAAAAGTGTGCCAATACAGTTGCGATTTCCTGCCATTCACGGTAACCATGGTAAAGAAAACCTGTGCATTACATTAAATACTGCACCATAGCACTGGAACCCATTGCATACTTCTCGTGCATGGCGCAATGGTGCTGTCCAGCTGAAGCACTGGGATGTCAATGTACATCTTCACACTAGGGAATCAGTAAATTAATAACAAAGCACTATCTCCACAAAATTCTGAATATTGTACCATGTAAATATGTCACTGAAAAATAAGCTTGCATTCACAATGGGCATGACCGACAGAATTCAATTCTATGGATAAGCCCAGTTCATATTCATCATGAACTTAAAAACTGGACATGTACAAACATAAATTTTATTGACACACATAAAGAATAATTTGTTTATTTTAAGCAATATTTGGTGATTCTTTCAGCTGTCATATGAGTACAAGGGCTAGTAAATGACCCTTCTAAAATTTGCCCCTGTTGCACAAAGTGGTTTCAGCACTACAACACTTGTAAGTCTATATGTAATGAGAGTTACAAAACTAGCATCCACAATATGCAGCAGGGCCGATAACAAACATGCTTTGGTGTGCTAGAACATGATTATTGGACAAGTAAACCAGAATACAAATATCTTTTAAAGGGAGATAACTGCAGTCATACTGCAAACAGATGATGATCTCGCGACTAGTATCCCAACTCAAAATGCATCAAACAGAGGTAACTGCAGCCATCATGAGAACAGTCTTCACTGTGATATGATTTACAGTGAACCATTATGCAGAGCCTTAAACACATATCACAGCACTGACATTTACAGGCACCACAGCTTTCAAGGACAAATCATGTATACTCGGCAAAAATAAGTTAATCCTGAGGAACATAATGATGAGTTTGTACAGTTTTTCAAGGATTTTCCATTTGTTCAGTTGAATTAAGACCCACCTGAGCTTCCACCTTACAACTATTCTATATAGAACATTTGCAATGTTAAAGTATAGCGTACTGGACAACTCTGATCAATATATAATCACATTTGCAGATAACAGACTTTGCACCCACATTTTTTCCACTATGAGGCTTGAGAAGACTTTTATTGCCAACGGATTATTTCATTTCTTCCATTTGATCATTTTGTCTAGGTCTGGCTGGTTGAACCATTGGATGAACACCTAGATGATCTCTGTATTCACTGTCATCTGGGAGACAAGCCAGACATCACTTGAAGAGGCTTACGCTGGTGATAACTGCCAACATGCTTTTCAAGAACAGTTCAGACAGAAGGGTCGTTCAAGTGCCTCATCGTAACTGTGGACAGAGGTTTTAAGATCTTACATCACCATCTGATGAACACATGCATATACATTCTTTTCAGGATGCTGAAAGTCACAGCACTACATCTAGCATGAAAAGGACATCCAAGGGTCACTGTGAGAAGTGTTTTGTCCAAGGATCACTTTCAGAAGTATTCTGTCCGAGGGTCACTGTCAGAAGTGCTTTGTCCAATGGTCACTGTCAGGATGTCTTGTCAAAGAGTTACTGTCTGAAGTGTTTTGTCTGAAGGCCACTGTCAAAAGTGTTTGGTGCGAAGGTCACTAACACAAAGTTTTGCTTGAGGGTCACTGTTAGAAGTGTTTTGTCTGAGGGTCATTGTCAACAGTGTCCTGTCTAGGTCCTTTGGCACTAGCATCCTGAATGTTTTGTCTGACGGTCACTGTCAGAAGTGTTTTGTCTGTCACTGTCAGAAGTGTTCTGTCCGAGGGTCAGTGTCAGAATGTTTGGTTCGAGGGTCAGTATCAGAAGTGTTTTGTCCAAAGGCCACTGTCAAAATGTTCAGTACGATGGTCACTGGCAGAATGTTTTGTTCGGGGGTCACTGTGTCCCGTCTAAGTCCTTTGGCACTGGCATTCAGTTGGGGTGTCTTCATCACACCTGTATTCTGGTGGGGATCACTTACTTGAGCACAGAGCAGAGCCGGCAGAAATCCCCCCTGCATTGGGTGCATCGGACACTGCAGGAGGGACATTTCACCTGCTCACAAAAGTTGCAGACCATGAATGTTCCTCGTGGGCCAGTGGTACGACAGTTGACACATGCAGCTAAGAGGAAGGAAAAACATAAAAATTAATGGTTTCGACCAAATAAGGCCAGCAAGTTTGTTCTTGAAGTAGAATGTATGTATACCTGAGACTACTTAACTGTGCTGAGCATAATTAAAATTCTACTGATGACAGACAATAGTTACCAGTAGATTGTGAAAGTCTGAAATAGTACCCAGTATCTCACCGTGTTCTAATATAATTTGATTTCTGGTTTTTTTTAACTCCAAATGATACGCCATTCATATCCTGAAAATATACAATACATACTACATTTGGATTCCTATATAACAGAAAATCTGTCCCCATTGTGGATAAATGCACACAGTCCAGAAACACATGACAAGGGCTATAAGTCAGTAACACAGTTTCCGTTTCAAACTCCACCAAGGCATTTCTTACCTCAGAAAACACATCAAATTTGGTTTCCCTTGCAAAAATGGTTTTAAAGAAAATCTGTCCTCATCATATTGGAAGGACTAACAGAGCTAAAATCAACAACAAAATGTTGGTCATTTTTATTGTTCTGAAAGTGACTCTTATTTTAACCATCCTTCCTTCAGGCATTTTTGGAAAAAAATAACGATGTAGTTAACATTCCTTAATCTCACAACTACTCCCCTCACGAAATTACGATGGCATGGGATCTCAGATAATGGATCCTGGAGGTATGGTGCTTGTATACGAAAGAAATGTATACGCTCTAGAGACAATCTAAAGTGTAACACTGCTGTCCTTACAGGAATCAAAACTTTGTGATTTATTTCGAACATTAAATTGTGCTAAAAACACCTTTCAAATAATAGTTAACACTCTTTACATAAGACCAATAATGGTACAAGTATTGGGAATTGGTTGAAGTCTCAAAATTGATGACTGGTTCATTACCAACACTAAATCAGCGAAAAAAAAAAATTGTTTGCATCAATTTTCACATTTTCCTATTCAGGTTTTTGCTTCAGATAAGTACAACATGGTTTTCTGGGGTTTTTTTGGTCTCATAAAATGATGCAAGTTGCTATGTTTAAGTGATAAATAATACAGCATTAACATAAACCTCCTGGAATTTTCTAGAAATACTGAGTCATGACTTTTCAGTAAGTGAGGTGAATTTTCCCGGAATTAATTTCAGGCCCTGACAACTTTTTACACATGTTCCATCATCAAGTGTTTCAAGGACTGAAATAGTTGTCCCAAAATTGTTTCTGTTCAATCACGGGAGAACATAACTGACTGCTTAGTCACTGCGACCAATCATCAATTACTTCAATTAATCGCAACACTACTAAATGGTACTACCGGTATGTTAATGTCCTACCATATGATATCTTCTGTGTGATCGTTTGAAACTAGGTCAGGGTAGCCAACATACAGAAGCTCACTGCCAACAAGCTGATGGAATTCAATGAGAAATTATTTAGTTTTTCGATAACAATGACTCCATATAATTATGTCTATCATGCCAACGTCAACTTACTCACTGAACAACATCAAACAGAAAGTCAAAAAACAACATAACGTTTCTATGAACATTTTGACAGGGCACGAAAACGCTGTGCATCATCTGTACTGTGTTATAGGTGAACCAATGCAAAAGCAAGCAGTAACAATGGATAGGGTGCATTGCAGAATCACATGTGATGTTCAAATTTTACAATTAATTTCGTGAATGAACAGTGCATTACAGAACACAAAACATGGAAAAATAGAAACAAAATGACAAACCAAACACCCTCCAATTGAAACATTTAGCTTGCCTTTTGGTTTTATGCTTAAAGACGGAAATGTTGATTGTTTCTTGAAGGAGAATCCAGGAGCACCTGAGTCCTCAGACTTATCCCCACTAACCCCAGTAGATGACACCAGTTGACCATTGTGGTCAAGACACAGTTGACCAGGCAGTCGTGTCACAGCATCGCCACAGTGGGTCTTCCCCACTGCCATGTCCTCATCTGTCGTCATCCTCATCTCAGTTTCTTCACTTTTAGCTGTAGGAGTGGTCAGCTGACCGCTCTGGTCAAGGCACATCTGTCCTGGCAGCAGACTGGGCAACGACGTCGGTTCTCCTGAGGCCTGCCACATCATGTTGTCATTTGCATCAACCATAACGCCTTTAGTAAAGGCCTTTTGGGATCCTTTGAACAAAATGTCTCTTGTTTTCTCTGAAATGTGAGTTTTTCTTGTTTAAATTTCATTTATGAAGAAGTAAAGAGGTATTACTGCTGTTCTGAAATCAACATAAACTTCAACGTGTGATAGGTCCGTAACTGGTCATATGACTTTGTTTCAGGTTTTTCAGATTGATATAAAGTTTCACTTGTCAGTCGAAAGAGTACCAGTGGCAACTATTTACATGATTTCATGACTCTTTCAAGTATTTTTAGTCAATCCATATATTGTTGGGGAGACCTATAACGATAGGATATTGTTTTTACAAAGGTATTTTACAACAGGATATCGCAGTCTTCAGTCTGGGTTAGTAAAGCTATATACATAAACACTAACATTTGACAAACCTGCTCTGCAAACCAACCATCATTAATCCATAAATATACATTATTAGTTAATCCTTTGATCGATGTTACTTTTAAATCAACTGATAAATACTCTTGTTTCTATATGCATAACACTACATAAAATATAATACATTATCACACATGAGATAAGTCAATCTTTTGGAACCTTTATAAAGCAAAACAAGTTGTGTTGCAACTAATTATGCCTATTATAAATTCATTTGAGCATCAAATGAATCATGACAAACAGATGTTGCGTTATCATGTTATATCATCACAAGTGGCGAATGTACTGCATGTTAGTTAGGGTACACGGAGTATATTGTTTCAAACATATCAAATATGTATTATTAATATATGTCAACTGACTTATGTCCTTCGCTAGTGAAAATGACCATGACTTCTGATCGTTGGGGTGGAGAATGAGTGTTGAGCTGGCTGGTGAGACCAATTCTCAACTCCAAAATTTTATGTTGCAGTGGGCAGATGACAAGAAAAGAAGACAAGAAAAGAAGACAAGAAAACAGATGTCATCACACTATCCATGCATTATCAATAAGAAAATACAATGCTTTACTAACACTATGTACTTGAACCATCAGGTTATTTCCTGATTATGCTATCTACAATCTATCATTCTTTACCTCTGCTCATTTAGACTTACGAAATTTAATAACATGTGCCCTTTGGTATAATGTGGAAGCTGTCTAAACCGGCACTCATAGAGACTGAAGAAATATTCCGGTTTAGACAATGTGCCGGATTGTATAGCTGATGATAAATGTACAAGTCGCGATTGGGACTGAGATCATGTGCCTGTGATGACAACTTGTCGGATTGGGCAGATGTCAGTTTTGACAGCTTCCACTGTAGTTGTTTAAATATTGTCTCAAAGACTATGTCCACTGTCCTTACAGATAGTTGCGTTCACCAGCAAACCATCTTACGGTCCCTAGTTGGCCTAGGTGGGATTAAATAGTAATGAAGAAAGGGTCATTGTTGGAACTACAGATATGTACCAAAGGTACATTTTTTCTCAGAGAAAGTACAGCAGCCAAAATCAGAATACAGAAATGCACCATAGGATGGTCAATGAAGCATTCAGCAACATTACAGGTATGTGGCAGCGGTCTGTAAATTACAGAATTGGACCAGACAAACCAGTGATCAACAGCATGAACTTCAATCTACCAGTCTGTCCATCGGATCCTGTTACTCGCCGTTTACAAGCATGAGTTGCTGAAGACCAGTTCTAACGCAGATTGTCACGGAGTATTACATTTTTAGGAAACAAGCATGCACAATGACAAATATTTCACGATACCTTGAAATCAGGAGAATGGGAAGTACAACATGAACCTGTTTTGATTTTGTGTTGACGAATATGGACTTGTCCCCATTTAGGGTACATGGTATGTTTCTGCATTTGAACTTCGTGTTGGGTACATTTCTATAAAGGGCAACACACATGGAATACACATCTGTAGTCCATTTGCATGACCTTGATTTGTGGACATAAGGGAAATGCAGCGAAAATAATTTTTTAAATGCGCGATTTCATTTTTTGTACAGTATGGTTCAAAATTATTGAGAATAGCTAAAGCATTTCATATTATTAAACGAGAACAAATCAGGTAAAATTGAATGTATTGTGAAAGTGAACTGACCTTTTCATGTTGTGTAGGTAACAATTTAATATTTTATCAAGTCTCCTTGAGCTTCACGGTACAGTCTAAGACGGGTAGGCATACTTCCTATCAGAGAGGTTAGTGTCTCGTGAGTTATGCTGTCCCAGTATCGGACCACTTCTCTCTTCATGTCTTTAATTTTTGTCAACCCCTTTTGATTCACACATTCCTTCATCATCCCCCAAATGTTCTCAATGGGATTTAAGTCAGGACTATATGCAGGAAATGGTAATGCAGTCACATTTTTCTCCTGAAACCACTGCTTGGCATGTTTTGCGGTGTGTTTAGGATCATTATCTTGCTGCAAAATCCAGTCATTTCCATAAAACACATGTGCAGAAAAATTATCTAATATGTTAGTGTAGCGTTGACTTGTCAGATTTCCCTCAAACACACACAGCGGGGTCGTTCCTAATAAGGATATCCCTCCCCATACATGAAACTTTGGGCTGTATTTAGGTCGTCGATACAACGGTGCTGACGCAGACTTTGTCCATATTTTCACATTATTGGGATATACCCATATTGAGCTTTCATCAGTAAAAATCACATTTTCCCAGTCAAAGTTTTCATGTGCCAAACACCACTCAACACGCCTGTCTTTATGTTCTTGTTTCATGAGAGGAGAAGGAATTCCAGTCTTTTTCTCCCATCCAAGATCAATCAAATTTCTTCTAACTGTAGATTTGGATACAACTGTTGATCCCCTTTCTATCATTTCATACCTGATGTTGGAGATGCTTGCCCTTTGCTTTTTAGACGCTAAAATTCCCAGCCGGGCGCGATCTGAGAAGTCCAATTTTCTGTGTCTCCCTGCTCCTTTCTGGTGCCCAAAATCCTTTCCCTCTTTAAAATTCTTCCTAATCCTATACACAGTAGAAAGAGGAGTTCCTGTTCTCTCTGCCAATGTATTTACATCATCAATTCCTTGATTATACAACTCAAAAATCAACCTTCTTTTATCTTCAGCAGACATTGTTGACAGTGCTGAGGAAAATGACGTCTGCTACAAATTCAGGGGAGGTAACTCTAATTGTACTATACTCAGTAGGCCAAGATGAGTTACCTCCCTTATACCATTACTTAGTTTTAAGTATCAGTGAATCGGTTGAGGTGTTAGGGTAGCTCAAAGTAAGAAGAAAAATTCTCAATAATTATGAACCAGACTATATACGCACTGATTATCTTATTCACTGACAGCAAACTGAAAATGCCCAATATTCCACACATGAACAAAACAGTTGTTTATCGAAGTTATTTGAAATCATCACCTCTTCATGTGCACACAAAATGCGACATCACCTTGTATTGGGGATATGTAGTCAGTTACAATATATCCCAGGGGCGGAAATAACCCATTGCCTGATGTCCCAGTCTAGTGGTGTTTTCTGTCGGGCAAGTGAATATGTATATCACACTGTACCGGTGTCCGGCTGACTTTCAATTGTTAATTATGTTGTTTATTTAAATAATCAACAATAGAATGGGCTGGTATAGTGGAACAATTATCAGGGCAAGTGATTTTACAAGTGCCACTGTACTGGGGTACATTAGCAATTCAAGAATTAGTTCCATCCATGTATTCCAATGCACAACAGCCCACTGCAATTAGTATTTGCATCTAGGAACCCAGCCGAAGTGATGTGAGTAGGTTGGTGCTAACGGTATGGTATCTTTTCTATTTGACTTTCTGTAAAAATAACACTGGTATTAGTGGCATTAGCGACACTGGGCTGTTTATCTCAGGGCTGGGCAATTAGATTTAGTATAGTTACGTGAAATGCGAAATGAGCTTCAGAACATTTTTGTTAGAGAGACGTGGCAATGTGTGTACATCAAAGCACCCCTTTGTGATATCATTTACAAAATAGCATGATATTTCCCCATCAATCAAGGTTATCCACAAATTTAATTACAATTTGTATGCTGTTCGTCGCTCTGTTCCGTCCTGTTTTAGCTGACATCATTTTGGGCAGAGGTACTACAGATATTAGAGATAGATATTATGGCTGCACCAAAAACTCTAAAAACACATCATAATACTCGTTTACATAATTATAGGTGATTCTGTTTCAAAAACACACTCTAAAAACAATGCCCTATGACGCCAGCATAGCAACTAGATCTTCAAGCTCATCGAGTGCGTATTAGCTCCACTCACTGATGTTTCATCTCTACCAGTTATGCCACTCCTTAGGTCCAACAATATTGTGAGTTTCCAGTAGCTGTTCACCAGCGGATGAGAGTTTTTCGCAAGCACCAGTTTAAAATGTGTTTCCTTTTTGACTAACATGCTCATTTTTCTTTGTATTAAGAGGTGGTATGTTTCCGGTATTTTTGTATTTGTATATTTTAAAATTTAGTTAGAATGCTTTACACTGGGCACATTCTGCCATATTCTAGTATTTGCAGCTTTGGTCAGTTTCATTTATCCAAATATACTTCATATTTCAGCATCAACATAACTATTAGGACCAAATGAATTATAAATGGATATTTTTTTCATTCAGTAAGTTGCAGTTTTGATACCGAACCCAGCCAGAGCTGGTGGGTGTGTACTCGAGTGTAACGACACCTTTTCATTGGCCACTGGTTCATTTGCCGATACGCTTAGCTGGCTCTTTGTTTATGGCATATAAGCCTGATAGGTATTAACTGCATGTGGTCAGTGACTGAAGTTGTGCATTGCATATAGTCATTAGCAGACAGACAAGCAGACATGTAAGTTGTAAGTGTCAATAAACCAGACACTGAGTCTGCTTATCACAATCAACATGTTTTTTTGTGTAACGAGTAGATTATTTACTTGTTTCTGTACACAACCAAGCTTAGACTACTGCTCACGACCTCATACTCCACGCAGGCATACTGTTTAAAGTTCCGCGAACCTATTTACAGTGCATGCATTATGAGCGCAGCATAGGTGTTGAAACCACTTTTTCTCCCAACGCTGGGGGAAAATTAGTGAATCACTTGAATTCCGATTTCGCAGGCCTTTTTTCATCACAGGTTTTTTCAACTTTATAGGTTGAATTGGCATTTTTATTTGTTTCGGTAAGTGCATACCCAAAGCTATAAGAATCTACATAGTTGTGTTTTACGTTGCATGTGACCTTAAAATACACCATGAAATGTTTTATGTAGAAATTTTGGGCTAATGGAAATCGGCCTGGAACTTGCACTCAAGCCACTTTCACATGTTTTATTTTGTCATATTTACGTAATCAGAGAATTATCATAAAAAGATATCTTAAATAGTACATATAGTTGCCAATTTTCCATTATCAGAAGCTTTCCCCTCGCTAATATGACACAATAGTGGAAATACCTCCGTTTTATAAGCTTCGTATGAATAACATCCGACGCAATTCGCTTGATGCCTGGTATCGTTCGAAATTTGCTATTGACTGTACCCTTGCCGAGAGTATTCTCACAGTTGTAAGAAGCGACACAGTCTGCTATAGGGATTGTGATTGGTCAAAATCAGGCATATGACCAAAGGCAGCCAATCATATTAGAGTGATGTCCTCGTAGACGAAACCTTTTAGCTTTAGACGAACGTTTTGGGTGAAATAATGGTATTTTGAATGCATTGAGCAAGGAATCGCTATTAATATGTAAATTATGGAACTTGCACCGTTATGACCCGTGACAAATATACTTCATGCGCACTTTCTGCATTAAACAGTGTGTCTGAGCGTAAAGACTGAGGCAACAAAAGCCGAGATCTCTCTTGTCAGTGACTAGACTTACATTACACAATCGCACAAAAGGATGGACAGAGTAATTTATACGTACGTTTGACAACTTCTATGAATGATGTTGATTTTATTCATCAGTTCATTCAATTTATTTAATGACATTCTGAACACATTTAATGAATGTAGTTGGACAGCTTGAAATCAGTTTCTGATTGCCTCAGCATGGTATTGAATAGATAACTGTATGTAATCTGTAGGTCTAATGAACAGCACACCGTGCAACACATTTATTGACAGTATTTCGTTATAAATACTGACTACTTTCTCTCTGGACAAAAACTGTTTCAGCCGGAATTTTCATAGTGGCATAAGCCACCAGCAATTTTCAAAATCAGTGGGAACACTGAGATAGATTTCTATATGTACCTTAAACAAGGTCAAAATACAGAAACGTACCCAGCACCTTAAACGGACAAGTCCATATTTTGCCACCCCAAACTGTATGTAGAGTTGTTTCTGTTCAACTGACTGCAAATGGTACTGTGCTCTGTGAAATACTCATCACTGTGAATGGTCGTTTCTTATACAACATGATTCCAATCAAGACAAGAACAAATGGAATTGGATGAAGGCACATTTCTGTATTCCGATATTGGTTAGGGTGCTTTTCTGTAAACAGAAATGTACCTGGTGTACACATCTGTCATACCCATAAAAAACAATGACCCCTTAATTCAGCCCTATTTTATTTTAATGTGACTGGGTGGACAAACAGCACTGATCTAGAAACTTCACGAAGTCCATGCTCAGTCAAGATGACCAGGGTAAGAGTTTCTCCCATTCCTCATCCCAAATAACATTTGATGCATACTAGTATTATTAACAAAACCTAAAACAGCAATTACTAGTGGACTCACAAAAATAACTAGAAGCCCCCCAATTAAGTACAATATAGAAAAGTTGAACCACTTAGTATATTCCTCCGTTTATCTGCGGTAGAATGAATATGGTGCCTATAAACAGAGTTGCCTTATCCTTGTGTAAGACCTGTAAACAGAGTTGCCTTAACCTTGTGCAAGACCAGTAAACAGAGTTGCCTTATCCTTGTGCAAGACCAGTAAACAGAGTTGCCTTATCCTTGTGTAAGACCTATAAACGGAGTTGCTTTATCCTTGTGTAAGACCTGTAAACAGAGTTGCCCTTGTGTACTGTAATCTCATTTCTGATTTTGACTGTTAGAACCTCAATCCTGGACATGTGCAGTAACACTGCTGACACGGGAGACAGTGTTTTCGTAGACTGAACCAGTTCGTAGACGCTGTGATTTCGTAACCCAGACTGTTTCGTAGACGGTGATTTCGTAGACGTGTATAAATAATTGAATAATATTATTCTGCAAGCATATTAATTTTGATAATCCACTAGGCTTATATATTGTGAATATTTTTGTTTTGTTTTCCGCAAATAAGAAAACAATGAAATGGTTAAACAGTTTTCACTGTTTACTCATTGAAGCCATTCGGTTGCACTTAGTTGTTGAGAATGTTAATTAGGAACTAGTGAGTTGTTTTGATTGCGTTTTGTTAATTACTTTGGCGGTCACCCACCCACCTTCTCCAGTGCTACTTCTGGGCTTGTGTCTGTATCGTTGAATGTTGATCAATTCTGTGGGAATAGGAACTAGTGAGTTGTTTTGATTGCGTTTTGTTAATTACTTTGGCGGTCACCCACCCACCTTCTCCAGTGCTACTTCTGGGCTTGTGTCTGTGTTGTTGAATGTTGATCAGTTCTGTGGGAATAGGAAGTAGTGAGTTGTTTTGATTGTGAAATAGTGTGTGTATATTCAAGTGTGCTGTTAATTATTTGTCGGTGACCAACACACTCTATCCTTCTTCTCCACTGCTACTTGTTAGCTTGTTTCCGTAGTTGAATGTTGATCATAGTTACCTATTGTGTAGTTTGGTACTTATTTCAGAGAACTCAGAGAATATTATATTATTTGCACGCCTCTCATCATGTTTTTTTTTCAAACACCGATCATAATTACCTGATATATTGTTTTATTTCACCAAACTCAAACACTTTTCGTTTGCACTAATGTCAGAATTAATAATAATACCAAACTAACATTTACTAACATCATTTACTAACGTCTACGAATCCACCGCTCAATTTGTCTACGAATCCACCGGATTTCCACGTCTACGAACCAGTCTGGTGTACGAATTCACTATAAGCCGCTGACCCGACCACGTCTCCCTCGCCATAAGGAGATGATCGTGCGCAGTGCCAACTCGTACCCATCCCTCGCAGTTTAGCTATCACCGAATGAACCACTGGCGAGCGGTTTTACCAGACCTATGTCAGCTGACATCGCAATACTGACTTGTTTCGGATTTGAAACTCTGACGCTGCACGAGAAATCTGTCAAAGCATGTTTAAATACGCACCATATACAGACTTCATGAGTTCGTCTTGTGCAACGCCAAGATCCACTTCCTTTTGACCAACATGAGTTTTCAACTGTAGGGGTGACTGTTCACCAAAGGGGTTGGATCGCTTGGGCATGATGATGTGCAACTGCCACAACAATTAACCTAGTCGACACTTTTGTTGTTGACAGTTTCGCGGGGAATTACAGCATTTCCGATTACTGACGCATGCGCTCTTCTCCTGTGCATGGTTACTTCCCTTTAATTGACGTGTGAGCCTTAGTCGGGGATTTTATCGTCAGAATGGCGCCAGGAAAGTAAAATAAATTATTTTTTTCCTAAAACCGAAAACATTATTTTAGTTATTGTGGATGTTAAGTATATAAGTTTTATGCCGCTATGAATACAATCGATTAGTGACTCCAAGATGTTCAAAATCGTGTTTTATCAAATTCGAACATTCTAGATGTTTAGGGCACCTTGCCCACGGGATGGACCAGGGCTACTGTAATCGTTCGTATTTTCATTTATTGAGTCACCGTATTTTGTACCACACATATTGCTCTTAATCCAATGCTCAAAATCGCATAAAAATAGACCAAGATGCCCACAGTGCAGCTGTTGTTTGCGCCAAAGTTTAAAACTCTTCGCTCATTAGCAAAGGGCAGACAATTCAAAATATATTCAAATATTTCTATTTCCAAAGCAATGGTCATTGAAACTACAAGTGATTACCACCAAATTTCTGTTGCAAGTGCAGAATCCATTTTCTCTCTGTAGGACCTATGTAACTAAAAGGCGCCTTTTGACAGCTACATCGCGTTGAAGGTTTTAGCCGTGTTTTCTGAGTAGTTTGTTCCTAGATGTGCTGAGCTCGAACTAGAACTGTCAGCCCCAGAGTTTCCAAAATTTCCATACTTTGTGTCGAAGACCTACTCTGCACATTGAACACAAAACCTGCAGACGTGGCCGCTATATTGAGTGATGCTTCTGTGCCAAGTGTCTCATTCAAAATATTTCAAAGACGTCTTCATCATTTTTTGCCAAAAATATGAAGAACGGCGAAGAAACGTTCTTTTCGACATTTTAGCTCACCAGGTTGGAGAAATATGTCAATGTGTTGTGGCCTGTACATGACCAGTTGCCCTATACGTCAGTTTTCAGAACACATTAAATAGCTGTTATATATACCACCTGACGGTAATGACAAATTTTCCTATTTTGCTAATGCATGTACATGTGCTGATTGTCCTTGACAGCGAATATGAGCTATAGTCAAGGATGGGCAGCGCTGCCTCTTCAAGTCGACAGACTTGGATCACTTCTCCACGGAGGGTGGTGTAGCCTAGTGGTTAGAGCGTTTTTTCGACATACCGATTCGATTCCCCACATGGGTACAATGTGTGAAGCCCACTTCTGTTGTCCCCTGCTGTGATATCACTGTAATATTGTTGTTGTAATCTTGATTGTAAAACTAAACCCACTTAACCGATTCTCCACCTGCACAGTGTGATGTAAAGCTCATTGTTCATTTGTCCCTCGTTGTCAGACTGCTCAAGACGGCTTTGAGACTACATGCGTGTACAATAGGCCTTTAAATCACTTCGTAGATTATTGCGTAAAATATGGTGCCTATATGCATATGATATTGTTGACTTTTGGGGAGGAAATCCAAATGCATCGTGATGAATGCGCGTCTGCACCTTTGAACCATTTTCGCTCGACTGCTTGCGAGTATTTTGTTTATGGATGTGTCACGACGCTCTGACATGCGTTTATATGTGTTTCTAAAACAGATCTACTTTGCTGAAAGGTAGTACTTTTTCAAGCGATAAAACACACTTTTTGCATGACGTCACACTGTATTGACGTCACCTCGCCATTCTGGTATGTCCCCTCGTTATCGTGCCACCCTTGGTAACCGAGGTCACGATGCAGGTCAGTTGCCATCGCCGTCATAGCGTCGTACTCGCACTTTAAACTACATGAGAGCACCTTATTTCTTCTTTGAAGTAAAATACACTTTTGCCCTCAGTTATTATACCGTTAGAGCACTCAGACGTATGTGTTCCCAAACTAGATAACTCAAACAGTTCAGAGCCTAAGTGTAGGCGAATGTATCACACAATACGCGGTGGTGGTAGAGCGAACTGTATTTCTTACATACGTTAATCTTGTCCGATTCCCTGTAGCACGTGGATATTGTTTAGGCCTATCAAAAGTCATAGACCGACACCCCGAAGTGTACTTTGTAATGGTCCATGAATGACCGACGCTCTATACCACGTGTAGTTTGTATTGGATAATGATTGACCAACGCTCTATAGCACGTGCAGTTTGTACTGGCTCATGATTGATCGACGCTCTATGCCACGTGTAGTTTGTACTGGCTAATGATTGACCGACGCTCTATAAGACGTGTAGATTGCATTGGCTAATGATTGATCGACAGTCCATACCACATGTAGTTTGCACTGAATAATGGTTGATCGACGGTCTATACCACGTGTAGTTTGTATTGACTAATTGATTGATATAACGCTCTATAGTTTGTATTGGCTAATGATTGACCAACGCTCTATACCACGTGTAGTTTGTATTGGTTAATGATTGATCGACGCTCTATACCAGGTGTAGTTTCTATTGAATAATGATTGACCAACGCTCTATAACACGTGTAGTTTGCACTGGCTAATGATTGGTCGACGCTCAATACCACATGTAGTTTGCACTGGCTACTGATTGATCGTCGCTCAATACCGCGTGTAGTTTGCACTGGCTACTGATTGATCGACGCTCTATACCATGTGTAGTTTGTACTGGCTCATGATTGATCGACAGTCTATACCACATGTAGTTTGCACTGACTACTGATTGATCGACGCTCAAAACCACGTGTAGTTTGCACTGGCTACTGATTGATCGACAGTCCATACCATGTGTAGTTTGTACTGGCTAATGATTGATTGACGCTGAATACCACATGTAGTTTGTATTGGCTAATGATTGATCGACGCTCTATAACACGTGTAGTTTGCACTAGCTACTGATTGATCGACAGTCCATACGATGTGTAGTTTGTACTGGCTAATGATTGATCGACGTCAATACCATGTGTACTTTGTGTTGGCTAATGATCGATCGACAGTCAATACCACGTGTAGTTTGCACTGGCTAATGATTGATCCACGCTCTATACCACATGTAGTTTGCACTGGTTACTGATTGATCGACGCTCTATACCATGTGTAGGTTGTATTGGTTAATGATTGATCGACGCTCTATACCACGTGTAGTTTGCACTGGCTAATGATTGATCGACGCTCTATACCACATGTAGTTTCTATTGACTAATGATAGACGAGCACTCCGCAGCATGTATTTATGTACCATGTAACAGGTGTATTGTACTTGTATATTGTATGCTGACTGTAAAACGTCATATAGCACGTATTTGTACTGGTATGTTGTTTGCTGATTGTAAAACCCCACGTGACACCACTTGTATTGTACTTGTATATTGTATGCTGACTGTAAAACGCCGTGTAGCACGTGTATTGTACGTGTATATTGTATACAGACTGTAAAACGCCCTGTCGCACGTGTATTGTACTTGTATATTGTATACAGACTGTAAAACGCCGTGTAGCACGTGTATTGAACTTGCTCACTCTAGCAACTGACCGACATGAGCACCGTGTAGAATGCGGTCAGTAAACAGTAGGTGTGAGGTCAGCGGTATAAGTAATAACGCGAGTGACCAGTGAGCAGTCCGTGCGTTATCAGTCGCTGTGCCCAGGGACGTGTGCCAGAGTCATGTCCGGTCACTATATCCTAAGGACAAGTATGCCCTAATATTTCTAGAATGTCGATTTAGACCACAGTCAAAGGTTCACATGCCACAGGACAGTAGGACTTGCAGTAAACCCAAGTTGGGTGGCTTCACAGCATCATCGGTAGGCATCACATTTCATTTAACATTTATATCACACTCTAATCCAATATGACTGTCAATTGTGAAAATACCTTTCATATTTCAGATAGAGTTAAATCTATTTGCAAAAAAAAGAATCCTATTAGTTTTATTGCACAGTAGACATCCTAAGTTCCTAAAGATTTACCCATAAATAGCAAATAAACGCTTTCAATCCTTGTCAGTGTTACAAAACGTGAAACATGACGTGGATGTCTTGGACTACTCATGTAAATAACCAAATCTAGGCCAGACCATCCAGTGACTGACATCATCAACACCACTGTGTGCAGTTGGGATTGACATGTATCAACGAAGTCAGCGTGACCACCCGGTCCCTTCAGTCGCTTCTTGAAAAGGGCCAATTCTATCGCACCTTTAACATTCTTGACTTCGCAGACTCACAAGTCTGTGTTGTCACTGATACGATGTAAAGTAAGGATCAAACTCATGGTCTCTAATTACTAAGTTTGATGGTCTCCCGTGGACCCGATATACTTAGTGAACGAAAACTGTAACAATACGCGTTGGAATAATTATACTGAAATGTATTAAAACAATACATAGTTTCTTTACTCACACATATATCAACATATATTAATATAACCGGCAGATACGTTTTCAGTGAACATCTGTGGATAATTACATCTGAAAATGTCCAATCAACAACAAGATAGTGATGTAACAACGGCATCAAACAAAGGAGGGGGTCTCTTGCAGTCAGTATCCAGTGTGTCCTCCGTGCACAGCAAGACATGCTCGCAGTAGCCGGGGCATTGAAACACAGTTTTCTCAGGAACAATTGTGGAATGGTCTGCCAGTGATGTTTAAGGGCCTGTGTCAGTTCAGCACATGTCTTTGGTCATGACACCACCCCCTCCAAAGCGATCACGTTCAAGTTTGGCGAGTCTTTCTCCTCAACGACTATGAATCCGTTGACGTCCATCTGCAAAGGGTACGTTATGCCTGGATTCATCTGAAGCGAGACTCTTAACAGATTATGCCTGTCTGAAGAAATGACATCTCGCCATTTCCGAAGCCAAGATTGGCCCAATTAGCTGCTCACTGCTGCCTGGTAAGTCTGTTGCGATGCAGTAAAGTAGGACAGCGGTACAGGTGACAACACCAGATCTTGAAGGCAGGAAGGCGTCTTCGCACCGTTTGGGCCCGGACATGTGGTTGTCTTGTCCCAGTTGTTCCACATGTCGTATCAGCAACTGATTTGGCAAATGTGGAACTTGGATATTGCGTCCCTGTTGAGCTGTCGTCACAGGTGGTGCACCAAGTCGCAGACGATTTTATTGACAGCACTTCCGGTGGCCCGAAAACGTTGTCTGAGACAGCAAACAGTGGATGCATGGATGCACATGGAAGTGCCTGGTACTCATCACATCTGAGGCAACATGGATAACCATACCGACAGTCAGAGTCCTTTCGTTGTTTGCAAACTATGTCATTTTCTAAACGTGATTCAGTTTCACATTCTCTGTGCTTTAAAAGGGTCTGGGTGCAGTTAATGTACGTGCACTATACGTGTTTAATGAATGTGGTTGTGTTTACGAGAAATAGCAAAGGTTCAGTTTTAAGCATCGAAGTTCACGTGAGAGGAATGCTCTGGGACTCGAACTCAAATAGGCCATAATATCAACCTTTTACCCCTATATCGTCTGTAACGCAGAAAAAAACACACCTTTAACTGAACTTTTGTAAGTTCCAGGACAACAAATAACAAGGGTGTTTTAATGGCTTTCAGTATACATGTATATAATACCTATTATTTATATCTCAATAAACACAACCAGTAACAATGCGCACTGGAATATATTAATGCATATAATTATTTCTACATGATTGTGAAGCAATAACAATGCATCTTGAGATATATACTAGCCACATAAAGAAATTGTGCATTGTCAAAATAATATCCCAGTTGATAAGTACGATAACAATGTCAAAAGTTATGGAGGGACCATGAGACCATAACAAGTCGGGAGAATTTCAGTTCAAAAGTAAATCACAATGACGTCACACAACGGGACAGGGGTCAAACGACCATGTCACAGGCTCAATAACGCTTATGTCCAACATTGGCATTGAGAACAGCTGTGCATCGACGACGCATAGCCTCTCAAACGTGCAAGGAAGGGTTGTGGGGTGTCACGCCAAATTCTCTCAAGTTCTGTTGCAAGGTCAAGGACGTTATCTGGCGAGTGGGGAAGACGGCGTAAACGTCGATCCATCTCGTCCCAAACGTGCTCTATCGGAGAGAGATCCGGTGAACTTCAGGCCAAGGCAGTAAGTCAACATTGTGGTGTTGCAGGAAATCCATAGCAACCCTTGCCATATGAGGGCGGGCATTGTCCTGTTGGGATGTTAACCCAGGGCCATGACGTTGCAGCAAAGGAATTGCCACAGGTCGAAGAATCTGATGCCTGTAGTTCACACCAGTTAAGTTGACCTGAACAATCACCTTGGCGTGCTGTTATTTCACCCCAAATCATCATGGAACCACAACCAAAGCGATGCCTCTCCGAGACACTGAAGAACGTTCTCCCACGCGTCTATAGGCACGTTGACGTTCATCACGCAAATGTTAAACCTGGACTCATCTGTAAAAACAACATTTCTCTCCCACTAAAACAAGGGTGTGCGGACGTGATTTCGGCAGCACATTCGGTGAGCTTGTCGATGACGTTGTGTCAGGATAGGTCGCATAGCTGGACGTCGTGGCCTGATCTCGTGGTGACGTAAACGTTGTCGAACTGTGTTGAGGTGAATACGGCGAAGTCTTGGGATGGTCCGGGCAGTCATAATTGCAGTCTGAAGCGAAGATGGGTCACCCTTATCCATTTGTCCTGTCTTGGCGTTGTTACACGTGGACGTCCAGAACGTGGCCGATCGATGACGTCATTTGTGTTCTGGTAGCGTTTCACCAGTGCAGAAATGGTGTTCCGGTGGCAGCCACTTGAGACATTGAGACATTCCCCCACGAACCATCCCAAATGGCCTCATGACGTTGTGCAGACTTTAGCCTTTCAATAGCCGTTAAACTTTTTGAACGATCGCAAGGGCAGGGGTTGAGCTTTCCAAAGTGACAGTATTGTGTGGCATTCATTTGTTCTGTTTCTCTTTCCCGAAATGCACGTGCAATAATGTATTGCACGTCTCAAGGACGAAACCACTGACGTCACGGAACGTGCATGCATGTTGGATCCAAGTCACTAATCTCTGAGTTAAAATCCTGTGTCTACACAGGTTTGATAAATTTAGATTTTAATTTTTTGCATGCACGATTTCTTTATATTCCTAGTATTTAACTGCATGTAGTATTTGTTACTTCGTGAACACAAATCGTAATAATGCACGTTGGAATTTATTAATGCACACACTAGTAATTGTTATCTACTGAAAGCAAACAGTAGCAGTGCATGTTGGAATATATTAGTATGATGTATTTCATGTTTTTGTGGATTTGGACAGACAGCGCATTATGTTCGAAGTTGTATACAGTTAAATTGAGAAATTTGTTTTATTTTGTAGCATCAACTGTATTAAGTGAGTAAATCAAATATGTCTCTATCAGTCTTATCATAGTTAGTGTAAAACACTGTTCGCAGAGCCTGGTTTCAATAACCATATGCAAATCTGACGCTGATATATGCGACACAATTTCTCTCTGGTAACATTCTCCTTCATTTTAATTCATACTGAACACCAAATTACAAGGAATATGTTTTACTTTGTGATCGCAACCGATTCATGTACATAGCTGAAAAAACTGTCCATGAATTACAAGCGCGCGCACAGTGACAGATGACGTCACCAAGGATGAGTACACCGTACCTCCGACATGAGATTTGACCTAATGCCCTCTCTGAGATCTACTCCGCCAGTCGCTATGTGCGGTGTAAACTTAGCCCCAGCATCAGATAACACATTCCTTCATCCGTCCATGTTGCATTATGTAAGCATTACGTAAAGGGAGGCAACTGGTACTGAGGTGAATTGCATAGTCTTCAGCGAGACAGTTTTCTAGGTCAAGTCCCTTCTCGACGAAAAAAACTACTAACCATGGCGATTCGACCACTGTCTATGCTTATCGATTTTTTTGGTGAATTTGTTCCATGTATACGTGGCCAGGCTAACAGTGTGTGTGGGAGGAATGGATTGTCAGATAGCATCACTGACGCTTGTGCACTGGGTGATGTGATCTTTGCAAAAAATATTATGACCGTAAGATGTGTCATCAACAAGGTCCATGTAGCATAAAAATAACAATGATATACTTGGAACCAGTACAGACTTCTTTCTCCTATAACATACGTCTACAATGCTGCTGCTAATGGTGATGACAATTACAATGGTCAAAATAATGATGGAAATCGTCAAATCTTTCTTGATTAGAAGTCAAATGTGACCTGCAGTTTTAGATGTGGTCCTTGACCCGGATAAACATGTGGGTTATACACACCCCTCAAACAGCGGCACTCATCGATGACCAGAACCGCTGGCGCGTTTTGACTATGCTGATATTGATGACATTACGCCGACCTGCACAGAACAACCCCCACATTTAACTATGAATAACAGTACCAGAAACCGTATATATCACATGGTCTCTGACAGTACATAGGTCGCCATGGCTCGTTGCCTTGCTTAAATGGCATAGGTGGCATTGTGCTTTCATAAAGAAAGTCGTTCGCCTTGACCCCGTGCTTTCCCGGGTACCTTGGCTGTCATGGCTCTGTACTTTACCAAGATAAACAGGTCGGCATGCTTTACAGCAGTACGTACACGTATTTTACTGTGTAAAATAGTCTCTTGCTTGACTGCATTACACAACTTTGCGATGTACTTTAATTTCTACTTAGGCTGCCATAACGTCTTTCTTTACTGCGATAGATATTTACATACAGATTTTTGGACAATGCGTGCGCACATTATTATCATGCCCGCATACTTTACCTCTGAACAAATGAGGCCATAGCCCCGTATATATGACACTACACGTGCAAGCATACATTAAGAATTGGCTTCAAACACATACAAGGTGCTACAGCGGCAAGTATACACGAAGTTGAATACGGCAAGCATAGAAGGAATGCGTGCGTCGAGCATACACTAAATACAGGTGACAAGCATAGACGGAATACTTGTGTCAAGCATATGGGTGCAATTGCGACAAGCATACACGAAATACGGGTGACATGCATGCACGAAGAACTTCCGTCAAGCATATGGATGCAATGGCTACAAGCATATACGAAGAACTTGCGTCAAGCGTATGGTGCAGTGGCGACAAACATACACGAAATACAAGTGACAAGCATAGACGGAAAACTTGCGTCAAGCATATGAGGGGCAATGGCGACAATCATGTACGAAATACAGGTGACATGCATGCACGAAGAACTTGCGCCAGGCGTATGAGGTGCAATGGCGACAAACATACACGAAATACAGGTGACATGCATGCACGAATTATACACAGTCCATGTACGGTTGTAATGCACGACCTTTGCACTGAAGCTCACAGGGCTAGGTCAAACAGTAACATTTAGAAACCCTTCATCACTTGGAATATATGTTTTTAAGTGTTTCTTGTCTTCATCCGACATTTCATAAATACTGGCTCAAGGAACATTTAACTAAACAGTGGATTCTCAATCACCCTTGTCACAGTAGTTATACTAGTAATTGAAAATATCATTATGAAAGTCTTGTGGTAATCCTCATATTATTTTGCTAAAACACGGGATCGTTAGTTATATCTAGTAAAATGCCTTTAATGAACATGACACAACGTTACTTCGCGGAAATTTGGCATGGGACTCCAGTCAGCTGACCTGCCGCCATGTTGTCTTGGAATGACGACAGGCAAGCCGAGCTATAATCTGGGCCATCTTATCTAAAAGTGCAATAATGATATATACTAGCGAGTGGCTGGTATGGGTCCAGTTTTAATCTGAGCTATCCACCAATGTGCGGTTGGTTATCGGGCGAATTCGTCATTGTCTTTGCAATTTACTACATACCACAATCAACCCGTGAAGGTCCCCGGGGTAGAATAGGCCTTCGGCAACCCATGCTTGCCATAAAAGGCGACTATGCTTGTCGTAAGAGGCGACTAACGGGATCGGGTGGTCAGGCTCGCTGACTTGGTTGACACGTCATCGGTTCCCAATTGCGCAGATCGATGCTCATGTTGTTGATCAATGGATTGTCTGGTCCAGACTCGATTATTTACAGACCACCGCCATATAGCTGGAATATTGCCGAGTGCGGCGTAAAACTAAACTCACTCACTCACATGCCACAATCAACCATCTACACATTGTCATTTGTAAACGTTATCTTTCGGAAATGCGTATCACTATTTAATTGATGGAATGCTTTCTAACGATGCAGTCAGTAATAGGTTTGAGTGAGTATAATGAGTGAGTGAGTGAATACCGATTTACGTCGCTTTAGAAATATCTCAGGAATCCCTTTACCCACAAAACTACCCTCTCTCCCAATATATTAGGGCGGTTGCTGAATAATGGAATTAGGTTTAGGTACTCTAGAGAAAACATTAGAGGAGCTCCACGCCTTTTGGGCCGGATAACACCCAGAAGCTGATAACCCCATTCTTCCACGTGGAATCTCATGAATGTCCTTGACCGCTGGGGAACTAAAAATGTTGATGATACAGCGAAATGTCACTGATGACTCCGAACATACACCACATAACAATACACCTTTATGATGCTAACTATGGATCATGCGTAATAGAGATGCTGCTGTACTTGAAACAGTGTGATGAACAAACGATGAGAACACGAAAATATTGATTTCGGTACAGTCTGACATAATTTATTTTAATTTCCAAAGAGTCGATATACCTGCTCTTTGTTTAATGTGAAGAGCAAATACTTCCTGGAAAGCGGGCACACAAGCAGTATGTGACTGTTACTACAATATAAGACGGCCACTCACACAGCGGTCGGACAAGCAATATCTAACAGTTCCTAACAATCTGGACACGTATGAATAATATGTGACTGTCTCTAACAATGCAGACAGACAAGCAATATGTGGCGCAAATAAACAAAGCGGACAGAAAAGAAATATGTGACTGTCACTAACAAAGCGGACACCCACGCAGTGTGGAGCTGTGTCCAAGGGTGTGGGTGTGGTAGTGAGCATGCGTTGTCAGTTTGCATATTCTTCTATAAAGGAAATATGTTCATTTCGTCATTTTCAAGGTCTTACCGAACATTTACTCTTTCGGTACATTTTAATTTGGAAGAATATGTTGTTTTTCTAAAGTAATGGAGGGCTTCAGCTGGTGTACCCAGTTCCTGCTTTATGTTTTTAAGCAATATATGGTACCGACCATTTCATATTCTATTGTTTTTGTGCATGCACATCCCGAGGATCTGTTATGTTGTTGTTTTTTCAACCGATTCTATTTACAGCAAGAAATTGCAGTGTCCGATTTATAATCTGGAGATTAAACCTGGGGGCTTCTCTTTTTGTTTTTCGGACATTTTGTCAAACAGACATGTAAAATGTCTTCTCTGGAAACCAAAGTTAGTTGGGTTATAAAACATTGACTTACCGATATAAGTATAAATTTCACGCTGCAATTTATTCAAGTTTTAGCTGGAGGTCGGAAAGGACAAAACAAAACAAACAGATGTGAATTTCCATGTTCAAATTTAATTTAATGTCATCTAACGATTTATCATAATTCTTTGCGAATCGGGGAGTCTAACATTTTCAATCGATCATACAGTATTTTAAACAAATATATTTGACAGCAAAGAGTCAATTTCATAAAGAGGCACACCTTTCGTGTTTTTAAAAAAAATTATATACACATATTTCTTCTCTCTGTCTCTCTCTCTCTCTCTCTCTCTGTGTGTGTGTGTGTGTGTGTGTGATTTCGCCAACCACTAAGGCTAAGGATTAATACAAATTTTCGTAAGTATATTTGTGGCGATCAAAGTTTATAAGCAGTTTCTCCATTTCGTAAAATGGGTTTGCCATTTGAGATCGATTACCAGGTACTCTCGGCTAACAGGTGCCCGTTTGTTTTGACCGATCGAGATGTTTGTTATTATGACGTCACAGTACGTTGTGAATATGACGTCATGAGGTATCGCTGAAACTGAGAGCTTCTGAAACAGCAAGGTAGCGAGATTCATGAACGTTGAGAGTGGATAATTTACGAAGACGCAAACACACGTGCCTGTCAGTGCACTTCTATGATTCCTGTAGATTGGGCAACAATGAATTGATTTTGGACAAACAGTCGCGGCGTGACGTTTCGTGTGTTCCATTTAGCGCCATTAAACCTCAGGGTACCATTGTTTTCAGTTTACATTTTATAATAAACCGAGCACATTTCTTTACGGTTGTGACAGAATTAAATGCGTCTTTGGTGTCGACTGTGAGAAGCATAGGCATGTGTTCTAAGCAGGCTGTCGACTGAATTGTGAAACACTGATATCAATATTCAAAGTGTGTCGATGACAGTTCTCAAGCAGTTTTGCTTCATTGGTATACGTAACTCTAATAAAAATGCATTGTAAACGTGAGCAAGCGAGCGAGTGAATAAGCTGGGTGAACGAACATTCAAAATGTGTAACACATTCCATTAAGAAACTATAATTAAGTTGGCAATCATATATAGACAATGTAAGCGTGAGGTTCTAGTACACGGCGCCATTATGACGTCATACAACTCACTTTAAAGTTCGATGCGTACGGTGTCTGGAATCACTGGATTGCTTGGTCCAGATTCGATTTCCAGACAATAGGACATGTAGATGGAATATTGCTGCAGTGTATTATCTGGCCTATGTTCACGTGCATATTATATATTCTTCTCATTTTCAGTGAGGTAATTTTGGCGATTTGAACTTCTTACTTAAGATAATAAAAAATCATAGAAGAAAATTTCTCAGATTTCTCAAATGCATGATATATAATTCCTCTGTTCCTTCCGAATTGCTTGTGACTTCGTAAGCATTGTCATATTCCATCAGGACATTGGTTTAATCATCTAAGCAATAGGGCCCCATGACAATGATTTCAATAACATTCATCGCTTTTTATCCATCTGGAAATTGTGTTAGCTGGCCTGAAGTTTACTACGTGAGTAATACACTGAACATTGGTTCAATGTGGTTTCCAATATGTCATGAAGTTGGTTAAACAGTGTCTAGTAGTATATATGTACGTTTAAAAAATCCAGAAAATTAAGATACAGCACGAATTCCCTTTATACACGTTTTAACTTCATCTTCTGGAAGAAATTACACTTACACACATACCAGGTAACATATACCAGGTAACATATGCAAGGTAACATATACCAGGTAACATATACCAGGTAACATATGCAAGGTAACATATACCAGGTAACATATACCAGGTAACATATGCAAGGTAACATATACCAGGTAACATATACCAGGTAACATATATACTTTGCGGCGTTACATAAGTGAAATCACGTTTTAGTGCACGAAACGAAGACAGCGAAACACTCGTGCACTGGGACAACCCAGAATATAAATAGCTCAGACACTTTTTATGGCCGAGTTTGGATGAAGCAAACGCCCCTCCACAGAAGCTGCGCGTCGGATCTGTGATCGCGACTCAGTAATGTATCGCAACTCATTCTCCTGTCTGCTGTTCAAGGCCACATTTGTCAGATAAAACAATGCCACGTGTAAACAATTTCATTACTGAGCATAATATATTGAAAAACTGTCATTCATGAATATTCATGCATGGGTGGGTACGACCTTGGTGTTTCATAATATGACTGACATGTCGGGTTTTAACATGAATTTTCGCAGTCATGCATGCTCAAGCCAACGGGTTGATAGCAATCAGTACAATCGAAAAGTAGTGCTGAAGCAAAGCAGTGATGCGGTTGTCAGTCTACGCGAATATAGTCTCAGGGAAAATAATCTCTCTGAAAGCATGGGGACAATTGATTTGAGCATAGATCGATTCCAGTACTGTTGCAATCAGATATTGGGCGTAACGCGCCGCTAATGAGATGGCTGGCTGGTCATTAGCTGACCGCGAGGTGAACCCGTCACCTTAGGTGTTCTACTGACCTCCCGATAAACACATGACCTACATATTTCCATCGGTCGTGGTACTTACGTGCAAATCGACTTTCGACTTTGTAAGTATATCTCGATTCTTTTAACTGTGATGCACGCTTTTAACTTAAGTTGTGCATTTGGTTTATGGGTCTTTATTGACGTGTCACAACTGCATATCGACTGGGCAGCGGCCATCTCTCGCCTAAAGCGCGGTGGTTGACCCTCTGCTAAGTAGGTAGCCGAGAAGGTCACTCTGACACGGCGACTGTATGACCCGAAATAACTTTATGTGATCCTGTGGCAGGGACGAAATCTTTCTCGACTATCCAACAAAACAGCTTCACTTTGCAGAGTTTACAAACACACGGCCATGAGAACGAGGTAAATTATTTTTTTTCGCTGAGGCTATATTGATCATATGTTGTGGCAGTGTGCAGAACTGGCTTGGAGCTTGTTACGTCGCTGGCAGGCAGCGAGCAGGCGAGCCTTGTTACTCAACCCTCCATGTTCTAACCGGGCCTTGCGATTCGGGTCAAGTAAGGTCGAAGGAGACAGGCCAGGCCATCTCAGGACCCCCTTAAGCTCCTTTAAGGGTTATAACACTATTATGCAATGCAGTGACATTTATTTTTCTCAACTTTTTCCTAGTGTTGTTGTTGATACGAGCAGTTAATCTGCATGCTTCGACACGGTCTAAGCGGCTGCCAACATAGCTCCCGAAGACAGGACTGTTTCGTTTGTTGACATTTTCAACCTTCTTCAACATTAGGTAACTTGTGATTTTTCAGCAATTTTACTTGGTTTCTGAATTGTTTCATGTTTTAGGTGTTCCTTCTGTAACTATTAGATTTTAAAGATAGATTTAATTTTATGCAAATGAATACTAAACAAATAGGCTGCATAATGTTGACATGTACTTGCCAAGGAATTAACTACTTACAACAGCTGTGATCATACCTTATTTGACAGGTAAAATTCTAATGTGTCTAATATGTTCTACATGCCATTGTTTTGATGGGATTTTCTCATTTACGTATACAGAGTAATTGTACTCCTATGTTCAATAAAATCTGTGGCTTTAAATTTCAAAGTCAGCATTCATTACAATTTACATCACTAATAAGGAATGAAAGGTGTGTGAAATGTTTTAAGTCTACAAAGTAACCACCTTTGTTGCCAGGGTTCAATATTAGTTGTATTTCAGTGCCAGTAGCATGGTTCAAATAACTTCCAATTGCCCGAAGCGCATGTTCAACAACAATGTCTACTGACAATGTTTATTTTATGAAACGTCCGATTAATGAGGTAGACTGAAATCAATGAACATCTGAACTGCTTGATGCCATTGCATGATTCACACAATAGAATTGAGAATAGTATATTTTCAATATATGTGGAATGGATTACACAGACTTTAAAAACTAAAAGTGCTAATTATATAGGCTTGGTTATGTGACATTCATCGAGTTCAATAAGTGACATTGTTTTATTGCACAGTTTGATTATAAAGGACACATAAATATATTAATGAGTGTCCCATGTTATACTCGTGGAAGGGAGTAAGTTACATGCATTTCTGTCACTGTTCACAGCTCAACTTGTTTACTGTTTTCTCAGAGACTGTCTACCGATATGGTCTCTGGTTTTCTTTACCATTGTTATTTTATGTTCTTACTGCTTGACTGCTCAGTAAATTTTCTCTTCAGTTCATGTCCTCCATAAGGGGAGTCTCACATTCATTGGTGGATCCAGGAATATTTAAGTTGAGGGGGGATGGGGAGTGGGATCAACCCCTGAACCGCCCCTTGGATTTGCCAATGACATTTGACGACTTAGAAGTGGATACTTTTGATTTGGTTATGTTGATTTAGCCAGCTATGCTCAGGATTAGTTTACAACAAAATAGTCTGATTTTCTCCTTTAGTGATGCTTACGTCCTCACATTCTTGTCGTGATTACTGATGAATCAGGTTTGTTACTTTTTTCATTTTACTTACCATCAAACTGCTTTGTTTTGTTTGTTGGTGTTATTAAGGAACAGGTTCATACATATGTGAACTTGTTTCTGAGTCGGTTCAATGTGAGTCTGGTCTTTGAAAGGCCTCTTTGAATGAAGTTGTACATGTCACGGTTTGGGACAACAAGAAATGGGCTTCACACACTGCCCATGTGGAGAATCAAACCCTCCTTTTTGCCATGACAAGCCAACACATGAACCGCTCACTCAAATTTTGGCTGAAGTTAAAAATGGCCCAGATTTTCGTAAGTGAGTGTGAGTGACATGTTTGGTAATACATCTAGGAACTTGTTTGCTGTAATTGTTTGACTAGTGTACTCTAGTGAATCTCATACAGGCTGAAGGGGAATAAACTTTCAAGTGTTTAGTCAAGCATGGCAGGGCAACTCTCTCAGAATAGTGTTTCATTGTGTTCTGTCTTACAGGATACATACACTTTGAAAAGTGCATGATCATGTGTTAGTTGAATAGGCAGCTATATATGAGTTCATGGTTATTTCACCTGTCTGTCTGAATGAACTAAATTTGTTTTGTTGAGCCCATCCTTGTGTTACAAAGATGTTGACACAGATAATGTTGAATCAGTGATTATGTGAATTGACACATAGGCAATAAATGAACATCATTGATTTGTACAGTGGAATCTGTCAAATACAGACTCTGTGTAATCAGGTTTTCTCCATGATGCTGACTATTCTCTGTGTCCCTGAAAATTTTAATTTGTATTTGAAATCTGGTACTGTGCCTCTGTGATGTAAGATGGTATTTTCGGGTAGTTAAACGGACCTCATGTGGCAAGGAAGTCAGTCACAGTGCAAATGATAAGATGCAGTTCCTCCTATTCTGTATCTTACTCCTCATCTCCCAGGTTAGAGTTGGTGTTCAGCAACCAATTTTTTTTCATAAGAGATTAACGGGATTGAGTAGTCATGCTTGTTGACTTGGTTGACATATGTCATTGTATCCCAACTGCGTAGATAGATGCTAATGTATTTGATCACTGGATTGTCTGGTCCAGATTCAGATTACTTACAGCCCAGCACCATGTAGCTTGAAAATTGCTTTGTGTGGCTCTCAACAACAGACAAATACTACGTCTTTAACAATATGATACAATACAAGAGCATTACTTACATCAGGGAAGGTTGTTTAAGTTTGTTCGCAACATACAGAAATCAGATGCGTTGTACTGAACTATTGATTCACTCATTTTAGACAGTAGAAGCATCGTTGATGCTCAGATCACTGCTGATCGCTTGTCTCAAATTCTTTGGGATGTTATCTGAAATTTCCATATATTTGATGTATCGTATTAGAGTACAATTTCTCATTTTTATCAGATCCATTAATTTATTTGTTTCTAAACAATGTTTAAACTAAAGGTGTCTCCATGTGACAGGGTTGTGTTCACTTGTTATGCTGAGGTATCCACCTTTAGTTTGAAGAGTCCATGAAAGTTATAATTTACATTTATCATGTGTTTAATTATGTAAGGTTGTGGTCATAGGCAGATCCAATGTAGCCTTGTAGAAGACCTCAAGGATGAACCCATGTCAGTCCAGTATAGTCTTTTACTCACCCACCCACTGCCCTTGTTAAGACCTTCAAGGATGAACCAGTGTCAGTACAGTATAGTCTTGTACCCACCCACCTACTGTGCTTGTGAAGACCTTCAAGGATGAACCCATGTCAGTCCAGTATAGTGTTGTACCAACCCACCCACTGTGCTTGTGGAGACCTCAAGGATGAACCCATGTCAGTCCAGTATAGCCTTGTACCCACCCACCCACCTACTGCCCTTGTGAAGACCTCCAAGGATGAACCCATGTCAGTCCAGTATAGTCTTGTACCCACCCACCTACTGCCCTTGTGAAGACCTCCAAGGATGAACCCATGTCAGTCCAGTATAGTCTTGTACCCACCCACTGTGCTTGTGGAGATCTTCAAGGATGAACCCGTGTCAGTCCAGTATAGTCTTGTACCCACGCACATACTGTGCTTGTGGAGACCTCAAGAATGAACCCATGTCAGTCCAGTATAGCCTTGTACCCACGCACATACTGTGCTTGTGAAGGCCCCAAGGATGAACCCATGTCAGTCCAGTATAGTCTTGTACCCACGCACATGCTGTGCTTGTGAAGACCACCAAGGATGAACCAATGCCAACCTTATCTGACCCTCTACCCACCCACTGTGCTTGTATGAACCTCAAGGGATGACCCCATAGAACCCAAATTTTACTTTCAAACCACATCTTGTTTAAATTTTGTTGTTGTTATTATGCAAACCTAGAAGGGTGAGCGCTGTACAACTAAACCTATTACAACAGTCTCATGCATCAATTCACTCTACCCTAAGAACTCTTTAAGTTTGCAGTCACTCAGCTGTGTTTGATAATTAGTATAATTATAGCTTGTGATCTGCTCTCTGTATAATTATAACTTTTTGCTTATCAGTGTTCTGTAATGGGTGTAATTGTTTGGGCTGGGTAAAAAGATTAATATCTGGAAATATTGTTGTTGGAATCATTATTTATGATTATCTGTATGAAGATGGTGTCAGACATAATATTTTACTTAAACTATTGTCATGAAAATACTTTACTCATGCAATACCTAAGTTTAGATCCTTATTTATGGGCTGCTACCAAGTTATGCTCAGTATGGTTCGTATGTGACAACTCACTAGTGGTGTGAAATATAGAATTTGTACACAAAGTTATTTTTCTGATATTTATCAATTAGATCGATATGCAGTTAATGAATATTGATCAAAGAGAATATTACTGCCTGTCAGCATAAAACTTTTTATGCTTGCTGTACTACTGTCTCTGCTGGAGCCAACCTCAAGCTTTGAACTGTTATAACACTAGCACTTATGTTAACTGGTCAAACTAGTTTTCTGAGATTTAGTTAATATCCACTGTCAGTGATTTTTAATCTTAGAAATCCTTGGCAAGATACAGGCTGGATATACAAATACTCGAGTGAGTGTGTGAAATGAAGTCCCAGTTCGTAAATCTAACAGGAAATTGCCTAGTTGAGGAAGACCCTTAAGCTGTCCGAATACATGACATGTTTCATCATTCACCTGATGAAGGAACATCGTTTAAAGAATTAAAAAGCAGTTGTTCACTGTAAAATGTGTCATGTATTCATGTCCATGCAACTTCTAAATGCTTTTCAAAACCCTCAACCTGCCTGTTGGAAATGCAGAGGGAACCACTGCACAGAGGAATGTTCAAGTTCATGCTCCTTGTTGTCAATGGTTCCATCCTCATATTACCTAATATAATTCTGATTCCCAGCACATCAAAGAGGAACATCGCTCATGTCTACTCCTGTATCTATACCTGTCTGTACCGCATCAAATTCACATTTATCTGTCTTATTTGCTGATATGGTTACTGGTAAGCAATAACAATCCAAGAAGACTTACCTGGACAAGATACCTCATTGGGATCTGCACATTTGACATACAGAAGGCAGTCAGTTAAGAGGAGATTCAGCTTTACCATAGCAATATTCACTGTCCTCATGGTCTACATACAGAAGTGGAGACTGCAGGAGCTGCCAGACATTCTCTCAACCAGACAAGTAACAAAATGACTCCACAAGCAGCCCCCCAAAATGGTCTTCATATAGTCCTTGGTAGTGACAGCTCATGATATCAATCAGCTTCTAGCTTCAAGCCATGGTGGTGTAGAGAGAGTTCTGTATAGAAATGTCCCCAACAACAAGCCTTTTCAGGGTCCAGTATCTTTTGATGTAACTGACCTATTCAGGGTCCAGTATCTTTTGATGTAACTGACAGCAGATCACATCCGACTCTTGGATCCTTTGTGTCATTTCAACAATTCTTTTCAAGGACCTATTTCCAGATGGGAAGTCTTTCCATTGCTGTTTACCAGAGTCACAGTGCTGATCACAAACTTTGGCCATCTACAACTAGTTTTTCCAAAGGTTAATGACTTTGTGGGACCAAATCATGACAGGTCACAGTTGCAACAGAACAAGATCTTCTCTGCCCAAGTCATAT
The DNA here is from genome assembly GCF_037392515.1 of Haliotis asinina. Lineage (NCBI taxonomy): Eukaryota > Metazoa > Mollusca > Gastropoda > Lepetellida > Haliotidae > Haliotis > Haliotis asinina. The sequence goes on along the minus strand of NC_090287.1, from coordinate 63,649,027 downwards.
CTTGGCTTCCCATAATTTGAGACTATGCTCAAGAAGTTATAAGTATCAGATCACCTACCATGTATTGAGAGAGAACACATCATTCTCATTACTGAACAAACATTCTCAAGCTGATCAACCTATCTCCCAGTAAGGTGACTTGATGACATGAACCCAAGATGGACCTCTTCTACATCTGTTTTCTCACACATTTATCTGCTGATGCACCATCCGTCTGTGCGGAAACTATGGCGTACATAAATCCTCAAGCAGGCTTCTCTGAGTTAGTATCATCATCTGTTGGTAGATCATGGAGACCAACCTTGTCCTACCTCTGGAACAGTAGGTTGATCCTGCTAGGACAGTGGCTACACCAAGAAGTTGAGCAGTGACAATTTCCTTACTTTTTCTATTGCACTGACATCAACAAAAAAGTCTGCCATATTACCATTCAGGGGAACACATCAGTCATTTGGATATATTATCTGTGGGTGATTATCCCATTTTCAGCATGAATGGGTAACCTTGTGATTAAAGTGTTTGCATGTCCCACCAAAGTTCCGAGTTTGATTCCAGACATGAGTAAAATGTGTGGTGTCCCCCGCTGTGTTACTTTTAGGAATTGCTTAAAGTGGCATTTCACCGTACTCACTCACTCACTTAAGAGAACCTTTTCAACCACTTGAAAAAAATATCACTAAAGTTCCAAGGAAGGACAGCCACAGTGGCTAGACTTTGAATTGCATAAACTACCAACACTTACCCATGTCAGTTGGAGCTCAGTGGTTAGATCACTATCTGAATTAGTTGCTAAGAATCAGTCCACATCTCTTGGCCCGTTGGGTCATAGACATCATGCAAGAATTCTGTTAGAAATTTCAGTGGACTGTCCAGATTTTTTTACTTTGTCAAGTTAAGTGCTTTAAGATTGTATATTGAAGTACAGAGCTCTCAGAAGACATAGACTTTTGATTTCTTAACCAGCAGTATGACATCACAGGTGACCATAAACTGAGAGAAAGTTAATTATTTAATACACCTACAACCTGCAAATATTAAACAGTATTGTCCATTTAAGGATAGGACTTCATATATGTGTTTTTTGCTCACATATATTAAAGGATTCTTAAAAAAAATTATAATTCTTTCTTTCTTCCCCATATATCTGGTTCAAGCATTTTTTAAACTTGCCAAAATTAAAGATTTATGTTAAAGATTTTATTGACGCAGTATTAGTATTATTAACAGTGTAACTATTGTTTTGAGGTTCATGGGTCCAAGTCTCAAATTTGGCTGCACCATATTCATCCTCACTGGGTCGACCAAGGTGGTATATATCTGAGAAATGCATCGCCTTTAGCTTTCCTCACATTAGATGTCACGTGATACAGCTGGAGAACATATAAAGTACCACTGGATCCAAGTCAGGCACTATAAAAAAACTGTTAGAAAGACTGCAGCAATTACATATGCAGGGAATGATTCAGAGTCTATAGATTATTCAGTAAAAAGAAACATTTGGATTTGGATATTGCAGTGCACATGATACATTTTCTTCCGAGTTACCGAGTTAGATGCCTCATAAACACCTTTGTGCTGACTTAAATGTCTGCACACTTGCCAAACATTTGTCAGGGCAGCTATTTTGAAATATCCATTCATGGCCATTACTTACTCATTTTGCTGAGAATGTGATGGTATTTGGCAAACACGTAGTTCGTAGTGGGATCTATGTGTATGTGTTCTTTTTTAGTGATGTTTGTAAATTTGACTTTGATTTGACCTTTACACTTTAACCTCTTTTTTAGCTGAAACTTAGCATGACCATACCTGTTCTTTTGATTCCAAGTATCAACTATCATAATGTTGGATACCTACCCCCCGGTGTATGTGTGAATGTCATGTTGTGGTACCTACCACTACTGTATGTGTGAATGTCATGTGGTACCTACCACTACTGTATGTGTGAATGTCATGTTGTGGTACCTACCACTACTGTATGTGTGAATGTGATGTTGTGGTACCTACCACTACTGTATGTGTGAATGTGATGTTGTGGTACCTACCACTACTGTATGTGTGAATGTCATGTTGTGGTACCTACCACTACTGTATGTGTGAATGTCATGTTGTGGTACCTACCACTACTGTATGTGTGAATGTCATGTTGTGGTACCTACCACTACTGTATGTGTGAATGTCATGTTGTGGTACCTACCACTACTGTATGTGTGAATGTGATGTTGTGGTACCTACCAGTACTGTATGTGTGAATGTCATGTGGTACCTACCCCCCAGTGTATGTGTGAATGTCATGTGGTACCTACCCCCAAGTGTATGTGTGAATGTGATGTTGTGGTACCTACCCCCGGTGTATGTGTGAATGTCATGTGGTACCTACCCCCAAGTGTATGTGTGAATGTCATGTGGTACCTACCCCCAGTGTATGTGTGAATGTCATGTGGTACCTACCCCCAGTGTATGTGTGAATGTCATGTGGTACCTACCCCCAAGTGTATGTGTGAATGTCATGTGGTACCTACCCCCAGTGTATGTGTGAATGTCATGTTGTGGTACCTACCAGTACTGTATGTGTGAATGTGATGTGGTACCTACCCCCAGTGTATGTGTGAATGTCATGTTGTGGTACCTACCAGTACTGTATGTGTGAATGTCATGTGGTACCTACCCCCAAGTGTATGTGTGAATGTCATGTTGTGGTACCTACCACTACTGTATGTGTGAATGTCATGTGGTACCTACCCCCAAGTGTATGTGTGAATGTCATGTTGTGGTACCTACCACTACTGTATGTGTGAATGTCATGTGGTACCTACCCCCAAGTGTATGTGTGAATGTGATGTTGTGGTACCTACCACTACTGTATGTGTGAATGTCATGTGGTACCTACATACAGTTTATGTGTGAATGTGATGTTGTGGTACCTACCAGGACTGTATGTGTGAATGTCATGTGGTACCTACATCCAATGTATGTGTGAATGTCATGTTGTGGTACCTACCACTACTGTATGTGTGAATGTGATGTGGTACCTACCCCCAAGTGTATGTGTGAATGTCATGTTGTGGTACCTACCAGTACTGTATGTGTGAATGTCATGTGGTACCTACATCCAGTGTATGTGTGAATGTCATGTTGTGGTATCTACCCCCCAAGTGTATGTGTGAATGTCATGTGGTACCTACATCCAGTGTATGTGTGAATGTCATGTTGTGGTACCTACCCCCAAGTATGTGTGAATGTCATGTTGTGGTACCTACCACTACAGTATGTGTGAATGTGATGTGGTACCTACATCCAGTGTATGTGTGAATGTGATGTGGTACAGACCCCCAGTGTATGCATGAATGTGATGTGGTACCTAACTCCAGTTTGTTCGTGAATGTGATGTGGCGTGTTCCCTCAGTGTGTGCATGAATCTGATGTACTTACCCCCAGTTTATGTGTGAATGTGATGTGGTACCTACCTCCAGTTTATGTGTGAATGTGATGTGGTACCTACCTCCAGTTTGTGCATGTGATGTGGTCCCTTCCCACAGTGTATGCATGAATGTGATGTGGTGCCTTCCCCCAGTGTATGCGTGAATGTGATGTACCTATCCCCAGTGTATGTGTGAATGTGATGAGGTACCTACCTCCAGTGTATGCATGAAGTTGATGTGGTGGCTTCCCCTAGTGTGTACATGAATGGGATGTGGTACCTACCTCTGGTATGTGTGTGAATGTGATGTGGTGCCTTCCCCTTTGTAAGCGTGAATGTAATCTGGTACCCACCCCAGTGTGTGTGTGAATGTGATGTGGTACCCATCCCCTGTGTATACATGAATGTGATGTGGTATCTACCTCCAGTTTGTTCGTGAATGTGATGTGGTGCCTTCCCTCAGTGTATGCATGAATGTGATGTGGTACCTATCCCCAGTGTATGTGTGAATGTGATGTGGTACAGACCCCCTGTGTATACATGAATGTGATGTGGTACCTATCCCCAGTGTATGTGTGAATATGATGTGGTACAGACCCCCTGTGTGTACATGAATGTAATATGGTATCTACCTCCAGTTTGTTCGTGAATGTGATGTGGTGCCTTCCCTCAGTGTATGCATGAATGTGATATGGTACCATCCCCTGTGTATGCATGAATGTGATGTGGTACAGACCCCCAGTGTATGTGTTAATGTGATGTGATACAGGCCCCCAGTGTATGCATGAATGTGATGTGGTACAGACCCCCCGTGTATGCATGAATGTGATATGGTACCCATCCCCTGTGTATGTGTGAATGTGATGTGGTACCTACCCCCTAGTGTATGTTTGAATGTGATGTACCAACCACCAGTGTATGTTTGAATGTCATGTTGTGGTACTCAATGTTACTGGTTTCACATAGCTTACAGTACCAGGGGCTGTTACTACCTCTTGCTCCTTGTGTGACACTTGTCTGTGCTGAAGGTCTAGGACATCAGGTAGAGTTCATAATATCTAGAGAAGAATGATATCTTGAACAGGAATAGACCTGTCCTGCACTGCTGGTACCATCTTATACTCTTGTTTGTCTTGTCAATGTCTAAGTACTTGTTTATGACAAAATACATTATCCCAGCTATGTTATGGAAGTAATCTATGATACTGTATAAATGATTTATTGTACCAGGCTAAGTAGTGTGTCCCAACATTGCTGCAGTTAGAATATTTATTATATACTTTCATGTATGTCACAGTGCCAGCAGGAATTTAAAACTAACTTGAAATTAAACGGATTGGGAAATATATGTTAATTTTATACCTTGGAAGTTAATTTGAACCTGACGGCATAAACTTGAGGCATCAAATGTATTGGAGGTGCGATTAAAATTATTATTTTTAATCCAAGTTTGAATAGTGGTTGGCACTACTGAGGGTGTATGGACACTCAAAAGCATGCAGAGGTTTACTGCTTAACCCACATACACTAGACTAGTGCTTAATCCCTGAATACATATGATTGGATTGTAACAAATAAACCCATTTAAAATGAAAAGGAGCCCCAGTGATTTGGAAAATGAACCTAAGGAAATCTAGATTTGTTTCATTTAGGGCTTAAGAATAGCAGAGAAGGATAGGTAGTAGGGAAAATAATATGGTGCAGGGACTGTGAGACAGACTAGTAAACCTGGGAAGTGTCATCTCTGGGAAGTGGGACTCAAACTCGTCATTATCGGGTTCTCTCCTTCAGCCATGCACAGTTGACTTGGCTATATATATCCCTGTTTTCACAGGGAGAACTGACATTAATATAGTGACAAAGACACAGACAGATTGCTTCACAAACCTTCACTGGACAAAATGGCCAAATGGCAGAACGTACTTCAAGAATGTTTCTGTTGGTTTAGCTTACACGGGTCATAATGTTCTTTAAGTGTTTTGAAAACATAAAACCCAATCAGGCTTTTTACATAAAAGTGTCAGTCATTATTTATTCAAATAGGACAATTGTAGGTGCAGGTTTCTGTGGAAAACCAATTTGCATTCATGTTTTTGAATACGGCTGTTTATGGTGTTTGAGTGATTATTGGACGGTGTGAAAAAAAAGCTGTGGGTCACTTTGCCCAGATACCTCCTGTTTGTGTTTGTATCCTGACATGCGTAATTACAGTTACCTTTTCTGGGCACCATTTGAAACCTGTGTAATGAGGCAGTAGTGTGGCTGTAAATAAACTTCACTGGAACAGTATTTCATTACATAGTAAGCCTAGTATTTCAGGGCTCATTTGGTAATTGTATTTGTATATTAATGTTTATTGAGGACATTGTTCAGGGATGTTCAAACTTCACAATTTAACAAAAGTAAGGTTATGTCATAGTGCCTGTGGAATGTTGATCTAAAACAGACAGCATTGTTGACTTACAAAAGAATTGTGTGACAGAAAAAGATGTGATGTCATACTTTCATTGTTGTCAACTTGACATCATAACATATATGACATCATAGTAGCATTGTTGAGATGCTACCGGGTGAGTGAAGTTGCCCACAGTTGTTATTCTTGTATTCATTGTGATATGATATTGAAACAGCCTGAAACTTGGTAGAGTTGCAGAATTGCATCCTTGGGCGTGCTGGAACCTGATGACTCTGAGTTCTGATTATGGATCTTGGGTTGTCACATCCAAAGTGTCCAAGAAACTCAGAAGGATAAAGGATGAACTTATGCTGTTTGGGTACACCAAGTGATGGAAGATTTGGATATTACCCTTCCTGGAAGAAAATCAATGATGACTTTAAAGGGATCTCTGTCAGCAGTGTTCTACCTGTATATATTAGATTTGATAATGGTTGTATCATTATTATGCAATGTATCTTGTTTAGGAACATGTTCCAAAAGGACTTCAATACTGCTATTGTTGTTTATTATATCTGCACAGTATATAATGCAGGGGATATAGGCCATGACTCTTCCATCCATTTATCAGCCTGTAATCATTATGTTCCTGGAGCATAACCCATAAGTCATTCAATATATTTTTAACAAAAATTTGGTAGATGTATCAAATGTCACCTTAAGTTGTGCCTTTTGTATTGACAGATTTTTTTTTTTAATTTTTAATTTTCTTGATTTCCACTGAAACAATTCAGACTTGGTGCATAGGGAGTATTAATCCCAGGAGGTCACCTTCATGAATTTACTCCTAAGGGAGGTGTTCTTAACATGATATAAGTAAATTTGTTTCAAACATTTTGACGTTTATGTATGAATTATTGTATTTATTTTAGGAAATGGTTCTTTGAATGTTAAATATATGTGGTAGATATATTGAGAATTTCAAGTGTCTACTGATGTCAATATTATCAACAGGCTTGCAAGGTATATTTTTCCCTTCAGTGGTTTCATCAACATGTGTTAATGTGATTGATATCAGTAGACTTGAGGGTGAGATTGTATGTATCATCAAAAATCATTTTTCATTAGTTTTCAATGAAAAATGTACATCTGTCAACACTGTACTATCATTAGACTTGCAGTCCAGTGATGTCATAGCATTGCGACATCATCAAGTTCATGACAACATAGCATTGAAAGGGCTTGCTGCAAAATCTAATGTCAAAACAATTGCTCCTAGGAGTTATGATGTGATCTCACACAAACGATATCTCCTGTGGAAGACAGTTTTAGATGATCAATTTATATTTAAACATAGATCAGAAATGTCAAAGAGCATTTAGAATTTGGGAAAAGATTTTAATTTTTTTGTTTGAAAATGTAACATAAGTATTGGTTAAAATTTTTCATACTGAACTCATTTCAAACCACCTACAATGATCCAACTAGTGTTTTGTGACTAAGATTTGCAACATAGCAAAGCTTCATTATCCTGATATCTTCCAGATGTGCTGTAGAAATCGGTATCATTCCAGTGTTAAGCATCCACATATCACATGTCTGTCTTTACTTTTCACACAAGAATGTTGCTTTCTGATTTGCTAAGCGCTATTCTCTTATTTTCAATGTACCCCGCGTACATGCGATGTATTATTTTCAATGTACTCCGCTGGGAATTCCGAACTCTTCTGGTGCTTCATGGTAGTACTTCTTTGCCTCGAATACCATTGAATCATGCATGAAGCACGGAAATTACTGATGTTTTGCTATTGAATATCGATGGAAGGGAGATAACTCTAAATCTGTTTACCTTGAGTCGTCTGCAAAATGGCGATCTGCCTTGCATTCAGCGATAGTGCTTCAAACAGTTCAAAATTAAAATTCAGGTGTTCAGTAAGGTAAATACATTGTTCACTGGTCAGTCATGGTACATGAGCCCATGGCCCCCTCATGACCAGTTAACAACTTATAATGTATGGACACCTAGGAATGATCTTACTGGCCTGAAAATCTTTAAGAAATTTGGTATATTTTCCAAAACAACAGTTGAAGTATTCACAGTCTCTGACAAATGTGAAGGTTCGAGGAGGCATGGAACCTTGAAAGCTAAGGCAGAGAGAATTTTTTAGGATAACTATCCACATGATTAAATAGAACTTGCGTAAACCACATGCACTAGAAAGCTCTTTTAAACAGTCAGGTGTACAATTCTGACTATATCATGAGTTATGTGTTTGTTTAATGCCACATTCAACAGTTTTACTGCTGTGTGATGCGGTCTGTAAACAATCCAGTGAATGCAGTGATTGACAAGTTGAAGTGTGGTTATGAATCACAATGAAGTAGAGATTATACCAGGTGTTAAAGCAATGTCTGTGATGAAGGATTAATGCTAATGTAGAGTGTATCTCCTTCATTAACTGTTAATTACTGGTCACTGCACAGTAAAAATGGAGACAATAGTTATTATTAATAATATTTACTTACATAATCATGGGGAGGAGTGGAGGTGGGTATCGGTTCAGATGTGCATGTTTTGAAGTATTTCTGAAACCAAACCAAATATTTGTTTTTAATGGGAGCCACAGATTAACTAAACCTACAACCGAAAAAGTGTTATCGCGAGGTATGACAGGATTTGGTCATCATCCTGCAATAGTTTTACTTGTTCATCCTAAATTTGAAATATGTCCATCATATCAATGCGCTTTTTAGTACTTAACAGTGTTCACGATCGTGTTTCAAAGTAACAGGACATTGGGTCCTGTAAGTTTCAGATATTTGTCTGGCCCACTGAAATTTCACAAGACCTACAGAATTAAGTTAAACAAACATTTTATATTTAACATTTCTTCTAACTGGCACTGAAATTATTAACATTATATGAAAACAAACATTAGATTTATAAACAGCAAACAAGTGCCACATGCCACAAATAACAATTCACACAAGACATTCTGAAATATTCAGTCAGACACTGGGACTGGCGGGTTGGTGATTTCTATCTGAACACTGGTGAATCTGCCAGATTTGTCAGAGTGTCCGATGCTATTCGTGAACACTGACTTAACCTCTAAGTTGAAGGTATTTAGAATGTACCAAAATATTTTGCTGATACAGCCATGTGTGCTCATTTATGCAAACTCACTCAATCAAGCATCGTGTGCCTTTTATTAAAATGGGGGATATGGCATTCAGCATGCCCGTCCATCTGCCTGTCTGCTGTCTGCTGTCCGTTGTCTGATTTCTGTTTCAGGAACATGACTCCAAAACTCAAATTAGTTTGTCTTGAAGCTGGATCTACAGATCAGTCCAGTGGTGAACTGGTGCCTTGAGATGATTTGGGGTTTATTGTTTACAGTTTAAAAAGTTTCATGTCATAAGTTGGACTTTTAGTAGAAGTGTCTTTTTCAGGAGCAGAAGTCCAAAACAGTGAATAACAGTGATTCTTGCTGTATAGAGCAGACAAGTGGTGATTTGGTCCTTTTGTATCATTTTGGATGTATAGTTTATTTATTTTTACATATTTTCATGGTAGTACTTTCTGATTAATTCCATTTTAATTAATCCAAATTATATAACAAACAAGTGACTTCTTCAAAGTCAATTAGCCCTACTTGGTTTACACGACCCCATCCCTTTGATTTGTTCCACACTGTGTGGAAACGTGTGGAAACAACCACAGGTCAGAGGGATATTTGCCCATGCTAGGTGAATATCAACTTTCTTTGCAAATATTTAGGTACAAGGGTAATTTTGCTTGTTGGGACCATAAAATTATATTGAGATATCCGAAATATCGAGACATCTGTATTGAGTTATAAGAGCTTGAATAATGATAGATCATGAAGGATTTTGCCTGGACTGAGATGTTATATTGACACAACAGAGATATTGAGTTATCCGAGTTCGACACAACAGTGCTTGACTGTATTTATGAGTGCCGGTTTGCTCACAAGGTGCTGTGACAAAATTACCCTGAATAACCCAAGATGCATGTGAGGCACAAGAAGGTTAACAGTCATAAGAGCAATCCCATCAGGTACCCATTCACTACTGGGTGAACAGAAGCAATTCATAAACAAAAATCACTTGCCTGGGGTAAGATCATGTGTGCAGCACGTTTTGTTGTGGGGCAGAACAAAGTCCTGGAGACACTCAGGAGTCAAGCTGCCAGACATGTCGTCCATCCAAGGACTGTCCACAATCAACAGTGCTTAACTTGTGATCTTGGCTCTGTGCACAGGACCACAAGACACTGATGACTTCAGTTTTAATTATTTACATTAATTTGTCTTTGAAAAAATAACATTTGTGGCAGACACTTGCCGTATGTTCTTTCTATTCATCATATGAGCAGCATAAATTGTATTATTGTAATTGAGATTGTATGTAATACAAAGAGGTTTTAGGTTCAAAATTCATTCGTCACATGTTGAAAAGACCAGAGACAAATAGCTGTGATCAAAATATGCACTTGCCCAACAGATGAGCACTTGTCAATTCTATCTTGTCTGCATATGCTGCTACTTGTGAATATTGGCTAGCTGAGCGTGCATGCGTGCGTGCGTGCACAGCTAGTAAAGAAGCAAATATGTGATGCTTATCTGGTCGCATGCACAACTGCTTTTCATGTAATACCATGTTCCCAATAGACACAACCTTGGGAGTGGGTGGAAGTCAGCCATGTTCAAGTCAGCCATGCAGTTCTCAGTGAAGCTTGGCCAGAGATGAGTTAATGTGGAGCTGGGACCATATTACTAATAACCATAGCCTAGGTCACAGCTAACAAACTAGCAGCTGTGCAGGTGAGTTTTGTTCACGATGTAAACCATTGTTATGCTTTTATAAAGCATAAACAGAAGTACAAACTGAGAGAATCACTGAGAGTATTGTCACCTAATGATACAGAAAATCTAGGCTGTAACTGGTGATTGTGGAAATTCAACTTGTTCATGTGCAGACCTTGTGTGTGTGGGAACAGTGAACACAAAGCCTGTAAAAGTACAAAGTTAATTAGAGCAATGCACGTTAGTACATGTTCCAGGACGGAAAGAGGAATGTCAAGGACATTAAACCCTGCAATAGTTATGAAATTTATGCACTGACTTCCCACCACCAGAAGACTGTCTGTGTCTGCCAGCCCCTGGTTTGTCAACTAATGTTTGTCAACCCGTGGTTTGTCAACTCTTGGTTTGTCAACCCCAGGTTTGTCAACTCCTGGTTGTCAACCCCAGGGTTTGTCAACTAATGTTTGTCAACTCCTGGTTTGTCAACTAATGTTTGTCAACTCCTGGTTTGTCAAGTCTTGGTTTGTCAACCCCAGGTTTGTCAACTCCTGGTTGTCAACTCCTGGTTTGTCAACCCCTGGTTTGTCAACTCTTGGTTTGTCAACCCCTGGTTGTCAACTCCTGGTTGTCAACCCCTGGTTTGTCAACCCCTGGTTTGTCAACTCTTGGTTTGTCAACTCCTGGTTGTCAACTCCTGGTTGTCAACCCCAGGGTTTGTCAACTAATGTTTGTCAACTCCTGGTTTGTCAACTAATGTTTGTCAACTCCTGGTTTGTCAAGTCTTGGTTTGTCAACCCCAGGTTTGTCAACTCCTGGTTGTCAACTCCTGGTTTGTCAACCCCTGGTTTGTCAACTCTTGGTTTGTCAACCCCTGGTTTATCAAACCCTGGTTTGTTTAAGTGAAGGGTCATCATGGTTATCTCTACTGGATCCACCATATGTTTGGAATCAGGCACAGAGAAACAAATAGAGAATATTGTTGCAGTTTGGGAAGTTTATTTTCCTATTTTTGTGAGTTTTATCCCTCCAGGCATGTAATGCGGGCGTAAATAGTCGACGCTTCGTCTGTCCATCCGTAATCATTTTGTTTCTGGAGCATAACCCACATGATTCGTTGAACTAGATCCTATGACTTTTTGTGATCACTGAGGTTTGCAGATCTCACCATCATTCACTGAAGAGTTGTCGAACTTGGGAGACACAACAATTCCCCATGATTCAAAAATATTCTTCAACTGATTTAGACTTTGATTAGATTATCAATCTTTCCAATTTTGATGACCCTTTGAAAACAAATCAACTGTCTACAATCAGCATAGTCTTTGACAGCATGCACATCATTAAATACTAGACATTGTGACTTGCCTGTGTGTAAGTTTACATTTCGTGTAATGTCAGTCATCGATGAAATGGCTGACATTCGATATTTCGACTATTGTGCCATACCTCTTGAACCTCCCAAAGGAAGTGTCCTACAGCTCCTACAGATCCGAATAACTGGGCTCATCTCTTACAACTTCCTTGACTAGACATTAACCTACTTCTGCGACAGTCCTCCATATGTCGCTAGCTACTAGGCCAATGCAGACGACATTACAAGTGTCATGGGATCACTTACAAACACAGTTGAATCCCAACATTGACTTTAATATGATTGTTGGCGCCTTTAAAAAATGCTCATCAGCCATGACTCCCATCCATGGACCAGTTTTGTTAAATCCAACCTGTCAGTTCACAGATCTCACCTTGCAATATGACTTCACTATTGCTTACATATCTGAAAAATTCACTTCTTGATACAATGCATATGCTTGCCAGGATTGGTGCTGTCTTGAAATAGATCTCAGGATGATCTGATATCAACGTTCTGCTTTCAAGAGTGAGATCTATTGCACTTTTACATCTACTTGTCAATGAAGACATCTCCACTCTCTGCCCTAAAAGGGAACAACACTTCCTTCCTACTTGAGAATGGATAACCGGTGCACATGGATGTTGTGATTTGTAGAACAAGAATCTCTTCGACACAGATGCCCAGGGCAGTATGTTTCGATGAATCCTGAACTGTGGGAATTGACTTAAGCTGAAAAGAAGACAACCCAAATCAGCTGATAGACACAAACTTGACTCAGCTATGAGAGCTGATTCCAGTAAGGAGTGAATATCAGAGTCTTTGCCCGACTGGGATCTTCCAACCTCATCCCGATCACAGATTCCCTGGAAAGATCTTTGGTATATGCTCACAACTGGACACATTATCAAAGGAGTGCCATTCTATGTTTGTTGCTCAGACTCGACGATACCCATGTGCTGATCCTTTACTATGGCAGGTCCATCAGTACCTTCTGTAGTGGCTTGACAGATTGAACATTTGTGAAGGAGTTTTCTTTATGTTTATTACCTATTCGTAGATGCACGCTTTTCTTCATGATCATCTGGTGGCAGGGCATTAGTTTTTTTGAAGATCAGTCCTTTCATATAATCAAAGTGGAGTTCAAGTCAGTCATCCTAGACGTCTACAATCTATGTTAGACCAGACATCTCGTACAACAGACAGCTTGGCCGTTGTATGCCACATGCTTGTGTCTCTGATCCCGAACATACTATATCTGGGCACTTCTTTCAAGACACTCTTCCTAGTAGGACTTGCTATTGCTGCTCATATTTTGGTATGTATGAAAGGCCAGTCTTGTACGATGATGATGATGATGATGATGATGATGCACTGGTGATTGACACTCACATTCATTGACCTCTACTCTAATAAGCAATCACGTCAGTGATGTATGAACACCGAATTCAAGTGGATTTTGATGTATTCAGCACTTACATTGCTGGACATATCCTTGATAAAGCGGGCTGTCCAGATTAGAGTCGCAAGTACTGGGGCTTTCTGGAAATCAGGGTGAGTTGAGGATATTTGATTAGCCTCACATTCGGGCCTACCAACGAAAGCAGAAAAACATGGAAAAGCCCACATTAATTGTGGAAAAGCAACATGAACGTAATACTGTTTTGGATTTCTTTGGTAAGGTTGACATTTGTCCTTTGACAAACCACATTTGCTTTAGGGTGCCCACTCAATGAGAATATTTGTGCTGTGTAGTAAGGGTTTTTTTGAAAGAAGCAACCCATCATGAGTGAGTTATGCAGTCAGTCAGGAGATCGTGCTCATAGCCGGCGATCATCATCATCATCATCATCATCATCATCATCATCATCACTGATCGTTATCCACCCACAAACGCTGCAGCCCACCGTCCATCCGTGGAATAGGTACAAGACGTAAGTTAGGATAAGTTTAAAAATTTTGAAAATTTTAACTATGAACTGTGCATTTATAATGCTTATCCTGTCTTACACTATGGATTCCTGCCTAAATAAACCTGCTATACAGATTACAACTATTGTCTCCACAAAGAGAACGACTACATAAGGGGATCACATGATCAGAGGACAAGCAGCATACTTCGCACTAGAATCACAGGAGATACAAGGTTGTCCAGATATAGGAGCAGCAGGGGTGTTTGGGCAAGAGGTCCAGAAAGGCCCAAATCTACAGTTACAGTTCGTATCCACTTATCTGTTGAATGAAGCATTGCCGTCGGCCAGTGTAGTTTTTGTGTTGAGCTTCAGTCAGTTGTGGTATGCTTTCAATTTTCACTATCTGTGCAGCTGTTGTGACTGTGTGTGATGAGAGACAAGTAAAAGCTCATTGTTTTCATAGCCTCACAATTAATGTTGCATGTATATTACATGTTGGTGTGTTGGGTCTCCACCCTCTCATGTGGTTGCTTTTTTTTGTGTTTCCTTGATTTTTCTGTTATTTGGGGGCTGTACTTATTTCCCACAGGCAGATCACTACTGATGCTTGCAGACATGAGTATCACCAATTTTGGTTGTCATTTTGGATCATAAGTTGTCATCCAGTTTTTCTCTGTTTGCGTTTCTATATTTGGAGAGTATATGTGTTCAGAAACTAGGCATTAGTCTGGAGGTCAACAGAATCTTGGGAGGCAGAGTGTGCAATAATCTTGCAGTGTGATAGAGCTATCCAGGTCTAGTAGATGGTTCATGTTGTCCAATACTGGATGTCGCACCGTGTTCACTTGATGCATCATGTTCACAGCTATTAAACATTCATATCAAAGGCAACCCATCATTGATGTTAGTGGTACAAGAATGAAATTTGACAATATGTCACTCGTATTGTACAGAATCTGGTATTCTTGTGTGATATTGCCAAGCAACACACAGAACAACTGACAACAACATACCAACAGATCATTCTGGTTTTTCCTCTCAATCATCCGATTTAAAGCTCATCAAACATTTGAATTAGTTTGATGGATGTGTGTCTGACAGACCAAGCAAGTGACCATTTCCAAGATTCAAGTCTTGCCTCATTACCTCCACGAATAAGAGATGTCAGCAGCCCTTGACTCTCAAGTTTGGCACTCGCAATCCTCCCTTCAAATGACCTTGACCTTTGACATGTCATGCCAGCAACTAGTGTCAATGATGGCAGCATGTTATATGTGAACCATTAACTGGTTTAAATTATATATGTTCTGCACAGTTAAAGAAAACTCATGTTCTTGGACACTCTGGCTGATGAGTAAAACCACAGCAGCTTCATGGAAAACATACAATTATCATACTGCATGCAGTTGTGGATTAGATGAGTGTAAACTTTACTTGGTGAAGATGTTTTATGGTTCAGGCTGTCACTGGAAAAGGTGTAATTGATAGCTGTCTCAATGGCAGATATTGAACGAGACTGGTATGGATAGAGTAGAAAATAGTTACCCACTTACTTCGTGCGTGGTGACTAGCACGAGCTTCACTTTTGTTTGCATGTTCATTGTTGAAATTTTAGTTTCTCAGTAGATTTCTAGTTAATGTCATGTTTATTTGCTTGCATGTTGGCTTAATTGTTACGTAATTTTGTTTTGTTTCTGCAACAGCCCAACACATGTCCCCAAAAATGCCTTTGTAGTATGATAGATCATTATGTATTTTACTATATGCGGATTAGGAAATATCTTCTGGTGGTGAGGGGAATTAAGAAATACAGTGCGCTCTACCACCATGTATAGTGTAATAACGCATACTTTCGCCCTGAACTATTATAGTTAAAGCAGAAGGACACTTTCGTCCGAGTGCTTTAACGTTATGATAGTTTAGGGCAAAAGTTTGCTTCATTTACACTACACTTTGTGGTAGAGCAAACTGTTTTTCTTTTCTAAGATGCCAAATTTAATACTTTTTAAGGATAATTTTGATTAATTTCAGGCAGAAAAATAAGGACGGTGTTGGTGACCTAAATTAAGAATCCTTGCACAGGGCTAACTGATGTGCTGGTCATTTGACGTGTCTGCCCCCTATGTTAAGAGGAACGCTATTAGAAAAACAAATGATAAACGGTTTTGTCAGGGTTTGTGTTCAGATTAAATATCTTCGCTAAACTATTTAGTTACATCTCTGATTAATGCAAACAACATGGGACAATACGCAAGTCGCATTTTTGTTTTTAGGTGAGCACACTCACATGAAGCTGACAAGTCAAACGACATTCCATGATTGCATTGTGGGAATGTAAACATTGCCATTGTTACTGTGTCACTGTAAGATTATGAGACGAACTGTGAGACATTTTATCCATCCGAAAACATAAACGTAATGTTTCCACTAGTGATGTTACCTGTGTGACACAACTGCAAACCAAGAAATGGGAAGCAGTGGAGAAGTTTACTGTTGGAGGGTGTACGAGGCAATGACAACTGACATGTATCATGACGTCGATTTCATTGTGAGGTAATGCAAAAAGTGTTCGATTACAAGGGGGCAGACTAGAATGGCACAGCAACGCCAACACATTGTGACATAAAGCAAAAAGTGCACATTATCGTCTGATAATTGTCAGCATGTTTGATATTTCAGAGATTTTGATGGGAGCCAGAGTCAGATGGCCTCTGTACTGAGGATACAGTGTATGGAGATAAGAAGGATGACTAGGGATCTGCTAGATGTTGTTATAGGTTACAGTTAATTATGAGGTGCCTGGACCCAATACAGATGGAGATATTCCAAATATTCCGGAGGACTAATTCATGATAATATGTGGATGGAAGGCCACATGGATGACAAACTCAAAGTAAAGTATAAATTATAATTTGATGAGTACGAATTCAAATTCAGACTGACAGAACCAACTATTGGATGACTAGGGGACACAGCAGTGTGTATGTTTATATCATTGTATTTTCTTGAATACAACCTTAGTGGTAAAACCCCATATTTCCCCAGACACTATGTGATAACGCATTTATCTAGCTGAATGTTTTCACTAAATCAAAACAAAACAACACGCATCTAATCGACTTGCTGCCATGTTGACACCAGCTGATCGTTTGACCTCAGTGCACCGCACATTACTGAAGGCTTGTCGATGCAGGCTTTTCTCACTTCGCATCGTCACTGAGGCATAGCGGGGTGATATGACTTTTGTAGCGGGAGTACACGACTTTTATAGTCCTGCTCGTGGATCGTGATGGATGTACATGGTATTTTATCAGAGTCAATAGACCAATCAAAACTCGACATTCTTACATTAGGCTAGACTTTCTGTACACAACACAACTAGATGTTCTCTGGCAAGCGATAGAAACACAGTCATTGACTGAAGTGGCAAAAATATTGTAACCGTGCTCAGTCGTTCTTATCTCAATCCAACCAAATGTGACATTGGTCAAGGCCATTGTCTAGGTATGATTAGAGTATGAATATTTTTCTGGCGAAGGTGAATTGATCTTCAGTAACACATGCTTGTCATAATGGGTGACTCACAGGATTGGATGGTCAGGCTTGATGACTTGGTTGACACGTCATTGTATCCCAGTTGTGTAAATTGATGCTCATGCTGTTGATAACTTGATTATTTACCAATCACCTCCATGAACCTGAAATATTGCTGAGGGTGGCAAAAACCTAAACAATTCAATTCATATCATATAGGTTATATGCTGACCAATAATGAGCGCTCACCAGTTTCAATTTCAGGTTAGACATGAGGCTCCAGGCCCTCGGTGGGTCAAGTGAGATTCACTCTCTTTCTCACTCATAACATCTGTAGGTAGTCCATTGTCAACTAGAAACTATCACTCAGGGACTCAGTGAACAGTCACACCTGTCAGGTTTATCCACAACCAGGAGAGAGAACTCAAATT
This sequence comes from Haliotis asinina, assembly GCF_037392515.1. Taxonomy (NCBI): domain Eukaryota; kingdom Metazoa; phylum Mollusca; class Gastropoda; order Lepetellida; family Haliotidae; genus Haliotis; species Haliotis asinina. Next base: position 63,631,153 of record NC_090287.1, on the reverse strand, counting down.
CCGCTCATTTGCTTCCAACACTTAGCATTTTACTAGTGCTTCAATGATTTGCTGCCACCGACAATACTGCAAATAATACCACAACAATTCTCAGCTGCAATATCACAGACAGTTATAAATTGTATAAATATTCTTTCAGTAGTTTACTATGTCATTCTTGTAAACGTTTTTGAGATCCTAGCAGTCATCTTGACCAGTCACACAGCCCTTGATGCTGAACATACTGCATTGCCAAGCTGTTGCACAAGTATTTCCAAAGGTTTCCATACATTCACTATTATCTTGCATCTTGCAGCTGCACCTCTGGGTGTACATGTTCTTATATCTTATGTATAATATAGATGTTGCTCAACTGTTTCTTCATCTTCTTATTCATTCTGTGGTATGTATGAGTGGCAGTTTGCAACTCCCATGACCATTTCTTGACGTTTATATCTATCCCGTAGGAACTACACGACTAGTTCTACATGTTTCTGTCTAGCCTGTAGGATCTCACTGCCTGACAACTAGTTCAACATGTTTCTACATATCCTATAGGATCTAGCTGCCTGACAACTAGTTCAACATGTTTCTATCTATCCTGTAGGATCTAGCTGCCTGAAACTAGTTCTACATGTTTCTGTATATCCTGTATTACATTTTTGTAACCATGTATGGCTGGCACCTAATGGGAAATTAATAATAGATGTATTATACCAGAAGATGTTTGCAGATGTGATGCGCCTCCTGTTATGACCTATAATGACATAGGTGGTCTGTTATCACCTGTAACAGCATAGTAGTGTCAGTGTCACCGAGTTCTCTGTCTTCACTGGCTCTTTGCCCGATAATGGGCATTTCTTTTTATCTTGATTATTGAGTGCAGAGAGTAACCCTTGGCAACCACTGTAGGGAAGGTTGGAAAGCAGTAGTGAAACATGACTTGGTGTGACAGAGCTATACTTGCCATGTCTATATGAATGTTCAAAATTTCATACACTAGATATAACACGCGTCACACATAAATGATGCTGTCTGATTGGCTGAGCTCTTTTCTGTTGTTTTCAATGTACCCCACTTACAAGTGAGGTACATTTCAGTGTACCCCGCTGCCCGTGGCAACTCATTTGGTACTTCGTGGTAGTAATTCTCTATTTCGAATAACATTGACTTATGTATAATGTAGGAAATTATCGATGTTTTGCGAGGGCAAATCGAGAGAAGAGAGAAATCTAAGTCTGTTTTTTTTTGTAAGCAAAATTTAGCAATGGCTACAAAAAGATTTGTACCTGTGTTTCAAACAATTCAGTGTTAACATTCCCTCAAATGTGTGGGCATGTACATTTCATAAAATGTGAAAATCATTTTCATTAATATTATCAGTTTTACTTATAATGTTGAATTAAATCGCTCTTTACTGACCTGTTCATGTTAAAGTGAGTAGTCCCAGTGTATTGAATATTGTACATCACAGAAACTAAAGCACATGTTGCAGTAATGGCTACGTGTGATCCTCCAACACTTGTGTAAAGGCTAAATGTAGATACTGAAGTTAGTTTCATGAAAAAATATCTGAACCATTTGTAATTTGATTCTAAAATGTATGGGGAATTCAGTTATGCATATGTGGCAGCTGACTATGAAAAATATGTGATGTAATTGGCGTCTCAATACCAGCATTTGTGAAACATTTTGTGATCACTGTCCAATATGGCGGAAAGCGCACTTCGGCGTTCATGTGAGTGTACTCATTACAAAAAATGAAGCAAAGAACAATTGTGAATTGTGATTTTGACTTTTGTCCAAAATGGCAACATTTACGATGAAGCATATTTTGAAAGGTTATTTTAAGAAGTTTATCCAAGTCTGAGAAAATAGTGGATGATATCACTTTACAGGAAATTTCCCATAGAATTCAAAACTATTCAGTGTATTTGTGTGCCTGATATATATAGAGTTTTTTTGAATTCAGAGTGCAGGTTGAAAAGGAAGGGAATACATGTCCTTGTGGCACCCAAGGGGCTAAGGTGCATGGTAAGATAAATACGTTGTTCACTGGTCCCTCATGGCCCATGGGTTGATGTACCCTTGATATTTGTTTATGTTCCCGTGACTGTTTACATCACATGACTCCTTATGACACTACTGGTGGTTGTGACATGACTTCTAAGAAGACTAACAGGTTGTCATATAATTCCTGACAACATTGACGTAGTTTGTCGCATGACTCCTGACATCACTGACAGAGTCTATCACATGACTTATCACTGCTGGTAGAACGTCCAGGTAATCCACAACTATTTGTGGTGAAATCTCAATATCATGCACCTAACTTACACATCTAGGCCTACATTTTCGAAGTTCTCTTAGTGCTAAGATAGTCCTAAGTGCCATACATTAACATTGACTTATGACAGTCTTATTACTAACTAGGCCCTGGTTGCTCTAACAGCATGTGGTCTCTTCTTGTTTAAAATAGTGATAATGACAACAAAATAATGATCATTAGTTAAACAACGTTTTATTCGGGTATCCAAAATTATGAGACAAAACATCAGAGTTGTCGATTTCATATGACTGTGCGAAGTTTGTTTTTGTTATTACATTTTATGTTAGGAAGCAATTCATCAAGTTAAGTCAAATAGGTGTCTGAGGTAAAGTGTTTGTTGAATTGACATGATGCACAAATTACCATCATCTGATGAAGCCTGTAAATGATTTGTGTGATGAACCCACATTGGATGAAGAAAATTTTATCATATGAATTGTTTGTTAATATAAATGTGCAAGAGAATGCATATTTTCCTGTCAGTTTATTTGTAGATGTTAGTTCCTCATGAAACACTGCGAGATAGATGTGCAGGTGGTTGAACATGTGAGGTTGAGGTGACCCAGTATGCAAATACCAACAAGCTGTTTTGCCACATACAATAACCTTCAACTGACAGTACACATGAGTAGCATGGTGTTTGTTCCTCTAGAGAAACTAAAACCACCACGGGACTTAGCCCAGACATGTCATGTAAAAACTATCTCTTGTTCATTGTATATATTGGATCTGCATGATCAACACAGGTATGGTTACATTTCCAAACGTGTAAGAGAATCACATGGAAACTAGTGGGTGGACGATGTTGCCAGTGGTGATTGGTTCTAAATCAAATGGCTGTAGATGCAGCAGATTACAAGCAGTTATGTAATTGTACTGCATCAGGGATAGCTGGGCTGCCTATTTTGTCTTGTTTTTTTTACGATTGTGTTAATTTGGGGCATGCAGCAAGAAGTCAAATGAAATGTTTCATTTTAACGCTTCCTCTGTGGAAACCTCTCACGGGACAAGGACAAGGTTTTTGGACAGGGGATCACCTTGTACACAGTTATGTGCTGTTGAAATTTGTTGATTCAAACTGGTAGCTGTGTCGTTTTGACCTGGACTGTGTATACACATAAGGAAGTGTTTTTCAACTTTGTTGAAGTTGGTTATCTAGGGACGTAGTCATCAAATTGATCACAAAATGAGACATGGTGCAACTTCTGTTTCTTTTCAGTTTGCTTCTGATAATTAGATGTTTCATGTTCACATGCCTTCTAAAGCCAGGATTTATTTACATCTCAATCCCAGAACTGACTGGATAGGTTTGACTCCAGGAGAATATGCCTTGTAAAGCCAGGATTTATTTACATCTCAATCCCAGAACTGACTGGATAGGTTTGACTCCAGGAGAATATGCCTTGTAAAGCCAGGATTTATTTACATCTCAATACCAGAACTGACAGGTTAGGTTTGACTCCAGGAGAATATGCCTTGTAAAGCCAGGATTTATTTACATCTCAATCCCAGAACTGACAGGTTTGGTCTGACTTCAGCTGAATATGCCTTGTAAAGCCACGATCTTAACCCGAGAACTGACTGGTTGGTTCTGACTTCATATGAATATGAATATATCTGCATTTGTCGCATGTATCTATAATTTAAAAGGATTCAGAATAATGACTATAAAAACTTCATTCAAGAATCAATGTTTCAATGTAGCTGTGTCGTTTTGACCTGGACTGTGTATACACATAAGGAAGTGTTTTTCAACTTTGTTGAAGTTGGTTATCTAGGGACGTAGTCATCAAATTGATCACAAAATGAGACATGGTGCAACTTCTGTTTCTTTTCAGTTTGCTTCTGATAATTAGATGTTTCATGTTCACATGCCTTCTAAAGCCAGGATTTATTTACATCTCAATCCCAGAACTGACTGGATAGGTTTGACTCCAGGAGAATATGCCTTGTAAAGCCAGGATTTATTTACATCTCAATACCAGAACTGACAGGTTAGGTTTGACTCCAGGAGAATATGCCTTGTAAAGCCAGGATTTATTTACATCTCAATCCCAGAACTGACAGGTTAGGTTTGACTCCAGGAGAATATGCCTTGTAAAGCCAGGATTTATTTACATCTCAATCCCAGAACTGACAGGTTTGGTCTGACTTCAGCTGAATATGCCTTGTAAAGCCACGATCTTAACCCGAGAACTGACTGGTTGGTTCTGACTTCATATGAATATGAATATATCTGCATTTGTCGCATGTATCTATAATTTAAAAGGATTCAGAATAATGACTATAAAAACTTCATTCAAGAATCAATGTTTACTGCAAGATTTTGTAAATTGAAGCACTTTGATTTGTTGTGAGAGTCCCACACAGCTGGGATGTTGTGGATTAGTAACGGCACTTTACATAGAATTTTGATGAAACATGGTAGGTCACTGTGACCTGCTGTGAGTTTTTGTTAACTGCTTGTTTGAAAACTGAAACATCATAAAATGATAAACTTTGAAAAGATTATATATTTCACATAACAAATTCACTGTATTTCCATAGTCTGTTATAGAAGGAAGGAAATGTTTTGCACGTTTCATGTGGAATGCGGAAGTGAATTCGTATATATGAAAATGTTTTACTAGTTTTACTATGTTATCTTCTAGAGATACTACGTGGGATTGTTTTTGTTTTGGTCATTTATAAGTACGTACAGCTGAAGCAAAGATTACTTAATAAGGACATTAAAGAGATTATTTTGATGCTATATATCAAGGGGGCGTGTCCTCGTTTGCCGGTTCGTCACGTGATGTCAACAAACACAATGTATTCCTCCGCACACATTTCTCCGCCCACATTTCCATAATAGCTCTTTAATACACAAACATACTGAACAACCAGCAAATAAAACTCTCCAAAACAATTGAAACCAATCGAGTAGAAACTGTCACGCATTTCAAACGTCCAGTTCCTGTCGGCTGATTAAGGCGGAGACACCCATGTTTTGATGGACCAGCCTGTTGCACGTGAGGTCGAGGTGACCTTGTCACTGCAGGATAACATGACCTGTGCAGTGTGTTCCCGACAAACTCAACTGTAGGAATTTGTTGTTGCACCAGCAGTGCAGGCCTGGTGCACTGCACACTACACAGTCAGGTGCACCAGCAGTGGTGGCCACTAGGCCGAAAAAGATAACATAAACATGAAGATTTATGAGTTTACAAATAAGAAAACACTTTCTTGACATAGCGTTATGATTTCTAAATTTCTATCAAGCTGGTTAAAAAGTATTCAGAATTTCTTGAGCTCGTCACAACATCTATGTGACATCAAAAGCAGCATTCAACAAATGAGTAAAAACACAAGTGTCATGTTTTCAGATGGATTTGAAAATTAAATGCATAATACGTTGATTGCCTAATTGTTCATGAGCACTTTGCGAAGTGAGCACTGTGTCCAAATTTCATCAGGTATTTTCATGTGTAAGGTTCTCCTACGCTGAAGTGCACAGAATGCGGAAGTAAAACACCCAATGCATTCGTAAAGTCAGTATAATGTATTGTGCACCTCTTCCTACTTCGTAATGTAATACCTTTACCCTGCAGGGACAAGCATGTATTTCTTACCATCTCGTGGTAACACTTTGTACATTTGTACTTTGTAGTTTCATTGACTAAGGTTGTTAAAGGTTTCAGTTGTAGTGCATGTCAAACAGCGAAGGCTGATCACGTGATGTAAACAATGTATTCATACACGCATTTAGTGTGAGTTGGCGTTTGTTGTGGTTTTTTCGGCTGTGGTGTTTTGAAAACTTGTACAGTTGAATTTTCTTTTTTAACAAGACATGCCTGTGTATAATGTGAGCATGCTTAAGGTTAAGAAAAGGAATGAAATTTGTCACGAATATAGAGGAACACATGTTTTTAGGTCAAGTCACCTTGACATTGATTATGCCTGTTGGGTTCATGTTTATCTCGTACTTTTAATTCATGTAATATTTCCTTGCACTGTGTGAGGTCAGTGTAGTCTGACATGACATAACACAGGACAGCAACTGATGATGTCATGGAAACGGGACATTTTACATTTATCCTTTATCAAGGGTTCTTCCCTAGTACATAGTACATTGACTTTGGTATGTCAGTAATCCTTGTCTTTTAATCTGATAATTCTTCTGGGAATCAGGCATTGTCACATGCTCTTGTATCCTGTGAAAGGTTTTGAAAGTCCTGTGTTAGGTGTACTTGCACACATAGGGTTGACTGGGGGACTTCATGTTGTGGGAGTGTGGTTTACCTGTACAGGTAGGGTTGACTGATGCGCTTCATGGTGGCAGGTGTGAGGTTTACCTGTACAGGTAGGGTTGACTGATGTGCTTCGTGGTGGCAGTTGTGTGGTTTACCAGTAAAGATAGGGTTGACTGATATGCTTCGTGGTAGCAAGTGTGTGGTTTATCTAGGTAGGTGAGTGAGTGAGTGAGTAATTTTAGTTTTACGCTGCACTCAGCAATATTCCAGCCATATGGCAGCGGTCTGTAAATAATCGAGTCTGGACCAGATAATCCAGTGATCAACAACATGAGCATCGATCTGCAAAATTGGGAACCGATGACATGTGTCAACCAAGTCAGCAAGCCTGACCACCCGATCCCATTAGTCGCCTCTTACGACAAGCATAGTCTCCTTTAATGGCAAGCATGAGTTGCTGAAGGCCTATTCCACCCCGGGACCTTCATGGGTCTTATCTAGGTAGGGTTCCTAGGAAGGGTACCTATACAGGTAGGGTTGATTGATGAGACAACAGTAGCAGGTATGTGTTTACCTACACAGGGTTGAGTGTTGTGCTTAGTTGTGGTGATTGTGTGGATTACCTATGTAGGTAGGGTTGATTGCTGTGCAAAGTTGTTTTATGCATGTGATTACCTATACAGGTAGTGTTGATTGTTTTGAATAGTTGTAGCAGGTGTCTGTTTACCTGTGCAGGTAGGGTTGACTGATGTGAAAAGTTATGGTAAGTGTCTATTATACCAACACAGGTGGGGTTGAGTGATATGCAAAGTTGTGGCAAGTGTCTATTATAACAACACAGGTGGGGTTGAGTGATGTTCAAAGTTGTGGCAAGTGTCTATTATACCAACACAGGTGGGGTTGAGTGATGTGCAAAGTTGTGGCAAGTGTCTATTATGCCAACACAGGTTGGGTTGATTGATGTGAATAGTTGTGGCAAGAGTGCGGTTTGCCAACACAGGTAGGGTTGATTGATGTGCTTAGCTGTTGTAAGCGTTGGATTACCTGCACAGGTAATGTTGATTGATGTGCAAAGTTGTGGCAATTAAGTGGATTACCTACATAGGTAGGGTTGATTTGTGTGCACAGGTAGGGTTTATTGATGAAACAGAAGTAGCAGGTATGCGTTTACTCAGGTAGGGTTGATTGATGTGCATAGTTATGGCAGGTGTCTATTTTACCTATGTAGATGGGGTTGACTGATGGGTATATTTGTGGCAAGTGTACGTTTTACCTATATACTAATAATATAGGGTTGTTTGATATCGTCCTGCTGGCAGACATGTGGTTTATCCACACAGGTAAGGTTCACTGAAGTTATTTTTCCTATAATGCCTAATAACCAAGATGAACACCTGGTAAAACTGAAACAATAGCCTGCCCTAATTACTGAAAATCTGTTGCCTTATGCTCCAAATTTTATAAAAGGAAACGGCAGTTTTGAGAAAAATCAATAACGTGTACACAATACAAAATGTATGCCTTTAATGATATTATACAACAGGTGTATATCAATATCAATATATTGATTAACCGGCCGGCATGGGCGTTGAGGCATAAAACTTCCTTACTTTATCGCTTTTTTGTTTTGTACCAACACAGCTGTTGCAGAAATGGGTTAAATGGGTTGGTTCAGTTTCTGTAGATACTGAGTATAATAATGTCATTAAACTGACATGACAAGATTACCACAAGTGCCACGAGCACAGACTGATGGGCTTGTGAAAGAGATGGAAGCCAATGAACAGCCATTGCTGCCCTTCTGAAACAGTCCAGCAAAAACCGGTGGTTTATTTAGGAATACTGATCTTGGTGAGCTTTTGCTCCGTCCGCAGTTCCTTTATATTGTTGGCTGGTACATATTGATTAAATATGATCACCTCGTACAGCAGTAGCATGGTAGGTCGCAGTGACTTTCCTCCTAGTGAACTGAATGGCCTACTTATGGCAATGTCAATCATATATAAACACCTCCACACTACTGCATGTATCAAGCTGTGGCAGTGATGTTGTGGCAGCAATGCTGTATTGGAAGTAAGTCATGGTAGATGTGTTCGTCGCTGGTCCTAGCCTGCTGCACAGAGAGTGTACAACAAACACAAGAGGCTTGTACTAGAGGGATACGTTATTGATTTGGACTACATAAGCCTTCGTTGTGAATAAGGTATGACGTTCTACAAGTTGAATACTTTGTTCATTCTGTATGGGTATGTTATTTTTCAGGTTTTCTGCTTTTAATCTTGTTATAGTCATGTTTGTGTTTTTTTTTTCAACACAGATGTTTTGTGCGTGTTGCTAATGTTAATAATAGCTCAGCTTGGTCAGTCTGAGTAGCAGTATGATGACAAGCTATAGGTTGTGCTCTGTGCAGTTAAGGGGCCATGTGAGGTCGTCGCGACCTAACCTGCATAGATAGTATCCTGCACACTGCCCCAGTATATGTGGAATAGCAGTGAGTTGCTTGCACTGGATTGAATGCACTGTGTAAGTGATGTTTCCTGGACGGAACCTGTTGTTATTATTCCGATCAAGTAGGTGCGACCATGTTGACATGTCAAAGTAGGAAATGTTCACAAACTGTTCTTGTGCTTTGTTAGGATTGTTAATGTAGATTAGTGTTTCACATGCAATCTGTGCTTAAGTAGTTTAATTCTGGTGGACTTTGGCGCGTTTGGTGGTTTAAAATCGGCACCTGCAGAAACACGTGGGGTCACGATGACCTGATCGTGACCGAATTATATGCGTCTTGTATGCGCACTTCTCCTGTTGTAGTCGACCCTGTATGTTGCAAGTAATGAATGTAGGATTATGTAATGAAATAGAATTAAATATTTATTACTTTTGGGAGTGGATTAGTTAATACAAATCTTCCTGGGAGCAGGTAGTAATCAGAAAACATATTGGAGTCTTCTTTTGGGTACCATGTGGTTTGTCATGTGACCATGTCATGCTGCGGGTGGAAACATCCCATGGTTGTTTGCATTGTCACCCTTCATCTGTACTGTACATCAGTGAGTTGTATTTCATAACCTACTGTTAAGTTAAACAGGTGTCTTGTGACCTTGATCACATGACCTTGTGACGTAGGATGTAAACAGTGTATTCATCCGCGTGCATTAGCATGCTCGTGTACGACCATGTTGGTTAATCCATGTTTAATACTGGAAAAACTGGTCGACGCATTTGAATGCTTAAACAGCCGAAGTAATCATGCGTTTGTTTAAATATTTTCAAAACTGCCTTGCACAGGAAACAAGCTTTTGACATGCACTTGAGATAAGCTTATATGTAGCAGGTTTCGATGACCCAACCCATCACCGGCACAGCCTTTTATCTGATTCTCATGTCACATGAAAATATTACGCTATGTTTGCCCAGTGTTGGAGAAGTGTGAGTCAGACTTAGCTTTGCTGGTCGAGTCGTTGATACTTCTTTGCTCATACCTGCCACTTGTATACCGGGCCACAGAAAGTGAATGCTCTGGACAACTACAACCAACAAAAGAATGAGAACAAGTGAAAGTAAAGTAATTGCTGTGATTTCAGTTGAAGTTGACAATGTCTGATGTCTCAATGGGTAAATGTGTGTCACATGTTGTCATTAGCTTCTCCAAATGCTATGTAGTAGTTCATATCATAACATACAAATTGCCATTGTGTAAAACAGAACTTCCATATTCTCCAAAGTCATCCTTTGAAAAATTAGGAGTTGTAGATGAAAGTATAATGCATGGTGAAGGCTGTATTTTCAAATTTGGAATAAATTAACAAAGCTGTAAATAAAGAGTAAATTTATGCAAAAAGCATTTACTTTTGTTATGTTAAATGCATACATATTCATATATATACATTCATACATATTCAGATTCTATGGGATGAGTAAAGGTGGAATAAATGGTAGAGATATAGATATATAGAAGATGTTAAGGTGGGCTAGGAGTGTGAAGTTATTTTTCAAGTGGATCAGGAACATTGTTTCATAGCCACACACACACCTAACCCCACCCCACCCTCCCACTCCCCAAATCCCCCACCTGTCAAGACTGAAGAAGATTAAAAAACAGAGTTTAATGGTTGGGGGTAGCAGACTTCAGTGGGGGATTGGGGGTTGAAGAACAGAATTTGTTGACAAAGTTGGAGTTGGAATTTGTGGGGAAGTAAAGAGTTTGATTTGGTGAAAGGTTTGAAGTATACCATCTTCAGAGTCAGTAGAGAAAGATGAGGTCTTTCGAGGGTACTGCGCAACCTGTTCCTGACAATTGGACAAGGATGATTCTCAGACCTCACCCTCTTGCCTGCCTCAGCCATGTCGACCCAAAGTTATTCAGGAGTGATATGCAGAGAAGTGATGTTATGGAATTCTGTTGTCATTGTAAATCCAATATCTGGTCAAATGAGCCAGGCATGATGTGGTCCAGCCATATTGGAAATTGGTATGTGTATACTTTGCCTTTGTCTTCTTGTAAGGTCCCCAACAATCTGTTGCCAAATACTGAGGTTGGTTTCACGTCCACGAACATACTAAAGGTGTTCAGTTGGTAATATGTCTGTAGGTCTGTGTGGCCTGGACAATGAAACCATGCTATCACAGATCTCATTCAAGATATGGACTCATACAGTCAACTACAGGTCAAAGACATGCATTGTCATCCTGGAAACCAGAGTTCTGACCTACTCAAGGGCAGATAGGATGACCAGTGGGTGTATAAACTGGTTCACATGACACTTGAGCTCTTCATGTGACTATCAGATCTGGGCCTCTTTGCATAAGGTGCCCTTAGCACTAAGACTTAGTAAGAGTATTGGGGTTACAATAGTCTTTTCATTAAGATCGCTTTGTGCAAGTGGATCTAGTGCAGTTGTCCAGTGCAAATGCAGGCTGGACCCTCGTGTTCCCACCATTGTACCTATGATATCATGGAGATGCCAGCAACTCCTCTTTTGGAAGAGTCACTCTCATTTTCAGATACAAACTCTGCTCTCCGATTTATGTATAAAATCTCTGATATTTTAAGAAAATACAAATATGTTTGTAAATTTAGAATGTTCGAAAGAATTTTAGTAAATAGCCATTTAAATATGTTCATTTGAGTTAAGTATTATCTGCCTAAGTATGGTCAGAAGTTGCATATTTCCAGGCTGAATCTGAAGATAGTCATGCAGGAGGCCCCCAAGCCCCCACCTTCGAAATGGGCCTGAGTCCCGTTTCCCTCTCGATTCAGGGTTGGCATCTCTGATTATCCTTCCTTGAGGCTGGATAGTACAGCATACATTGTGTTTCCAAACACGGTGCCGGCCACAACAGAACTTCACTTCATCAGAAAACAGGGTTTATCTTCAGTACCTCTGTTGACAACACATTCTCACCATTATCTGAGGTGTTTATGTGCCACAGTCTAGGATGTCCTGATTTTTGCTTTCAATTTGTTTTGTATCAGTGATGTCATAAGTTTTGTTCTCAGATCCCAAGTTGTTCCCAATGTAAAATTACATTGTGTTCGTATATGCACTGAGGCATACATCTTGATCATGTGTGGGAGTTATCAGCCTTATCTCTACCCTGACACTGTTCCATCAGTCATGGCACCATACTTTTACATTTACCAAAGTACTGTTCCTGTATGTTGGGATATTGCTGATACCAGTGTACAACACTCAGTCAGTGATACATTAGGAATGTTGCTGACACCAGTGTACAACACTCAGTGACACAGCAGGAATGTTGCTGACACCAGTGTACAACACTCAATCAGTGATACATTAGGAATGTTGCTGACACTAGTGTACAACACTCAGTGATACATTAGAAATGTTGCTGACACCAGTGTACAACACTCAGTCAGTGATACAGCAGGAATGTTGCTGACATCAGTGTACAACACTCAGTGATACAGCAGGAATGTTGCTGACACCAGTGTACAACACTCAGTGACACAGCAGGAATGTTGCTGACACCAGTGTACAACACTCAATCAGTGATACATTAGGAATGTTGCTGACACTAGTGTACAACACTCAGTGATACATTAGAAATGTTGCTGACACCAGTGTACAACACTCAGTCAGTGATACAGCAGGAATGTTGCTGACATCAGTGTACAACACTCAGTGATACAGCAGGAATGTTGCTGACACCAGTGTACAACACTCAGTGACACAGCAGGAATGTTGCTGACACCAGTGTACAACACTCAGTGATACATTAGGAATGTTGCTGACACCAGTGTACAACACTCAGTGACACAGCAGGAATGTTGCTGACACCAGTGTACAACACTCAGTGATACATTAGGAATGTTGCTAACACCAGTGTACAACACTCAGTGACACAGCAGGAATGTTGCTAACACCAGTGTACAACACTCAGGGACACAGCAGGAATGTTGCTGACACCAGTGTACAACACTCAGTCAGTAATACAGCAGGAATGTTTGATGACACCAGTGTACAATACTCAGTGATACAATAGGAATGTTGCTGACACCAGTGTACAACACTCAGTGATACATTAGGAATGTTGCTGACACCAGTGTACAACACTCAATGAGTAACACAGCAGGAATGTTGCTGACACCAGTGTACAACACTCAATGAGTAACACAGCAGGAATTTTGCTGACACCAATGTACAACGCTCAATCAGTAATATATTAGGAATGTTGTTGACACCAGTGTACAACACTCAGTGATACATTAGGAATGTTGCTGACACCAGTGTACAACACTCAGTAATACATTAGGAATGTTGCTGACACCAGTGTACAACACTCAGTGATACAGCAGGAATGTTGTTGACACCAGTGTACAACACTCAATCAGTAATATATTAGGAATGTTGCTGACACCAGTGTACAACACTCAGTGATACATTAGGAATGTTGCTAACACCAGTGTACAACACTCAGTTAGTGATACATTAAGAATGTTGCTGACACCAGTGTACAACACTCAGTGATACAGCAGGAATGTTGCTGACACCAGTGTACAGGCATAAGAGGCATAGGAACATAAGAGCATGATCAACCGCTGGTATAAATAGAAATGGCAAAGGAAAACTTTTTTCTACTACATTTATTGCAAAAATGCTTTTTGAAGTTAAAGAGCAGGACCATCAGGTGTATGTTTGTTCACATTTTTCTAAGTAGTCAGGAGCAGAGGGTGGTAAAGTAGGACTGATTTATTTGTACCCAGGCTGTCAAATGCAGCGATACAGACTAACCCGACTTGAATGTATGGCCCATGATGCACATTGTTCCTCCTCCAGGTCGGTCTGACCTAACCTGTGTCATGACTGAGAGCAGAGGACAGTGACCTGCCACACACTGAGATAACAGTTCTGGTTATGCAAGCTATGTTTTTATATGTGCCTTTATCAGAGAGTTGACACCTACCTTTTTAATTCTGACTGTCTTGTCTGGCAGTTGTCTGAAGCCAGTAATAGAATTGAAGCCATGTTCATGTCAAAAAGAGACAAATCCATAAATTATTATTGTATTTGACCTTATACAGTAAAAAAGTTAAATATTCTTCTTTCGTCCAGAGCCCTCAGCATATTTGAGCAGTTCATCACGTTAATTGTTATATCTATTGATAAAAAATTAATGCTGCTATTATTCGATCAGGTAAAGACTTCTTTTACTGTGCTATTCTGTCATTTGACCTGTGCTTATTCAGACGCCAGTGGCCTTTAGTCTACAAGAATGTATGTGTGTGTGAGATGCTCGTAGTAAGAGTTAGCGAGTGAGTTGGGTTTTATGGCACTCTTAGCAAGAAATATTCCAGCAGCAGGGGACTCCAGAAATGGGCTTCAGACATTGTACCCATGTGGGGAATTCTCCGGTCTTTGCTTGTCGAAAGAGGTGACTAATGAGATGAGGTGATCAGACTAGGTCTTGACTGACACAAGTCGTTGTATCCCGGTTGCGGATATCGATGATCATGCTTGTGATCACTGGATTGTCTGGTTCAGATTTGGTTATATAGAGACTGGTACATATATAGTTGGAAAGTTACGGAGTTCACAGTAAAACTAAGCTCTTGCTCTATGTGTATGGAAAGGAGATGACTCTTTGTTAGTAAATTACCAAGCAGTACATCTGATGCATGTTGGCCTCTCAGAGGCATTCGGTATTGAGAGTGGTATATTCCTGTAGCAGTACATCTGATGCATGTTGGCCTCTCTGAGGCATTCGGTAGTGAGAGTGGTATATTTCTGTAGGAGTACATCTGATGCATGTTGGCCTCTCTGAGGCATTCGGTAGTGAGAGTGGTATATTCCTGTAGCAGTACATCTGATGCATGTTGGCCTCTCTGAGGCATTCGGTATTGAGAGTGGTATATTTCTGTAGCAGTACATCTGATGCATGTTGGCCTCTCTGAGGCATTCGGTATTGAGAGTGGTATATTTCTGTAGCAGTACATCTGATGCATGTTGGCCTCTCTAAGGGATGCGGTAGTGAGAGTGGTATATTCCTGTAGGAGTACATCTGATGCATGTTGGCCTCTCTGAGGCATTCGGTAGTGAGAGTGGTATATTCCTGTAGCAGTACATCTGATGCATGTTGGCCTCTCTGAGGCATTCGGTATTGAGAGTGGTATATTCCTGTAGCAGTACATCTGATGCATGTTGGCCTCTCTGAGGCATTCGGTAGTGAGAGTGGTATATTCCTGTAGCAGTACATCTGATGCATGTTGGCCTCTCTAAGGCATTCGGTAGTGAGAGTGGTATATTCCTGTAGCAGTACATCTGATGCATGTTGGCCTCTCTGAGGCATTCGGTAGTGAGAGTGGTATATTCCTGTAGCAGTACATCTGATGCATGTTGGCCTCTCTAAGGGATGCGGTAGTGAAAGTGGTATATTCCTGTAGCAGTGACTTTTGTTAGTAAGTATGAGTAGTATAGGGAACAAAATAAAGACACGAGTTTATAATAACCAGCCTAAACTCAAGGTTTCTTTTGTCTTTCTAGGTCTGGTTGATTGCAGCTCTTTCTACTTCATTGTGGCAAAATCAGTTAAATTCATTTTTCTGTAATTAGATAAATTATGCTTAGCATGTTGTGAAGTGTTGTGGTTTGGAATGGTTTCCAATACACAGTGAACGTTGTAAAGAGTTGTGGTTTGGAAAGGATTGTGGTTTAGAAATGGTGTCCTTTACATGGTAGATGTTGTATAGGATTGTGTTTTGGAAAGGGCAGTAGTTTGGAAAGGTGTCCTTTACACAGTGGATGTTGTCAGGATTGTGTTTTGGAAAGGACTGTGGTTCAGAAAGGTGTCCTGTACACAGTGGATGTTATACAGGATTGTGTTTAGGCCTGTAGTTTAGAAAGGTGTCCTTTACAAACAGGATGTTGTCATGATTAATGTTTGGAAAAGACTTTAGTTTAGAAAGGTGTACTGTACACAGGGGGATGTTGTCAGGATTAACGTTAGGAATGGCCAAGGTCCCTTTTAATGATGCCAGAACATATCTTCCCCTAGATCAGGTTGTTTTGAAGCGTAGGTATCTCATATGGTTAGATTTGAAAGAACCACCTACATGCTACAGTCTGCGGCCTTGAACTACAATACCTCTGTGCTGTACAACAGGTCACATGACTGGTGTTTCTGTTCCTGTGGCGTAGTGACAGCTGGCCACTGAGGCCAAGGGAGGTCACTCTGAAAACGTCCTTTCTCAGGTAAACAGGTGTGTTAAGACTTGACCTTCTTTGTAGGGGGAATATATAGGTTAACTTTTATGACAGAAGATCAACAAGATAAGATATTAGAAGTTATACTGAGGGTTAAATGTGTGTTTCAAGGCAGAGTTATTTTGAAAGTAAATACATGATTTGGGTATATTTACCTTTATATACATGAACTTAGTTTGCCATGAGCTAAGCTGAAGAAGTTTTATGATTGCAGTTGTTTGTATATTTGAATGATTCGATTCTGTCTGGTGACCTTTCTGTTTGTTTTAAGAGAACATTGGTATGTAACTGTTAGTAATCACTGACATTTTCCTACATGCGTCACCTTACACAGGTGGTGTGTGTCAGTGTTCACTTTCATAATCATTAGGTCATTATACTCATAACAATACGTATAATCATGGTTACATGTGGTTACCACAACACACTGGACCAATTAATCACTAGTGTTTTGTGTGTATTAGTCTCTTTAAGCTCAGACAGGTGATGGATGGTGAGTGGTTGAGTGAGGGAGGTGAGAGAATGGTGAGTTGTTGAGTGAGTGAAGTGAGAGGATGGTCATTGGTTGAGTGAGTAAAGTGAGTGAATGGTGAGTGGTTGAGTGAATGAAGTGAGGGGATGGTGAGTGGTTGAGTGAGTGAGGTGAGAGGATGGTGAGTAGTTGAGTGAGTGAGGTGAGAGGATTGTGAGTGAGTAAAGCGAGATGATGGTGGGTGTAGAGAGAGTATGGTGACCGGTTGAGTGAGGGAGGTGAGAGGATGGTGAACGGTTGAGTGAGGGAGGTGAGAGAATGGTGAACGGTTGAGTGAGGGAGGTGAGAGAATGGTGAGTGGTTGAGTGAGGGAGGTGAGAGAATGGTGAACGGTTGAGTGAGGGAGGTGAGAGAATGGTGAGTGGTTGAGTGAGGGAGGTGAGAGAATGGTGAACGGTTGAGTGAGGGAGGTGAGAGAATGGTGAGTGGTTGAGTGAGGGAGGTGAGAGAATGGTGAACGGTTGATTGAGTGAGGTGAGAGGATGGTGAGTGGTTGAGTGAGTGAAGAGAGAGGATTGTGAGTGATTTATTGAGTGGAGCGAGAGGATTATGAGTGGTTGTATGATTGAAGTGACCGGTTGAGTGAGTGAGGTGAGAGGATTGTGAGTGGTTCAGTGAGTGAAGAAAGAGGATTGCGAGTAGTTGAGTGAGTGAAGAAAGAAGATTGTTAGTAGTTGAGTGAGTGAAGAAAGAGGATTGTGAGTAGTTGAGTGAGTGAAGAAAGAGGATTGTGAGTAGTTGAGTGAGTGAGATGAGAGAATGGTGAGTGGTTGAGTAAGTGATGGGAGAGAACGGTGAGTGGTTGTGATAGAAAGAGGTTTTCTTGGTGAGTGACAGGGCTGTTGTGATACATGGTTTTATGAGAAAATAAGTAATTGAGAGGTGTGAGGTAGAGTAGCTATGTGAATGAGGTTTTTAGAGTATACATAATTTTGTATATATGTGTAGGTTCAACTGTACAGACACCAATTCAGTGTAATTCTATTTAGTTCAAGGAGCATACTTCTCTGCAGAATACGTTGTTGAGGTTGATGCTGTGGTGACATCCACAACATGATGGTCAGATAGCCCAAGCTGCCTCAGAGGTGCCAGAAGGTTAATAGTTATATCACTTATCCCTCCGTGTACCCATATTCTGCTGGGTGAACAGAGGCAATTATTCATGAACACCTTCACTTGCCTGAGGTGACGCAACATTTGTCACATATATGGGGCAGGACTTTCATCCTAAAAATTCTTTGACTCAAGCTACCAAACACAATTACATATCTAAGAACTTTCTGTGACCATTGTTGTGTAACTTCAACTTACTGGCAACCTGGTCACAATGCATATGACCACATACCACTGCATACCAACATCGTTAACCATATCAGTTTCAAACATAATGTCTTTAGAGTTGATATGGCAATTTAACATTGTAATTTGAAGTGGCCACATGATGTTGAGTTCCTGAGCATCACGATGTTTACATGTTTACACTCAATTTTCAAGTTAAACAGGGAACTAGTGGTCATTAGACCTCATTGGTGGTGTATTGACAGGTAAACTGCAGAAAAGATGGGTTTAATTTAGTTGTACCTATTCCATGTCAACAAAGGTGGGTGAAACATGCATAAAATATGAACAAAAATATACCTGTGGCAGATCCCTGAAGTCAGTGGTAGAGTTTGAATGTCAGTTGTAGAGATGGGATGAACAGTGACAAAGGAAAGTGTGAAGACATATAAACCTGCACATGTCTGACAAGGATAGATTGGATGTGAGATATTTACACAACATCTGCATATCAGTCATATGGTGATGTGTGAATGATGTTGACTCACACACTGACTTATCACCTTTGTTGTTTCAGTTGTGGATATTATATATACACCATCTGCGTATCACAGAGTGATATAGTGCTGTGTGAACAATGTTGACTCACACACTGACTTATCACCTTTGTTGTTTCAGTTGTGGATATTATATATACACCATCTGCGTATCACACAGTGATATAGTGCTGTGTGAACAATGTTGACTCACACACTGACTTATCACCTTTGTTGTTTCAGTTGTGGATATTATATATACACCATCTGCGTATCACAGAGTGATATAGTGCTGTGTGAACAATGTTGACTCACACACTGACTTATCACCTTTGTTGTTTCAGTTGTGGATATTATATATACACCATCTGCGTATCACAGAGTGATATAGTGCTGTGTGAACAATGTTGACTCACACACTGACTTATCACCTTTGTTGTTTCAGTTGTGGATATTATATATACACCATCTGCGTATCACACAGTGATATAGTGCTGTTTGAACAATGTTGACTCACACACTGACTTATCACCTTTGTTGTTTCAGTTGTGGATATTATATATACACCATCTGCGTATCACACAGTGATATAGTGCTGTGTGAACAATGTTGACTCACACACTGACTTATCACCTTTGTTGTTTCAGTTGTGGATATTATATATACACCATCTGCGTATCACACAGTGATATAGTGCTGTGTGAACAATGTTGACTCACACACTGACTTATCACCTTTGTTGTTTCAGTTGTGGATATTATATATACACCATCTGCGTATCACACAGTGATATAGTGCTGTGTGAACAATGTTGACTCACACACTGACTTATCACCTTTGTTGTTTCAGTATGGGACATCTATAGGCAGTGGCCACTATGGTATCACACTGAGGTATGTAGACAACATATTCATCAAACTAAACATAGCCACTTGAAGAAAATAAACTGTTATCTTTTCTTTTTCTTCTTGATATAACTACTTTCAAATAGATTCGCTTCAAGACATCTGTCATGCATGCACTGTGTGAGCAATGTTTATGCTGGCTTGCATTGCCTCAGGTTTTCTCCTGCATCACTCTATAATGAAAGCAACTCTGGCATGGATTCCAGAGGATGGAAAGCTGAAATTACTGCTGTAAAAGGAGATAGAAATTTTTCTGATTGGCTAAACACTCTTCTGTTATTTTCACTGTACCCATATACCGCTGCCATTGGCAACTCATTCGGTACTTTGTGGTAGCACTTCTTGATCTCGAATAACATTTGATGAATCTCAAGTCACACATGATGCACAGATATTACCGATGTTTTGCGAATGAAAATCAATGGAAGGGAGATAACTCTAAATCTGTGTCGTCTACAATATCTAGCAGTGTTTGTCTAAAGTGTAAAATTCGATACCGGTGCTTCAAACTGTTCAAACTTGACATGGAGGTGTTCAGTAACGTAAATATACTGTTTGCTGGTCCCTCAGGGCCCATGGGTTGATGTATCCTTGATGTACATCTTGGAACATAAACAAACATCGAGGGTACATCAACTCATGCCCATCTTGTGACCAGTGAACAAGTTATAAAGTAGAATTTCTGGGAGAGTGTAAGCTGATATACATGGTGCAGAATTCCCATTGGGCAGAGAATAGTTGATAAAGCTTTCCCTAGTGAAAGAAGACCAGGAAGTGTTGAAAATTAAACCCCTGGAGAGAAATGTTAGGAAATGTGGAGGTATCATTCTCAGGATAGAAAAAGCAGAGATTGTTGACGTAGAATACCGGAGAATAATGTTAGGAATTGTTCAGATGACACAAAGCAGAGGTTGTTAGTGTAGAATCCCCAAGGGAATAAGGTAAGGAATTGTTCAGGAGACGGAAAGCAGAGATTGTTGGTGTAGAGTCCACAAGGGAATAAGGTAAGGAATTGTTCAGGAGACGGAAAGCAGAGATTGTTGGTGTAGAATCCCCAAGGGAATAAGGTAAGGAATTGTTCAGATGACACAAAGCAGAGATTGTTGGTGTAGAATCCCCAAGGGAATAAGGTAAGGAATTGTTGATGTAGAATGCCAAGAAGAATAAGAATTGTTTATGTAAATTTCAAGTTTCAAAATTTCAAAGCCAAGTTTGTTGATACAGAATTTGCGACAGAAAGCTGAGATTGTTGATGGAGAATTAGAGAAAGAAAGCTAAGATTGTTGATGGAGAATTAGAGAAAGAAAGCTGAGATTGTTGATGGAGAATTAGAGAAAGAAAGCTAAGATTGTTGATGGAGAATAAGAGAAAGAAAGCTGAGATTGTTGATGGAGAATTAGAGAAAGAAAGCTGAGATTGTTGATGGAGAATAAGAGAAAGAAAGCTGAGATTGTTGATGGAGAATTAGAGAAAGAAAACCGAGATTGTTGATGCAGAATTAGAGAAAGAAAGCTGAGATTGTTGATGCAGAATTAGAGAAAGAAAGCTGAGATTTTTAATGCAGAATTAGAGTAAGAAAGCCAAGTTTGTTGATACAGAATTAGCGACAGAAAGTTGAGATTGTTGATGGAGAATTTGAGAAAGAAAGCCAAGATTATTGATGCAGAATTAGAAAAAGAAAATGGTAGATTATTGATGCAGAATTAGAGAAAGAAAGCTGAGATTTTTAATGCAGAATTAGAGTAAGAAAGCCAAGTTTGTTGATACAGAATTAGCGACAGAAAGTTGAGATTGTTGATGGAGAATTTGAGAAAGAAAGCCAAGATTATTGATGCAGAATTAGAAAAAGAAAATGGTAGATTATTGATGCAGAATTAGAGAAAGAAAGCAGTTGATACAGAATTAAATGTAGAAAAAAAAGCTTAGATTGTTGATGTAGATTACACGATGCCATTTAGAAAGTGGTCAAATGCAACATTTGTCATATTTGGGATTTCACTTTCTTAGCAAAGTACAAATTCTAGTGCTTTTTTCGGTTGAGTCCCATCCGGGATTCGAACCCGCACCCTCAGAGTCAGACACCTAATCGCCAGCACACAAAGTCAGCCGCCTAGCCCGCTGTTGATGTAGAGTTCCAAGAAAACAGTAAGATGCAATTGTAGATGTTTTGTGAATGTCAGTATGGTGGCAAATGTGAGGCAATTTGATTCTGTTATGGCCCAGTTTGTCCTTATGCAAGGAGACAGTGCCTTCAGTAGTTGCCCTGCACATGAATTGGTGTTTCACCCATTCATATATTTCACATGTCACACTTGAATATAAATATGTTGATAAATTAACCTGGGATTCAAAAAGTGCAGGGCCAATGACTTCAGTTAATTCAGCCCTTGGGGGAATAATTATCAGCTAGTGTCATCTATTCTAGTCTGTCAGTTTCATGTACTTCTTGAAGTGACTAGACATGGAAAGTAGGACATGTGGTGGATTAGGACATGACAGGGGTGTATTTGTTAGTACTTTGTAAAACTGAAGCAGATTTATTAAGAATTATTTAACCAGGACAGGATGTTGGCAGTATTTACAACTTAGACTAATGTTTGATAGTATTTAACTTTGGACTGACTAGTGATTGTATGTAACACTAGGACCGATTGGTGATTGTATCTAGAATGAGAACTGATTGGTGATTATATATGTAACACTGGGACTGACTGGTAATTGTATATAACACTAATACTGATTGGTGATTGCATAAAAAAGAGAACTGACTGGTTATTGTTTATAGCACTGAGACTGATTGGTAATTATATAACACACTAGTACTGATTGGTGATAGTATCTAAAATGAGAACTGACTGGTAGTTGTATATGACACTATGACTGACTGGTTATTGTATATGACACTAAGACTGACTGGTTATTGTATATGACACTATGACTGACTGGTTATTGTATATGACACTATGACTGACTGGTAATATTATAAATCACTAGGACTGATTGGTGATTGTATAAATCACAAGGACAGGTGCGTCTACATAACACCAGGACCTCTTGTTAACAGGATGCAAAACTTGGACTTATTGCTGACAGCATGTAAAACTAGGAGTGATTGTTGATAGTACAGTGTATTCCGGTTTGTTGTGGTTTAACCTGTAAAAACCATGTTTATTTGGCACTGGGACAGTTCTTATGTTGAAAGAGCCTTTTTTTGTGTGGAAGACATGTAGTTTTAATCACTTCTGCTGACAAAAACTCATTTTCCCGTAGAGCAGTAAAAACTGACCTGTTATAATGGCCAAACAGCACAGTTTAATAGTGCCTCAGTGTCAATTTGACATTCTTTATTAAAATCCCAGCCGAGTTATGACAATGGTTATAAGAGCAAGGTCCTACAAAAGGTAGAGAGGGGAAATGAATGGGCGTGTCAGGAAGTTCCTAGATAATATCAAGCAATGCCTCTTGTTTGTGATCCCAAAACATCCTATCATGTATCAATGTCCTCTCAGAATATATTGTTGTATTTCTCCAGAAGACTCTCCAGATATCCTTATTCTTGTGTAGGACTTAACTGATCCTTTATGCATACAAATATTTCCTTCAACAACCTGTTAGAGTTTCTAGTGTGTAATTCACTCTCTAATGGTAATTCAAGTGTCTGAAAATGGATCTTTTTATTCGTATCCTCAGTCAGCTTAATAACAAAAATATGTTCCTGTTAAAGATTTTTGGTCAACTCCACATATTGTAGTATTCCATATGTTGGCTGTCTATAGATAACCATTTCTTCAGTAGACAATCCAGTGAATGATAGTATGTACAATCAGTTTGATTCCTCCTTAGTGCCTCATCAGTTCTCATCCTGCAATAACTCTTCTATACCTGAAATGCAATGACAAGTCCAGTATATAAGCTGGAATCATTTATACTGAACCATTTCTGGAGGTGTTCAGCAGGAGGAAGCTGTTTAAGGATGTTCACCAACTGGGTGACCTGATTTCATGACAGTGAAAGAAAACTAGACGTATTGATTGCCAAATACTGCTATATTTTGTCTTAAATAATTTAGATTCATTGCAAAAACATGATAAAAAAATTTGAAATTAATATTTCCAAGAAGATCAAGGTTTAAGTCGTCCCACCCCTTCCTCCCTCAGAAATATGAATAGCATCATGAAAGTATTAATTCATAATGTCGAGGTATGTTTTAAAACAATTTCTGATACTAAAATGTATAGCCTTAAAAGATCAATCTAAAAAAGTAAAAGATGGTATCAAATATATATTTTGTTTTGTTTAAATGCACATGTAAAACTGGCTCATCAACATAAGCAATGGCGGCTGCAGAACGACAACTGTGGCTGCAGCATTAGCCGCATCTTCACATCTTCATCGGCCTGCCCTTGGCCTGCCCTCGTGTGACCTGGGTCAGCTTAACATGGCTACTCCAGCAGGATGACTGGCTGACTACATGGCTGACTGCCTGCCACATGCCGAGGCCTTCCGTCTTTCACTCTGTCTCTGGCCACCGTGGTTGCCCCAGCTCAGTGCTGATTGGCTGAAAACTGTGTGTTGATATAAGCAGTAGCCAGGATGTATACCCACAACAGCCAAATAAACAGCGTCATTATTCTCTCTGTTTGTCAGATGTGCCTAACACTGGCCCTAACTGTGTATGGCAGTTGTGTGGAGTTGGCGAGGCTGTAGGACATGTACACTGTTACATCAGCCTTGAAATGGCATTGTGTCCATGGACTGACAAAGACCACCACCACCTGGTCACACAGCGAGTGACCGGTCGTTGACCCCGGAGGGGAGGACTAGGCTGACCACTGCAGTGGGACTTGATCTCCTGGGGCTAACAGGCCTATGGTGCCTGCGCATATGCTGCCTAGCTTCAGGTCATGCTTGATCCGACATCTTAAAACTTAACCTGGACTTAGCTCAGTCATCTGGGAAAGGATCATTGCTTTAATGACCACTGCATTTATCACCATTGTACTTTCATTGGTATCAACTTAAAACGTGACATTTGTGTTTATCACTACAACAAATAAAAAATGACTAATGTAAGTTTCTTCATGTTCATAGTGGAATATGCATAAATATGGTTGTTGCAATATCTTTTAAACTATACACATAATTCAGAATTCATATAACTCAGAAATATGAATACAAATTTGGAAAATATGATGTGTAATAACCTATGATTATCAGTACAAGGTATATCAGGTTTATTGGAAGTTGTGTATATGACAAGAGATTATTTCTGTCTTACATTTATTGTTCATTGTTTGAGAAGAACATCATTTTTTTCTGTAATGATAAAGTATTTATGATCTTCGGGACAAAAATATACATAGAGTGTCTTACATTTGAATATTTAGTGTGAAACATGAAATATAGTACAGTTTTCATGCTCAAGGACTGAGCCATAATCACGGGGACTTCCTCCTGAGGTAAAACAGGTATTTGGGAAAGCATTGAAAGCTATCCAGTGTCTGCGTTAGTGCGGAAACCTGCATTTTTTATGCAAAAACACGCAAACAATATTTTCGTGCATGTTTTGGATGCATAGATTCTGATCTACTTAATTTTAAAAAATACCTTAAATTTTGAAATGATGCAGGATTGTAGTGAATATTTCATGCACAAAAGATTTGAACGTCATATTTAAAATTTTGAAAACTGATATAGGTGTAACCTTGGTTACTTAGTGTATAGTTAGATATGATCACTGATCATAGTTGTTCATGGATGTGATCCTAAAAGTGTATTTGTGTATTCTCGTCATGTCAGTGGCAAGGAAAAAATATGCTCCCAATAAGATATGATGCTTATTGCATAGCATTCCGTGAAGGAACAGTGGCAGTGTTCTATAAACTACAAATATTATCACAGTAGGAATACACACACATATATATATATTCCTCATATAAATGATGTATATTAGAACAATGTCACAAATCTTAAGCAGTTTAATGACATGGATGCACTATGAGGACACTATGGTAATACACAGAATTCATTTTAAAATGTGAATATGTGGACATATTTGGCAAATTGTTTCAGGACTTCTGTTTGAGAAAACTGTTCAGAATTGTTCTTTTTTAGACTTTTTTAAAAAGTGTATCAATTTCTTGTACATGATTAAACATTTTATGTATGTTGTTAAGTGATTCTCTATATTTGCTGTACTTTATACAGGATATTACACAGTGTTGCTCATCATGTAAGACATTACACATTTCACAGAGATATTGTTCTATGTTTTTTTGAGAAGTGTGATCGATGAGTTTTGATATTACAATACAGCAAAGACTCAGCTATTATTCAGACAGTTGAATATAACAATGACAATGAAATATAATACTGATATGTGTTATTAAATGATCAGAATGTATGAGTTTTTGCAATTTTTGGAAAAAAGTACAAATCATGTAATATGTTTCAAATGTTTGCTCTAAGAAAATATCATTTAAAAACATTAAATTCAGAAACTTTGTAAGATTGATTTCTTTCACATGCAAACAATTTTTTTGAGTTGATATTTTTCCCAAGTGAAAAAGCATGTCATTAAGGACGCTTTCTACATGTCCAGTAAAAGTTTTCATGCTAAATCATTTAATGAGAGAGTGTTTGAAAAATCATTATAGTAAGAATAAAAGGATGAATTCTGCAAGATAAGGGATATATAATTATAGTAAAATCCATGAGGGGTGATCTCCGACAAGAGAAAGGAGACAATACAGAAGCCCCCCTCAAGCGCTCCCTCTCACAAAGGAGGGGGTCACCTGAGGATACAGCCTTGAGATGGGTGGGAAAGGTGGTGGACAGTGATTATGGAGGTGGGAGGGGGGTCTGCAACTGCCGGACACCATGGCTGCCACTGCCCAGGTTTAGGTGGGGTCATGTGAGGATAGCACTGCCTGAGTCCAGGTAGTGGGGTCAGTGCCAGGTCAGCTGGCTATTTATAGCCATCAGTGGGCAGTTATTCTGCTCTGACCAAGACATGACCCCGGCTCACCATAGCCTACCAATAATACAATATGTCCAAACCTCTCCGATCCAGCACGGTGGTTATGCATGTTTGTATGCACACTCTGCAATGTTGGACTGGGACAGGGTAGATGTTTGGATACATCACCGTCAGCTGATGGTATAAGCTTATAACACCTGGTGCCTGGAAGGAATATATGCTGTATTGTCACAGACTCAACAGGAAGCGAGACACCATTCTCAGAAGTTGAGGTAACTATGGAAAATACTCTGTGATTGGTTTCACATACAGCTTCCTCAGTTAAGAGGTGGGTGAAGAATATGTTGTATGTCTAAAAAAGTCACATAACATTATACTAGCTTTTCAGAAACTTTAGAATTCTTAAGAATGGTAAAAGAAAATGTTTGTTATGATTTTTACAGTATTTTGAGTTTGGGATGAACTCTGGGGAATGTTTTTCACAGAGTAACTATTGTGTTAAAATGTTGCCATAAACAATTTGTACTTTATAGGTACTTTTAAATTATGTTCATTATTGTGGTATACAGCAAGAAAATTCCAACAAAACTTACTTTTGTTTTTAAGTTTTCTTTATGCATTATCCCTAATATTATTTGTACATATTCATCCACTATATAGTATTACTGGAAGTACTCTTACAGGTATGTAATGAAACATATTCTTATATATGCAATTAATGCACAATCTTCAAATTAGGTTTCAATAAAACACCAGTCAAAAACTGTTCATACATTTCAGATATAGTAAGAATTGAAAAGAAAATGAAACTCTGCTTTCTGCCTTTTTATTACCAAACCTTTCCCCAATGTATAAAGGGACTATATACCATAAATTATATCGTTATTGAAGTGTGTTAGTGAGTGTGCCTTTACATAGCTTTTAGACATAATCCAGTATTATAATTGCATGGGTCTTCACATTGTTTATCCAAATTGAGAATCAAATTTAGGCACATGCTTAACAGTAAGGCTACCAAACCACCTCTCCTGTATGTTGTTGGTTATGAATGAATTGGGAATCAAATGTGTGATGATCTAAAGCATAACCACCTCTTCAGTAGTGATCTTGGATCAGCTGGGAATCAAACCTCAGTGTGATGAGCAAATGCTTAGCCACTTGACCACCCGCCCCCTCCAGTATGTTGTTAATTATCTTTGGGAAGACGTAGTCCTTACAATGAATATTACAGAATCGTGCTTTCATATTTCACTCTTATATTGATTCAGAAATATGGTTAACGGAAGCACATAGTGATTCCATGAAGAAACCCATGAATACAAGAACTGTAATGTCTTCAGGTTTTTCCAAGTGGCACGAGAGTTGGAGTGTTGATATGCAAACATTCTGTCTTCAGTATGACTGATCAAACAGCTTCATAAATGTTTTTAGTTCTCCAGCGAGTGCTCCTCAGCACAGTGCACTGTTTCAAGTGATGAAACTTGATGCTACCAGTAGAATCCAGATCAGTTGCATAATATTAACCCATAAACTGAAGATGTTAGATACGCAAACAACTCATACATTGTGATGTCAGTTGTCACTTGAAATATTGGAATAGCAACAAGCTGGTGGTATTGAGTCAGGTACACTGTAAGTATATGTATATTCCTAGGCACTGGCATCTACTCTTGCCTTTGTATTTACCTTTCACAGATAAAACAGTGTGTGCATGTGTGTTCATCAATCATGGGTTCCTAGTAGTTTTAAGAAGAATTTGTCACATGAGCTATCAATATGTCTTGCTGATATCTGTATCAAATACACAATGTGAAGTGTTCAATTTGTAGTTGTAGTATAGAGTGGTGTTTACCCTTCTAACTTTGTATGTTAGGAAGATACTCTCATTAGTGTGTATGGTGATACAACTGTTATCTACATGTTGACTACCATATGAGCTGGTCTGTCTGACTCCTGACAATGTGTCAGAATATGGGCTGGAGGACATCTTAGAGGAAACACTGTAATTACTGTCATCACGTAAGTTGATAATAGATAGCAATTACTGTCTCATGTACAGACACTTGTGTACAGACTCTGTGTGTGTGTGTGCGTGCGTTCGTGCGTGCGTGCATGCGTGCGCACGCACGCTGACAGGTGTGCTGGTCAAGTGGTGTGTGTATACCGACAGGTGTGGTTGTCAGGTGGTGCGTGCATGCATGAGTGTGTGTGCATGCGCTGACAGGTGTGATGGTCAAGGGGTGTGCGTGCATGTGTTCATGCGTGCGCGTACGCTGACAGATGTGGTGATCAGGTGGTGTGTGTGTGTGCACTAACAGGTGTGCTGATAAGGTTGTGTGTGTGTGTGGTGAGAGGTGTGGTGGTCAGGTGGTGTGTTTGTACTGACAGGTATGGTGGTTAGGTGGCGTGTGCGTGCGTCTGTGTGTGTGTGTAATGACAGGTGTGCTGTCAGGTGGTCTGTGCACTGACAGATGTCGTGGTCAGGTCGTTTGTGTGTGTGCAATGACTTGTGTTTTCGGTTCAGGTGGTGTGTGTGTGTAATGACAGGTGTGGTGGTCAGGTGGTGTGTGTGTGTACTGACAGGTATGGTGGTCAGGTGGTGGTGTGCGTGCATGCACGTGTGTGTGTGTGGTGACAGATGTGGTGATCAGGTGGTGTGTGTGTGTGTGCACTAACAGATGTGCTGATAAGGTTGTGTGTGTGTGTGGTGAGAGGTGTGGTGGTCATGTGGTGTGTGTGTACTGACAGGTATGGTGGTAAGGTGGCGTGTGTGTGCGTCTGTGTGTCTGTGTGTGTGTGTAATGACAGGTGTGCTGGTCAGGTGGTCTGTGCACTGACAGATGTCGTGGTCAGGTCGTTTGTGTGTGTGCAATGACAGGTGTGCTGATCAGGTGGTGTGTGTGTGTAATGACAGGTGTGGTAGTCAGGTGGTGTGTGTGTGTACTGACAGGTATGGTGGTCAGGTGGTGGTGTGCATGCGTGCATGCGTGTGTGTGCTGACAGGTATGGTGGTCAGGTGGTGTGTGTGTATACTGACAGATGTGCTGGTCAGGTTGTGTGTGCACTGACAGATGTGGTCAGGTGGTTTGTGTGTACTGACAGGTGTGGTGGTCAGGTGGTGTGTGTGTACCAATAGATGTGATGGTCAGGTGGTGTGTCTGTACTGACAGGTGTCAGGTGGAATAGCCCAGAAATGTTGACAAACAATGAATGTCATCCCAAATATTTTCCTTTTACTTGGATTCCAACTCAAAATGCTTCTTTGTCTCAAGAACCTTAATTAGATTTTCTGTCAGGTTTAATCAAGCTGAACATGAAATGTTTGCAAAATCCACATCAAACTGTCCTTAACTATATATCTCATTTTGTTGCTGAGAAATATAAAGTATTACAGATTATTTCTGTACTAGTAATCTGAGTCAAACCTTTTTTTTCAACCAATGTGGAGTGATGGCAGTTTACAAAAGTTGAGTGATATACTACTATCAGATAAGTCTGATGTCACTGTGACAACAGGCACTTGGTAATTTTCCTGGGTAGATTTCTTGCATTATCAGGTGTGAGGACTTATCTCAGGATTCAGCACTTTGTTTTTGAATGTGTAGAGTGAGAGTTGAGGAAATGTCTATGGGGAATGTGAGTTTTAACTGACCTCCAGGAAACATTCTGGTTCTGAAAAGTGACGAAGGTCACAATTCACAAAGTATTCCCAAGTTTTATTTCAAGGAAGGCACAGCAACCATCATGCTGTGATACTAAGATGAGCGCGATACTAAGATGTTTCTTCTAGACTGAACTCAGTCATGTCATATTTGTTTCTCCACATTGCTTGCATTTGTCAAGTTGAATCTAGGTCGATGTAACACGTGTTCTGATTGGACAGAAAAAAGGGAGATAAATCTGCTGCCATTTTCTGCCGCAAGGGTTTTTTTTGAGAACCGCGAAATATGGCCGTATTAGAACAGAGGTTCATAGGAAGATATGACAAGTAACCTCTGTGGGAAGAGAATGGTGTGTGTGCATGCTTGTGATGTAATTCATTGTCCATGAAATCATCAACAGGTTTGACACAATGAGCACATATCAATATAACCCTGCCATACAATGTACACATGACTTTCCAAATAATTTCCCACATGAACATGATGTTTGGTGTCCCCTGCTATGATGTTGCTGGAATATTGCTAAAAGCGGCATAAAACCATACTCACTTACTCCCAACCCTGTATAATGCAGACACAACACAATGTTTTTAGCCTATCACAAAATCAGACTTTTTACAAATTTCTGTGCTGTTGTGTAGTGATACTCCGAATTAACAATATACAACCCAAAAGATGTTCAAGAACATTTAGTTTCTGTAATACTTATTGAGTTAAGTAAATTGTGTCCCTCAATCGCCATCCAAAGTTGAATTATTCATGTGGATTTCAGTTTCCTGTTACCCTCAATTTAAGCGTCATTGTATCCGTACAACAGCTGCATATTGTTCTTCCAGTCTGAAGACCTTAATACCTTTAGAGTGTGTTTATTGATGTGATGTTGGCTGTGGCTTAGCAGTTGGTGCAGGTAAATCCAGGCATTATCAGTGTCCACGAACACCTTGTCCAGGAGACTCCAGCTGGACGCTGGTGGACACACCCACTCAGGCCTAGCACATGTCCTCTCATTAGTGTGAACCTTGTTAGACACAGGGGAAAATATACATGACAAGCTGAGATACGATCCATTATAAGCTGAAATACATGATATCATCTCAGCTCTTCGTGTGATATAGTTTTTTCCCACAAATTATCACACTTATTGTCGTCAGAGTGAATACATAATCTGTTTGCTTATTGAACTCTTGTTAGTAGATGTCCACTACCTGTCATCGGGAGATTAAGTGCACATAAACAGATGATATTATATGAGTGGCCATGTCACACTATGTTTATGACACAAGTGTTTAAATATTGTTATTTCACAAGTGAGAGAGGGGGATATACCCATATTTAATCATGAGTGTTGTAAACATAGTATGTCATGCACACAAATATAATATTCTGTTTATTACCAAAGTTGTTCAGCTGAAGAAAATAAACCCAAATCCACCCGTCATCGCCACACATAGAATGCAACATCACAGAAGAGTGGTGACGTCATGGCATTGTTCATGACATCATCTCACCATGAAAGTGATATTTTGCCCTAGGGCATTGCATGAAAATATTAATCCCCATATGTTCACCCTCCTAGGTAATAATATAGAGTATCACCACAAACAACAGCCAAAAAGTTATATTCTACTCAGAAAATGGGCTGAGATGGATGTTTGTAAACTGACCAGTAACTGTATTATTTGTAGAAATACATTTTTAAAATTATTTGGTAAGGAATTAATTTATTCCTTAGTACATGTATTTGATTTGCTAGTTGTTATATTTCTATTTTGTTTCATGATACATGAAACGTTGGCCTTGGCAGCTAACAGACTTTTACTTCCTGGTTCATTGACAATAGAATGTGAGGGTTGAATGAGCTGACTTTTGAAGATTTTTATTATTATAGGATATTTATATAGCACACATATCCATGCAACTAGTGCTTGCTCAAGGCGCGGGTATTTTTTCGGCATGTCATTGGATGTCAATCTCAAAGGCACATCATATTTGTCATTCTCAACTCCATTTGTAGTATACAACTCTTGCGGCCTCTAGACACACTGAGTTTACTGTGGCTTTCTCATCTTAACAAGAAAATGCTGTTTACTCTTTTCCGTTTACAGTAAGTATATTTTGGGATGAGATTGCTCATATAGTTATGAGTATAGAGATACCAGCATTGCTGTAACTGGATATGCAGTGAAAGTAGAACTGTGTGGAACATGTGCTTTATATGTAAACTTGCTGGTAAAGTGGCTTTCCGTGAAATATGTGGTTCATATGAAAATTTCACAGTTTGACTTTTGTGAAATAGTTTGTTTATATGTAAGCTTGCTGGTGTTGTGACAGTCAGTGAAATATGTTCTTGAGAGGTATGTAGAAGTTGGTTTTCAGGAATACGACAAAAATACTATGGATGTCAACTTTTTTATTGTTTACACAGCGTTTAGGGGCTATTCCTTGCCCTTTCGTCAGATAGGATCCCAGCCTTTGTATATCGTAGACTATCAGCCACTATTGTACACTCATCATCTTCTGTCGCTTGCCCACTGTAACAACACCATATCTACTCTTTTATATTTCATTCTCTTCCATCTTATTATCTGGTGTTTATTGTATATACATGCTTAAAATCATCACTCTGGCTTCATGTACATTGTTAGTATATATATCCTGTATAACTGTTAGCATCCTCCTGACAAAGGGGCTAAGAATTGCCAAGAAACATTGTGTAAACAATAAAGAAGTTGACATCCACAACATGTCTTTTTTCAGTGAAATAAGCCTTTCTACTGTATATTTGCTGGCACAGTGACTGTTAGTGAAAAATATGGTTCATATGGTTTGATTGCTGTTTAACGCTGTTCCAGCTAGTCCAGCTATATGGCAATGGATTTTCAAAAAATGAATCTGGACCAGACAATCTGGTGATCAACAGCAGGCGCATCAATCAATATTTAGGATACAATGACATGTATCAACCAAGTCAGCAAGCTTGACCATTCAGTCCCGTTAGTTGCCTCTATGATAAACATCGGTTACTGAAGATCAATTCCAACCCAGATCATCAATGGTGGTTCATTGGTAAGCTCGCTGAAGTTTTGGCATTCAGTGATGTAATTTAATCTTACCTAGTTTTGTTCATTTGAGTGTAATTTTCAGATTCCCTAGCCAAGAGAGTTATTACTCACAAATTTTGGTATTTTTTTCTGTCCTATCCTTCCCCTGAACCTCAGCTGATATAAAAGACCTGCCTTGAGTCTCCAGGGAAATCAGGTGCCATGATCCCTGTCAGTGGCCACCTCGACACAACACTGAAACAGCAGCAGTTGGTCGAGAAACTGCTGATCAATATTCTAACTGTAAACAGTGATAGTGTTGTAGCATGAGATTTCACAGTGTCTATGCCTGTAAGAGTTGCTTCCCTTGGTATGTTCAGCTCAGTCAGCGTTAGAATACATATTGTCAGTTACTCAAAGGTGGGTCCAGAGTGAGGATGCAGGGCTGAATGAATGCTGCACCCAGCAATATTCTAACTATATGGCTGCGACCTGTCTATAACTGAGTCTGTCCCAGACAGTCCAGTGATCAATAGCATGAGCATTGACCTACACATTTGTGATGTGATAACATGTATGATTCAGGACAGTGACAGTCTGATTTCAGATAGGCTTGTATATGTTGAGAGGAACCAACTTTACTTATATTCTGTAGTGGAAATATAGGTTATGATTCGGACTCTTAGGTCCAATGCTTTGTCCAAATGACCAAAGAGTGAGTTGAGTTTTATGCTGCTTTATTCCATCAACATTACAGTGTACCCATGCAGGGATTTGAACCCAGATCTTTGACATGATGAGCAAATGCTTTAACCACTAGGCTACTCTACCACCCCATATGACCAAAGAGGTAGATACTGTCAGTGTCATCAAATTTTCTGTAACACAATGTAAGATATCGATAGTAGAAAAAGCAAAGATGTAATCTCTTGAGTAATGTCAGAATGTATTCACTGGTGTCATGTTCAGAACTATAGCAACCACTATAGTTAGTCTGATTGAAACTGTAAAGTGTCTGTATGGCTTCGTATCAGTCAGTGACCTAAGCTGACCATTCTCGGCCTCCAGCTAGATTAGCAATGACCTAAGGGGTTTTAGTAGTAATGCTTAGGTCATCCTCCTTGGACATGTAGTATTGACCTATTGTCCTGTATACTTCAGGTGTAGGAGGAACTCAAGGATGTGCTATGTGATGCCCTACCTGTAACTGCTTTCTGTGTATTAGCTGTGTTTGGCACAGCAAACTCACAAAGGGATACAGACTGTTATGCCCTACCTGTGTAATTACCTTCTGTGTATTGCCTGTGACACAAGGCAGCAGACTCACCAGGGGATACAGACTGAAATGCCCTACCTGTGTAATTACTCTCTGTGTATTTACTGGCTGTGACACACAGCAGAAGATAACTATCCATGGAGAGATTTCTTTGATAATTGTCTTACTAGACTTGAAGATGATCTCTTGTATCATCTTTGAAAACGTATGTCAAAACTGGTGTAAAGATACATTGTGAACAGTTTTATTCCAAAATGTAAGAATGGTCAGAGGAACAATTTGTCTGTCTTTCTTGTTTCATTGATTGTGATGTTTTGTTGATTCTTGGTTGTTCGTTGATTTCAGATTGTGGGACCTGCATCTCTATGTCAACATGATCATCCGCCGGTCTGCCAGCAGAGAATGCACATAGGTCCCCTCGCAACACTATGCCTCCTCCAAAGAAACCAAAATCAGGGCCTACATCTGCTGAGCAGTTTTTATCCAAAGAGGAGCTTTCCAAACTCACCAAGGATGAGTTGGCGACGGCAGCATCCACCCCGGCAGCAACACCACCGACATCATCTGGGGAGGATGAAACACCAACCAAGTCTAAGCATGGTAGGGAGGGGGTGTCCAAAAAACTGGCCCATGACAATAAGGGACATGTTCATATTTTGAAAGAACTTTGTGCAAAACGTGATGAATCTGTTAAAGTGGAATACCTCCCTGAGACCTCCCTTCCTGCAAGAAAAGGGAAATCTCCACCCCACAATGCAGAACACCTAGACAACCCCAGACCTGACAAGAATGCCACGGCAGCTAGCTCAGCCTCAGGAAGGGCCCAAAGGGAAAAGAACTTACATGATACCCTTTCTCTCAAAATGCCCGGCAAAAACATGCCACCTTTTGGTCATGTTTTGGCGTCCAAAACTACTGAGGGGCATTATATTCAGGTTCTTGAACGTCAGGGTCAGCAACTTGTCTCAGAGACAGTCATCACTCAGGTGCAGCACCAGCAGCAGCAGCAGCAGCATCCTCAGCAGCAGCAGCAGCAGCAGCCAAATGTTGTCCCTGCATTCTGTCAGTCGATGATCCAACTACCTCCTTCTAATACCTCATTGACCAGATCGTGTACCTCGACTACATTTTCAGGGGCAAGTGCTCTAGTGAATCAGCTACCTCCGTACCTACAGGATAACAGTTCAGTGTGTTCGCCTCACAGCCAGACCACGACCTCCGAGCCTTATGACTTGTCTCTCAAGAAGGTTGGCGCTCCGTTTGGCCGTGGGGTGGACGATCACCTCAAATACCACCCAGAGATCAGCCCCAGCAGTACCGGCAACTTGCCGGCCGCCTTTATGGCTTTTGCAGCTACAGGGCAGCAGCATTCTGCTCTGGGCGACCATGATAAACTTCTTTTGACCTCAACAGGTCGTTACCTCAATAACACTCAAGGGATTTCAACAAAATGTACCTCAGATACAACTCAGTTTCTTCAGGGTGAAGGGATCCCAGGACTAAAGAGCACCATGCTCACTCAGGTGACCCCCAATGTGATGAGCATCCTAACAGGGGGCAAGCCAACTGTCCTGCTAAGCGACCAGGTCCAGGCGTTTCCCGTGGCTCCGCTCTCGCGGTCATCCGTCTCCACAGACAGCGGCATTTCTGGCAAGGAAAGTCTACCTGGTAGTCCTTTAGGGTAAGCCATCTTTCCTTTCCTCAGTTAGCCATTTTTCACACCATGTGGATAGTCTGCTGTAGTCTTCTAGATCATCCTTCTATCGGTACTTCATCTACACAGTCCACTGTAGTGTTCTATGTAAGCTCCCTTTCTGCACCTCATCTGTTGGTCTGTACAGTCCACTGTAGTCATCAAAATAAGGCCCCTTTCTGTACTTCACCTTACAGCCCATTGTAGTCTTCTAGATAAGCCCTCTGTTGGTATTTCATCTGTACAGTCCACAGTAGTCTTCCAGACAAGCCCTTTTTCCATAGTTCATCTGTACAGTCCACAGTAGTCTTCCAGACAAGCCCTTTTTCCATAGTTCATCTGTACAGTCCACAGTAGTCTTCCAGACAAGCCCTTTTTCCATAGTTCATCTGTACAGTCCACAGTAGTCTTCCAGACAAGCCCTTTTTCCATAGTTCATCTGTACAGTCCACAGTAGTCTTCCAGACAAACCCTTTTTCCATAGTTCATCTGTACAGTCCACAGTAGTCTTCCAGACAAACCCTTTTTCCATAGTTCATCTGTACCTTCCATGGTAGTCTTCCAGATAAACTGTGTTCCTATATTTGTCTTACAGTCCATTGTAGTCTTTTAGATAAGCCCTCTTTTGGTACTTCACCTGCACAGCCCACCCTTGTTTTCTAGGTAAATCATTCCTCCTCTCTTCATCGGTTCTATAGTTTTTCTTTTCTTCATCTGCGGAGTGTGGTCTTTGTTCACCACACCAGGCATCATCTTTCATTCATCTGCTTAGTAGTCTTGTGTAGTCTCTGGCTTTCTTCCCTTCACCTCTGTGTGTAGTCCAGGGTGACTAGTTATGTCAGGTTACAGTTGTGCAACACTCAATACTATTCACAAGCAAACTATGGTCAAGAGGAAAAGTTCAAATTTCTCTTTGGCTGAGCTTGCTACTTAAGACATCCTGGACCACACATACTGCTTCATTTACAGCTGTTTACATAAAATGTTTGAGGAACTAATTCTCTTGGTTGAACCATCATGCAGCAAATAAACGTTAAAAGACCCAACCTGACTGGATTGGAGCAACTGGATGGGCCCTGTTAACTCAGAGCCCATTTAGAATAGATGATTATCCAGAAATAACACATGTATTATTTTATTGAAAACAAAATAGTTAAGACTGATTTTTATAATTTGTTTTGGTTTGATCTTAGTTTTCGATAACCGAGCTGCAGCATAGTGTGAAGTGCTGAGGGGATAACTTGCATGATTATCTCCCTTATCAACCTTCAAAGGTTAAGTTTAATGATAGCAACCTGTCATTCATCAGTCAAAGATGAGACCACATGTAGGATTGTTTACTACTGGTTGTCAGATTTTATAACTTTTAAGGGTACTAATTCTCTCACTGAATGCTTATCTCCCATATCAGCCTTAAAATCTGTTGATGGCAACATATACTTTGCAGCTGTAGAAGGTATTTTTCTGGTGCTTTGAACAAATACTCTTAAGAAGCTTTATGTATGCTGAAACAGTAAAACTAACACATCACTGAATGCAGTTACATGTTTATTTTTCTCTGCATGTATAATTGTATAATTCAGTATTCTTATCTTTTGTAATTTCATTCTGTGTTGTAACTTTCTTCATCGAGATCACTCCACATCATGAATAAATGGCTATACAACATGTGTGCCTTTGTTATTTCTTTAACAGAATATTGCAAAGCATGGCTACTGAAGCTGATTGTCATTCCTATTTAGTGTCTCCTCGGAATGTCAGACCATGCACTCAATGACCTCTAATACAAAATGTAATCAATCAGTTTAAATGACATTAAATGTAAATTCAAAGCAATGGTTTGCAATATGCTCAGTTCATCATATTACAGTGTTGTTATTGTTCCAGTGGATGTTATGATACAACAAGTATATTGGGATGGGTTGCATATCTAGTTTGGACATAATCGCCAGCTATTAAATGAGACAGACGTCATCTTCAACCTTGTTTCTCAGCTTTCTATGAAAATATCTGAGAATAACTATAGCCAATGTTACAAATGAAAAAGAACATTCTAAGAAAGTGTCTATAGAACCAGATCACGTTTTCTAGAGTTTTGACTTCAGTTAAAGTTTTCACTCATATTTGAGAAAAAAAGCATTTCCCACAATGTACTGAAATTGAAATTAAACTTAGACATAGAAGACATTTAGAGTTTGGTGGATAGATTACTTACGTTGTTTGGGCTTTTTTGTTTTAAAAATGCTGTTGAGTTAAAAATTCAGTTGTCTCAAATCATCAAACTTAGGTTTTATATTCAAGTAAAAACTTAAGTTTGTTTCGAGAAATTGGGACCAGAAACTTTGCTGAATATATTAACTGTGAAAATGTTCCCCAAGGTCTTGTGTCATTTTGCAGTCAGTAGTATACATGTCCTTGGCTCTGCTTCTCTAGCTTGCTTTCTCCTGCTGAATGGTGTGGTGCACAATAATGATTGATCAAACAAACAACATGACTGAGCATTTATGAGAAATTACTGATACCAATTTCTAATGTTGTTTGTAATTGTAAAGTATGAAATAGTTGTTATTCTTGTCGGACATCAAATTGTGCATCACACCATGTCTACAGTAGCACCAGCTGCCCAACTTGTGGAAAGGTAAGTGCTTTATTGTGCTTATCTGTGCTTATCTGTGCTTACCTGTGCTTACATCAGGTATACATCTTGGTTTTATCATTAAATGTTCCTCCACGTTATCATAGTGATATTGAATAATGTTAAGCTTGTATTGATGAAAGAAAATGCTCAGGCATGTGTTATGATATTGCTGCCATGATATTCTTCCCTAGATCACCTCCAACCACATAGTAATGTATGACAAGGGGTGTAAATATTCTTGATAATTGGCCTCCTAATGCCCACACAGGTGAAGGCAGGTGACAGACAGGTGGGTTATTCCTAGATGCAAGTTTTGTCTCCTGTCATGTCTGGCTTAGTGCCAGGAGACCTGCACAAGATAATGAAATGTCCCAATGATGGTCAGATACTTGACACTCACATTTCCCCCATGCTGACCTTAAGATGACCTCACAATGACCTCAGCTAAGTTGTCTTCAAACAGTGTATGAGGTGGTTTATGACCTCGTATCACCTTCCACAATGTTAACTGTTTACATTGTTATAGAAGTACATGGTCCAGTGTGATGTACAGAGCTTGTTAATAAAGGTGTTGAGGTTAAGGTGGATGCGCTGGAGATTAGTCATTTTTCCTGACTTAGTCAACATCCAACAAAAGGGAATAAAAATAATATTCCAGCATTATTTATGGACATGCTTTAATGTAAATATATTAAAAAATGCATCTTACTTATTCTTTTGACAACTGAACTGTTAGTTACATGATGAAAAGATAACAAATGTAAAACCAATCTCATTGAGTAATAACAGTAGTAAGACTTATACAGCACTGAACTCAACTCTGGACAGGCCATGCTCTGAGCCATACAAAGATGTATTTGTGTTACATCTGCTTTTGATTGCCCACTCAAACCTTTAGCCTGAAGTTGAAATGTTTAATATCATTGTTATGCTATCTTGCTAAACTTATTTTTGTGCATGGATAACCTTTCTATCAACATTTTGAATTCTATGCTAGAAGACACTGATTGATAAAAAATGCAAAAATGTTCCTGTGTGACATATGTTTCAGTTATGACATAATGAGGGAATAGGGGAGCTCGGGCAGGTTATTCTGAATACATTTTCTCCTGACCAGCATGGTTACATTGTTCCTTACATTTATGTTAATTTGTAGTTGATTGCTCAGGGACTTCCTACCACCTTGACACTGTGACTTTCAGAATAGTACATGCTTGTGGCTTAGAACTCCTAGACATTGTTCAAGACTATTTTCATCTTCCAATTCCATGGTTTTTAAATATATGGCAAGTTTTCAAAAGTAAAACAAAGACTCTCGAGGACTTTGGTTGTTCTTCTGCTGAAGGAGAGTAGCATGTGTGGTTTTACTCTAGGCATCTGTATTTGTTTACTGTGTCCCAGATCAGCAGTCAGTGGGTATCAGGTAGGATGAAATGGTAATGTGAGTATAACTTTCCCTTCTCACCAGAAGATGAAAATGATGTGACAATGATCTCGGACCAGGAAAACAAAATGTTAAGTAGCTGGTTCTTGGCACTGTATACATAGTGGTAACCTAATCGGTATCAGTGGAAGCGTGGTGATTGTAATAAGTATATCTAGGACATTTGCCAAGGGAAAATGGTGTAACATCCAGACACCCTCAGGTAATATAACTGACAACAGCTACTGGTATCTTCAAAAGAGATATGGTCAAGGGGAGGTAACTCTTCATTTCATGTTGATTTTATGAAGCACTTGTCTGAACTCGAGGATATTTGTGTGTAAGCATTAGTCTGTGTCCAGCACATTTCAGTCTACAAACCAACGAACATTTCTTCACTTTCATTAATTGTATGTATTGTTTTCTGTCAATTTTAGTCATGTGGTTTGTGTATATATAGAGCAGAGCATACCAAAGTTACAGAGTGAACAGACTTTTTACATTGACTTACTACAGACTTGTGGAAAAAGTCAACAACTCTTTCATGAGGAGAATATTGCATTTATTTCACGGAGTTGCCCTTGTATGTTTTTGTGTTTGTAGACAACCCTATACACCTGAAAGTGTGAAGTTTATGTTTGCTGGTGTGGAATACATTTTGAGTACACCGTACGATATCAGGAGCTATGATTCCCTTGAGTTGGATGCTTATATTATTTTGTATAATGTTAAAGAATTATTTAGTTAGTTACAATGAAGTATTCAGCCATGGGGTTGCAGGTTCATTAACGGGACAAAGTATTGATTGAGGTTTAAAAAGGGAGGTAACTGTGTGTGCCTTGTAGCTCAGGAAGGATGACAGAAAAATGTTGGATTTTCCGATGAAAAGGACGCTTACTTGTGGACTATTTAACATGCCATTACTGTTCTTTTGCCACTGCTGTGCAGCAGGGTGCTGATGATGTGACTAACACTGTAGTACATTTGATTATCATATGTAAACGGTTTATCTGATTCACTAATCACCATACTACTTACTGTTGTACAGTATGGTTGATATCATTGCTGTTGTACAGTATGGTTGATATCATTGCTGTTGTACAGTATGGTTGATATCATTGCTGTTGTACAGTATGGTTGATATCATTGCTGTTGTACAGTATGGTTGATATCATTGCTGTTGTACAGTATGATATGTTGCACATTCATCCACAGTTTAGGAAAATCTTATAGTGACCCTGTTGTTCAGCACGATTACAATAATTCAATGTTGTATAACAATATTTTTACACTCCTATTCAACAATGTGATTGCTACTAAACTAAACACTTTCATACAACCTGAATCATCACATCATCAATGTTGTACAACGTGTTTATCTGACTTCAACATTGTACAGCAGGGTAATACCATACTGTTTACTGTACAACAATGTGATTACCTTTTTTGACAATTTGTACAATGGATTTGCATTTCTTTTAACACTTTTGTACACTGTAAATGTTCCTGGGAGATATTGCAGTGAAACAAGTAAATCTTTGTGTGAATTTCTGCTTCTCCCTAATTATATTTCTAGGATTGGCAGCTCCATACTATGATCAATCACTCATTCACTCTTTTACCGTATTATTCACATATGTAATATATATTTGGTTTCTCCTGTTTATGAACTGAAACCTTTTAATGAGTGTTCACAGCTGTTGCTGAAATTACTGGCATAATTCCAAACTGGTTATTATGTTCAGAGATATATAATAAAACATGGAATAAGTTTGTTTTGATTGAAAGTGTATGGAATTTGGATACTGAAGAGGCATCTAATAGTATGAAGTTGATTGGAAATAAGAATATCATATGCTATAGCCCCAAGACCAAATATGTCTAGCTTGAACAATTAATGCTGGTTTGCCTCCTGTTCCTGAGAGAAAAATCTTTAAGAAGTAGCGACACTCCGGCTGTCCGCATCACCACATGTCCCGCAGTGTACAGTCAACTTGCTGACTAATAAGGCGGTGTTAGACAGCAAGTTGGTGTAATGGAAGTGGTTGCTGTGCCGAGAGGCAAGGTTGACTAGACACTAGGCACACACTTCAACTTACCCGATCACACAGCCGCCGAGGTTGTTGCTACACGGTAACTGTGTATTGATCTCTGTCCCAGCAAGTGCAGTCTAGCTGCGAGTGAATGTGGAGACAAGTCACGCAGATATACATGTATCACATCTGCCTATAGGGGCTTGCTGCACTTGCCAGCTTCGTCTGGTGACGCAGCAAGCGGGAATTAATAGCCGATATGACACTTCTTAGGCTCGTCTATTGACAACAGATAGTCTGTAACCTCTCAGAAAGTCAAAAGGCTATGGGAATCAATTTCAGTGTTGAAAATAGTTAATATCACAAAAAAGGGGAAAATGCTCAAAGGTTTTGTGTTTTC
Source organism: Haliotis asinina (assembly GCF_037392515.1). NCBI lineage: Eukaryota > Metazoa > Mollusca > Gastropoda > Lepetellida > Haliotidae > Haliotis > Haliotis asinina. The sequence continues at coordinate 63,588,492 of NC_090287.1, read as the reverse complement.
TTTTGTTGCAGACACAGTATGTAGGGCAAAGTATCTGTCGTCTCGTCTCGTGGCATCAAATATAGTTGTACACGGTTATGAAGCTTTTTACTCTGTATTATGAAAGGCTACAGTATCTGACATCAATGGCAGGCTGAAGTCTTGGTGTACTTCTCCATTCATACAAGTCTGAATAGAGCTTCTTTATCCACAGCCTACTTCTAGTATTGCAGGTTATTTGTAGCTTGTTACCTTTAGAGACGGTTTGAGGTTTAATTCAGATAAGGTGAAGTTATTTTGAATTTAGTTCTCTGGAACTGGAGTGGATGACGTCAGTCTTTGATTGAATGCTGCTACAAGCAGACACACACACCTTCATATCTCCACTGAGCTGCTTTAAAGTGTTCTGCAATGCATTTCCTGATGACTCTCCTTTTAGAAGAGTTTTTAATAAAGAAATAGGTTAGTTTATATGGTATCTTGCGGAGGTGGGCATGGCATGGATTTCTTGAATGTTTCATATGTTGTTTGACATTACATGGTGCAACCGTTTATGTCCTTTATTGGAGGCATGTTCAGGATGAAGAATTATGATGGAACTCCTTCTTTTGTACTTTATGTCAATTAAAAGCATAAGGTCTTCATGAGAAAGTACTTTGAAATGTGTGCCATTATTTAGCGTCTTTAATCCATGGAAATGAGAAGACTTGTGCTAAAGAATGTATGTTGGCTGATGAAGTTCATCTATTCCTGACATGGAATTAAAGAAGACTTTTGAAAGATGGAATAAGGGAGTGACTGCTGACAGCATTTACATGTCCTCTATAAAACTTGTAGTAAAGAGGCAATTCTGATGCCGAGTTGGAACATACGATTCTTGTCTGGAGTTGCCTCCCTTGATACTGGTTGAAGCCACCTTTTTGACATGACAAGTCTGTGAGTATAAGAAGCTGATGTGGTGTAATATAGTATGAGTAGTGTAGGAAGCTTATTTCATGTCACCTTCTTGTGAATAGAGTGGCCGACAGAAAGGATATTTTGTTTGATCCATCTCTTTGACTTTTGCAAGTCACTTTGACACATAAGTCAAGCATATTAAGCGTGAAAGCTGATTGAAAGTTCCTTTGTGAAACTTTAAGGTCACCTGTTCGGAGATACACGAGAACAATTCTGTCATGTTTGGACATGGCCTAGATGAGGACTGTTGTAACATTCAGAACAGAGTAAAGCAAGTAGACAAGATTTGCATAGTGTTGAATTTGAGCATTATAGTTAATGTATTGTTCATGATCAATAAAAAATTTAGATTTATCACTGGAACGAGATGGTAGTGCTAGTTTTAGATAAGGGAAATTGTCACATATGTGGCTGGCAGCATCTGGTTCTAAAACAGTATAAAATGCAAGTCTGTCAGGGCTGAATATTCCTTCTGAAATCAGGTGAAATTAATTCACTTTTCCTCCCAAAAATACAGATTTTGTGTTCAGGTGAGGGGGAAGGAAAGACAACCTCATGAATCTATTTCATCTGTAAGATGGTAAAGTGAAGTCTTCAGAACTAAAGCGTGATTCGATATCTGTCAAACCCTCTCAAATCCCAGCCCTCAAGTGAAGCACCTTCTGTGATGTCTTCAGCACATCGAGGGTTAACTAGTTCTTGTGCATATGCTCTCTGCTTAGCATCACTGGCTCCTATAAACTTTTAGCAAATCAAAAAAGTTTACTTAATGCAACTTTTAGACATAATGTAAAGTGTCTGATTGGACATTAATGCAAATGTTGTCATTGGCGGTGTGTGCCGAGATGGCTGTCTCACTAGGCTTGGACAATCAATGGTGTCTAGTCACCTTGTAACTAATCGAGACGGATATACCAGTAGCTCGCTCTTGTCTGAAGAATATTCACCGTAAGCAAGATGACATTTTTCGACACTTGCGTCTCGTCGCCAATATATAAATTACTTTGATGTTAGCTTGATTGGTCTGTGAATGTCGATTCTCAAAATGTTAACCTTTGTCAAGATGAAGACGATAACTCGATCGTGTTGTTACGTTTTGTCTGTGCACATGTATGCAAACTTACTTAAGTGATAATTCTGGACTGGCTCGCCACAAACCTTTCTAAACAACAGCTATATGGCAGGCTCTAAAGGTCACTTTGTTGCAGATTTGTTGAATGCAGAAGTCACATGTATTTGTCCATCTTTTGCATGTAATTTCCCAACTACTGTTAGATGTAATAAGACTTGCTGAATATTTTGTTCAACAAATATGGCCGTCTTGAAAACCTCATCTGATCTTTAAGTCTCTAGTAATGACATGTCACAAAAAAAACATGAAAACGAGTAAATTAGCAAACTCTGAAAACTGATGGTATCATTAGCTTAACATTTTACTGATGTTTTAATGTTCTGGGTGACCTTTTGTAAATTGTCTTAATTTTCTTTGGAGACATTCAAAAAGGGTATGTAATTATTTCAGAACAGTCTGTCGGTAGAACATTTCCTGATCATTAATCAATTTCTGAAATATGCTGTTGAGGTCCTGCTGGGGCCAGAACTGTGTTGCTGTTGCTGTAGTCATTCCATAAGGGAACGAGTACGGTTTTACTCCGTGTTTATCAATATTCCAGTAATATCATGTTGGGGAGGGGTGGAGTTTCACCAGGAAAATAGCTGTACTCATTGTAGCCATTTGGGGGAATTAAACCTGGGCTTTCATTGTGATGGGCGAACGCTTTAACCACAAGCCTATACTAATGCCCATGTGGTCAGTATTAAGAAACATGCCATGTCTTTATGATGAACACTTGACCTTTTTGAATGATACAAATTCATCAGTGTTTGCTTAATTCATGCAAAATGAATCATTTTGTGGTTTAGCATATTTTCAATATATTGTTCTTGACTATGCTGCCATTGTTACGATGTGTAGCATGACCTGTGAATTTTGCTTTGTTACTAGTATCATTTAAAAAACATTATGCTTTCTTGAAGTAATCATAATTTACCATCTAAATACATGAAAATTACATCAAATTCATTTGATTTTTTATCGTTGTTGAAGGTTTGATCCGGTCATTTGGATTATGTCATGTTTCCCAACATTTTGTCTGACACAGACAATTGAAGATGGTAATCTTTTGGCATTGGCAGCCTGAGAATCAATTACTGATTCTAGTTGTGGTTTCCTCCTTAACATCACTGAAGTCTTTCTTTGTTGGTCAGACTGAGTGAGTGAGTATGGATTTATGCTGCTTTTAGCAATACTGCAGCAACAACATGGCAGGGGACACCAGAAATGGGTTTCACAAATTGTACCCAAGTAGGAGTCAAACCCGGGTCTTCAGCATGTAAGCTAGTGTTTTTACCACTAAGTACCCCACCACCCCTTTCTTCGTCAGAGGGGCACTGTAATTCTCTCTGCAGAGTCGTGGCCCTTACATGCACCAGAATCTTATGATCATGCCTTTAAATCCCTGTTCATACAGATTCCTGGTTTCTCTTTGTGATACCGGGTTGTGGGTTTCACTACAGTAGTACCTGGCCAAGAGAAGGATCGTTTAGAGTCTCCCTCCAATATGCAACTTTTACATGGTGATTTTACAGGAATCATTCTATCGTTTATTAAATTATTAGTTGTGTAGAGATGCATATTATAGGAAATATGGTATTTTGCACTTGCACTATATGCAGCAAGCATATAGTTACATATTGAACAGCTTGCATACAGTGGGGTCTGTACATACAGATGGGCTTGGACAACTGACACAGAAAACATCTGCATTTTAGAAATAATATGTGCATATTATAAATCAACCTTTTAGTACTTTAAGTTCATTTGGTATACAGTGACTGTATGTAGAAGTTGGTTGTCGACAAATCAGTACAACCTCTGTCAGTAGGATCCTATTGTTTTCAGTGAAATGCTGCCTGTGTGAATATTGTATAAACTTTGTCTATATGGACATTATATTTGTAATAAATCCAAGCAATCTCGACATTGTCTTGACAGAAACCACTGGCAATAGGGTCTTATTATTTTTAGTGAAACCCTGTCAGTCTTGACATTGTTTATATCAGGAAATCTTGTCAATATGGACATGGTGTTTACAGTGAAACCCTATCACTGAAGACATTGTAGTAAAACCCTGTCAGGCAAGACATTGTTTTTACAGTGAGACTCTTTCAGACCAGGATTCCTATCAGTCAGTCCGCCCAATGAAATCACCCAGAATAAGAAAGTTTTACTACAGTCACTGGAACTACTAGATGTACCAGGCAGTGCCACTGAGGTTTCCTGAATGGGAGGGTTTATGTCTGTTGGACAACATATTACACCTACCATAATTAGAATTAAGAACTATTATTTCATGTAATTTTACATATTTCATAGACAGAATATCAGTGGGAGTATTCTCCTGACTATAATGCGAAACAACTGAAGCTGGGAACATCGGACCCTGTGTTAGAAAGTCTATTACAAGCTCTCAACACTTGGAATACTAATAGTGCTTAATAACTACATTTATCCAATATAACATGAATCTAAAAACATCCTGCAGTAATTGAAAACGCCATTTCTGAAGTTTCTGTAAGCTGTCACTGAAAAATTATTTTCAGGAGGAAATGTATCTAATGCAAAAATGAATTGATCATAGTTGACCAGGTTCAGTGTGTAGCTGGCCTGCTGTTAAATAATGGTTAAGTAAGTGACATGGCTGTTTAAGTTGCGTAACTTATACCCAGATTTGTCTGAGGGAGATTGATCCTCTAGGCTGGCCATTTATACATTTGCTAGGACAGGAAGGGAAAAAAAAGGCCTGTCTGGATTTCTGTGCAAGAGTCTAGCAGTATGAGTGCAGTTAGAGTGTCTGGCTTGCCAGCAGCCCATTATTGCAGGAGTTAACCTTGTGTCATCCTGGAGCAAAGGGGTGGTCTGGACCTGGTGCTGACCGTCTGCTGCTGGACTCCAGTTGACAAACTACTGGTCAGTAAGGGTTCCAACACTTGGGGTTCTCCAGCAGACCAAGTGACCACAGTGCTGAGCAGCTCTACATACAAGCCTCATTATAACGCTTTGTCCGGCTGAGGCCAGGTGAAGGAGCTCCTTGCTGTTACAACATTGCGGAATTCTGTGCTAGGAAATGATTTGTGCACATCCTGTTTTTGTTTAAGGTTTTTCCTCGACTTGCCTCATTATACCGCTCTAGCCTCCCATTGTCTGGCTACTGCACAATCGTGTCTAGTTAGGACAAGGGGACTGTCTACTGTAGGAGATACCCCAAGTGGCAGGCTGCAAGCTTGGGTGACTGAAGTTTAGGGAGTGGCTCTCGGCGCAGTCAGTGCACGTGGTGTTGTCTGCACACCATGCGCATGCATGCTGAGGTTCAACTTAACTCGCAGCCAGTTTCGTCTGCCTGAACGTGTCTGGGTTATTATCACGACATAACACAGTGTCCCCTCTGTCCACTCACCATCCATACTGGAACACCCACCTTGGAGGAGAAGTCTGTGACATGTGCACTGTGCAGCTTCAGCCCACCCTGCTGTTCATCTACCCATCGAGGAACTAAGGGATGGGATGGCTGCAGCCGCTATTCAGGATGAGGATTTTGAACATGCTTTGTCTATCCTGAAACTCTTAACAGAAAAACAAGGGTAGGTACCCTTCTATTATTACATCAGCGTGGCCGAGCTATAAATAGATGGTCAATCCACATGGCTGATAGAGCTTGTCCCTTGCTATTACATAATGCATCACAAACCGTTGTTGCAGGTCAGTCAGGCTTAAATGTGACTGTACATAGGGATATCATTGGGCCACAAAGGCAGTATGGGAATATAATAATGGCTTTTTTTATAAGAGCATTAGAGTAATATTATGGCTTTGCAAGAGGTTACAGATTCTGGAGGATTAGTGCATTGTCTGGGTTGTTGAATTAAGTTGATTTAAACCGAGGCAGAAATACTGAGCGTCTTTCCAGAAGCGAGACATAATACTATACATTAATAATCAGGCACCATTTCCACACATTATTGGGAGTGATAATTGTACTGGATCATACCAAGGCATCACAAAGTTGAATGTTTATCCTGTTGTTAATCAAGCTACACTAAAATGCTAAATTTCTTTGAATGTTGGATGTTTAGTCATTGGAGCAGCTTTCAAATAAAAAAGGTTTTGCGCTCAAGTCTGCTGAGTTTTGTGAAAATGGAGGTCATTCAGGGAAATGTTGAACATGATGAGTGTTTCATATGTACGTTGATGTCAGTAACAATGGATGCCAGTACCTGACTCAGGTATCACATGTTTGAGATTATTCAAGCGACTTGTGTATGGATATGATACTGGTATATAATGAGGGTTGTATGGCAGAGAATTTTCATTTTGTGATATTTTATGATGTGCATTGCAATATACTGCAAGAAGTTTTTGTTAAAAAAGCTATTGATATTCTAGTTAATGCTTGATCTGTAAGGCAAAAGCACTACAAAATAACTATGCTTGATTAAGCTTTAATGAAAACTTTTGTCATTACAAATGAAAATGTAGAGTATATTTGGCATAGATGAAACAAGGAAAAGAACAGTTTAACATCAACACAGTGGTTTACAGGTTTGAACTAGTTTCACCACTCTAAAAAAACCCTTTGATTTCAGACAGCAACTTGACCTGGTCAGGACATAGCAGAGATCACTAGTCACTGATTTATAACATTCATATCCAAAACATTGCGAAACACTTGAACAAAAATTAAGAACATACCTTCAAATCAAACTTAACCTGAAGAAAATGCTATGAAGTTTTCAGAATGCAAGTCAGAATACCAGTTTTCGATCAGCGTATCGCAAAGTGTATAGTTTTCATGTCTGAACCAGTAAATATCGGTAGACCGTATATGTAGTGGTACGTAATAATGATAGGATACATATGTAGATCTCATATTTATATAGTTATCATTAACACTGATGCATTTATTTCTTTGATCTTTATTAATGGTTTCGTATTGTACTTGATACTGTTGGTTGGTGAGATGCTTGTTTCCACAAAACGAATGACATTGCCCTATGGAGATATACATGTCATAGCATCATATTGTTTGCAGGAATCACAAATGACAACTTCAGCTTGTATTTATAACAGACCTGTAATACTCATGAAATCATTTAGGTGGTGACAATGATATGTGCGGTAAAAGTAATATGGATAATACAATCATTATCGTAAACATTGTGTAATGCTGTATTCCAACTTATTCATGCTTGTAAGGGTTAGACATATTTTAACTGCCTCGCTTAGAGATTAAGGATATTTAAGTAGTAAACTTCTTGTCAAATTGATGAGCATGGTTGTGTTCTGGGCAGGTGTTAGCCACATCATCAAAAATAAAAAAATATTCAAATCTGCAGTTTGGTCTAAAACAAATTATGTACACTGTTTCTTGTGAATGAGTGAGTGATAGAGAGAGAAATAGTGAGTGAGTGAGTTAGTTTTACGCTGCACTCAGCAATGTTATAGCTATATGGTGGCGATCTGTAACTAATTGAATCTGGACCTGACAATCCAGTGACCAACACCATGAGCATTGATCTGCGCACTTGGGAACCAATGATGTGTTGACCAAGTCAGCGAGCCTTTTACGACAAGCATAGTTGCCTTTTATGACAAGCATGGGTTACTGAAGGCCTATTCTACCCTGGACCTTCATGAGTCCTGTTCCTTGAAAATGAGTTAAATATGAAATGATGAATGTGTAGAATTTTCTGGGTGTCATTTTTTTTTATTCTGCTATTTTTATTATTTTTTTTTGGAATACAATGTGTCAGTTCTTGTTCTGGCCACAACATCAGGAAAAACTAATGAACTAATCTAACATGAGGTGAAAATATTTTTTGGATTGAATACGACAATTGGAATGTCCTTGAGCTGAGAAGTATGGCTCTTTCTGCTGCACCTAAACAGGATATGGTGTTCAGCATAGCTCTCTGTCAGGGCTTTGAAAACCGTTGTGGAGAATGACTGTTCCATTGGTATAACGTCAGAGTTCTTTTGATTTAATTAGATCTTGAAGAAATATAGTGCATGTGTCATCTAAAAAATTCAATTTCAAAATATTCCACTTAAAAATCAAAATTTCTGATTGATCAGCCTGGTGATCTGAAGAAAAACATTATTGTGTTTGAAAACAGGAAGTAGCTTTTAGATAAAAACAATCCTTATATTTCATTCAGTGAAAATATCAATCTTTGCTGTTTTATCTTAAAATACGTCAGCATAACAAGATGTAATGTTTCATTAAGGGTTTGTTACTGGTGGATTCCAAAATGAATAATTATACAAAAAAATAATTATTTAAGCCCCAGTGCTTAAGGTTCATCTGCATGTGTCACATGGAAGACCATACTTGGGAAAACTCTAAGAAAAGTATTGTATGATGTGAACGTAATTATGGGTTGGGGTTTGTGGGTCTTCAGTGTTTTTGCCAAATGTTCATTTTTTCTTTTTTAAACTTTTTGATATAATTTTAAAATATGCATATTAAGTACTTAGAGAATCAGCTTATTGCTGTATTTATTTTAAAAACAAATTCTCGAAGCTTTCAGTGAGTGTTCGTCGTGCAGTGCTGTAATCAACATTATTCCAGCAACATGTTGCCTGGAAACATCTGGACTGGACAATCGAATGATTAAAAGTAACCACAATGATCCACGCCTTTGGGGCACTTGTCAGCCATAGGGTCACCTCTTATGATCAGAAAGGTCAAGTTTGTCTCTCTCACAGTCATTGAACCAGTTTATTATTTTCCCTTCTGTCAAGCTCTCTCTACAGTGATCAACACCTGAATGAAGCAAGTCTAGATTTCCTCAAATTCAGACCTCCATCGTCTGTTGGATTGCAATGGTAGATTTCAGGGGAAATTATTACGTAGCTACCAGTCATCATCAACAAAATGTTTAGCATCAGTGGTTGCTTGTCAACTTGTCTCTAATCCGATTGGTTGTAGAAGTATTTGTCAACATGGCATTATCTGTTGGATCGCAATAGTAGATTTAACTAACTGTTTAATTAAGTTTGTTTCTATGTTCATGATAAGGCTAGACCAATTTTATTTCTTGTTTTATGGATCTGCCCGTTATATCTTTTCAAGAATAAGAAAAAAAATGAAAGCAATTTTCCACACTCAAAAAATACAATCCTAATGTTTTATTGGCCAAAAATGTAAACTTACAAGAAATATTTTTTGATTGTTTTTTGCCATATTTGCTGTTCATAAATTGCCAAGAAGGAAATACTTTGATTATTCAGAGGGAATATTACTTTGAGTGGTTATTTTATTTTTCTTTTGTTACCCTCCTGCCTTGAGGTTTTCAGAGGACAAAGACTGTAAAACACGAAATAATATTGGTCCAGTCTAAACACCAGATGGAGCTAACTTTCTCTATGACAGCCAAAAGTGTTCAACCTCGTATGCATTTAATGTCTGCCTAATTTATGGCTGGTGAGATATGTGCATAAAGCTAATTTGTCACAGAATAAGAAGCTGCTTTACCTGGTACTAAATGTAACTCTTGCCATTTCTACTGTTTAACACAGAAAATAGACAATGATAATTGATTTATATAGTGCCTGTTTTCCAGATCAAACATGACAGTTCTATACAGACAGATTACTTAACAGAGTCTCATCTCATTGACACAAATCAGAACAGCATGATATGCAGACAAAATATATTGTGGAGTTACGAGAGATTGTTAAAACCATGTACAATGTTAAAATACAATATGATATGAGAAGCATACATATAATTATAAGCATATATACACATTGAGAACATATTAAAAGCATAAGATATATAACTAGGAATTGTAGGTTTCCTAGGTACAAGGGGAATACATGAAAAGAGAAGCATACATATAACTATAAGCATATATTTATACATACATAAGGAACATATTAAAGGCATAAAATATGTAACAGGAACTGTACAGTTTTCCCAGGTGCTTGTTGAAGTGAGCAGAACATTTTTTAGTTAAAAGAGAGTCTTTTGTTGGACATTTTCTGATTTCCAGTGGTAGGGCATTCCAAAGTTTGGGAGTTGATAAAGCATATCTTAGGCAATCTTTGTTATAGTTTCAGGAAGCAGTTTATTGTGACAAAGGTCTGTGATATTGTTATTTGCACGATGGAACTGTCAGTTTAGACACACCACAAGAATTTGTTGTAATTGGTGATATGTCATGTACAGTACTATTTGTCTTGAATTCTTTCACTTGCAGTGCCATCATAAACACAAATAAGACAAGAAGTATGTTTGACTGGCCCTCTTTCATGGTTTTATTTCACCAGATAGTGTCAACACAAAGCCATTTTCTGTGCTGAAATTTTTATTATCATTTCAGTTGCTATGTATTTTAGCTCCAGTTTACATTACTGGTGGTGTTTGGCCATGGCTGTCAGGTTTTGTAATGAAACTATATTTTTGTCTTGCTTACTTGGTTGGTAACACTATCAAATATTTGATCCACTGAAATGTACTCCTTCACGATGTTGTTGATATATGTGGTTGATCTCTGTGATTGAATTAGCCATTATTTCAGAGTCCACTGATGTCTGTAATGTCCAGATGTCGTACAGCCAAAAGAACTGAGTCAGTCATTTCCAGGAATTTATTTTTGAGATCATCTTATTGCCTGGAAGACATTTCTTCCACAGAATGACATGTACAATCTGCTGATAGAACTGAGACTGAAGCTTTGTTTCTCAATGTTGAAATTTGAAAAAAAACAAACAATTCCTTTTAAGTGGAACGTCCAGAGAAAATCAAAACTGAGGAACTCCAGACTTGCTTCATATAGGACTTTAGCATTGCAGAAGGGGCTGCATCGAAGGGAAAGTAACGGGACTAATGGACGGAGTAGATGGAATCTAGTGATGATCTGGCTTAAAACAGGTTTTCCGCAACCCATGCTTGTTGTAAGAGGCAGTTAACTGTGAGCAGATGATCAGGCTTACTGATGCATGTTGTTGTATCCCAACAGTGCAGAGCTACGCTAATGGTGCCAGTCACTGGAGTGTCTGCTCCAGGCTTGATTATTTACAGATTGCAATCGATTGGCTGGAATGTTGCTTAGTGCAGCACTTCTCAACAAACAATCAATCAGTTGTTGACTGAAACATGTTATAATTAATAATGTAAGCAATTTCTGTTATTTGAACTGTGTCAAAATATATAGCCGACTCACAGAAAATATAGACTTGACATTTTTTTTATGAAGTGGTTCAAATAATTGAGATGTATGCTTCATCTAAACCATTAATTTATTATAGCTCTCTTTGAAACAGAACATTAGTAATTGATTTGCTCAGGTATCAGTGTTCATGTGGTTCATACCCATTAGTTAGACTTCCCATTAATTAGACATCCTAGTTGTCAGACACTGGTCTAGGAATTAATTTCGACAAAACTCATGTATAAATGGGAATGTACCAATTGGATATTTCAACCAGTTAGTGGAACCTAAGGAAAAGTGTTATTGTGTTCAAATATCTTGGCATTATTTTTGATAGAAAATGTTCTTTCAAATTAACTTGATAAAATATTTGACAGTAAGCTACTAAAGCCATTTATTTTGTTGATTCCAGTTGGAGGAAGGGGGATGTGTCCAGTTTTGGCCAGCAGATGTGGATTAGTGTAACATTATAGTAGACATAATTCTGGCTTGCAGCCGCTCGTGTGGGCCATGCACTTCTCTTTATCATGGTTTACCCATGTCTTTGTCAAGTTATACACGACTGGTTCCCTAGTTCAGCGCTGATCAATGTTTGTTGAAACTATTTTCTTTTGAATGGATGTGATTGTAATGTGTTTAATGTGTAAACAGAGTTGCAGCAGAAGCACCTGTTGGTATGATTTAGTATCACATCTGCTGCTTGTGTCTCATACAGTGAACGAGTCAGTGTTTGTGCGACAGCATTATGATGTGAGCCTTTCAAGGGCATGATTAAAATCAACTAGAAACTAACTAGCTAAAAAATAGTTCTGCATCATTTATCTGTTTTGGGATATTTTTAAGTTTACGTTCAGTCTTTACAACTAAGAAATATTCCCCTAGATACGATCCCTAATCTTTTTCTTTAGTATATTTATCAGAAATCTATCAATCTTTGTAAAAACATCTGTAATGATATCAATAAATAAGAAATCATGATAGCATGACAGACTAGTAACTCCATCTTTAGGTTGTGATCTCTTGACAAGCAGACAGGCAAGGGCAGGTAACTCTGTCTAGATTATCACCTCTGTTAGGTTACTACAACTGAACTCTGCAGCGTCAGGAGTTTTACTTTCTCCAATATTGATTAACATGCAGACACTAGGATATAACAAGCAACTAATGCAATGTTGGGAGTTCAGTCACTCTTCACATACTGATGTGAAGACATTGCAGTAGTGATTATATTTTTTATGTTAGGGTTATTTCAGATCTTGAGCAGAAGAAAATACCATGTAGGCTTCTGTATATATACAACAAACTTTCCATGGCTCTTGTTAAAAATTGTAGGTTTATAGCAAAATAGGTTTGCCAGAAATTTTCTATAAATCAGTCTTTGTTTTAGGTTGAAAGAGAAAACTGTTTTCTTCTGAGTGTCACTGAAAAGGCCAAACTCTGATAGCAGGGCATCCATGAGAACATTATCAGTTGCACTAATGTAAGTAGGTCACCTGATAAAGTCGTTTTGGGAAAAAAGGTTTAAATAACTTAAGCTGTGTGTTTCGCTAGGTAGATTGTATTGTTTATTTATTTGGATAAGTGAAACCAGTTCAGTTCAGTTTCAAATGTTGTTGGTATCTTGTGCAGCCTGTGCTATTTATCACATAGCTGTGTCCTAGAGAGAGAAAGAAAAAGAGTGAAAGACAGATGATGATGTTTGTCTGGTCGGGTGTTTTAAGTGACAAGAGGTATGATATTTAGTTTGGGTCTGATAAGGTACAAGAGGTACAATGTTTATGGTTGGGTCTGACATGGTACAGAAACAAGTGATAATGTTTGTCTGAGCATGTCTGACAAGGTGAAAGACATATGATGTTTGTAGTTGGTTCTGACAAGGTAGAAGAGGTATGATGTTTGTGGTCAGGTCTGACAAGGTACAAGAGGGATGATGTTTTGTCAGGTGAGATGTCACAAGGTACAAGAAGGATGATGTTTGTCATTGGGTCTTACAAGGTACAAGAGGGATCTGGTTGGGTCTGACAATGTACAAGGGGGATAATGTTTATCTGGTTGGGTCTGACAAGGTACAAGATTGAGGTTTTTAACATCTCTTTCTTTTTAATGATATTCTGTGTGATATTTCAGGTAGCTTGCTATTTTATTTGTCTTGATTTCTTTTTTGAGTTTCTTTATGTTACCAATTGTTGAGACATTTGAAGGTGTAGTCATAATTGATGTATCTATGAGAATTAAACCTCCTGAATTCAATCATAGTATGCTGCATTTGTAAAGTGTGAAGCAACCCTTTTTCTGCAGTTACAGCTGACTTGTATCACCATTATAATGTTTGAATGCATCCAACTGTATGATTTGATTATAGTGCATGGATTATACATGTGTAGTGATATGTTCCCTGCACGCTCAGTTTGGTCAAAGCATGATGGGTCTTTATATCATTGCTAGACCAGAGTACATAATATTTTCACAGTTGGGGGACCAATTTTGTTTGGGAAATGTTTCTGTGTCACAACAACCTGGGTCAGTGTGACATGACCTAGCCCTTGGTTTTGAATGTAGAGTGTAGAGACAGAGAGCAGCGTTTTGTAGTACGCTTTGCATGGAGCATGGAGTACTGGTCCTGTGGATGTTGTCTACCCAACAGTGCTGCCTTAAACATCCATGACGATGCTGCCTGCCATCATTGATAAGACAACACTATGTCCCTGAGGTTTCCGACTGAGGCAGCTTTGTGGTAGTTCTAGTTTAGGCTTAGTGTGTCGTTGTTTGTCCTCGACAGCATATTTTTCTTTTCAGATGATAAGCCTTTTCATTGAAAGTACATGGAATATCTTTGCTCTAGTTGCTGGGCGTTGTATTTGATATGTTAATATTTCAGACAATCTGAAATAAGATTGTTTGTGAAGTACAAAAAGATTGTCTTTCATGGATTTTTGTTAATTTCTGCGACATGCAAAAGCTTCAAGGCCAGATGTAAGGATATATATGTGAACTGAATTTATCATGTCTACCGACATGTCAAACGTAGTCCGCAGTAAATTTTCACTCAATGCTGATTAGGTGATCCTGATATCGTTAAGGATATTGATTGACCTATACTTGACTATGTACACAAAATATACATTTCAATATAATCATACGATTTTTTTTCAATTTCTCGACTGGCATATATATATCGGCTTCAGTATTTTCCATCCTGGTATTTGTAGCAAGTAATAATACTGTCTGCATGTTAATGAGCTCGCTGTCACCCCATCACACCGTCTGTCTAGACAGACCTTGTTTTACACAATTATCAACAACTAGTTTTAGAGTTTTTGTCCAAATTGTATATAAACTGGCAGAGCACTCGATGTATGATTAAGCTGTCTGATGTAGGTGTGATCAATACTTGACTTGTATGTAGACATGGACTTAGTTACAGAATGCATCCACCTCACTCAGACATGGGAGCAGACGGGCAGCTGGGCGGGCAGACGGGCGGGAAAGGCATGTTAGTCAAGTGAGCAGTCTAGAGGAAGGGGGCCTACATAGAATACACATCTCCAATATTGCGGAAAATACGCAACTTTTGAAATCACAAACAAACAATAAAACATATGTCGCATGTTTTTAGAATGGAAAAGTTTGAATTTTTTTTCGGAATGGTTGTATGTAGTGAGGTTTATGATAAGTTGTGTGCACATTTCAAAATGGCTGCCTTTAGTGATGTCATGACTTAATGTCTCAGATAGGATTTGGTAAATTCGCAGTCATACCATATTAGGTGATTTTGTGGAAGCTGTGAGGCTCTGTCATTTCAGTTCATACTGTTCTGAATTTCTCCATTTTTGGTTAAAATCTTAAGTGAAAATACAAATTGTTTTAAACATGCATTGATACAATATTTCAACCAAATAGGCAGTATACACCCAGTATAAATTGAATTGAGTTGTCTTTAGTCTGTTTTGTGGTCGAAAATATCCCACTTTATTGCTATTTCATATTAATTTAGTTTTGATGAATGTTTTCTGATCTTCAATCGAAAGGTACTATATTTATGTGATTCTATCAATATTTTTGTTTGGAAAATGTTGTTGTGCTTAACAGTAATGATTGCAGCTCCCTGGCAATGTGCTCGCTTTAAACCATGACCATTTTTCAGTTACAAATGTTATCGGGGTAAATGTGAAATCAGAGTTATGTCCCTTTTCTTGAATTGGCAACATTGTTATGATTTTATTGTTATTTTTGTTGTTACATGATATAATTTCTGAATGGAAATGAGAATTAGAAGTGGATTATGGGACGCCTCTTGATGTATTATGTGATACAAGCATTGGTACATCTATGCGATATACATATTAGTGTATCCATGCGATACATGCATTTGTGTATTTATGCGAAATACGCATTAGTGTATCTATGCGATACATGCATTGGTGCATCTATGCGATATACGCATTAGTGTATCTATGTGATACATGCATTGGTGTATCTGTGCGATATACACATTAGTGTATCTATGCGATACATGCATTGATGTACCTGGTTGATATATACATTGATATATCTGTGTAAAACATCCTGATTTAAATATCTAATGTATGCATCAATATAAAAGTATCTGTAAAATTAATATATAATGCGATTATGTGTAAATATGCTGATGTCATATACCTAAGTATGCATCTGTGCTATTGATTAAGATATGTATTGAGATAACCATCATTGTCACCCACATGGTTAATGATTGGACAGTTGCAGACTAATCTTGTCCATCACATGACCAGTGCTGTAAAGTCTTGACCTTAGATTGTAACGATTTGATAGGATAAGCTCCATTTATGCCACGTTGTCATGGAACCACATATTAATTCAGTCATTCTATAATGTTTCATTGTGTGAATGTAAACAGTGAGAACGTTGCAGTGTCGATGTTTAATTGTGAGTCGAACTGAGAGATTATAATTATGTTTCCGCCACTAACGATGTCAGCTGAGTGAAGCAGCCACAAACCAAGAAACAGAGTGCTATGCAGTAGTTTACTCTAGGAAGCTGTTCAAGGCCATGGCAACTGACATGCATCATGGCATTGGTTACCAAGGTGACAGGCGTAGTGACGTCATTATAGTGTGACATCATGCAAAAAGTGTACAACAGTATAACTTTCTTCTGCAATGTCTTTCTGAATCCAGTTTCAGTTTGAAACCATAAATATAACAAAAGTATGCTATTTTGTCATGTTTACTGCTTGTAAAATGTAGGTAATAAGTAAAATACCACACTCTGTCGCATTGCATACAAATGTATTGGTACGATACCATAGGAAGGACACTTATTTTGTTTAATTCGTATGTGAGGACATTTATGAGACATTTATGAGATATGATTACCAGATCTATGCTTCACTGCTTACTTCCAAGACATTAGGACGGATTTTTGTCTAATGTGAAGAAATTGAGAAGGTCTAATTTAGTTTCGTCAGAAGAAAGTGTTTTGTGTGTGTGTGTGTGTGTGTGTGTGTGCGTGCGTGCGTGCGTGCGTGCGTGCGTGCGTGCGTGCGTGCGTGCGTGCGTGCGTGCGTGCGTGCGTGCGTGCGTGCGTGCGTGCGTGCGTGCGTGCGTGCGTGCGTGCGTGCGTGCGTGCGCGCGCGCACATACGTACATTCATAGGTTCATTCATAGGTACATTCATACGTACATACGCAGGTGCTTACATGTAGGTGTGTGGAGGAATTAGGAGGATGTAATTTAGTTTAGCCAGTAAGTGAGTGTAAGTAAGTAAGTGTTTCACACTGTGTGTGTGTGCATGTGCTTGTGTGTGTGTGAACAGGTGCTTGGGTGTAGGTGTGTGAGGGAATGTGTAGGTTGTGAGTGTGTGTGGGAGTGATCACATGGTGCTGGTTTTTATGATCTGGTTTTAATATAATTTCAGATTCAAATACAATCACCTATGTAATAGGATCCTGTTTTTCTCATAGTCTATAACTGAGTCAGTTGGACCCTGCTTAATCTTCAAACACCAGTTATCTTGAGACTGACATGAAAGACAATGCTGATATCTCAAGTTTTTTTATTTCTAATATCTGTTTTCTATGGAATCTTATGCTTTTATCTCATTCTTTAGTAGAGATATAGGAAGAGTAAAGTAAAGTACATGACACACAACTGTTTGACCTCCTTTAGGCTGTTCAGTTGAGACGCAAGTGAATGACTGGCCCTAGGTACTCAGCTGAAGTCCCTGTCTAGTAAAACTGTAATCCAGATAATAGTAAACCTTATGAAAAATTGCATGAAACTGATGTGAAAAGCCATGTTTGGGCTTGCTGACAGAAAGGTTTTGGCACAGATTGAAGGTACTGTCCCCTTTGAACAAGCTAAGTAGTCTTGATGGCCTTTGTGAATATGAAACAATCCCAGTGCCCTTTAATCTGCGCTGCCAGGTCAGTTAAAAATAAAGAGTTCCTTCTAGTACATTATGTACTAGAACCAAAGGTAGCGAAGATACAAGACAAACCAGGAACCAGGGAATCAGAGATTACTAATCCATGGTTTTCAGATCCTGTCATGACTAAGGAGTGTAACTCTGCCTAATACACTGAACCTTGTCCCTCTCATGTGGTGTGTTGAAATTTCTTCATGGACCATAGCTTATCTGTCTGTCTGGCTTCAGCGTATCTATGGTATTATATGGTTTATGATTTTATAGAGCATGCATGTTTATTGTTCAGGAGCATATAGCACGGACTGTGTTCAGCGTTGGTGCTGTGATCAGTCCTTTAATTAGGTGACATGACATTCATGATGGCAAGGAGGAAGTAGTTCCCCATGAATGCTCCCTTCCAATGGGAGCAGTAAGCCAGGACAGGCGCTAGTCAGATTTCAGTTCACTACTGGGAAGGGTAGGGGGTCGGTGTTTGTTGCTTGAAGCAGTGGAACGTTTTGGCCATGCAGTGGCGAGAGTGTTTGTATGTGAGCCTGGGGGTTGATAGATGACGCACTGCTGCATAAGATGATGTTTATTAATATGTTTACAGTGATAGACTGATTTGTCACGTCAAGATAAATACAAGTTGTGCATTTTTCTCAATCCATTTCGTTTGGATGTATGGACATGAGTTTGTATGGGTATGTGCATGCATGTGAGTGAGAGAGACGGAGGGGGAGGTTAAGGTTGAGGTTTATGTGTCTTCTTTTCACACTGATTTGAGTGTATGAGTTATGTATATAATTGATTTTACAGTTTCCAAACAGTTACCGTATGGCTCAAATCAAATTTACTCTATGGTGCTGTAAAAATTAGGTAAGTAGTGGAAGGTTTGCACTCACATG
This sequence comes from Haliotis asinina, assembly GCF_037392515.1. Taxonomy (NCBI): domain Eukaryota; kingdom Metazoa; phylum Mollusca; class Gastropoda; order Lepetellida; family Haliotidae; genus Haliotis; species Haliotis asinina. The sequence goes on along the minus strand of NC_090287.1, from coordinate 63,569,968 downwards.
ACCAAACTCATCCCTCTGGCTACCCATTCACTGCTCGTTGGCCTTGTGTCAGTACATCAGATGTTATTGCCCTGTGCATAGGACCACATGCTCTTGTGTGAGTGGATCAGGTGTTACTGATCTGTACATAGGACCATGTGCTTTGTGTCAGTACATCAGGTGTTATTGCTCTGTATTATTTGGACCATGTCCTCTTGTGTCAGTACATCAGGTCTTGATTGCCTTTGTCCATGCTTGATACGTTTACCCCTTGGACAGCTCCTTGGATGTAACTGGAAATACATTGTATGTGGGAGTCAGACGCTTTGGAGCAGTTCCTTCCAGAGATGACTGACCAACAGTTGCAGTGACCAGCTAGTATTTTGGGAATTTTCACTTCCTACTGGCACACTGCTCTTGCCCCTAGCATGCAGTGAATGTCAGAAATATTTTTGTGTTGTCAGTTGTCATTAGGAGAAGGAGAGAAACAGCCCGATTCAGACTGCTGTGTCGGACAAGTTATGACCTTTCTTTCTTTTCCTCTAGCCATTGTTACCTTTGTCAATCAGCGTTTAATCTTATACTTTTTGGTAAATGTCAGCTTTGTACAAGTACATTTCAAACAACCTAGTAGACTCTCTATGCATATGATGTCTCGGGAATGATGGGATAAACACTTCACCGATTTGGGCTACTTGTCAGAAGCCCAGACACTGTACATCGAATTTTTAAAGAAGTGTTCTGAGGACGGATAGCATTCTTATACTGGCACAGCAGATTTGTCAGTGTTAAGATTGAATCTCAAACATTTGGCACTTCTTCCATGGTAATTATCTCTTCCACAAGGCTGTTCCAAACATTGATGTCTGGTTAAGACTCTGTCTTGAGCTATCACTAATCAGATCTATGTATCGATGCGTCTCATTTTAATGGCCACATATTGGTGGCCTGTCTAGAGCTAGAACCTGTCGGCTTTTATTGATGTTTTCAATGCCTATATTTTGATATAGCTGTTTCTCATATCAGTACAAATATGTTAATCAATTGTGAATGGGTATAAGTTCATTTGAACTCAGCACCGGGTGGAGGCTACTTTAGGAACTGACACTGTAGGATATCTATGTGATGTGAATTGACTCTGTGATCTGATTGTGATGATGTGAACTGACACTGTAGGATATCTGTGTGATGTGGATTGACACTATGTGATGTGATTGTGATGATGTGAATTGACACTGTAGGATATCTGTGTGATCTGAATTGACACTGTGATCTGATTGTGATGATGTGAACTGACACTGTAGGATATCTGTGTGATGTGGATTGACACTATGTGATGTGATTGTGATGATGTGAATTGACACTGTAGGATATCTGTGTGATGTGGATTGACACTATGTGATGTGATTGTGATGATGTGAATTGACACTGTAGGATATCTGTGTGATGTGGATTGACACTATGTGATCTGATTGTGATGATGTGAACTGACACTGTAGGATATCTGTGTGATGTGGATTGACACTATGTGATGTGATTGTGATGATGTGAATTGACACTGTAGGATATCTGTGTGATCTGAATTGACACTGTGATCTGATTGTGATGATGTGAACTGACACTGTAGGATATCTGTGTGATGTGGATTGACACTATGTGATGTGATTGTGATGATGTGAATTGACACTGTAGGATATCTGTGTGATGTGGATTGACACTATGTGATCTGATTGTGATGATGTGAATTGACACTGTAGGATATCTGTGTGATGTGGATTGACACTATGTGATCTGATTGTGATGATGTGAATTGACACTGTAGGATATCTGTGGATTGTGATTGTGTGAATCAACACTGTGGACTATCTTTGTGATATGACTGCGCTGATGTGATGGTTTAGATATGGGCATGTATGTGCATGCTTGTGCATGTATGTGCATGCTTGTGCATGCAGGTATGCATCTCTTATTCCTATTGTCATGTTGCAAGAGTCTTTGGTTTAAAGTCCAATTTTTGTAAGTTTAATCTCAACAAACATTATCTGAGTACCCCCAATTATCATCGGTACACATGACCCCACCCAAGTATGTATCTTCGGTGATTAGAGAAGATTTGCATGTTATAACATTTCTGTTTGAATTGGATGAAAGCACAAAGTATGGCTTTTAAGTATCTACGATAATATTCTGCAACAAATATATATTCTCAGGATTGTGGGCAATTCTGATGGTGCCCTGTGGGCTGGAGGGATTTGTTGCATTCAAAGCTCCTATATGTAGGTGCTGGCTACGGATGTGAAACAGACGTCAATCGCCTGTTATTTATGGGCATATGTCTAGAAGAAATGATGAAAAGATGTTAATTTGCTTCCCAATAGTGTGAAGAGGAGATGATTATGTGAATGAATATGGTGTCTATCTTGATGTATGTCTGGGTGCTAAGTCACCAATGTCTGGAGGGCAAAATGATGCGGCCATTAACAGCTATTTCAGGTTCAGCGCTATTCAAGTGGTCACTTTTCCTCCATGGCCAGTAGGTGTGCCTTGGTATTGTCTGTCTGGCCAGACAAGTCTTGTAAACATGATATGGTCTAATAACATGATTTAAATGAGTTATTTGCTTGTAAAGAGCGTTAATACGATTATGCTGCTTGTCTGTGCACTACACAGCCATGGTGATGACACATTGTATGGGCTGGCTCCTGGTAGATGTCTGGTTTCCACATTGGACACAGAGTAAGACTTTAATCAGTCTTGTGACAAGTCTCCTATGGTGATCTTTTCACTTGCTATTGATAATGCACACTTTTGTCTAGGAGAGACTTCAGACAGTAAAAAATCACTTGGCCACTTCTTAATTTTCTGGCGTATTGAATGCCATTCCTGAGTGTATATCTGAGGCTTTTAGGCAAGAGAGGGCAGCGTGAATTAATGTGGCCGGCTGTAACACTTGCATTCAATGTGTATTAGGGGAGACACTTTATAGGTTCACAAATTTTTGCCTGTCATTTGCTATCCCTCTGGTGTATATTACACTGCACATACCCATGTATCTGGCTGGCTGTATGTCTTTCTGTTTCTCTCTATCTGTCTCTCTGTCTGAATAGACAGTTGAATTTTAAGGTGTCAGTTTCTCTATCAATCTATTCGTCCTCTGTTTCTGTCCGTGTGTCTAAAGGTTTTGGAGGTGATCATGCCTCCTTCTGGCATATGATATGAGTCAAATGTGATTGTTTCAATCCGTATCAGTCTGTCTGAAAGTTTTGGAGATGTCCATCCATCCATCTGTCTGTTCATCTTAAAACTATGTTAGTGGAGAGACTACAAAATATTTTGTGTTTTAATTAAATATGTTTTTAGTGTTCATGTTTTGTTATTCGTGGGATTCTTTGTTTACTTCTTGTATGTTTCATGACACACTTGTTATGATTGTAGTCATTAGTAGAGGTCTGTCTTAAGCAGCAACGAAAAATCTTATTACATATTTCTTCATCCAATTTTGTGAAGATTATCCTAGTTACGTGTCTGGACAAGACTCTTATTATTTCCTTTCACAGAACACTCTCATATAACTGGAATATTGCTGAGTGCATGATTAAACAACAAACAAAACTACTCTAGTTACATACCCTATTTCTGATACTCAATAATGGTATTACATTAAAGGTTAATTTTATCCCCAATAATTAAATGGGTAAAATATTGTTATGTTTTTTGTGTGGTAGCACACTGATTTTTGAACCACAAAATGATTATACAGCCAGCTATGTGCAATGTTGATTGATCATATCCAAGAAAAGCGTCAAACACCAGCCTGTTTGCTAAACTTATCCAAACAGTTCTATTAGTTGTATGAAAACAGGATACTGTGTTAAATAGTCAGGTTGTATCATTGAATTATTGAAAAGATAATAACTTCAGATGTTTTGCTTGTTACATGTTTCAGATAGCCTGCTAGTCAAACCCTGGAGAATACATTGAAAAAACATTCTCCATATATCAAGTGTACATGCATTGTTCAGTCCAGAGAAGTCATGGGCTGAAGTTATGCGAGACCACTTGTACACCAATGAATGGTTGTCCCTGCCATCAAGCTTATCTTGATCAACATACTTCCATTTCAAAACCAGTTTTTGTTCCTGTGTTTCCTTTTGTATGTGTGCTTGCAAAGACGAAGCATATAACCAAATCTCATGTTGTGGCCCTGAAACAGACATGGGTAATCTTCCAGGGAACTTTGTGACACTTTTGCTAATCTGTCATACAGACCTTGAAGCATTTATGTCCAAGAAGGCCGCAAGTTTGTCAGGTCTAGATTTCCACAGCTTCAGGAATGAAGAAAGTCTCAGGGCCGTTTCTCATTATATTTTACTTTTTTATTGTGATTTTTTTTCTGTATATGTGTTCATTTCAGAGACTGTTTGTTAGTCTACAGTTTTGCCAGTCCAGTAGTCTTAAATGTTTAGTACCTACAGAAGGACATGAATCTCACATTTTGACACAATACCTAACATAGACTCCCAGGGATGTCTGTGAGAGTGTTGAAAGTCCTTGAGTCTTCAGTCTCTGAAAATGAAGACCTCCTCTCTTATTACTCCAGATTGCTCAACAGAAAATGACTCTGTATGTGAGGACCTTGTTATGTCAGAGAGATGTCAGCAGGTCGGTCAACAGTCAGGAGACATTCCTTATTCACAGCTAAACGTGTTTCAAGACACTTTAATAAAACGTACAAATCGTAATGGACATTCGGGGGCTTTGGCTGTCTAATACATTGTCAAAGGCAGATCTAGGTGGCAACTGTTGCCTTGAGCATACATTGAACATGGAATTAGCACTATTTGATGGACTGTTGTGTTATGTTATGTTTGGAGGTATGTTATGTGTTACAACTAAATCGCTTGAGGCGATTACTGGATCTTTTCTCTGTGCAGTTTCATAGGAATATTACTTATTATGTTGTGATAGCAAGTTATTTATAATTTAATACATCAGAAATCTGTAAACCATTTTGTTTGCGAGACTGTGTTAGTGTAGGTGAAGCCTGTCGGTGCTTGCTGAGATGTTAACGAGCCTCCAGTAATGTTGCCGATTTGAAGGCACATTATTTACCAGTCTAGACAATATGTGCAGTTATATGGGACCACTCAAGGGGATGAGCCCGATCAGTTGCCTCTTTTACCGAGATACAAAACAATTACAAGTTGGATTGTTAGACATCACTGATGTATTTGTTCTTTGGTGAATGTGGAGACAGGCTGTATACACCAGACCTCCTTGCATTCTATTTGAGGACAAATCTATGATTTATTCGTCTAGTTCAACAAGATTTGCTTATCTGATGTAGACTGTGGAAGCTTTGGGAAAGTGATAGCAGACCCCTAGATCCAGACATGATAATGACTGACTAAAAACTTTCCAATAATTTCTTGATAAGCTTGTGAAGTGTTTTAGTATATTAAATCTGTGGGGGCGATTTTTGAAAAAGATTGCTGTCTTTGGTTTTTATTAGGATGAGAAGTGTGATGAGTTAGAATAGCATTTGTGGAAACATGGAGTTATTTCAGGAAAGGGGCATAGAAATGAGTTAAATAGGTAATATTGTTACGAGTGTGTATTTTCTGTATATTTTCTTATAATTTAAGTAATAATTATTATTGGGTCACAACATTTAGTGTTTTGAATAATAATTATGATGGATCACATTTTGTATAATAGATGGTCAGCATTTTTAAGATTTTGGTAGCAGGCTGTCCGGAAATTATCTGCCCTTGGTTTTCAATTTGTTACTTCTGGGAGACTGTTAGAGATTTCTACAGTGTTGGCGATGGTCATATGTGCCCAAACTTTCGCGAAATGACTGAATATATGTAAAGGCTAGTGGAGGGAGGACACACATTACTGGAGTATACAATCGCTGCCAACGCTTCATCTTTATAGCTGCCATCAGACTGCTCGCTGTGTTAAATTCTGAATAACTGTTTCCCTCTCGCACCAAGACTTTGGTGAGTTTGCTATATTATATTTTGTGACCCATTGCCTTAGATTTTGTCTCACTTGTATTGTGTTTGAAATCGGTATTGTGAAATTGTGACCTTGTATAACTTGCTGTCTTGCTTAGATCTAATAATACAGTATTTGAATGTTTTAGACTTGTCTTTGTTCTGTTTTGCTGGTTCACAGGGGATTTCTTACATTGTTTGTCACAGCAAACTCCTAACCATAACAATATATTAAGGAGGTCTGTATGAAGGGACTCAGTGTTATTTTAACACTTTGGGTCAGTTAGCCACCTTGAAATCTCATGAACTATACATTTTCAATTAAATTTTGTTACAATCAACAGAAACAAAATGATTTAGCTACACTCAGGTATAGTAGTTTTCACTACATCCTTTTGTGAAGCTATGTTCAGGAATAGAAGTTTTCACTACATCCTTTTGTGAAGCTATGTTCAGGTATAGAAGTTTTCACTACGTCTTTTTGTGAAGCTATGTTCAGGTATAGAAGTTTTCACTACATCTTTTTGCGAAGCTATGTTCAGGTATAGAAGTTTTCACTACTTTTTGTCATGAAGCTATGTTCAGGTATAGTAGTTTTCACTACTTCTTGTCGTGAAGCTATGTTCAGGTATAGAAGTTTTCACTACATCTTTTTGCGAAGCTATGCACAGGTAAAGTAGTTTTCACTACTTCTTGTCGTGAAGCTATGTTCAGGTATAGAAGTTTTCACTACATCTTTTTGTGAAGCTATGTTCAGGTGTAGAAGTTTTCACTACATCTTTTTGCGAAGCTATGTTCAGGTATGGAAGTTTTCAGTCCTTTTTGTCATGAAGCTATGTTCAGGCATGGAAGTTTTCACTACATCTTTCTGTGAAGCTATTTTCAGGTATAGAAGTTTTCACGTCGTCTTTTCGTGAAGCTATGCTCAGCTATAGTAGTTTTCATTACATCCTTTTGTGAAGCTATGTTCAGGTATAGAAGTTTTCACTCCTTTTTGTCATGAAGCTATGTTCAGGTATAGAAGTTTTCACTACTTCTTGTCGTTAAGCTATGCACAGGTATAGTAGTTTCCTCTACATCCTTTTGTGAAGCTATGTTCAGGTATAGTAGTTTTCACTACATCCTTTTGTGAAGCTATGCAGAGGTATAGTAGTTTTCACTACATCCTTTTGTGAAGCTATGTTCAGGTATAGAAGTTTTCACTACTTGTCATGAAGTTATGCTCAGGTATAGAAGTTTTCAGTACTTCTTGTCGTGAAGCTATGCTCGGGTATAGTAGTTTTCACTACATCTTTTTGTGAAGCTATGCACAGGTAAAGTAGTTTTCACTACTTCTTGTCGTGAAGCTATGTTCAGGCATGGAAGTTTTCACTACATCTTTCTGTGAAGCTATGTTCAGGTATAGAAGTTTTCACTACTTCTTTTCGTGAAGCTATGTTCAGGTATAGAAGTTTTCACTACATCCTTTTGTGAAGCTATGTTCAGGTATAGAAGTTTTCACTACTTCTTGTTGTGAAGCTATGTTCAGGTATAGAAGTTTTCACTACATCTTTTTGTGAAGCTATGCACAGGTATAGTAGTTTTCACTACTTCTTGTCGTGAAGCTATGTTCAGCTATAGAAGTTTTCACTACATCCTTTTGTGAAGCTATGCTCAGGTATAGTAGTTTTCACTACTTCTTGTTGTGAAGCTATGTTCAGGTATAGAAGTTTTCACTACATCTTTTTGTGAAGCTATGCACAGGTATAGTAGTTTTCACAACTTCTTGTCGTGAAGCTATGTTCAGCTATAGAAGTTTTCACTACATCCTTTTGTGAAGCTATGTTCAGGTATGGAAGTTTTCACTACATCTTTCTGTGAAGCTATGTTCAGGCATAGAAGTTTTCACTTCTTTTTTTCATGAAGCTATGTTCAGGTATGGAAGTTTCCACTACTTCTTTTCATGAAGCTATGTTCAGGTATAGAAGTTTTCACTCCTTTTTGTCATGAAGCTATGTTCAGGTATAGTAGTTTTCACTACTTCTTGTCGTGAAGCTATGCACAGGCATAGTAGTTTCCTCTACATCCTTTTGTGAAGCTATGTTCAGGTATAGTAGTTTTCACTACATCCTTTTGTGAAGCTATGCTGAGGTATAGTAGTTTCCACTACTTCTTTTCATGAAGCTATGTTCAGGTATAGAAGTTTTCACTGCTTGTCATGAAGCTATGTTCAGGTATAGAAGTTTTCACTACTTCTTGTCGTTAAGCTATGTTCAGGTATAGAAGTTTTCAGTACTTCTTGTTGTGAAGCTATTTTCAGGTATAGAAGTTTTCACTACATCCTTTTGTGAAGCTATTTTCAGGTATACAAGTTTTCACTACATCCTTTCGTGAAGCTATGTTCAGGTTTAGAAGTTTTCACTACTTCTTGTCATGAAGCAATGTTCAGGTGTAGTAGTTTTCACTACTTCTTGTCATGAAGCTATGTTCAGGTATAGTAGTTTCCACTACTTCTTTTCGTGAAGCTATGTTCAGGTATAGTAGTTTTCACTACTTCTTGTCATGAAGCTATGTTCAGGTATAGTAGTTTCCACTACTTCTTTTCGTGAAGCTATGTTCAGGTATAGTAGTTTCCACTACTTCTTTTCGTGAAGCTATGCTCAGGTATAGTAGTTTCCACTTCTTCTTTTCGTGAAGCTATGTTCAGGTATAGTAGTTTCCACTACTTCTTTTCGTGAAGCTATGCTCAGGTATAGTAGTTTCCACTACTTCTTTTCGTGAAGCTATGCTCAGGTATAGTAGTTTCCACTACTTCTTTTCGTGAAGCTATGCTCAGGTATAGTAGTTTCCACTTCTTCTTTTCGTGAAGCTATGTTCAGGTATAGTAGTTTCCACTACTTCTTTTCGTGAAGCTATGTTCAGGTATAGTAGTTTCCACTACTTCTTTTCGTGAAGCTATGTTCAGGTATAGTAGTTTCCACTACTTCTTTTCGTGAAGCTATGTTCAGGTATAGTAGTTTCCACTACTTTTTGTCATGAAGCTATGCTGAGGTATAGTAGTTTCCACTACTTCTTTTCGTGAAGCTATGTTCAGGTATAGTAGTTTCCACTACTTCTTTTCGTGAAGCTATGTTCAGGTATAGTAGTTTTCACTACTTTTTGTCATGAAGCTATGCTGAGGTATAGTAGTTTCCACTACTTCTTTTCGTGAAGCTATGTTCAGGTATAGAAGTTTCCACTACTTCTTGTCATGAAGCTATGTTCAGGTATAGTAGTTTTCACTACTTTTTGTCATGAAGCTATGCTGAGGTATAGTAGTTTCCACTACTTCTTTTCGTGAAGCTATGTTCAGGTATAGAAGTTTCCACTACTTCTTGTCATGAAGCTATGTTCAGGTATAGTAGTTTTCCTCAGTGCTATAATGAGCTATAGTGATATAGTTGAGTAGTTGTGACAACTTCATTTGTGAGGTGATGCTAACTTGTAACAACACACCACAAGTCCGTGTTTCAGTAGTAGTATCAGTTACATCACAGCTAAGGTTGCAGATAAATCTGTCAATGCTACTATTACTTTATGGATAAAATTACTGCTGTGTTAGTTTGGTGTTTCCTTGCACTTGTTGCTTGTTAATTGGCTACAATTCCACCGTTGTGCTTGACTGGCTGACCGGACACAGAGTTGAGTGTGGCGATGGCTGTAGGGGTGTTTGTCTGGGACATCTGTGTCACAAGTGTATGCAGCCGGTATGAATGAGAGCGAGAAAGTTGGATTTATGGAGCTGGTGACATCACGATTTTCAGTAGTCTGTTTCAATGATTCACCACTGTTTCATGTTATGCCCAGCATAATCTCTCTTGACAGGGGTCGTATGGTAGCCTAGTGGTTAACCTTTACTGTAGCCTGCTGAATTAATTTCAGCATAAAGCGCTGATAAGAGGGTGTGTGATTTCAAACAGTCGGTGTGTCACTAAATAAGGAACAACTGACAAAATATTCAGCTCATTAATGCTAGATAGAAAAACAAACATTATTATAAAAAAATATCCAGATAATTTCAAATGTACAGAGCTTAATTACAAGACAAAGAGCAAACATAAATAAAGTAAATTTTCCAGATTTTGCCTCATGTACTCGATTGACAGCTGAATGCGTTTCATATTAGGACCCCAATAAATTGTCAAATTAGCGCAAACTGATTTCAGTATTCTTATTACCAATATCTCATAATTATCTGACCTTTATTTCGTATATTTGTGTCGGTAAATATCCATGCGATGACACATTAAAAAGTAATTCTGAAAAAAAATAATCGAAAACGTTCATCATAAACAAATCATATTTTCGATGTCAGCATGTTTTATTCAAATGGCACTATTATGTTTATTTCAAAGTGTCATTTCATGGAAATAGTAGAATAAAAACATGATTTATAATCATTCACGAGTTATGGTTCATTAATTTTTGCACAAACCCACTGAAAACTGAGGTTGGATCGTGTTATACGTACGGAAAACAAACATAGTACGCTTTGTCCAACCCTGACATAAAATATAGCTATTTTGATCAGAAGAAAGTTTACAGAGCTTTCCTGTGGAAGACCTGGCGGAAGAGGGAGAATTTCTCATCCTACAAGTGTTTCATGTATTATTTCCTGTTTAGTATGACGAAAGACAGATGAAAATTAAGATCGCCAAATCTAACTTGTTTTCTGCTAAGTGCAAAGGTCACCGAATGTGATGCCACAGACAGGGATTGCCTGATAAAATTCATTCATTATTGAATGGTAACAGAAAATTCGGAAATATTTTGTCTGGCAAACCCAAATTTAGCACAAATAACTGTTAAAAGTGATTAATCAGAGCTCATAGCAATTTTGGGTGTATTTTTTACTTTATTATTGGCACATAGCAGAACCAATTTGATCTTGTATGCTCAGTATCAGATCAGTAGCTGATCAACACTCCAGATGCAAGTTTTTCAGCATCTGTTATTTGATTTTTTGTTTTATTAGGTCCATTACTTTACTCTACACTGAAAATGAAGATAGCAAACATATAATTGTGATGCGTGTTGATGCTAGCTTGTTTTTGTTTTTCACATGGTCCGAAGCAGCATTTACAAGCATCAGCCTCAACAACAGCTGCATGGATATGGGCGTGGTATTTGCGTTTCAAAATAACATTCATGCTTTTCTTTTTGTGGTGATGTAGTGTAGTAGCAGCTGCAAGATACATAGGTTTTAAAAACAAAGTTATATTTTCGGTTATAGTTTCTCATGAAATTGGGGATGATTCAGTAAATATTGCGTTCATATTACATGCAAAAATTATATGTCTCACTTCAAAACAGGTTGAATTACAATAACAATTTTATGCAAGAAATTAACGTTCTTGCTGAATAATTATGATAGATTTGTCAATGCTTTATGTTTCATAGCTGGTTACAACTTTAAACATTTTAATATATTTTTTTTATTAGGTTAATTGATATTAATAATATGATAAGAATTTTTCTCTCCCAAATACAGTAGTCAAAAACACAGGATTTGTCAATGCATTAACAAAGTGTAAATAGCCACTTTTTAATTAATGTCTTTCAGTGATGAGGAAAACTGACAATTTACATAGTTCTTTAATACAACTACATGTATGCCATAAAATGTATGGATAGATCTTTCATATTATTTTGTGTATTTTGTTTCTACATAAAATCTTGCTAAAATGTACATCAAATACAAACGGGTGATGAGCCATTTTGTTTTCAACAGTACCTCTTTGTTTGGTGAATTGTTTTGAATCACACATGACTAATGTCATTTATGATGTTGCAGTAACAGTAAGCCATAAAATGTTATCATAAGATGAAAAAAGAAAACATATGCATGTAACAGAATTATATGATTTTTGGTAAAAGCAAACAGGCCTCATATTCTGTAAATAGAAATTATCCAACCTTAGTATGTTTTCCTGGGTTTAGGAGCAATGTCATAATATGAAATGAATCTATTGAACTTTCAAGGATTGTTTCTGGTTTGTTTAAGTATCTGATAATGATACACTCCTTTTGTTTATTGTTCAATAGCCTAAACCATCATAAAACAAGAAATGTCAAGAACAGTCTTTGAATAACAAAATGCCAAGGCCTGAGCACTCTTTCGTTTAGGGTATGGAAGCATTTGATATATGTCTTTGCCACATTCTTATGGCAATGAAAAATTCCAAATTGAAATCTTAATGAAATAGCTCCAAACTGGACAACAAAAACCACTCACTGCAGAGCTCAGTATTAGGAAAAAGAATTCTATTTGTCCCTGGTGCCACCTTACATGATTACCTTGATGCCACAGACTAACACAGGTTGCACCTCCTGGTCAACACTTAATTATCTGTCACTAGTAGTTTGGATATTCCATATTCACATCATCACTACTACAAAATTATTCGTGGTGTGGTATAATTTCTTATTCATAAAAGTTCATTACATGAAAAAAATGAGTCTCTCTTTCAATCACTTTCAGTTTTCAGTTTGCTCCAAGACAGTTTGGATCATCAGTCTGTTTCCCAGATGAAGTCTGTTTTCTACAGTAAAATATGAACATGGGCAGTGTGCAAGTGGGTATAAGTAGGGCCATAAATATAAGGTTACATTTTGCAGTTCAGGTTGCACTAGTGTAATATCTAAAAGCTGCATGGAACCACGGACTCAGTGACATGACATAATTTTTTTTGTATAAATATGTACACATGTGAAACAATTTGATTTGAAAATTACCTGCAGTACAGTAGGTAGTAGAAAAAATTCTGAAAGCTCTGTGTTTTGAAGTAACAGAATAATTTCAATTTTGCTCCGAATTCGTGAGCAAAAGATGTGCTATTTAGCTTTTTTAATGTCTATATATAAATACGGATTCACACAGACAATGACAGTTTTCTTAGCAGTCATGCATTTTTATGAAATCCAATTATGTTACATTCTCACACTAGCTCTGGTTTTGTTCGTTTCTGCGAAAGGAAAAAGATGTCATTCATGACATCTTCAATCATCAAAATTGTAGTTCTTGTGACAGTATACACAGAACAAATAAAATGCTTTTGTTATGACACACTGACATTTTATAAGTCTCCCCTTGTCAGAACACTCTTTGAAAAAATCATCGACTTTGAATTTTGTTAAAATAAGGTCAATGCATCAGCAGGTAACTTGAGGAGGAAAAATACTACAACACAAGCACCAAATGACAACTGCTACTGAACACATCTAACAGTAAACAATTGAAGATGATTGAAAGGTAATTCTGGTGTATAGTATGGATCTTACAGGAATCTGAATCAATTTAGAAATTGTATCAATGGTCGTTTTCCAACTTGTTTATATTTTACCTCCACAAGTGTACATGCTTCCGGTTTCATCAAGGGTGGATACAATTACAAATATTGTGATATTGTTTCATGATCTGGATTATATAGGTATTGAGTCGTTTTCTTTCAATGTATATGAGTTCAGATTATGCTTATGAACGCGTATATTCAAACATCCTTCGTGTCTTGTCACTTGGAAAAGCCTCAAGTTTGGCCACGCCCTTTTAGGTAAATTTTAGTTCTCAGGCATTTCGTTTTAAGGTATATAAATGTATTGAAGATTATATATTTATAAAGCTGAGAATTAGTACATTCCATACATAATTCATATGCCACGAAACTCTGACTCGCTAAATAATTATTGCAAGTTTTATTTGGAGATGTCATTATCCTGCACTCCTGTGGAATAGGTTCGACAGTAGCATTGAGAGGATCAAAGCATTGGCTTGTCTTGCTGAAGACACAGGTTCGATTCCCCACATGGGTACAGTGTGTGAAGCCCATTTCGGGTGTCCCCTGCCATGATATTGTTTGAATATTACTGACAGTGGCTTAAAGCCAAACTCACTCAGTCACTCTTTTGATAGATAAGGGGGACTGGTTGTTCTCTGGTGTTGATGTTTCAATCAGAGCTATCAAACCTTATTCAATAGGGATGGTTATATAAAGTGAGTGAATATGTTTTTACTCAACTTTTAGCAATATTCCAGCAACATCCTAATGGGGACACCAGATATAGGCTTCACAAGTTGTATCCATGTGGGTAGTTGAACACAGGGATTTGGTGTGATGAGCGAGTACTTTATCCACCAGGCTACTCCAACGCACCTGATTGTATAAAAGGATTATAACCATCATGTAAATTGTTACCTTGAATATCTGTGTATGGTAAGCTTGAATATCTGTTTGTGGTAAGCTTGAATATCTGTGTATGGTAAGCTTGAATATCTGTTTGTGGTAAGCTTGAATATCTGTGTATGGTACGCTTGAATATCTGTGTGTGGTAAGCTTGAATATCTGTGTGTGGTAAGCTTGAATATCTGTGTATGGTAAGCTTGAATATCTGTGTGTGGTAAGCTTGAATATCTGTGTGTGGTAAGCTTGAATATCTGTGTGTGGTAAGCTTGAATATCTGTGTGTGGTAAGCTTGAATATCTGTGTGTGGTAAGCTTGAATATCTGTGTATGGTACACTTGAATATCTGTGTATGGTGAGCTTGAATATCTGTGTATGGTAAGCTTGAATATCTGTGTGTGGTAAGCTTGAATATCTGTGTATGGTACGCTTGAATATCTGTGTATGGTACGCTTGAATATCTGTGTATGGTAAGCTTGAATATCTGTGTATGGTACGCTTGAATATCTGTTTGTGGTAAGCTTGAATATCTGTGTATGGTGAGCTTGAATATCTGTGTGTGGTAAGCTTGAATATCTGTGTATGGTACGCTTGAATATCTGTGTATGGTGAGCTTGAATATCTGTGTATGGTAAGCTTGAATATCTGTGTGTGGTAAGCTTGAATATCTGTGTATGGTAAGCTTGAATATCTGTGTATGGTACGCTTGAATATCTGTGTATGGTACGCTTGAATATCTGTGTGTGGTACGCTTGAATATCTGTGTATGGTAAGCTTGAATATCTGTGTATGGTAAGCTTGAATATCTCTGTATGGTAAGGACAGACAAATGATTCCAGTTAGTTAATTGTGAATATAATCCTATGTCATCAAAAGAGTAGACTAGTATCTGGTTTCCAAAATAAACATATTTCAAAGAAAAGGCAGTTTCTAAGTTTTATTCATGAGCTTGATATAAGTAGCTCAGAAACATTTTCTATTTTATGAAACTGTGGCAAACTCTCCTTGCCACGTGTTCTAGACTTCACTGGGCTGCATTGGGTTAATTTGTTTCAGGGTCTGTATAATGGACTGTCAAAGGGTGCATGTCACCATGTACAGTTGCAGACCTTGTGCTGCAAGGGTGCAGTGGGGAAGCCAAGTGGTTAAGGTATTTGCTCATTACTTTGAAGGCCTGGGTTCGATTTCCCACATGGGAACAATGTATGAAGCCCATTTCTGGTGTCCCCCGCCATGATATTGCTGAAATATTGCTAAAATTGGCATAAATCTCACTCACTCATTCACTTATGATGCAAGACTTATGGTGCTGGGTTCGAATCCAGGTTTACCTGGTGATGGTTTTGTGTTTGTCAGCTTCCATCCTTAAGGGTATCACAGAAGTGTCAGTTAATGTGAGACCATGGTTTTTTGCCCCACATTAAAGTGATACTCCACAATATAACTGGAATATTGTATAACCTGGGTGTTTAAACATACATGTGAAAATATTTAAGGAAAATTTGAAATCAAGTTGGGAAGTGTCAACGTACTTGGAAAGTACCAAGTAACTGACTTCTAACTGATTCACTTTCCTTGCAGAACAACAATTTCTGAGAGTTGTTAGACTTGATTAACGCTTGTGACTGTACATGATTATCAGGTGACTTTACACAAGGTGGATGGACATACGTGACGTAGATGGTCAGTTTCCCAAGAAAAGGGGACTGCATGACATCTGAAATGGTTTGATTAAGTACCCTCTGACATCTACCATTTCAGTGTTAAAAGCAGTGTTAGGTGAACTCTTTCTCCCTGTTAGTTGTAGTTTAGCTGAAAATATGTTGCCAGGAAACGAAGTAAAAGTTGGTTATTAAGTCTGACAAGTAATAAAGTATGCAACATAATCCCAGGAAATATGTTTATAAAACAAAGCAACTTTTAAAAGATGACAGATGAATAAAACATAAGGAAAAAAACAACTACAAAATGAATGAACCATTTTAAAAATAATAATGTTTTACAGCAAACCTTTGTGATATTTGCCTACGAGGCAGACTTCTGCCTGAGCTGTACAACAAGTGTGTATATGAGTAGATCTTACAACGTACCAGCTGTACCCAGTTGTCATTAGTTACCACAGTAGTGTTCCTGTATTGTAACAGTGAGGCTTCCACAAGGAGACATTTTGCTTTCAGACCTAGTTATTTTACCAAAACCTGTCTTTACATATATATTAAATTATAAATATGTTCAAGACAAAAGATGTGAACAGAAATCATGAGAATCATTCCCGCTATCTTGTTACATACAAGTATACCATTGTGTATATAACAGCTTGTACTGTGCATGATCGTACGATTTTTCAAATACAGGTGTATAGAAAAAAAAAAAACTTCGAAATTTAACTCATTTGTATGCACACGTGACGTTTAAGATATATTACAGCATTAAAATTCCCATTGAATTAGGCCCACCATCTAATTTACTCATTAGAAACCCAGTCGCTTGTGGCATTGTAAAAAACTCCCTTTGAGTATATTGTTTACAATAAAAAATGCATCGCATGCACCACTAGGTGCATTTCGGGTTTGATTATCCATGCAAGGGAGACATTGTACTGAAATCCTTTCTATTTGCAGTGACCTTATTTTTTCCAAACCCAAGCCTAACCCACGTGACTCTAGCAACCATACTTGCATTGCAGTGCAGGCCTCGATGATAATGTTTGATTTCTGTGGGATCTAGCAACTTGAGTTGCCACATCCAGCCTTATTTAATGTCTGAGCTAGTCACCGAATGACAGATATTTTACAAAGGTGAGTGATGTAGCTGGTGGCGGGTAGGGCTGGCTGTGTGAGCCGCCTGCCTGCCGGACTGCCTGCCTGCTGGCCTGCCTGCTGACAGACCTATAGCATGGGACTCCAGTGAGTAACTGGAGCAAACATTCCTCCAGTGTTGACGTAACATGCAGCAAGCTTTCTTTGTCAGCCCACTGCCTCACACCAGCCATTGGGCTAGCTAGCTTAATCACTCAAGTATTTCCAGACAGGAATCTACCAAGCCGGCCACCATTTGGGTGAGATAAACTCCTAGCTGCTTGTTGTGCAAGATGGGGAAATCAGCCATTTTGTTTTTTGTGTTGCAGTATTATATAATATGTCGCGCCTGTAATCAGTTGTCCTTGACCTTCACTGACATCCATGTTGTATGTGTAGCTGTCTGGTGCTTCTCAGGACTCACTTGTGGTCGCTAGGTGCTTCACATTGTATAGAATAGTGAGGGAGGTGTATACAGGGACATATTGTGCTGTATATACCAGACAGGTTATGTGAGATTGGGTGATTTTCAAGTCAGACGAGAACCTGCTTTCATACAATGGTGGCTGCAGTAGACATGCAGCCAGGGTTCACTGCACTCGTCTGCTGTGGTTGCATGTCCGACCTCTCTCTGTACTCAACACACGATCTGTTGTAGGCCTTCAATCAGGACCATCAGACTCCTTCTGTGGAGACATAATCTTCTGTATATCAAAGCCCTTTAAACAGATATTGCCTGATGCATTCAAAATGGGATTAGAAATGATCTTATTGAGTTTCCAGACAGTGTGCAGACTGAAAATGTTTATTTATTAATCTTCGTTCATATTGCTTTCAATGGTGGGAAAGGGACACTATAAATCAAGTGCTTTTATTGTCGTTGTCGTCTGCCCACTTGGAGGGTATCGATGCAGTAGAAGATATATTTAGGGTTGTCCATTACCCGGAGACTGTCTGGTGACTGGCTTAAGGATAAGGCATACACAAGGGTCAGTGAGCATTTCCAGTGTATTGTGCTTCGGTGTCTAGGAAGTGAAGGGTCAGACCAATGGCCAGGCAGTTGGTGCTCCTGCCCTAATACTCGGAAACAAACATAGACCTGCTTTTCATAACATCTTATTGCAACTACTAAAGGTGATTATTCCTCATTGCTCAGTTTCCTTTGTTTAAGATCCATGTCTTTTGTTCTAATGATTTTAGATTGAATAATAATGGTGTATTGAAACTGTAATTTTCAGTAAATTCTAGGAAGGATCTAGCTGTTAAAGAATGAGATTAATGTTCTTCTGGATTGCATAGTTATTGATGAATGTCTGTAATGTTTTCTATATTTTGTCATTTGTCATCTAGATGAAGGGAGTTCAGAATGTGTCTTCTTTGTAAATCAGTATGGTGTAATACATGGTGAGGTTAACTGAATTACGTTAACACTTGTATGGTCACCATTACAGTGTATGGTGTATAGAGACCTATGAGAATTGGGCGTGTAATGTTATGTCCATATTGATGTAAATATGTCAATTGCTGATTATTTTTATAACATAAAAAGCAATGTAGAGAAGTACAGAGAGCAATATTTAATGGTGATCCTTATGCATTTTTTAGCCATACTTAAGTGCTGTTTTATTACAGCACAGGGAAGGATGTTAGATAACATCTTGACAACAATTCACACCCCAGCGTGGGGGACATTTTAATGTCCCCATGTTGTACTTACTCCCACAGGAAGGGAGGAACAGCATGGTGGGGGTTGTCAGGTAATGGGGAGGGGCAGGGGGTGGTATCAGTTAAAGCAGGATATGGTGATTATGCAGGACAGTTGAAGTTATGATATGCCTGAAATACTGCCAGTGTGAATTTAAATTCTCACTCACTCACTCATAAATGGGAGGGAAACATACCCAGTAAGTGGGTTGGTCTCAGTTAAGTAAACAGTTGAGGTTATGAAAGGTGCTTGAGATAGGTGTAACCTCAGGGAGGGACGAGTCAGTATTTACTGGATGGGGGTGGGGGATGATAAGGTAGCTATTGCTTCTCCTCCATCTGAAGTCTGGTGATGGTGGTGGTGGTCAAGGTTTAACAAGAAGGGGTACTGATGAAAGAAGGTGAGAGAATACAGTGGGGTGGGGGTTGACTGCTTGTGCAGGGAGGGTATTGTGGGGATTTAGAAGAGGGAAAAAAGGGGACAGTGTTACCTCAGGTTAGGATTCCCTGTGAAAGAGGACTAGTCTCACCACAAACAGAAACCGAATTAACTCAGGAGGTGGGTAGTAGTAGTTTAGATAATGACAGCTAGACCTCAGTGTGGTACCAGTTGAATCACCCTCTCTCCTCTGTCAATACAGCCAGCTCCAGTTATGCAATTCCTGACACTGAACCAAGCAGTGCCCTGTGATCAGTCAAGGAGAAAGGTCATTCCCTGCCCAGTAAAGGTCATGAGGTCAGTGGTGAGGTAATAGTGGCCATCATTGTGGTGTGTAACGCCATGGCCACCTGTTGTCAGGATATGTGATCAGCTGATGGTTTGCATTTGTGGAAGGGATTTCTTGTTCACTTCATTGTGGAAGGGATTGCTTGTTCACTGAGAGAGCGATCTAGAGCTTTTTGGGTAAGATACATTGATGTGATCTGTGATGCTGAAAAGAGCCTGAACAGACTTGTGATGGTGAAGTCACTTGTTTCCTCTTTGTGCCAGTGCCATGGTGACCTGCACATGTCTTTGTCCCCATGTGCCTCATTGTGTTAGACTTGTTGTCATAGCTATAGATGATGTGAAACAGTTTTCATAGATAGAGACTGTGTGTTGCAGTTATCTTGATCGACACAGACTGTGTGATACAACAGATTTCATAGCGAGAGACTATGTGATACAACAGATTTCATAGCTAGCGACTGTGTGATAACAGCTGTCATGATAGCATGAGACTATGTGATACAGAAGTCTTCATATGAGATTGTGTGCAATTGTTATTGTCATAGCTAGAAATAGTGTGTTACAGTAGTCTTGATAGACAGAGACTATCTGATACAACTGTTGTCACAGCTAGAAATAGTGTGTTACAGTAGTCTTGATAGACAGAGACTATCTGATACAATTGTTGTCACAGCTAGAAATAGTGTGTTACAGTAGTCTTGATAGACAGAGACTATCTGATACAATTGTTGTCACAGCTAGAAATAGTGTGTTACAGTAGTCTTGATAGACAGAGACTATCTGATACAACTGTTGTCACAGCTAGAAATAGTGTGTTACAGTAGTCTTGATAGACAGAGACTATCTGATACAACTGTTGTCACAGCTAGAAATAGTGTGTTACAGTAGTCTTGATAGACAGAGACTATCTGATACAACTGTTGTCACAGCTAGAAATAGTGTGTTACAGTAGTCTTGATAGACAGAGACTATCTGATACAATTGTTGTCACAGCTAGAAATAGTGTGTTACAGTAGTCTTGATAGACAGAGACTATCTTATACAATTGTTATCACAGCTAGAAATAGTGTGTTACAGTAGTCTTGTTAGACAGAGACTATCTGATACAACTGTTGTCACAGCTAGAAATAGTGTTTTACAGTAGTCTTGATAGACAGAGACTATCTGATACAATTGTTGTCACAGCTAGAAATAGTGTGTTACAGTAGTCTTGTTAGACAGAGACTATCTGATACAACTGTTGTCACAGCTAGAAATAGTGTGTTACAGTAGTCTTGATAGACAGAGACTATCTTATACAATTGTTATCACAGCTAGAAATAGTGTGTTACAGTAGTCTTGTTAGACAGAGACTATCTGATACAACTGTTGTCACAGCTAGAAATAGTGTTTTACAGTAGTCTTGATAGACAGAGACTATCTGATACAATTGTTGTCACAGCTAGAAATAGTGTTTTACAGTAGTCTTGATAGACAGAGACTATCTGATACAATTGTTGTCACAGCTAGAAATAGTGTGTTACAGTAGTCTTGTTAGACAGAGACTATCTGATACAACTGTTGTCACAGCTAGAAATAGTGTGTTACAGTAGTCTTGATAGACAGAGACTATCTGATACAATTGTTGTCACAGCTAGAAATAGTGTGTTACAGTAGTCTTGATAGACAGAGACTATCTTATACAATTGTTATCACAGCTAGAAATAGTGTGTTACAGTAGTCTTGTTAGACAGAGACTATCTGATACAACTGTTGTCACAGCTAGAAATAGTGTGTTACAGTAGTCTTGATAGACAGAGACTATCTGATACAATTGTTGTCACAGCTAGAAATAGTGTGTTACAGTAGTCTTGATAGACAGAGACTATCTGATACAATTGTTGTCACAGCTAGAAATAGTGTGTTACAGTAGTCTTGATAGACAGAGACTATCTTATACAATTGTTGTCACAGCTAGAAATAGTGTGTTACAGTAGTCTTGATAGACAGAGACTATCTGATACAATTGTTGTCACAGCTAGAAATAGTGTGTTACAGTAGTCTTGATAGACAGAGACTATCTGATACAATTGTTGTCACAGCTAGAAATAGTGTTTTACAGTAGTCTTGATAGACAGAGACTATCTTATACAATTGTTGTCACAGCTAGAAATAGTGTGTTACAGTAGTCTTGTTAGACAGAGACTATCTGATACAACTGTTGTCACAGCTAGAAATAGTGTTTTACAGTAGTCTTGATAGACAGAGACTATCTGATACAACTGTTGTCACAGCTAGAAATAGTGTGTTACAGTAGTCTTGATAGACAGAGACTATCTTATACAATTGTTATCACAGCTAGAAATAGTGTGTTACAGTAGTCTTGTTAGACAGAGACTATCTGATACAACTGTTGTCACAGCTAGAAATAGTGTTTTACAGTAGTCTTGATAGACAGAGACTATCTGATACAATTGTTGTCACAGCTAGAAATAGTGTTTTACAGTAGTCTTGATAGACAGAGACTATCTGATACAATTGTTGTCACAGCTAGAAATAGTGTGTTACAGTAGTCTTGTTAGACAGAGACTATCTGATACAACTGTTGTCACAGCTAGAAATAGTGTGTTACAGTAGTCTTGATAGACAGAGACTATCTGATACAATTGTTGTCACAGCTAGAAATAGTGTGTTACAGTAGTCTTGATAGACAGAGACTATCTTATACAATTGTTATCACAGCTAGAAATAGTGTGTTACAGTAGTCTTGTTAGACAGAGACTATCTGATACAACTGTTGTCACAGCTAGAAATAGTGTTTTACAGTAGTCTTGATAGACAGAGACTATCTGATACAACTGTTGTCACAGCTAGAAATAGTGTGTTACAGTAGTCTTGATAGACAGAGACTATCTGATACAACTGTTGTCACAGCTAGAAATAGTGTTTTACAGTAGTCTTGATAGACAGAGACTATCTGATACAATTGTTGTCACAGCTAGAAATAGTGTGTTACAGTAGTCTTGATAGACAGAGACTATCTGATACAACTGTTGTCACAGCTAGAAATAGTGTGTTACAGTAGTCTTGATAGACAGAGACTATCTGATACAATTGTTGTCACAGCTAGAAATAGTGTGTTACAGTAGTCTTGATAGACAGAGACTATCTGATACAACTGTTGTCACAGCTAGAAATAGTGTGTTACAGTAGTCTTGTTAGACAGAGACTATCTGATACAACTGTTGTCACAGCTAGAAATAGTGTTTTACAGTAGTCTTGATAGACAGAGACTATCTGATACAATTGTTGTCACAGCTAGAAATAGTGTGTTACAGTAGTCTTGATAGACAGAGACTATCTGATACAATTGTTGTCACAGCTAGAAATAGTGTGTTACAGTAGTCTTGATAGACAGAGACTATCTGATACAATTGTTGTCACAGCTAGAAATAGTGTGTTACAGTAGTCTTGATAGACAGAGACTATCTGATACAACTGTTGTCACAGCTAGAAATAGTGTGTTACAGTAGTCTTGTTAGACAGAGACTATCTGATACAACTGTTGTCACAGCTAGAAATAGTGTTTTACAGTAGTCTTGATAGACAGAGACTATCTGATACAATTGTTGTCACAGCTAGAAATAGTGTGTTACAGTAGTCTTGATAGACAGAGACTATCTGATACAATTGTTGTCACAGCTAGAAATAGTGTGTTACAGTAGTCTTGTTAGACAGAGACTATCTGATACAACTGTTGTCACAGCTAGAAATAGTGTGTTACAGTAGTCTTGATAGACAGAGACTATCTGATACAACTGTTGTCACAGCTAGAAATAGTGTGTTACAGTAGTCTTGATAGACAGAGACTATCTGATACAACTGTTGTCACAGCTAGAAATAGTGTGTTACAGTAGTCTTGATAGACAGAGACTATCTGATACAATTGTTGTCACAGCTAGAAATAGTGTGTTACAGTAGTCTTGATAGACAGAGACTATCTGATACAACTGTTGTCACAGCTAGAAATAGTGTGTTACAGTAGTCTTGATAGACAGAGACTATCTGATACAATTGTTGTCACAGCTAGAAATAGTGTGTTACAGTAGTCTTGATAGACAGAGACTATCTGATACAACTGTTATCACAGCTAGAAACTGTATGATACACAAGTTTGGTAACTAGAGACTATGAGTTACAGTATTCTAGATAGCTACATTCTGTTTGATAAAACAATTTTAATAGCTGGAGACTGTGTGATACAACAGTTTTCATAGCTAGAGACTATATGTTACAGTTGTTGTCAGATTATAGCACTGTCTTAGTAACAAGGAGATGGTAGAAAGTTATATCACTGTGTTTTGAACATGTGCATTGTAACAAAGTTTTAACTGACGCCCATATAGCAGGGAGATATTAGAAAGTTATACTGATCTGTGTAGAAGTGTTATCCTAGTGTTCCTGCACATTGTTTAAAGTTATAAGACTGTTTAGTCCTGAGAGGCAATGACATATGATGCAGTTTTCTCCTAAGCTCCATCATTCCATAGCGTCAAAACACAACACAGTTTTGGGGAATATACTTGTGAATGTTGCACTGCAACCAAATGTGATGAAGTTCTTTAACATAATTTTGTGCTGTGAATTCATTAACCAAATTCTGTAATTGTTCTACAGTGTTGCATGTTGCTCCAGATGTACTGATTTGGTACATCCTGATCGTGTACAAATATTCATGATGTAGCTACTGTACTGCTTAGCATCCAGGCCAAGTACATGTACTTATGTGGCTCTTATCGCTAACCCATGAGTCAAAGTTTCATAAACACTTTTATGTCCCTAAATGTCATCTGATGGAGGATCATGAAACCGGTCTAGTCTGTAGATTATAAACAGTAATTATGTCTTCCCGCCAGGCTCATCAATTAGGTACGATGCCTGGGTCTAGTCAGTCACAGACTGCTTCATTAGTGTACTGTGTGAAATTGGATAGCTGTCTGCTTAAACGAGAGTGACTAGTGGTTGTCTCATTGCAATAGATCCTTGTACTTGAGTATGCAAACATGAAAAATGATTTCCACATAGTGACCTAGCAAGTAATTACCACCCTCAGTCTAGCGTACAGGAGATATGGTTTGTCATCATTATAATATGTCATGTCAGTAGTCATTATTTCGTTGGACTATGTTGTTTTGTTGTTGTTTAAAGATGCTTTCAGCAATATTCCAGGTATGTGACGAGACTCAGTAAACAGTTGAATCTGGGCTAGTTAATCAGTGCATTTGGGATTGTGATAACATGCTGCCTGTGATGATCCGGGGTAGAATAGGCCTTCAGCAACATATGCTTGTCACAGAAGGCAGCTATGTAGTAAGGGCCAACTAACGGGATCAGGTGGTCAGACTCGATGACTTGGTTGACTTGTCATTGGTTCCCAGTTGTGAAGATTGATGCTTATACTGTTGATCACTGGATTCTCTTGTTCAGACACAATTATTTACAGGCAGCCACCATTTAGGTGGAATATTGAGGCGTAAAACTAAACTCACTCACTATGATGACGTGCGTTGATTAAGTTCGTGAGTCTGACCACCCAATCCTGTTACCACGTAAGGATGGGTTGCTGATGAGGAGTGCTAACTCTGATCTTCAAAGGTAGTATATTAATTCTGTGACTGTGCATTAATGGTAACAGGTTAGATTTCAGGTGTTGTGACCTTGTGGTGGAGCCCGCATTGTGTTGAGTAGAAGTATATTGCTTCTTGCAGTGTCAGACAGATGTGTTCAATGCTGTAGAATCTGTCTTGTGATGCCAGAGAGATATGTTTTATGTTGTAGAATGGTTCTTTTGATATCAGAGGTATGTTCTATACTGTACACTGCTTCTTGTGATGTCAGAGATATGTTCTATGGTATATCATGCTTCTTGTGATGTCAGACAGATGTGTTCTATGCTGTAGAATGCTTGTGATGTCAGATAGGTGTGTTCTATCTTGTAAAATGGTTCTTGTGATGTCTGAGTGATGTGTTCTATCTTGTAAAATGGTTCTGGTGATGTCAGACAGATGTGGTCTAAGCTGTTTTCTGTGTTATAGTTGTAACTGTTTATGTCAATAACATTCTATGCAGTCTTTATGAACTTGATGTCGGTTGTTGCTATATATTGATTTATTGACACAGAGTTATTTAATATCTGCAAGGAGTGGTACTCTGAAAACAAAGAAGATATTGTGTTCACAGCCATGTGAACCTACAGTTGCCTCAGTCAGTCATCCTTTGGTTGCACTGAGCAGTCAGTTAATAGAGTCACTTGTCCTTAGTTTGCACCGAGCAGTCAGTTAAGAGAGTCACTTGTCCTTACTTTGCACTGAGCAGTCAGTTAAGAGAGTCCCTTGTCCTTAGTTTGCACTGGGTACTCAATTAAGGGGGTCCCTTGTCCTAAGTTTGGACCAAGTAAAGTTTCGGGAGTCACTCACCTCGCACAGCCTCAAAAAAACATGATAATGCTTGGATGGATCAATATAAGATATTTCTTACAGAAAACAAAAAGGTTCTCTTGCTTGTAAAATGAAATGTTGCCTAGATTTATAGTTTGTGAGAAAAGCCATTGAATACAAATTTTCATGATTGTATGTATATATTGGACAAAAAATAGTTGGGGATATATGTAAATCTTGAAATTATGAATAATGATCTATCTACTCACTGACACACTGATAAAATATCAATCATAAAAATACCAATATCCCAAACTTATTTTGTCCAGTGTATGTTATTTTGAAAGTAACAAATTGACCCACGTAAGGTCAGTAACTGAGGAAATGTAGACTTCATTTAAGGCAATAGCATTGCACAGAGCGCAGTTGGGAAAATAATGTGGTGCAGGGATTGTGAGACAGACTACATGGTTCTAAGTGAGTGCATTTGTACTGAATTTCATGTTTTAATGTGTTTGTGGATTGAGGGAGAGTTTAAACAAGAGTGATGTCGCCGACAATTGAATTCCTTCCTTAATGTTTTCAAGCTTCTGATATAGGCTGCCTGGTTTCACATTTGTCAAAAGTGATGTGATAGGATGAATGTTTCTCTCTTTTATTGACCTCGTTGCTAGTGTTAAAACTTTGGACTGTAATGATTCATTCATCACAGTGGTTCATTGTCAACACATCAAGGACATAATATCAATGTGCTGCCCTACTTTGTCAATAGTATTGATGTAATAACTTGTAAACGATGTACTGGATGGTAATCCATTGTGCCAGATCCACAATATACCTTGCTTGAAGAGACACAGGGGAGGATCCTTTCAGAAGAGGATCTCTGAATCCATCGTTAGATTTACCAGCATCTTAGTAAAGCGAAGGAATATTGCTATAGTGTGACGCAGATGTATACAAAAAGAAGTGGTTTAGACTGTTACTTCATTGTGCTCTACCCACAAAAGTTAATGGGCATATATTTTAAGGTCTCAGTGGTCTTGTCAATAGAAAACTCAGGACTCAATAGTCCAACCAACAGAAGATACAGAACCATCAAGAAAGGGAACAGGTCTCAATGGTCCTGACACAGGAATCAATAGTCCAACCAATAGAAGATACAGAACTTAATAGTTCCATAAAAAGACAACACAGGTCTCAATGGCCCTGTCAGTAGAGGACACAGGAATCAATAGTCCAACCAATAGAAGATACAGAACTTAATAGTTCCATAAAAAGAGGACACAGGTCTCAATGGTCCTGTCAATAGAAGATGCACTATTTCATAGTCTTGTAGGTCGAGGATGTCAGTTTCATGGTCCCATGAAAGAATATTCTAACCTTATCCTTAATGGATGATTTAGGAAAACCTGTGTGTTGCATCCTGAATGGATGTTTAAGGAATATGCATAGCATAGCTGGGGGTGTGGGTCAGAAGGTTAGTGGAGCAGTATGTGACAAACATTTTCTTTGTCTTGTGTGTGATTCTCTGCATTTGCACAGTTCCTGTTTCTCTCATGTATTTTTAATTCTTGCCCTTTAAATACTATTATCTATGTGGAGTGTGGTGGGTCATATTAACAAACACAATGAAATCAAATCACTAACTGCTGCATTGTGGGATTCACATGCATGTCACCTTATCCCACCATAATTTTTCTTTCCTGAGAATCCTAAATGATAGATGAATGTGAACAATGGCTGAATGGTTTGTCAGATGTGAAGTGGTTTGATGAATTGACAGGTTGCCATTTTACTTTCCTTCCATAGCTGTTTCTTTTTGTTCTGATATATGCTTTGTCATAATCTGACCATCTTTGGTGGATATATCACATATCTCACCAGAGTGCCATGGTGTACGCATCATATGTTTGACCAGTTCTCTTTTGTGTCTGACAAGTTTCTGTTTTGTTGCAGGGAGTGCAGTGGCACCAAGTCTCCTAAGGAAGAAGGGCGGATGGTGTCGCCAGGTGCATGCATACCGGTGCAGGTGCAGCATGCGCAGAGCATGTTGCCTGCCGGTGCACACCCACAGGCGCCGACGTCCACCACAACAGATGGGCTGGACCCAGAGAAAAAGTTTCTGCCACCCATTGATCCCCGCACCAACCTTGTTCAGGCACCACACCCTAAACAGGAGATGCCTTCAGGTACATAGAACTGTAGGGATGCAAACTTGGTCAGTCCTTAAAGTTGATAGTGCAGGCCAAGTATACATCTAGGGAAGTAGTTCTCGGTGACAAGGTGCGTTTGAAAGCTATATTTAGTTGCTTCACATTTGCTTCAAACTGAGCTGATAAAAACTAATGAGCAATGTAAACCTTCTGAACACTTTGTTTATAATGTATAATCTGCTACTGTAATGTATAATAATATAATGTAATAATATAAGAGTGGTCATTCTGTTTTAATGTATAACCCGCTACAAGAGTAGTCATTCTGTTGTAGTGTATAATCCGCTACAAGAGTAGTCAAACTATCATAATATATAATCCACTTGAAGAGTAGTCATTCTGTTATAATGTATAATCTGCAACAAGAGTAGTCATTCTGCTATAGTGTATAACCCACTACAAGAGTAGTTATTCTGTTATAATGTATAATCTGCTACAAGAGTAGTCATTCTGCTATAGTGTATAACCCACTACAAGAGTAGTCATTTTGTTATAATGTAGAATACACTACAAGAGTAGTTATTTTGTTATAATGTAGAATACACTACAAGAGTAGTTATTTTGTTATAATGTAGAATACACTACAAGAGTAGTTATTCTGTTATAATGCATAATCTGCTACAAGAGTAGTCAATCTATCATAATATATAATCCACTGGAAGGGTACTCATTCTGTTATAATGTAGAATCCGCTACAAGAGTACTCATTTTATCCACAATGTTATATTAACCAACACATCAGTGGACAGACATAGACTCTGAAATACTTGAACAGAGGGCCAGACAGGTAGAGATGGTTTACTACTTCACCAGAGAGGTAGACGGGACGATATAGCAAATTACTTCAACAGAAGGGTAGATAGGTAGAGATAGTAAACTACTTCAACAGCGGGGTAGACAGGTAGCAATGGTAGACTTCTTCAACAGAGGGGTAGATGGGTAGAGATAGTTGACTACTTCATCAGAGGGGTATTCACTAGATAGAGGTATGTGTATATATTGTGTGCTTGTAACACAGTGTACTGTCTTTTTTAGATAGACTGATACCGATCAATTGTAATCCAACACAAATACTAACCATAAAAGAATCAAACCAATGCAGAGTGAGATAAAACAACAGACCAACTCTGGGTGCAGTGGCAACTAAAGGAACAGCACAAAAAGTGAGATGGATGTGCCAGACGCATGTGACTGCTGCCGATTGACAAAGGGAGAGAAAATGAAATTTGCTCACAATGTAAAGTCTATAATTTATAAAATTCTATGATTTCTGCAAGGATGAAAATCATTTCGCCAGCTCAGAGAAATTGTTGAGAACCTGTGACCACATGTGCATGTTGCTTTTGGTGCTGTTGCCACACTGCCCTAGCAACAAACTGGGAAAACGCACAAATAAATGCTGTCAGTTTGTGAAACAACCTTTTTCTATGACTCAAATTGTGCCTTTTTTTCTTCTAGAGTTGGTCTGATGTTTTTGTTGCATTCCATGTTGGTTTTTGAGTCTTTTATGTCTATTGGTTTTTGTGTTATATTGCAATCTCAAACAGACTGTACACATTTTTGAACTGAGAGAAACCTGGTGATGTTTGTATGTTAGGGGCAGTCCACTCTTTTGCTACATGCGATGATGAAACCTATCACATGGTGTCTATGGCTTCGTATTTGGGCTCAATAAACACGGATTAACAGTCTTGTGAATGCATGCACTGCTCTCCTTGTGCCCATTCAGTGAGGTCAAGTGTTAAGGCAAGATTTTTGTGGCATTCGGTTAGCTCACAGGGTGAACAGGTATGAATAGCCATTATATATTCAACATTTTTATCAAATAGATTCAGATGGCTTGTACATCCTTTGAAGGGTGAGGCCTGTGGAGTATTTTGTATATTGGACACATAATACTTGGTAGGACGATATTCTTGTGCATACATAAAACTCTACATCATGACTGATAGTGGACATCCAGGAATGATTGTATCTATATACTTTGCATAGGAAAACTGTAGGAGACTGTGAAATTGTTAGTTTCTTGTTATTCTTGTGACACATTGTATTTGGAATTACAGGAATGGGACATGTTGCATGCGTATAAACTATGCATATGACATGTTAGTTGATCATATGGCTGGTTACACTGTATGTGGGTTATCTGGGGTTGGTTAGTATACATGTGTCACATTAGGTGAGCATGTGGTTGGTTTTCCTATACATGTGTCGTATTAGGTGATCATGTGGTTGGTTATGCTATATATGTGTCATATTAGGTGATCATGTGGTTGGTTTTCCTATACATGTGTCATATTAGGTGATCATATGGTTGGTTGTATTATACATGTGTCATATTAGGTGATCATGTGGTTGGTTTTCCTATACATGTGTCATATTAGGTGAACATATGGTTGGTTGTATTATACATGTGTCATATTAGGTGAACATATTGTGATTATACTATGTGTGGGCAATATTTGGAGATAGAAATTCTCAAGGTTATGTATATTCTCTTTGTTTGAAATCAGGAATGTACTGACATACACACATTCAGAGTGACTTTATTGCAGCGTATTTCTTATATGCATATGTTAAACGAGTTGCTCCTAAAGTGTAACAGTGAAGAGAGTTTCCTCTGGGTTTCCTGTGCGGGGTCCCCGTATGAAAATTTGAGGTCAGCTTGATGGAGGTCTTTGGTTTTGGTGAATGTATAGAGATCACTACTATCAGAGTTTGGAATAAATTAGAATTCTTGATAAATATCAGCTTGCTGGTTTGTTGTTTTGCATATATAATGTCCTTGGTATGCAGAGCAGGAAGTAGCACATTATAGCTAAGCATTAGTCATGTGGTTGAAGAAGGATGACAAATCGCTGGTTTATGAAGGTTGACAAACATGGTTCAGAATATGCATTGTATGCAACTTAGAATATGGAATCTGTAGTCTCCCATTTGCACTGTATGCAACTTAGAATATGGAATCTGTAGTCTCCCATTTGAAAGAAAGCCATTCTGGTCTCAAACTAGCACTTAGGCCCAGACATAAGTTATCTTGTTGTAAATATATGTATATCTATGTATGTCTGATGGCCTCGGGACAACATTTACTGTCTGGAGATTCGCCATATGCATTGTAATTCTAGACCAGACTCATTTTTATTTATTGTATATTGTCTAGGAAAGGCTTGTCCCTCAGAGATCAGATGTCATGTTGACTGTTTCTGAAATACCATGATCATAAACATCCTGAGGATTGTGTCCTGAAAAGATTTACATGCATCCAGAGTATTGTGTCATAGAGATTTACATATGCTTAAAGTATTGAGCCCTGAATAGATGTGGAACCATCCTGATCATTGTGTCGTAAAGTGACTTCCATACATCCTGAGTATTGTGTCCTGAAGGGATTTACATACAAACAGAATATTGTGTCCTGAAAATATTTGTATACAAATAGAATATTCCATCCTGAAGTGATTTACATGTAATCAGACTTCTGTGTTCTGAAGAGATTTGCATACATCCAGCTGTAGTGTTATGATATGTCCTCTTGTACAATTGTCATTGTATCCGATTGTATGTAATTATACAGTTGTTGATGGCTGTGTGCAGTATATTCTCCAGTAATTAACTGTGTGTGTTCTTGTGCTGCAGTGAGTGGGACATCCACCAAGTTGTGCCAGGTGTGTAATGACAATGCATCCGGCTTCCACTACGGTGTCTGGTCCTGCGAAGGCTGTAAGGCTTTCTTCAAACGAAGCATACAAGGTAAACATCAAGGCATTTAGTATTCTAACCTCTTTACTGGTCTGCTCCTGGAGGGTTCCGGCTCAGAAGTGGTCCCAAGCATTCTATGCCAGTTGTAAGATGTGACATTTTGGACTGTTGTCCGGCAACCTTGTTAATTGAATTTCTGGTATTTAGGGTTCCTCGTCATGTTTCCGGAACTCCCTGACACACAGGGGTTGAGACGGACTGACACAAAGGATTTGGCGTCTCCCTGACACACAGGGTTGAGACATCCCTGATAACCCAGATGTTAAGGCCTGCCTGATACACCTGCTAGGAATGTGGCCTACCAATCTTTGGTGTTGCAGCTGAGATGCAGAGAATATATAATAGAATTGATGTTGAGACTGTAAGATGATTATCAACTCTGTTTTGTTTATGTTGCAGGTCCCGTGGACTATGTATGTCCAGCAACTAACAACTGTACAATTGACAAACATCGTCGGAAGAGCTGCCAGGCATGCCGTCTCCGCAAATGTTATGAAGTTGGCATGAACAAAGGTATGAAAAGCCTTTACTACTGCAAACCTTTATACTCTATAGATTTACATAACTGGGGCAGACTTGACCATTAATTCAAGGTTCTGCATCTTGAAACAGTGTAGTGTTTGAGGTTTAACTAGTACTTAGTAATGGTTGAAGACACACTGAAAGGCTCAATGTTGTACATTGGTTGAGGCCTTGCTTTAGCACCCTGATTGAGGCCCCACTGTTGCACATTGATTAAAAGCTTCGTTGTTGCACACTTACTGTGGTATCACTGTTGCACATTGATTGAGGCCTCACTGCCTCCTGTTGCACATTGATTGAGGCCCCACAATTGCACACTGATTGAGGCCCCACTGCTGCACATGTATTTAAGCCTCTTTGTACCACATTTATTGAAGCCTAGCTGTTGCACATTGATTGAAGCCAGTCTCACAGATATATATCTGACAGACGTATATACAGGGGTTGAAGCCAGTTTCACAGATATATATCTAACAGAAGTATATACAGGGGTTGAAGCCAGTTTCACAGATATATATCTGACAGACATATATACAGGGGTTGAAGTCAGCCTCACAGATATATATCTGACAGACGTAGATACAGGGGTTGAAGCCAGCCTCACAGATATATATCTGACAGACGTATATACAGGGGTTGAAGCCAGCCTCACAGATATATATCTGACAGACGTATATACAGGGGTTGAAGTCAGTTTCACAGATATGTATCTGACAGACGTATATACAGGGGTTGAAGCCAGTTTCACAGATATATATCTGACAGACGTATATACAGGGGTTGAAGCCAGTTTCACAGATATATATCTGACAGACGTATATACAGGGGTTGAAGCCAGCCTCACCGATATATATCTGACAGACGTATATACAGGGGTTGAAGCCAGTTTCACAGATATATATCTGACAGACGTATATACAGGGGTTGAAGCCAGCCTCACAGATATATATCTGACAGACGTATATACATATATATGATAAACTCTCAGCTATTGAGTCAAGCCAGATGCTTTTACTCTTCTGGTTGTTTGTATGCAGCTAGGAAAAAAATGGACAGTGCAGTGGACACATGAAGGTAACAAGATACACAATGCAGTGAATATAGGATGAGGGTAATGCAGGAGCACATTTAACTCCGACATATTGGCAAGAAAGATTTGCATTTATTACTCAGGTGCACCTTGTCCTGTGCTTGAGACTGACATCAGTGATGTACGTTATGCAAGGTCACCAGATGTTGTGTGTCTGACTGTACCCGCACCAGTCACTTGAGACGGTCGTCAGTACCTGAGACGCACCTGATCCACTGATTGATTGAGACTGACATCAGTGACGGATGCTAGGTCACCTGGATCTTGTGTGTCTGACTGTACCTGCCCCAGTCACTTGAGACAGTCAGCAGTACCTGTAGCATAACTGGTCCACTGATCGAGACTGACATCAGTGACATGTTAGGTCACCTGGATTTTATGTGTCTGACTGTGCTTGCCCCAGTCACTTGAGATGGCCGTCACTTGAGACACACGAGTAGTACAGCTGATCATGTTGTCAAACAGGAAGCTTTCCTGGTATATGAGCCTAGTACTATTCCGCTAGCATACAACACACAGCACTGACCTACTTTCCCTGTCTCGACACGATATAAATAACTGTCGGCAGACTGGGACAGGATCAATATTTGGTAAACAGCCATCATTATTATGATGCAATGGCTTCCCGGTGACAGACTGGTCACGCTTCAGTGACTGCGATGGCTCTGCCTGGCCGACTCAAGCCTGAAGCCATTCACTGATAGATGGCCCAGGCGAGACAGTCTCTCCTCTTCAGTAATCACAGCTACTCAGTCGGATAAAACAAACTAATTTGGTCCTCATTGTAGACACATTTTGTCTGGGTTATAGAAATTATCTTCATTCTGACGTTCTTGAAGCCACAATGATGGAGGACTTCTTTGTTTTATCTGTAAACCTGCAGCAGACGTGATGAAATATGACAGCCATTATGAGAGACATTAAGCGTGACTGCAGCTCATATTCATTGAAGGAGATACTAACAAAGGATTCTATGAATGAACACTTTTTATTTCAAAGTCCTCTGTACGTGTTATACAGTTCACACAAGTATTCTTGATAAATTTGGATAAATACTTCAAGTTTGGCGAGAAGCCTCCTTTGAGTTTCAGCGTTATTTTCAGATATTCTCTATTGGTATGGACTAAACCATTCTGGGAGTAAAAGGTATTCAGCTGCGTTTGGGCTGATAACATTAATGAAACAATAATGTAGGCTTTGAAGTAAAATTCATCTGATCAGGACAGAAACAAGCAACTGTATGAGAAGTTAGATACATATCAACTGAAACAATAGTGTGAGAGATTTTTGTCAATTTAAGAAAACAGATTATGATTTTTACAAGTATGACATTGCTTGGGACATTAATGACATCCAGATTGTGGGATGAAGTTACTGACAAAATTTGGAAGCTAGGTTCTGTGACAACTTGATGGCTTATCATGCTTGTAAATTCATCTGTATTAGTGTCAAGCACTTGGATTTAAGTGTGGTGAGGTAGCCTAGTAGTTAAAGTGTTCACTCATGAAGCCAAAGACCAGGGTTTTATTCCCCACATGGGTACAATGTGTGAAGCCCATTCCTGGTGTATTTGTTGGAATATTGCTAATAGAAGTGTGAAACTCACTCATTTGGGTTTATTAACAGTGGCATGTGATGATCCAGCACTGTGAACAAATTAGTGAAGCTGGGGCATGTACTGTGATGAGGTCAATCTATAAATTTAATTATTAAAAAAATACTTCAATTTATTCTAAATAATTATTCAATTTAGCATCAATGGCAGTCCCTCATCTCTCTTTGAAAACTGCTGGAAGTGCCTATTCAGATGATGTTTATGTAGTGTAGTGTATGTACAGCAATATCCTTGTCTGTCTGCCATGTCCCTGAGGCACAGTCAATCGGGTGTTGTTTCGCAGGTAATGTTTAAGGACTGTTTTGAATAGAATTGTAGAATAGTTCAGATCTTTATCAGTGTCAGCCCCAGAATTACATGCCTAAAGAGGCTGTGCTTTGATTTCACTCTGATACTGAAGTGCTTTGAAATGTTGGAGATACACCCATATACATGTACACTTGAACTGAGTTTCTATTCGGTAACACTCACAAACTACAGGGTTGACAGTTCCGAAACTGAAAACATTTACCTTCCCCAGCAATGTTTGTGATATTATTTTATTCCTTCACATATTCTTGTACGTTTTCCATGTCACCACCATCCATAAAAAACACAAAATGCAAAAGTTTCTTTATAACTGTAAAATGACAAATGTTTCCAATGTTTACTATAGTTTTTTACCTTCCTCTACCAAATGCCATTTTGTCCCCACTCCAACTAATTTCTTTTGGCCCCCACACCCCTATAATAAATGACCAGTGCCTAAACTATGAACATTTTCTAAAAGGGTTTTGATTACACTGTCTACTTGGGATGGAAGTTCATTATTGTTTGTGGATTTGTGTTGCTTGTGGAAGGTGTGATGCCAGAGTCACCTGATATGGTGGGAGGAGGTAGGGTTCTGGGGCACAAAGACTGTGGGACGTTATTACCTGGATGGAAGTGAGGACAATATGGTGAATTAGTGGCACCAACAAAGAGTTGAGTCAGAGGGCACAGTTGTTCCAATTTGTCAGGATTATGCTGAAGCGTTCCCAGTTCTCTGGCATATGAGGCTTTAGGGCTGAATGAGCAAGGGTGAACATACTTGTACATGTATATGTTTATCAAGCTTTGGTGCAATCTTTTTTAAGGGAGGTTTCAGATTAGCATTCTCAGTTTTACAGGAAATACTTGCAACAAGAAGTCATTACTGGGTACTTACCTTTAAATGATGTTATTCACGTAATTCCTATGTTAGTCCCCAATATTCCTAGGTTATTCCCTATTATACCTATGTATAGTCTCCATCATACCTTTGCTTAGTCCCTATT
Organism: Haliotis asinina; assembly: GCF_037392515.1. Classification (NCBI taxonomy): domain Eukaryota; kingdom Metazoa; phylum Mollusca; class Gastropoda; order Lepetellida; family Haliotidae; genus Haliotis; species Haliotis asinina. The sequence goes on along the minus strand of NC_090287.1, from coordinate 63,533,647 downwards.
ATGCCTATGTTTATTCCCCATTATACTTGCTTTATTCCCCGCTATACCTATGTTTATTCCCTATTATACCCTTGTTTAATACCCATTTAACCTTTGTTTAGTCTCCATCATACCTGTTTTCCCATTATACCTCTGTTTTTATCCATTGTACTTATGTTATTCCCTATTTGGGCCATGTTTAATCCCCGTCATACCTTTGTTGAGTCCCCATTATACCTTTGTTTAATCCCCGTTATACCTTTTATTCCCCATTATATACGTTTAGTCCCCCATTATACTTATGATTAGTCCCAATTATACCCATAGTATTCCCCAATATTCCAATGTTATTCCCCATTATACCTTTGTTTAGTCCCCATTATACCTGTTATTCCAAATTAGAACTGTTTAATCCCCACTATACCTTTGTTTAGTCCATATTATAACAGTGTTTAATCCCAACTATACCTACATTTAGTCTCCATCATACCTATTTTTTCCTCATAAAATGACTCGACCATATAAAGATATGAGTTTCACAGTCAAGCCTTGCTCCAACTGGAAATCTTTTTTATTAATTTTTGTGTTGCAAGTCTTCAAATGAGTTTTTGTATTTTGCAGACATTTTATGCTTCATATGAGAACCTGGATAAAGTTTAGTGTTCAACAGATGAATTTTCCTTCAGCTGATAATCTGTTTGAGCCTTTTTGATTCCCAAATAGGTCTTGTTCCACAGTATATTCAGGTGTGGTGTTTACCTGTTCATTTCACTGGAAAGAGTTGACGGTTCACTTCCCAAGTCATGCATGAATTCAAAAAGTAGACAAGTGATGTTAAATTGTATGAGATGAAACCTTTAACATGCTTCAGTCTTGTTACATTTTGACAGTATTTCCCACAAGATTATTTCTGTACTTGTCTCCCTGGAAAGTTTTCTATTGGTGAGGTATGAGTCAGTGGGCAACTCCTCAGCTTTTAGCTACAATGCAGCTCTTCAGTCACTTATGGCCCAACATATTTGAGATTCAGCTTAAGTACCTGATGTGAATTTAAATTCAAACCTTATTCATGACTAGTATGATTGACACACCCAGAAATTGGCCAACATGTTTACAGACATTGTAAACACTAAAGGAAACCAAAAGGCCCACATGGGTTTTACTGTCTGCACTCATTGACATTGAGTACAGGTACAGCAGTGAAGTGTCATCAGCTGGCCATTTCAGCTGGTTCCCATGGTAGCATCTCGAGCTGTTTATTTGTGACGTCGTTCAGACTTTATGTCACAATATGATGTGTTTTTACGTCACCCCTGCTGATGACGCTAAATTACGGTTGTTTGCAATATTTGTATGTGTCAATCCGCCAGAATAGTCATGCAATGTCTGGGAATCGTATATCATTCGATCATATTTTTCATCCAGTCAGATTAGAGAACACAGTGACTTTTAGTGTACAATAAAGAATGGAGACTACAGTCAAGTTCCTCAAAGCTACTGTAGGGCTTGGACTGTCATAAATTAAGATTCAGTCTGTGCGAAAGTATCTTTGGGAATTGACTAGGAACATGATGTGTGCCCTTCTGTTGACAGTTATCAGTATAACGTCCACTGAACATTGTCTTTAACTCTCAGGGAGTCAGCGCAAAGAAAGGAAGAGCAGCGGAGGAAGTGCGGGGAAGGGGAAACGTTGTCGTGCTGACTCTACCGATGCTGCCATCAATTCCACCAGCGGAGGATCGGCCAAGGTAAGATGTTTTGTCTGGTACAGCAGACTTCAGGCTCCAGTAGTTGAGATGACTATTTAATGGATTATATAAGACATGGTTTGCTGTCATGCATCGTCAAACACATATGTTAACCCACTGGGACTGCTACGCAACTAATTTTTGTTACTTTTTGTAACGTTCCCTTTCATGGATTAAACTGCATTTGACCAAATATTCAAACTTGATAATGCACAATATTTCTTTAGGATGTGTGTTTCTCTGTTGTTAATGGTGCTGTTGATATTAGGATTGTGTGTTATTTGTTGAAATGTTCCAGCTTTTACTATATGTCCAGACAATTAATTTGTGTAATTTTTTTGTGTTAGTGTGCCAAGCGGTCTCGGTGTCACATGATTCTAGAGGCACTGCAGAAGGCCGACCTCCCCGTGTTGGAGAGTTACCACAACCACAACTTGCCACCCACTCGCATCCATCTACTAAACACATTGGTGAAGCTGGCGGACAGAGAACTAGTCTACTTGATCAACTGGGCTAAGCACGTCCCAGGTAGAACACTGTCAAACTGGGTGTATTAGATATATAGCAGTCTTATCTGTATTGTTTTCTAGATAAACATTCTCTATGCACTACAAGTTTTTAGTGTTGACAAGACTAATGTTATGTATTATTTGTGATAATGTTTACTGATACATAATGAACACAGAAATGGAGATGGATTTTCAGATTTCTTTCTGTCAGCAAGAAAATGTTCTAGGAAAAATTAGGTCCACACAATGTAGTAGGTATCTTCAGGACATGATGATACTTAATGAGAGACTTACAGACCCAGAGTTTTTATGCTCGACTTGCGTGAATTTGGAATCTGTGGCTCGTATTTGTGTGTTGTGTCACTTAAAACCATTAATTTTGGTATGATCACTTGTGTGATTTTTAGGGTGGGGTGGCCTAGTTGTTAAAGTGTTGTTTCATTATGCCAAAGACCTGGGTGCGAATCCCCACAGTGTGTGAAGCTCATTTCTGTTGTTCCCTGCCACTGGAATATTGCTAAAGGCAGCGTAAAACCAAACATCAGTGTATGAGTTTTGGTCCCAATGTTGCTATTATTGGTTGTGTTTGTTGGTTTCTAGTACTTGCTACAGGTGTGTTGTGTGACTTCAGGCTACACAGACCTGTCCCTGAGTGACCAAGTGCACCTCATTGAGTGCTGTTGGATGGAGCTGCTGCTTCTTAACTGTGCATTTCGATCAATGGACCACGAGGGCAAGAGGCTGGTGTTTGCCCCAGACTTCCATTTAGACCGGTCAGTAACTTCACAAGTGTAGTTTTGTAGTTGTGACTTGGTTAAAGAGTGTTACTTGATTCAAGTAATTAAAGGGTGCTGCTTGAATCAAGTAGTTAAAGTGTGTAACCTCAGTCATAAAGTTAAAAGCTAATACGTGAATGACACTTGATGAGTGTTACCTGTAACACATGGTCGATGAGTGTTACCTGTAACATGTGGTTGATGAGTGTTACCTGTAACACATGGTTGATGAGTGTTACCTGTAACATGTGGTTGATGAGTGTTACCTGTAACATGTGGTTGATGAGTGGTACCTGTAGCATGCAGTTGATGAGTGTTACCTGTAACATGTGGTTGATGAATGTTACCTGCAACACATGGTTGATGAGTGTTACCTGTAACATGTGGTTGATGAGTGTTACCTGAAACACATTGTTGATGAGTGTTACCTGCAAGATGTGGTTGATGAGTGTTACCTGTAACACTTGGTTGATAAGTGTTACCTGTAACATGTGGTTGATGAGTGTTACCTGCAACACATGGTTGATGAGTGTTACCTGTAACATGTGGTCGATGGGTGTTACCTGAAACACATGGTTGATGAGTGTTACCTGCAACTTGTGGTTGATGAGTGTTACCTGTAGCATGCAGTTGATGAGTGTTACCTGCACACATTTTTGATGAGTGTTACCTGAAACACATTGTTGATGAGTGTTACCTGCAGGATGTGGTTGATGAGTGTTACCTGTAACACTTGGTTGATGAGTGTTACCTGTAACATGTGGTTGATTAATGTTACCTGCAACACATGGTTGATGAGTGTTACCTGTAACATGTGGTTGATGAGTGTTACCTGCAAGATGTGGTTGATGAATGTTACCTGCAACACATGGTTGAGTGTTACCTGGAACTTGTGGTTGATGAGTGTTAGCTGTAGCATGCGGTTGATGAGTGTTACTTGCACACATTTTTTATGAGTGTTACCTGCAACACATGGTTGATGAGTGTTACCTGTAACATGTGGTTGATGAGTGTTACCTGAAACACATGGTTGATGAGTGTTATCTGAAACACATGCTTGATGAGTGATACCTGTAACATGTGCTTGATGAGTGCTACCTGTAACACATGGTTGTTGAGTGTTACCTGTAACACATGGTTGTTGAGTGTTACCTGATGAGAGGTGGAAGACTAATGCAGTTTTCATGTTGCAGCCACCACTGGAACATCACAGGAATGACCGAGATCCTGGAGCAGGTGGCTGCAGTGTCTGAGCAGATGGTGCAATATAGTGTAGGCAAAGAGGAGCTGCTGCTACTCCAAGCTACAGTATTAGTCAATGCAGGTCAGTACATTGTTACTCAGTCTAGATACAGTATTAGTCAGTGCAGGTCCATACATTGTTGCATAGTCTAGCTACAGTATTAGTCAGTGCAGGTCCATACATTGTTGCATAGTCTAGATACAGTGTTAGTCAATGCAGGTCAGTACATTGTTGCACAGTCTAGCTACAGTATTCATCAGTGCAGGTCCATACATTGTTGCATAGTCTAGCTACAGTATTAGTCAGGGCAGGTCCATACATTGTTGCATAGTCTAGATACAGTGTTAGTCAATGCAGGTCAGTACATTGTTGCATAGTCTACCTACTGTATTGGTCAGTACATTGTTGCACGGTCTAGCTACAGTATTAGTCAATGCAGGTCAGTATGTTGTTGCACAGTCTGGCTACAGTACTAGTCAGTGCAGGTCTGCACATTGTTGCACAGTCTAGCTACAGTATTAGTCAGCGCAGGTCAGTATATTGTTGCACAGTCTAGCTACAGTATTAGTCAATGCAGGTCAGTATGTTGTTGCACAGTCTAGCTACAGTGTTAGTCAGTGCAGGTCAGTACATTGTTGCGCAGTCTAGCTACAGTATTAGTCAGTGCAGTCAGTATGTTGTTGCACAGTCTAGCTACTAGTCAGTGCAGGTCCATACATTGTTGCGCAGTCTAGATACAGTATTAGTCAGTGCAGGTCTGTATGTTGTTGCACAGTCTAGCTACAGTGTTAGTCAGTGCAGGTCTGCACATTGTTGCACAGTCTAGCTACAGTATTAGTCAGCGCAGGTCAGTATATTGTTGCACAGTCTAGCTACAGTATTAGTCAATGCAGGTCAGTATGTTGTTGCACAGTCTAGCTTCAGTATTAGTCAGTGTAGGTCAGTACATAGTTGCACAGTCTAGCTACAGTATTAGTCAATGCAGGTCAGTATGTTGTTGCACAGTCTGGCTACAGTGTTAGTCAGTGCAGGTCAGTACATTGTTGCACAGTCTAGCTACAGTATTAGTCAATGCAGGTCAGTATGTTGTTGCACAGTCTGGCTACAGTATTAGTCAGTGCAGGGCTGCACATTGTTGCACAGTCTAGCTACAGTATTAGTCAGCGCAGGTCAGTATGTTGTTGCACAGTCTGGCTACAGTATTAGTCAGTGCAGGGCTGCACATTGTTGCACAGTCTAGCTACAGTATTAGTCAGCGCAGGTCAGTATATTGTTGCACAGTCTAGCTACAGTATTAGTCAATGCAGGTCAGTATGTTGTTGCACAGTCTAGCTACAGTGTTAGTCAGTGCAGGTCAGTACATAGTTGCACAGTCTAGCTACAGTATTAGTCAATGCAGGTCAGTATGTTGTTGCACAGTCTGGCTACAGTGTTAGTCAGTGCAGGTCAGTACATTGTTGCACAGTCTAGCTACAGTATTAGTCAATGCAGGTCAGTATGTTGTTGCACAGTCTAGCTTCAGTATTAGTCAGTGTAGGTCAGTACATAGTTGCACAGTCTAGCTACAGTATTAGTCAATGCAGGTCAGTATGTTGTTGCACAGTCTGGCTACAGTGTTAGTCAGTGCAGGTCAGTACATTGTTGCACAGTCTAGCTACAGTATTAGTCAATGCAGGTCAGTATGTTGTTGCACAGTCTGGCTACAGTATTAGTCAGTGCAGGGCTGCACATTGTTGCACAGTCTAGCTACAGTATTAGTCAGCGCAGGTCAGTATATTGTTGCACAGTCTAGCTACAGTATTAGTCAATGCAGGTCAGTATGTTGTTGCACAGTCTAGCTACAGTGTTAGTCAGTGCAGGTCAGTACATTGTTGCGCAGTCTAGATACAGTATTAGTCAGTGCAGTCAGTATGTTGTTGCACAGTCTAGCTACTAGTCAGTGCAGGTCCATACATTGTTGCGCAGTCTAGATACAGTATTAGTCAGTGCAGGTCAGTATGTTGTTGCACAGTCTAGCTACAGTGTTAGTCAGTGCAGGTCTCTACATTGTTGCACAGTGAAGATACAGTATTAGTCAATGCAGGTCCATACATTGTTGGACGGTCTAGCTACAGTATTAGTCAATGCAGGTCAGTATGTTGTTGCACAGTCTAGCTACAGTATTAGTCAGTGCAGGTCTCTACATTGTTGCACAGTGAAGATACAGTATTAGTCAATGCAGGTCCATACATTGTTGCACGGTCTAGCTACGGTATTAGTCAGTGCATGTCTGTACATTGTTTCACAGTCTAGATACAGTATTCATCAGTGCAGGTCCATACATTGTTGCACGGTCTAGCTACAGTATTAGTCAATGCAGGTCTGTACATTGTTTCACAGTCTAGATACAGTATTCATCAGTGCAGGTCCATACATTGTTGCACGGTCTAGCTACAGTATTAGTCAATGCAGGTCTGTACATTGTTGCATAGCCTAGATACAGTATTAGTCAATGCAGGTCAGTACAACACTGACATAGACAATTGCCAACAACCAAGTACTAGTTTTCAACTTAATGCAAACCAACTTAGTTCAATTATAATATAAGGAAATGACTTCAACCAAGAATGTGCATAATTACAACACACAGCATCAGATATTGTTTAATCAATGGCTCTTTTCTAAATACTTTCTACTTTTAGTTTGGGTATTCTTTCGGATTTTGATCTGTTGTTACACTTTGAAATATTTTGTGTATCCACTCTGCAGAAGTGCGACGGTTGGCGAGTTTCAGCAAGATCCAAGAAATGCGTCAACTGATTGTAGGGGCTTTGATGGAGGTTGTGCAGAAATACCACGCAGACGATGTCCAGCACTTCGCCTCCATGTTGCTGCTCCTTACCCACATCCGCCAGGCGGGCGAGCGCGGCATCGCGTGCTTCCAGCAGCTGAAGCGAGAGGGCTGCGTTACTTTCTGTGATCTTCTCACCGAGATGCTCGAGGCCCACAATTCCACAGCAGAGAGGAAGCAAGAACTGGAACAACTTGACTGATGCATGTAGAATGTGATGCGGTCACTTCCTCCTAGCCACACTAGTGATGCATTATGGGAATGTAGCTGAAATGCATCCTGGGAGTGTGTGATAAAGTGCATCTTGATCCAAAGAGCAAGCTAATATCAGTGATAAAGTTTTGTATGATAGTGACTCTGCTACAGTTCAATGGAGAGTGGACAACTTCTATTTTTAAGTAATAATGTGATTTTTTTTTTCGAGGTAATGATATTGTTTAGCATATGGCACCAAGTGCACTGTTAATACTACGCTGTGTTGTGCGGGAATCGTAGGAGGCGCTCGTCCCTGCCTGCCTTCCGTGTTATTGAACTTGTTGTGTATAATCTGGCTGTAAGCTTCACTTCTGCGACATGTCATCAATGTGCTTGTTAGTTCCATGTTTCGAGGGCCTCCAAGTGCTCCTCTTGCATCTCCTATGCATTCATGATCATCATCATCACGTCATCTTCACATGACTTCATGACCACAGTCTCCTCATCAACCACCTGCCATCATGCATTTAATATTTCTTGTATTGTGCTGTCTTGTTCTAGAAATGTCACCAAGTGACAATATAATATATGTATAAAGCTGTTTGTATGATAAGGATCAACATCTAGACGTGATGTAAGCACATAAATTGTTACACCCTCCTCAATGTTCCCCATCATGGCCGATCACCTTTGTGTCGCTATCCCACCATTTTAAGTACCATAATTATTCTAGTAATTCAGACAGAAAATAATTTATCTTTCATATATGCGCATAATATAGGAAGGTGGAAATTATTACTGGGAGAACAGTCTGATCTTTTCATTATTGGTGTGGAAAATTCTGCTTTGATGGAATATTTCACTGTTGTCTCAGTTTGAATAATTATGGTAACATCAGTATTGCTTGTTAAAGTACAAAAACTATTGAATGGATTTATACAGTTGAGATACACTACCAACTTATTACTAGAATAATCATATGGTATCGCAGCCGACAGACTTTGCTGCCCCTAGTGTGTACAGACAAACAGACAGTTCAAAGGTCACCAGTATGTATCTAATACATACAGTAATGACCTTCAAGGTCGCTAATAGTGTAGTGTTCACCAGTAGATGGATGAACAGAAACTATTTAATAACTATTTTTCTATGAAGAATTCAAGAGAAACTATTTAAAAGTAAGGACCTTAAAGTAGATACATTTAGTAACTTTTATATATTACTCAAATGAAGTTAACGGACATCCACTGTTTTTTGCCACATTTAATCTGTGATAGATTAAATTTTGTATACGAAGAATTAGTTGTTCGTTAACTTCTTTTTGATGGTATATACAGGGTAATCAGAGTGATGTCCCTTATTCTGTGTGCATCAGGACTATGCTATGTGTATACATAGTGAACTTTAACCTGTCTGTGTGTCTGTACATCCATGCTGATGAGGGTGCTGATTTTGAGGTGCTACTTGCTTCTCGCTCACTTTATATTATGTGGTGGTATTACTCTCATGATGACTGCTTCTAACAATTAGTGGAGATTCGCCATTCATTGATTGAAATAATGTGAGGACAAATAATACATGTGTAACCAAATGTTTTTATCCAAGTTAAAACTTTGGTGGTTAAACAAGAGGTTCTGATGATGTAAGATATGGTTTAAGGAAAGTATCATGTGCAGCTTCTGAGTGGATGATAGGACTTGTTGGGTCGAGCAGCATCTTGCATATGTACAGTCAGTATCATCATCAGGCCAATCTTTTATCAATACGTGATCACAGGCAAGTGTCATCGAAGGCAGTAAAGAATTGTAATATATTACACCCAAAGTAGCTGTTTACAAATACATTTTAATTTGTATTTGAAGCATTTAAGATGCTGTCTGATCTTTTTCATGTGTGTAAAAAGTTCAGAAGTGTTTCAAATGAATCTCACTAAATTTTGATGTTAAGAAGTTTTCGCTGATGTTGATGAAGGTTTGAAGAAAAGATTGGCCTAGCGTTTTACTGATATATTTCCGACATCACAATGTGCTCCTTGCAAACGCAGAAAGTAGCAATACACCATGTAACAGATCCTCAAGGGCATGCATTGTGAGAAACGTATGCTAACTCATGGATCCATTCCTGTGGTTCTTACAGTCTCAGATTACCTCCCCTGGATTTCCATTTGCCAATGTGATTGGATGTGATAACAGGTCCAAAGGACCAATCAGAAAGCATGTTGCAAACTAGTCTCAATATTGGGGTGGCAATACTATCTAACTTATGACTGAGTTTGCAAGAAATTCAACATTAAAAAACTGACAGATGCAGTTGTCCTCATAAATGTCTTCATGTCCATTAAAACTCCCCTGCCATGAAATTGCTGGAATATTGCTAACACTGGCATTAAACTAAACTCACTTACTCCATTTGAACTGGTTTTCCTTTCCCTTTGACCAATGTTTGTTTGTTTGGTCTGTAAAATGTTACTGAAAGTGAAACTCGTGGGCAGGTAATTTGGAATTTTGGAACCATGAAAACCGATCCAGTGGTTATTCACTGCAGATGCTTGTCCTGGAGATAGAGGATGCATTTAACACTGATGTGTCCTGAGCTCAAATAGAGGCCCTGGTGTTAGTCAAGTGCCAAGTTTGCTGGTAAACCTGACCCTCATGCACACAAACATTTGTCCAGAGTAGTAGACGAGTTGCTTGGAAAATATATTTGCATGTTTGTTTTGTGATGACTATCACATTTTGTGATGATTATCACTGTTTCATGAAACCTACTGTGGTTGTCTGTAGGAAAGCAAGAACATGGAGATATTAATCAAACATTGATTGTCTTGCCAAAGAAAATGGAGAAGTGATTAATGATCTATCTATTTAAGGCCGGTAGAGTTTACAATATCTTTGGCAGTATTAGGTGTCAGGTAGAATGGCCACATTTACTGTTACTGAAAATAAATGGCACATGGGAACGAGTGATATGCGTTGAAATCAAGTAATCCATTGAAGACAAAAGTGCTTTCCAGCGACTTATTCGTATAGTGCTATAGAGAGAAGTGTTGTCCCGCTCTCAACTAGGGGATGTTCACACACCAGCTGCAAAATATGTAACTATGTAAGCATGTGCATCCAGGTGTTATAATACATACATTTTCTGTCATTTTCACATGGTAAGGGAGATAAATCACTAAAAAAGATCCAGTTTCCACCTTTAAAGAACAAGGCCAGGACATTTTAGTTACGTTTTAACAACCAAGTCTGCATAATACATTCAAAAGGGATGTCTAATTCGTAGTAGTTCTATAAATTTTGGACAATTGTAGGAAAATCACCTTACCTGGGAGATGTCAGATATTTTTCAAATCTTTTTAGTCAAGGTGCTCAAGTAATTTGATGCTCTTGATGTAATACAGATCTTGAATGTTGATCAAATGTTTTGAGCAGGTGCTGCCATTTTCTTTGAAAGAAATGCAGGTAATATGAAAGGAGGATCTGATTTCCAGGATGGACATAGACGTAACGTACCTAGTAATAGCCACTGATGGCACTTGAGCGACAGTGTTCAAGCAAGGTTTGGTATGGTGGAAACTGGACTGTAGTCAGTTAACTGCCTTAGCTTGGGATAATGGTATTTCATAGATACAATTTAGAAATCCCACTTCCTCCCTGTGCTGATGTTGTTTTGGGAGTTTGTTTGCCCACTTTTATTGTTCCTAACAGTGACACATGGCAGAGATGACTGTCAAGGGGTCTACTTGTGGTGACTAGTCCAGACTATATCAAAACTTTAGAAACTGTACTTACATCATTAACTGTATAAAGTGTTTGATGAAATTTTTTTAACCTTTCTGACTTTGTTAGGGCAGAAATACATGTTGTGTTTTCAAGGTAAATTTGTGAAGATTGTTAAATTGTTTTCAGTTATTGTATGAACTGATAAAACATTGTCAAAATTCCAAACTTACATTTGATGTTTGGAATATGATTAATATATCAACACCAGGAATATATCAACACCAGGAATTTGGATAACACTAGGTGCTGCAATTTTTCACCCATTTTTGATTTGATTTGATTTGTAAAAGTCATGTTCATATTTTGAACATTTAGCAAACGTCTCTTGATAATTTTTTATTATACCTGATCATTGTTACCTCTTTTGAAGTGAAGTAATTAATGTCAAATTAGAATAGACAATGTTCCGATTTGAAGAGAAACTTGTTCCGCTTCCAAATCTGAATACACTGGAGGCAGTCTTCCCCGTGCATCATCTTTGGGCTTTAAATTGAGGGTGATATTTACTTCCTTGAAACTGTTTAGATGAAACCTATTTATAATGATAAGGAGTCTAGTATTGATTGGAGACCACTAGATCTAGTGGGATTGTGATTATGTTTGCAGTAGCAATAGTGACTGTTGGGCTGTGAAGTAGGGGACACAACGCTGTACCGCTCTCACTAACTTAAGAATGAATTCAGTTGATTTCAGTTTATACAAACCATGCTGCCATATTTATTAGTAATGCTGATCATTGTTTGGTGTGTACTGTCTTTGGTTTGTGGTTAGGAAAATAGCTTGTTATGGAGCCTGTTTGTATCATCACAACATAAGGATATGAAATATTTTGTGTTCTGGATGTAGACATTTATTTACATCACCTTTTTCATGATTTTTTGAGGAATTTATTACATGTTCTATCTTTTGTAATTTTGACAGTTGTGCATTTCAAAAGTATTATACTTCCTGTTGTTAAACAGAATGTGCATTGGTGATTTTTTAAAAAATTAATTCTTTATTTAATATTGCAAGACTTGTTATTGTTATTCATTTAGAGAATGTTAAGTTTGTAGAAAAAAATTGTGTTTTCTTTAAGTAAACATTTCCATGGTAGTAGGTCAAGTTTTTACACAGAAAGCTAAACATGAAACTTTGTTATGGAGGTGACTCTATGAAATGATACAATACTAAAGTTGAACTATACACAGTAGTTGTGCCAGAAGAGTCACATTTACAACTGTTTGGAGAATTATGAAATAATTAACATTGAAACATGGCAGATGAGGCTACCCAAGAATACATCTTGTATCCAGCAATACCTGTGTCATCAACTCATCAGTTGCCTAGCAACACTATATATTTTTGTTAAGCTGAAGGGATACATTACAATATTGGATAATTTTTTAATGACTGCAAATTGTGAAGCCATGGCATCAAGTTTTAAACTTTTGTCCTGTCTAACAGGACTGAATGTCGATGGAATGTTTCAGAATAATATCAGGCTTTGTGGTCAGCTTTATTAGCTTTTTACAATGGTTACTGTGAGATGTTTTAAAAATATTGTTTCTTGGTTTTTAGCATGATATGGCTATGTTCCAAAAAGTTCATCCATGCTAGGACTTAGACCTATGTTCCAGCAGAGGTCTCGTGTGTACAACCACCTTGTGGAAAGGTAGCATCATCATCGCCAAGCTTCAAATATGGCCCTACATCCTGACTTATCATTATTCACTATGCCTCGCTTCATATCCTAGGTTGCAGTGAGGATGTAACGGTGAATCGACTGGTCATCTCAAACAGTCTTTTATTCATGCTGTTTGGCCTTGGTTTTATCATCAGTTTCATTTTGTGGTTAAGCAGGGTTTCAAAGAGATGAAAATCTCTTTTAACTCTTTTCATTATGGGTCATGGTTTTTTTTAATTTACCTGATAAATAAAATATCTCATCAGATTTTATACATTTGCAGTTATTTATATACGTTTTCCAAAATCTAGGTGATATCTTCGTGACAAATATTGACTTTTTACTCAGTCCAAATGTCAACCTATTAGATATTCAGTAACCGTTATTTTCGTAAAATATTTTCAAAATATCACTGAAAGACTACATTTCAAGAATGTGCAACGTGCAGTTCTTTTTTCATAACATGTCTCTGCATGTGGTTTTACCATGTTCTGTACATATATACACAGTGTAATGGCATTTGAAGGACATGTTGTTCCGGTTGCCAAAGATATGATCTAGGGCAGAAGAACACTTGATGTATTTTACTGCTTAGACAATGCAACTTTCTTCTCTGTCACACTTGAAATGTTGTACCCTGTTATTGAACATACTACCCATGTACAGAGCTTAGCTTTGTCGTCTGGCACCATAGTTTTCAGTCTGGTAACCATGGTAACAGGTGTTGGCAGTGAAAGTGGCAGGAAGCAGTTATAATAAATTTACTGTGAAATTTTACTGCACTTGTATCTTCAAACATATTTAGCATTTTCTTGTTTAGAAATCAATGTGTTTTATGATATAAATGACACTGAAGAAAATTGGAATTTGTGATACAAATCAGTTGTTTCAGATTAAAACCTAAGTCGGTGATTGGAGAAGTTATACATTGGAATCATTAAATTATAAGAGTGTATGTATATGAAGACAAAAAGAAAAATCAAAGTATTGACATTTAACATGGCTTTTTTAACTATTGAAACCATATTTTCACATACTTTTGGCCCAGTGTTTTAATGGTAGTTTTGAATAGACTCCATAAATATGAAACAGAATCATACATCATCAAGCTTGTACAGAATACAAGGATGCCACATTCAAATGTGCATTTGAAATGGAGGTCTCTCATGATTTTAGTGATTATAACCAGAATCTCGTCCGTCTCGAGTTATACTCTACATACCACATGAAGCACTAGTTTCCTGCATGTGGAGCACCCTGTTTTCCTGCCTGCACAGGTTGCCATGACTACAAGATTGCCTCACACTACCCCCACCACCAATCAGTTTGGGGGTCAGGCAGCTTCCTCTCTCCCATGTCAGGGCAGCCATTTACCCCTCTCCCAGGGCTGCTCTTATTGTGGTGTAGCTCGTTGTGTGGTATTGTATTTCTCAGCAACAGCTACATTCCCTTGCTGTTGACCAGACTGGACATCTTGTAGTAGCTGCTGGCGCCAACTAACGGTCAGACTGGACATCATGTAGCTGCTGGCGCCAACTAACGGTCAGATTGGACATCATGTAGCTGCTGGCGCCAACTAACAGTCAGACATCTTGTATTAACTGACACTTCAATATATGGTCAAACTGGACGTCTTGTAATAGTTGCCGGTGCCACCTAACGATTAGACTGGACATGTAGCAATATTTGTTAGTGCCAACCTACAGTCAGACTGGACGTCTTATAGCAGCCATCACCATCCACTTATGGACGTGAACCTTGTATTTGCCTCTGGTACCAAGAAATGGTCAGACTGGATGTCTTATAGACAGATCTATCAATGTCATTTTAAATGTAGTGGTCACTGGCATGGACTAATGTCTTCCAGTGGCCATTGGTGCCATTCAGTGTTCACTTGACATCTTGTGGTGGCTGCCAGTGCTAAACAATGTTCAGTCAATATATTATATTGACTGTCAGTCTTAGCTAATGGTCTGACTGAACATCCTATAGTGCCCATAAGAGCTAGCTAAGGGTCTGACTGAACATCTTATAGTGCCCATTAATGTTAGCCAGTGGTCTGATTGAACATCTTATAGTGCCCATCAGTGTTAGCCAATGGTCTGATTGAACATCTTACAGTGCCCATCAGTGTTAGCTTATGGTCTGACTGAACATCTTATAGTGCCCATCAGTGTTAGCTTATGGTCTGACTGAACATCTTATAGTGGTCGCCAGCAATGACTTATATTCTTTCTGGATGAGTGATAGTGGCCACCGGCACCAACCATTGAGCTGACTGGACATCTTATTTGCAGATCTATCAATGTCTTTTTTCCTCTCAAACATGTCTTGAAATCAAACTAAATCCCTTACGAACATGTTGTACAAGTTTATTTCATCTTTATCAGTAACAATGACTGTAAAATTAAAATTAATGAAACTGCTTCCCATGTTTGTTGTTGCTGTTCCTCATCAGAAGTAGACCTACTGGACGCCCGGATACAGAGTCTGAGGTTAGAAAGATCTGCTGCAGCAGGAGTTTGTTTTTACAGTGTTGTGTACAGATCGATACACTGTAGATTCAGAAAGAACAAAGATCTGCAGGAGTTTGTTTCAACACAGCTGTGAACTACTGGATACACTACAAGTGAGGTTAGCTTATTAGCACCTGAATCTGCGTGAAGGAGAATGGTTTTGTGTCACATTTAGCAATATTCCAGCAGTATCACAACTGGGAATTCAAACATTATACCAAAGTGGGACACATTATGGGCAAACAAAATAGGTAACAACACTTGAAACTATTAATTGCACAGACCAGGGCCTTTATTCCTGAAACGGCCCTAAGAATGCTTAGCTTTGATCATAGCCAGTGTGTGAAGAATGGACTCAAGAAGTTCAAAGTGCTACTAACATTTCGAGAAGAGGTAGCCAGAACAGTGTCAAAGAGCAATTGATTTACCAACAACATCTTGGTGTTTCTTCAATGGCAGAACTGAACTGTCAAAACTACTTTACTGCTTCCACTCAATACCCTGTACAGTAGCATCAACGCATCATTCATATGTACATCCACAGAAGAAACTTTAAGTACATATTTATCCATGCACACAAAAATCTCAAAAAATAATTTGATTTAAGACTGCAATTTTTACATGTGAAATCACAATGACAAAGTGTGACACTGTAAAAGCAGAACCCATCCTGCATGGACGTGACCTCTGCTTGATAGTAGAGACACTTCTTACACCTGTGTGTTAGTTTCACACGAGTATCAAACAACAAATACATGTAAATGAGTGAGTTGGTTTAGTTTTATGCTGCACTTAGGAATATTCCTGCCATATAGCAGCAGTCTGTAAATAATCAAATCTGGACCAGACAATCCAGTGATCAACAGCATGAGCATCGATCTACACAAGTGGGATATAACGTGATAACCAAGTCACCACATAACTGACAAGTTACCGCCTTTGACAAGCATGGGTTGTTGAAGATCATTTCTAACCCTGATCTTCACGGGTCACAAATATATGCAAAACCTAAGCATATACCTTGATTAAAATGTGTCCATTATTAGACAATGTAAACAATAAAATATCACGGTCTAAGTAAACTTAGTCTCAGTGTTATTTGTTACACTCCACCACTGAGTCTAACAAACACTAGTAGAAGTTTGCGTCAGGTAACCTTTGAGCAACCTATGACCATCCAATCAAACACGAGATGGTGAAACAGATTTAACCAATCTGACAACAGCTACTACTTAGTGATGAGGGGAACTTCCAAAATATTCAAGTCACTGATACAGATTTCTCCACAAACAAAAATCTGCATATAACACAGTTATTTGACCTGCAGTATAAAGGCTTTAGGGTTTCTGTTGACATGGTTACCATTAGCTAATATTTCCCCAAGATAACATCTTGAATATTGCCCAAAACACTATTTTCAGCGAATGTTTATTCACTGTTGTCATAGTTGTAATGTGTGCCGTGTGTATCACCCGGAAGCGAGCCTACGCTAAATAGCATTCGGAATCGTTTGGGTACAGAGCTTTTCGAGGTAAAAGGTCAAAAGGTATGTGCGAATGTCCACTTTCGCGATTTGGTAAGCTGTGTTCTGATTGGTCAATCTCAAAGGTTACCTGACGCAACCTCCCATAAGGTTTTGTTAGTAGTGGAGTGTAACGAAAAGTACTGAGGCTAATTTACTTAGACCGTAAAATATCTATATATGAAATGGATTGTAATATTAAGTTATCAAATGTAACAAGGTATTGCTTACAAAATATATTATTGAATATAAAAAAAAGGATTTTCCTCCTATTTGTTTTAGTGAAAAGGACAGTATGACAATAAATTTGCCTGAAGGCAATGAGACAGTTTGTCCACACAACAGCTTTTATTGCCTACTCAAGGATCATTGTTACCTACACTTCTTGACACCTCATCTGAGACAACAGCCTTTAGTAGGTGATAAATGAGTTTTATCACATGTGTACCTTCAACAATGCTGTCATTAAATCTCCCAGCTGTGTGTTGAATGTACAGTGTGTTGACTTGCTACAAGATTCTTTAATCCTTGGCTACAAGCCGTCACATTGATACTGTAGATAAAATGGTAACAAAGCTCACATAATAACCAAAGACTGGAGTAAAACCCAACACAGTAACAGGTAAGAATTTTTAATACTTTTAAAATAACTATATTTTTGAGAAAATATGTATTCCATGACAACAGACTTTCTTTGAGTGTCTACCTAATGTTTGAGACAGCAATTGTTATCTGCAGTTTTACCTGCATTAGAACAAGTGAGTTGGGTATTTAGCCACTTAAATCAATATTTTAGCAACATTACGGCTTACACACTGTACGCATGTCGGGAATCGAACCCAGGTGTGACAAGCACGAGGGTGACCCATCACCATCTAGTAAGTGAAAGAGTACAATCATCAGATATATAAATCAATGCTGACTCTTCCTCTCTCACTGTGTGTGTGAGCATGCACACATTGTGTTTTACATCACAATAAACAATATTCTAGTGGACTTAAAACAGTACCTGGATCAGACAATCCAGTGATTGATATAATGAACACCAGTCTGGACCACTGCAGTATCTTGACTCACTCCGTCTGACCACAGAGTTTGACCACTTGATCCATTAAGTGACCAGCACAAAGTACTGGGAATCAACTTCCAAACTGGCATCCTCTCTGTGAAATGTTTCATTTTCAACAACAAACATTCATCTCCAGTTCTGCACATCTTGTTCTAAGGCTCTCTTATACCACACAATCCACAAACAATATGTGTTACATACACGGTGGTGATATACCCTGTAGCATCAAGTCATCCTGATACATCCTACAGCATCCCATGTATGATGTAAGTCATCTTGATACATCCTATAGCATCCCATGTATGTTATAAGTCATTCTGACACATCCTACAGCATCCCATGTATGTTATAAGTCATTCTGCTACCTCCTACAACATCCCATGTATGTTGTAAGTCATCCTGATACATCCTATAGCATCCCATGTATGTTGTAAGTCATCCTGACACATCCTACAGCATCCCATGTATGTTGTAAGTCATCCTGACACATCCTACAGCATCCCATGTTTGCTGTTAGTCATCCTGACACATCCTACAGCATCCCGTGTATGTTATAAGTCATCCAGGTATGTCCTATAGCATCCCATGTATGTTGTAAGTCATCCTGACACATCCTACAGCATCCCATGTTTGCTGTTAGTCATCCTGACACATCCTACAGCATCCCGTGTATGTTATAAGTCATCCAGGTATGTCCTATAACATCCCGTGTATGTTATAAGTCATCCAGATATTCCTTTTCTTGGCTCGCTGGGTTCTCCACAGTGATCTTCCACTGCTGTGAAGAAAGGTAATCCTCGCACTCGGACAGAACCAATCCCGTCTCTGACTTGTGACTGTCTACACACAAGCTGGAGGCCTGATGGATGATGTGGTTCTTATGGCGGTACCAACGCTGCCCAAAAATCAATACCAGATGTGTTTAAGACAATATAATCTTGGAAGATATGAAAGGTACAATCCTTATTATGATTTGTACTACAGGGGAATATACACAGTACATAGGCTACATGTTTCACACCAAACACTCTTACTCTTTTTGTTGCTTTACGAAACACTCAGCAATATTCCAGCCATATGGCAGCAGTCTGTAAACAATCTAGTCTGGACCAGACAATACAGTGATCAACAGCATGAGCACTGATCTACACAACTGTTAGTTACCTCTTACAACAAGCAGGGGTCGCTGAAGGAGAGTTCTAACCCCGTTCTTTGTCAGTCCACATTCAGCAATATTCCAGTAAAATGATGCTGTGATTGATGTCATGTGTATAGATCCTACAAATATGGGAACAGAGCAGGATACACCTTTTTGAGAAAGGGGTGTCTGTGTGCGCACCCCTGTAGTCCCCTCTAGATCCGTATATGGGTGGGATGACATGTATCTATCAACTCAGCAGGTTTGACCACTTGATTTTATTAATCACCTCTTTTGACAAGCATGGCTGAAGACCAGTTCTAACCCAGATATTCACAGCAGAGAAGCAAATACAGATCTAGTGACAGAGATAAACAGGAGTTACTATAATTACACAGTTAATGGTCTCACCTGATTATCGCCATAGTTACAGAACTGGACAACAAGGTAGGAGTGCGTCTCCTGGATGCCTGCTGTGAGACACATGCCATTACTGACGATGACTCCTTTCCTGCGCCATGACCACTCCTGGTGCAACAACACACTAACATCAGACAAGAAGACAAAGACAGTATTCCCCGCAATGGCAAAATACTCTTCATGAATAGTTCTGACCATGTTAAAAGTACGGTTTGACGTACCTCAGTAGTGTTGATATAGAGTGGTACTGTTGATTTAAACCACTAGGTTCTTGGACACCCTCAAAGTGGCAAGGTTTTAAACTACTGTTCTGGAAAGAATGACTACCACCAGCTTCAAACTTGTTGTCAAGGAAAGGCACCAAAATAGAAATCCCAAACTACCAAAAAACACCAGTTCATAACTCGACTGGAAAAGATGAATTTGCACAGACTGACTACAGAAATAAATACCTCATGTGAAAGTCAGCAATGATCTTGCAACACCTAGTATACCTGTAGATAATAATGTCTTACACCCATACATGGTGCTGTAACCTAATCTATCAAGACCCTAATCTCTCTCTCTCTCTCTGTGTGTGTGTGTGAGAGAGAGAGAGAGAGAGTGAGAGGAAAGAACCTAGAACCTAATCTGTCAGATAATCCACATACAGGTACCAAGAATAGAGACAAGACTTGATACCTAGACCTACTGTGCCATGATAACACTCAAACATTCTGAACAACATACACATTTCCAGACAGCAAGGAGAGACTGGGAGTAGTGAAACACAAGAAGATTGACATGCTACTTGTGAGTCTCACTTGCCTGTGAGTCTTTTGATTCCACACACGGACGGAGCTTGATTAGGACTGGGAGTTGGCCGGGGATGATGTCCAGACACTGATTGTCCTGGTAGATCTGGCCATAGGCAAACTCATCATTCACTGGCAATCTGCAGATGACACTAAGTCAGATGAACAGCAGGAAATTCTGGGATCTGGCTTCAGTACAGATGCATTAAGCGTGTAAGTTAGTGAATGATTGCCTTGATTCAACCTTGTACCATTTTTCATTCATATCTCAACAAGTCAGCTAACTGAGGAAGACAACACAGGGCTGGGATCAACAGAGAACAGGTTATAATTAGGACTAATCTAAGACATGTACCTATTACAAACAGATCCTGACATGGTTAAGGGGAGCAACACTGTCCAATAAGACATTTCAGATGTGTACTGCGAGTAGATGAATTTAGGCTAACAAAAATATAATAAGATACATTAAAGATCTGAAAATGACTTCACTCACTTTAGTTCCGGATAAACATTGTCCAGGTACCATCGAAATGTCTGACACTTGAGCCGCTGTCGTAGAGCACGTCTTTCTTGCACACTAAACAGATGCATGGTTCATATCATCCACTCCTAAATCTTCAGATGTCACCTTATCTCAAACAGCTTATCAATCAACTCATCTTCTCGTCAGTTTCTGTCCACTACACTTCATTTGGAGGTATGAGCAGACACAATATAATTGTGATTGCTGTGAACAGTGCCGACAATGGATGTACACACAACTTCACAGGACTTATATACACATTCTAAAAGACATTTTGAGTAAACTTAATAAACTAGATTGCAAACGCAAGTCCTGATATACAGAGAACATGTTTTATTATGAGATAAGATTTTTTTATTGTGTAACCACAAGATTTACTTGTATAATCTAAACCAGATTTGTTGATGCTATATTTCTGATGACTGACCATGATGAGAAGATGGCCGTACGTTGGTAGGTCAGCCTATGCAAGTGACATACCATTTTGATACAGATTTTACAGGTCAAATTAGGACCCTGGCTTATCCATGAGATCGGCTTATCTACAGTAACGTATAGCAGTCATGTCATGACATGTTGGACGTAGTTGAAGGTAAGCCACTTAAGCTCACGAAGGTTCTGACAAATAAAGAAACACAACAAAAGCAAAATGTAGATGTGTACAAGAGACCTAAGATATGCAGCAACTTTAACATCTTTACCATTCAGGGACTCTACACACATAGTAAAAGTGAGTGAGCAAGTTTAATTTAACACCACTTTCAGCAATATTCCAGCAATATCACTACTGTGGATACCAGAAATTTGCTTCACACATTGTACCCATGTAGGGAATTGAAATCAGGTCTTTCGCATGACGAGCACCTTAACCACTAGGCTACTCCACTATTACATGCTCTTTCAGAGTAAAAACCAAATTGAAATCCTTGGCATCAGAAGACATTATCAAGGCGTGACTTCATGGCAAAGGGGCACCTATACAAAACTCCTGAGGCCTTGATACTGCTGGCTGATTGTTGTGTGCTGGCTGAGGGCCAAGGTGGAACACTAGCAGGGCTAGACTACTTACTCTCCGTATGCCTGCATACGTGATGACGGTCGAGCAGCGTAGTAGAATCGCTTGTAATCATCCATCCACACCTCCGCTGTCCTTCGTGTATTCCTACAGTGACAGCAGTGTCATGAGAGGGAAGCGTCATTAGAGAATGCAGTCATCCAAATACATTGTTATGTGCAAAAAACAGGTGGGTGTGGGTGTGTTATGTTACAGCTGTGTGATGTGAGCACAATGTCACATTTGAATACAATGTGTTAGGGCCTCACTCAATGTATGTGTTAGAGCCTTACTTCATGTATGTGTTAGAGCCTTACTTCATGCATGTGTTAGAGCCTTACTTCATGTATGTGTTCGAGTTTCCCTCAGGGAAGGAGTAGGGGTGGCGTTTGCGGAACACATGTCCGACTCGACTGCAAGGGATGATCTCAAGCTGTCCACCACACATCCACACGCGGAATGACAACTCTGAAAAATGGTGTCAACAATCGTCAGATTAGAAAGTTCCGAACAGAGCACCATGTTGCATATTCGTTGTTTTCATATTTGTGTGCAGATTTCACTTAATGAAGGATGACAGACTGTAGTCTGTAACTCTCAAATTTTGTATATCTTCCACTGTTGTTAACCTCATGACCTGATCAAAGTCTTCAGTGAAGTGCAGATTAACATTCCATCTTCAGAAGAGACAAACAAGAAGCATTGTTTCAACCTAATAGACAGAAACTCTGGAATCTCTAATGGACAACTCACCAAAGTTCTCTCCTCCCCAGATGTCCATCTTGGTGTCGTACTTGCCAAGGTTATTGAACCATTGCTTCCTGACACTGAATATTCCTCCAGCAATGATGGGAGTCCTACAGTACATGCATCATCACAATACTGTACATCATGAAATTAAAATAAAATATCCAGCATTCTTCTATGAAACAAATACATTGGAATGGATATGTTTATCAAACCATAATGGTGTAAAGATTTACATAATTAGGATAAATAATGCTACAGATGTCCTGTACAACAGGATTGAAGAAAATGAGAATTGGACCCGTATCTTTCTACACCTTGATGTTGTATATAGCATGCATACACACCATCTTACTTACTGTGAGGTGAATATATATTTATTTTTTAACCCTGGCCAATTCATCATCATGGATATCGTTTAGACATTAACAAGATTTTTTCTTTCTCTTTGTAGCTCATTGATAGGACGAGGAGAGAGACATCTGTCATGGACCAAGGGAGATAATACAGCCTCTAACTTGTAAACAACATGGTGTGTTAAGACACAGATTGGGAATTTGGTGTATTCAGAATGAATGTTAGCTACTCCACATCAGGAGACACTTTGTGGGATATGCTTAATCACTAAACTCTGCCAAATGATGGATTTACAGGAGACGATAGACACATTTAGGGTTGTGTCACAGACTTTCCCTGAGTATGATTGTTGATTGCACTTGATTGCATCTGTATCTCCTTATGTATATGCAACCAATAGCCAACAAAGACAGATCTTTCAATACTGTTTCAACAATGTTTTCAACATAAACATTTCAATTTTGTTTCAGCCTTAAAGTTCAACCAAATGTCATTTCGATGTTGAAGCAGAACATTGCGATAGTTTTATTAAAAGATGATGTACTTGTTGGACTGTAACAGTAGCAACTTTGTAGATCATCATCTTTGTTCTTGTTTCCTGTGTCAAACAATCACATAATTCATAGGTGGATCCAGAAATTTTGAAAGGGGGCTTCGAACACCCTGAACACCCTCTTGGACCTGCCAATGTATTTACAAGCAAAGTACAGTTACACCCATGAGGCACTTCAAATCATGATACGACTCTACTCACACAGTGCTTATCTCACCTCAATGACAGTATCATTCAAGCAGCGCAGAGTAAACATGGTAACTTACTTGACTGGGTCCGTCTTCCTCTTCCCCACCGTGGACAAAGGCTGGTCTTCCCACTTGAAGTGCATGCTCCAGTCAAAACCTGAAGATACACAATGGAAACGATAAAACTTTCTACATAACACTTTGACTCTATATTTGACAGTACAACACTCTGATAAACAAAAACTGTACCATCTAGCACTCAGCAATACTGCAGTTATATGGAGGCTGTGTGTGCATAATTGAATCTGGACAGGACCATCCAGTGATCAATATCATGAGCTTCCTTCTAAGCAGTTGGGATACGATGATATGTTTCAACCATGTCAGTGAGTCTGACCACTGGATCCCATTAGTTGCCTCTCATGACAAATATGGGTTACTGAAGACCAATTCTAAATCGGATCTTCACGGGTCCTTGTAGTTCTTATTGACAGTGCATCGTTCTTGGTCTCTACTGACATTTCTACTTACCTCCCCTTAGTATGTCAGGCACAGCCTTGTACTGGAAACTCTCTATGTCAATCACGTCTATCACGGGACTCACTACACTGTATGGAGCCTGAAACATGAAGACACAAGACACTGAGAACATCCATTGTGTTTCCCATTCACAGAACCTGTAGATCTGAAGGCGCAATATTTCACTTGGAATTGTACATACTGAACAATTCAACACATCTTTAGCATGCCATTGCCTAAAAAGAGAATCTTGGTGTGGGTAATCATACATGATGTTTTAAATAATTATACTTTATACACATATACACAGGTGTTTGAAGGCAAACAGTGGGAATCCAAACTTGTGGTAGATTCTTTACTGCTCACTACCATGTCCACATGACAACTGGTATTGTTCTGCTTCCACAATGTACTGCATACATTGCATATTACATGTGCTGCAGTGCTACAGTGTGCATCCTTTAGTTGTGTTTATAATTTCTGCCCACTGATGGTGACAGGAATAGCCTTGCTGTCAGTGATTGTTACTTATGGTATGAAACCTCTTACCTACCAAAAAGAATGAAGTATTTTGCCCAATTCATTGCAAGACAACAGGCAGTATACTACACACAGAGCAACAGATGGGGATATCTGATACAATCTTTAAAGGCCAAGATACATATGCCTTGAGAAACTGTATGCCACACAGCTCTGTCACATCACAGTTTGATCAGCATTGGCTAAACTCATGTGAATGACTAAAGGGGAACTACTTCCCCCATCACTGGTCTGACTTACATCCACTAGTCTCTGTAGTAAGGGCTGTAGCCATTCCTTGTTCACCTCACAGTGAGAATCCAGGAACGTCAGGATGGGACCGTTTGCTGTGTCAGCACCGATGACTCGAGACCTGATCAAACCTGACACAGGGAGATTGTTTTAATTCATGAGAAAACACTGAGATCTTTCCATGTGATTTCAACTTTAAGAATCCTAAACTAGCTGCAAACTCAATATCCAAATCAAATTACTGCCACCACAATCCATCATGTTTTCATCACATTTCTTGTAAAAATTCTACAGGGTGTTAAAAAATTAAAAATTTAGCCAGAGACAACCATGTAACATTTATAAGACTGCTCTACATTCAGATGACACATGATTTCAGTTTTCTATTATGAATGGACATGGGTCAAACAAGCAACACTTCTAAATCTTCTATTGCATCAATAGGAACCTATAGTGTGCACATGCCTCAATATACATAATATAGGAAAAAATATTGTTTAAATGTCTGACATTGTTTCCTTTCCATGTTCAGAGGATTTGTCAAATTGAGGTCAATCTCCATAACATACACAAAACTCTCCAGACAATAATCAGACCGAACCTTTAATGAAAATACAATCTCAGCTGCCAGACCATCCTTAATAAAATCCAGGGTATACGTTGCCATAAATCTCCACTCCATCTACAATCTGATAATTCTATTACCTCCCTCCGATGGTTTCAAATTCTCAGTTATGCTGCCATTATCAGTGAGTTTGCCAGTGTCAACAAAGAAAGCGGTTGCAGCTGTGAAGGTTTGTTCGCAGAGCGACTCAGATTTTGGGCGAAATCATACACTCTGACAGGTCTGAAACTTTAAAAAAATATATACATGCAAGCACTCATTCTACCTCTTTCAGAGTACCTGTGCATCAACTGTGTTGCCAGGTTTAATCGGTTACATAATTTAGGAAGCGAAAGTGAGTTGTGATGGGTATGCTCAACTTCCCAGCGAAGACACCTGATTGGATTAAAAGCCAGCAAAGGGAGGTAATAAAATCATCAAGCTGTAAATACATACAGAGTATAGTGGAGATTTATCGAAATGAATACCCTGGAGATTTTCGAGGATGCTTTCGTAGTTTCATGATTTAACACTGTGACCCAAATAATGACAGGGACCTGATTAAATGCCTGGTGGGTTTTATAGTGAGAATTCCCTCCATTATTAACCCTGGGGATACAGAGTGCCTGAAAGACACATTGCCTGCATGTGTTAGATAAAAGAAATATCGTCCATCAATAATCTTTGCTTCCTACTACATCTGCTGTAGTATAAGACCTGATATTTCCCCACTTACTGTTACACCTGTATATCTTACCTTCTCGCTGAGCGTTACGGATCAGTTTGACTTTGGGAATCACAGAAAGGAGCTGACCGTCATCAGCTGAAAGCAAAATGTTCTCATGAAAAAACACACAAATTATCTTGCTCCTTTTTTCAGTTCAGTGAAAGAATTAATCATCCAAGAAATTGCTTTCACTAACAAACATAATAATCACATCATACTTGGAATTGTGTACACATATATCATTTAAAGATCACATACAACGTAAAACACAACTTTGCAGATTCTCGTAACTTTCGGTATGCACTTATTGAAACAGATCGTCAAAAATGCCAATTAAACCTATAAAGTTGACGAAAAAACTCGATATAAAAAAGCCCTCGAAATCAGTCTTCAAACGATTCACTAAATTTCCCCCAGCGCTGGGGGAAAAAGTGGTTTCAACAGCTGCGCTGCGCTCATAACGCATGCGCAGTGAATAGGTTCGCGGAGCGTGAAACAGTATGCATGCCCAGAGTATGAGGTTGTGAGCAGTAGTCTAATCATGGTTGTGTACACAATCAAGGAAATAATCTACACTTTCATAAAAAGTTGTTGATTGTGCTATGCAGCCACTGTCACAGAAAAAGCTCAATGTCTGGTTTATTAACCCCTATATGTCTGACTGCCTGTCTCCCAAAGACAATATGCAATACACAGCTTCAGTCATTGACAACATGCAATTTGAACTTAACACCTCTCAGAGTATACGCCATAAACAAAATACATTGATTTATGACTCGTGCACCCCGAGTCCTGTCTCTGCCACATTATGTAATTAGGCAGGTGGGATACTTGTAGACATGACATGTCTTTTTAATGTCTGTGGGTTGCAAAGAAACTACATCCATTTTTTTCAGTTGACTGGCTCTGACGGAAACTAGTGCAAACTCTTGTCAGTTTTAAGTCCTGCTTTGTACTTTGACGAATGACAGTTTCCAGTAGTTCACCATCTGTACTGGGATGATTTTTGATTTGATCAAACGCAATTTCAGAGAACATGTATTTACAAAACCCAACATCTCTATATACATTCTTTATGGATAACAACTTCTTCTAGTGTGTATGTTAGGCAACGGTATATGAATCCATACTGAAACGATGCATCAAGTACAATAAAAGAAGTTGTTATCCATAAAGAATCTTACTTTCTTGTGACTTGCCATACTTATGAAATGCTCATCAAACAGATCATCTTTCTGTACACACAATATGCCCTCAGCGTATCAGCAAATGAACAATTTTGTTTATTTGTTTTTTTCACAAGCAGCAATGTATACTATATGTCATAAATAAGTGATAATTGCGTTTTGATTATGTTTGTTTTTTGATTTGCATGTGACCTTTAAGTGATAACAGTACTAGCCATTTATTCTGGCTACAGTTCTTCAACGTAATCACTGGTAGAGAGTATTGTCTGTTCAAACAAATGTAACTGTTATGTGCTATTATGTGCTTTCCATTCTATTCCAAATAAATAAACTATCCATCAAAAGTTTAGACTCACTAGTGTAAATGTAGCTACTCACTTCAGTCAACTGTCTAAATTACATTAAAACTAAAATATTTCATACCGTCTAAAGGCACTGTTTATACATGAACTTATGTATTGTGAAACAAATTCATAATGGTGAAAAGATTATCGCTATGAGTTCAGTAAATGATGAAACTCAAAAATTGGCAAATACTTAACAAAAAATTACAGTTGTTACGCAGTTGCTATATGCACAATATTTGCACATGCTTTTTAGCAAATTTGATGCATGATCCTCGTACAGTTCATCTGTGAATTCATCACTGTTTCCCAAAGGAGAATAAATTTTCAGTGTAACCATATATATATATATATAGATAAAATATAGTGAGTGCAATAAGTGAGATTGAACTTTTGATGGGTGGTGTATAATAATTATATCTAGGCATATATATGTATGATTACCATCACTATTTTGATGATATATTAGAAATTCATACTAAGGCAGCATGATATATTAAATGCAGTTCTTCGAATCACTGTATGCTATGAAGCTGTACTACTGAATGACCCAATCATCTGTAAACTGGGAGAAAACATGAGGGCTGCTTGCCATTTCTTCTGTCAGACTTACAAGAACATTCAAACAGCTATTTTATTATAAACAATGACTTAAAATAGGAAATACCATTTCAAGGTACATTATTGTGCAAGTGTGATGTTTCGTCTGCGATTTGTATTGCACTGTTGTTTCACCTGAACTAACTGACAAGGACATGATGTAATATTTATACCGGTCCCAAGCTTACAAGTGTCATGGAAACCTGCCTAGCTCACTGTGAGAGGTGGAGTGTACTTACGATCATCACTGAAGTCATCTACTAGTATAATATCTTCCACCAGGTACAATGGTGTTCGAGTCAACACACTGCAACAGTCAAACAGAAAATCAGCCAGTTATTTTATTTGTTTTTCTTTCAGTCAATACCAGCGTGCATAGATTTTATGGGCTTCACTCAAGAATTCTTGACCTGAAGACACTCCATTTTTACATGACATTTGTGTTTTTTTCTAATGATTGTGAGTGGGTTTTAACTCAAGTTCTTCTCCTGGTTGTCCACTTTGCTCTCCACAGCTTCCATGACCTTATGACATCATCAATAGTCTATCCTGACAGCTTTGGCCTCCCACAACACTTCAGCTATAACATTTGCATTTGATGGGGCAGCCTTTGAGTTTTTTGGCTTTACTCTTATTGTTGGTAGAACTTAAGCTGGGTTTTTATCCATAACTACAAGTCATTGCAAGAATCTTTCAGGAAAAACTTCACACAGAGTTGTATCTTCATGAGACATGATGTGCCTAGCGAGATTTTGATCAGATGTCAGATGCTTCTAAGCAAAAATAGCTGATACTTTCTTCGTGACTGAAGTTTCTGTGATAATAGAATGCATACATTTTTTGGAAATTAATGAACTAGCAAAAGGATGATCAGCTTGTTGTCACCAGTATGCACTGACTTGTCACAGCAAAACAATTTCCAAATTCTTTTTCACATTTTTTGGAGGGACAAATCTGTATGATGTCACAACAATGAAAATATAAGAGGTAAAGTGCAAAGGTCTTCTCAAAGACACAAACTAAACTGCTCTTGATTGAGACCAGTATCCACACCACATTGCTGAGAATGCGTGCCTGATATGGGCAGTGGGGCAGCCTGGTGGTTAAAGCGATTGCTCATCACCTGAGGACCTGGGTTTGATTTCCAACTTGGGTACAATGTATGAAGCCCATTTCTGTGATATTGCTGGAATATTGCTAAGTGGCGTAAAACCGCACTCACTCACTCACTACATACCTGATAACTGTCCTCAGCAATGCTGACCGTGCCTCGTTATGGAAGGTGATGATGATACTAGTCTTTGGTAATTTTTTGAAGGAATAGTCAGTCTTTTTACATCTGAAAAAAACCCAACAAAACATACACACAGACTGTAAGAGGGCAACACTCTCAGAGTCCTGTATCAATCAGACATACCTTTACAATCTGTGACCTGTCTTTGTCTGCTACTTACTGACTGGCGACTATGCTTGGCGACTTGTACGAGGCGACTATACTGACTTGGTTGACATGTCATCAGTTCCCTATTGCGCAGATCGATGTTCATGTTGTTGATCACTGGATTGTCTGGTCCAGACTCGAATATTTACAGACTGCTGCCATATAGCTGGAATATTGCTGAGTGCGGCGTAAAATTCAACTCACTCACTCACTACTTACTGACTGTATCTCACGTCTGGGATGTCACGGTCGGGAGGGATGCTGTTACTCGTCACAATGTTGAAGGCGTGTTTCTGTAGTGGCATCTTCAGGTCTTCTACATCAATGGTGCCAATGTAGCTTTTGTAGCTGAGTGACTTTGGGTCAAAGTATGTCTGTGGAAATAAT
Organism: Haliotis asinina; assembly: GCF_037392515.1. NCBI lineage: Eukaryota > Metazoa > Mollusca > Gastropoda > Lepetellida > Haliotidae > Haliotis > Haliotis asinina. The sequence continues at coordinate 63,503,455 of NC_090287.1, read as the reverse complement.
GCACACAGATACAGATATAACGCTTTAGAATCTTAATTTATTGTCACAAAACGTACACACATGGGACTGTTACATGGGCAATACAACACAGGATACACACATGTGACTGTTACATAGCTAATACAACACATAATACACACGTGACTGTTACATGGCCAATACAACACAGGGTACACACATGGGACTGTTACATGACCAATACAACACACGGTACACACATGTGACTGTTACATAGCTCATACAACACATAATACAATCGTGACTGTTACATGGCTAATACAACACACGGTACACACATGTGACTGTTACATAGCTAATAACACACATGATACACAGATGGGACTGTAGAATCTTAATTTATTGTCATAAAACGTACACACATGGGACTGTTACATGGGCAATACAACACATGATACACACATGTGACTGTTACATGTCTAATACAACACAGGGTACACACATGTGACTGTTACATAGCTCATACAACACATGATACACACATGGGACTGTTACATAGCTAATACAACACATAATACACACGTGACTGTTACATGGCCAGTACAACACAGGGTACACACATGTGACTGTTACATAGCTAATACAACACATGTTTACATTGCCTTTAGCAATGTTCCAGCAAAATCATAGCAGGGGACACCAGAAATGGGCTCCTCCTATAATTAAACCCTATTATATGCAGTCTTTCAAAAATGAATCCTTTCAATAAGTTCCTTCTGTTACAAGCCTATCCTCCTATCTTGAATCCTTCCTTTAGCAAACCTTATATTACATGACATTGTGTTACTAGACTCTCATATACCAATATCCAGGCCTTTATACAAGTCTCTTCCCAGACAAACCCTTCTATAACAAAACCCTTCTATTACAAGACTCATGTAACAATATCCAGACCCTTATATAACTGGTCTCTCCCTTGATAAACCCTTCTATAACATAAACCTCATATCAAACCTTCCTCTTGTAAGACTCATAGAACAGTATCCAGGCTTTTATATAACAAGTGTCTCCCCTGTCAATCCGTTCTATAACAAACCCCTTGTATTAGACCTCCTATTACAAGACTCTCATACTACAATATCCAGACCATCATATGACAAGTCTCTCCCTTGACAAACCTCTTCTTTAACAAAACCCTCTTACAACAAGCCCTTTTTCTCCATATTTCCCATGCATATGGAGTGATTCTGTTGCCAGAGCATACCAACACTAGAACAACATTCAACTCCCATCAAAGCTCAACAAAAAAATCAGCAGTACAAAGGAGGCATTGTGTGTATATAAATATAGATAATACTATGTCGAGCTGAATGATGCACCTGTCACCAGATGGAGCTAACTGTTGCTCTTGGGGATCTACATCAGCGATGATTGATTTACTCTTTCATTGCTCATCTGTTATGTTTATATGAACTGTGGTGTCAAGCAGCTGATCTTCTCAACTGTTGCATGAAAGTTAACACAGTTGATGCCTTTCTGATGAGATGATCAATCTGACTGTAGAGTGTTAAAAGGTGACAGAGCTGTAAAAACACCATAAACATGCTTCCTATAAGTCATGTTGATGACCCATTTCCAAAAAGGTATGTGATGTTTTACATATGGTTTGTGTTTCATAATGCAATTCTGGAAAGGGAAACAAAAGTCTTTGCAGACAGTCATATGTAAATCATATACACATATCTGCAGTCATGTGTGAATGATATCTATATATCTGCAGTCATGTGTGAATGATATACATACATCTGCAGTCATGTGTGAATGATATACATATATCTGCTGACGTGTGAATGATATCTATATATCTGCAGTCATGTGTGAATGATATACATACATCTGCTGACATGTGTGAATGATATACATACATCTGCAGTCATGTGTGAATGATATCTATATATCTGCAGTCATGTGTGGATGATATACATATATCTGCTGACATGTGTGAATGATATCTATATATCTGCAGTCATGTGTGAATGATATACATATATCTGCTGACGTGTGAATGATATACATACATCTGCAGTCATGTGTGAATGATATCTATATATCTGCAGTCATGTGTGAATGATATACATATATCTGCTGACATATGTAATGATATACACATATCTGCAGTCATGTGTAAAGGATATACAGTCAAATCTTGTTAATCTGACTTCTGTTTATCCGATGATTGGCTTTATCTGATGCTTTTGTTGGTAACAAATTGAATAAAGGTAATTTCGTCTCATTTGATAATCCGACATCCTTGTTAATCCCAAAGGATGCTGTGCAACAGACGAAGTAGGATTAACGAGACTTGACTGCCCATATATCTGCAGTCATGTGTGAACGATATCTGCAGCCATGTGTGAATGATGTACAAATATCTGCCGACATGTGTGAATGATATACATGTATACTCTTCCAAAAAAGTAGGGGTACCTGAACTCTGAAGTCTGGTAGAAAGAAAACCCATTATGGAACATTACAATGACATTCATCTAGTGTATTCAACATCATTTCCTGTTATCACCACATGCAAACACAATACATGGGAAGCACGTGCACAACGTGAGAGCCTGATACATGTGCATGGGGTGTCATTATGAATGTTTTTGAGGCAGGTCGATAAATGACTGTAGACCATTTTTTCCGATACTTTTCTTGCATTTGAGCATAGTCAGGGTTTTCAGGGTCAAATCACACACTACTGACTGAAAATTGTCAACCTGAACTTTTCATGTCATACTCCAGTCACCTAACAAGGGGGAGAACTGAACGGACAGCTTAGCTTTGAATGAAATCCACGTAGTGATGCATGCTCACAACATCCATTATTATTGTATCAACACTGATTCAGTCCCATTTATCTCCAAATTTTGACAATCGTACATTGAAAGTACAGTTCCCCTACCTTTTTTGAAGAGTATATGCATGTATACAGTCATGTGTGAATGGTGTGAATGGACTCTGCTGAGAGTCATGGGTAAATAATGCAGACTCTACAAGGAGTCTAAGTAAATGATTCACTATTATCTGTTGAGTATAGCAACAATATTGAATTGTTTATGTGCCTCTACACTGTCAGAAAAGCACTTAATGTGTGAAACTAAACAAACAATATCTCTCAGAGAATGACTAATTGTAACAGCTGGATGGGCCAATTCAAGCATAACATAAACTCATTTAGCTTTAAATAATCTGTTGAGTTTGAAAGATGACAGATAATACAACATTAGTCATACTTTCAAGGAGCACTGTGGCCTGTCCTACTCATGTGCTGAAACAAAACTCAGGCATTACAATTCAAATCAGTTCACATTATGTCTGTACCATAGGTCATGTTAGTTTCATATCATATGAGCAATATTTTTAGACATAGTGCTTCACTTCTGTACCAATTGTTATATTACCCCTTGTGCTAGGATGATATATACCTGTTAATTCTGTGTATCAGTGTCTACAAGTTCTGTACCATTTTCAAGAAAACATATCTTGAATACCCATTTCTATATGCCTCTGCGGAACCTCATCTGTATCATGTGTTACAATAATGTATGATAATTCTGTACCATGTGCTATCATAATATGTAACAATTCTGTACATGTGTTATAATAATGCATAGCAACTCTGTACCATGTGTTACAGTAATATGTAACACTTGCTGTACCATGTTTTATAATCACAAATAATAATCATGTACCATGTGTTATAGTATGTAAAGCACTTCTGTGCCATATATTACAGTGATGTAAAACAACTATATATGTGACATGTGTTATAATAATGTGAAATAATTCTATAGCATGTGTTATATTAATGAGAAATAATTCTGTACCATGTGTTAAAGTAATGTAATACAATTCTCTACCATGTGTTATCGTAATGTCAAACAATTCTGCACCATGTGTTATTGTAATGTAACACAATTCTGTATCATATGTTATAGTAAAGTAAAACAATTCTCTACCATGTGCTATAGTAATGTAGAACAATTCTCTACCATGTGTTTCAGTAATGTAAAACAATTCGGTACCATGTGTTATAATAATGTAAAAATTGTACCATGTGTCATAGTTATGTGTAACACTTCTGTGCCATCTTATAATCATGTATACCAAACATGTACCATGTGTTAGATTAATGTACATGTAATACTTACGTATCATGAGTTATATCAATGTAAAACAATTGTGTAGTGTATAACAACTCTGCACAGTGTGTTATAACCGTGTGTAACAATCCTGTGCCATGTGTTCCAATGAAGTCTCATATGTTACACCTTAGGTCATAATAACAGATAGGTCTTTGTGACATGACAATGTCTAACAGTTTTATACAACCTGTAATAATAATGGTCACACTTTTCAAATTCTTTCCTACCTTTAACAGTTCTTCACCCGTGGTACCCCCCCCCCGCCCCCCCCCCCCACACACAAAACCAATTCTAAAAGACTAAACAAGAAAATAATTTGAACTTCAGTTTCCCTTTCTTTACGACTTTACGAGCAGCAGTTTGTTAAACATTAACTTTTGATATAAATAGAACATAAGAGAAGATCTAGAGTTTATCTATGTACGCTGCCTGGAAATGCCTCAATAGCAACATTGATTATTGCAATATGTATTGTATACAAACCCACGTGTTGTACATCAATACCATAGCCCAGGGTTGTTCAGCATGAGTAATGAGGTTGTCATATCCTGTACACGTGGACCGTGCCCCTTATCACGGAATTCTCTATATGAACTGAAATAACAAAGGCTTGTAGGCATCAGGGTAGCCACTCCCCCGCCCCACTAAGTCCCAGCAACCATGAAAACCTCACTCACGTTGGACCCATTGAGCCAGCGGATGATGACTCCTCTGTACACGTACATCACCCCCACCGTGGCGCACAGCCACAGAACCACGACCAGCAGACGGTTCTTGCGTCTCATCACGATGGAATCTCAGACGTTGTCGTCGTCATCGTCTGAGACCACTCACTTCTCACTCCAACATCGCCACTGAAACTTTTCTTCCAACTTCGGTTCGGTGTTGTCGTGGTATGATATCGTATTTCACCAGCTGTCAAACCATTCGCGGTTAAAGTCACGTGACCTCTCCGTCAGTGTTAATAACGGAACCATTTCTTCAACAGTTCAACTCGCTCGCATTACTTCAATAAATGGGATGTGTTAATGCAGATTATACGGTCTCTGGTTAATGCTAACAGTTGCCGTTTAACGGATAATGTGAAAGTGGTTATTCCGTGCTGGCAAATAGCACGTGTGTACATGTATGCTTTTCTGAGATATAGTACCTTGCAAAATGATGGCTAGCAGTTCTTCACAGGTGGAAGTAAGGATGTGTGTGAGCAATCCACAAATTACACATCACGAAGTTACCTCTTGCATGCTGAACCAGACAACAGTAAATTCTCTCCTACTTGTTTAAGCGTTAGCTGTTAAAACACAAAGGCGGGAAATCCGTATTGTGTAATAATATTTAAAAGATTTCTACATAGAAGTGCTATTGTTCAAGAACTGAACTTCGCCCTCTTAAAACATAAGGGCCCAACCACACACACACACACACACACACACACACACACACACACACACACACACACACACACACACACACACACACACACACACACACACACACACACACACACACACACACACACACACACACACACACAAGCGCGCACGCACACACACACACACACAAGCACATACACGTGCACATTGTTGTGGCAATACTTTCAACTGACAATATGCCAGGGGGTCCCCACCCTGTTTTCTTTGCATTCGTAAGACATACACTGGCCAAACGGTGGCGGTGGGGTAGTTTAGTGGTTAAAGCGATCGCTCGTCACGCTGAAAACCCGGGTTCGATTCCCCGCATGGGTACAATGTGTGAAGCCCATTTCTGGTGTCCCCCTCCGTGATATTGCTGGAATATTGCTAAACGTGGCGTAAAATCAAACTCACTCACTCTCCCAAGTTTAGCAGCAAAGCAATAGGAAGAATGTCTCTGGGATGTACCTGATCGTGATGCTCCAGGAATCGTGATACTAAGGACGGCGTAAAACCACACGCACTCACTCTCATCATATCAGGTGACAAACATCACTGCCATACTTCACTGCACAGTTCATTTTCATCCGTTGTCACGAGTTTCAATGATCATTTAATAAACATTCCCTACAGTCCACTCTGTATACACCTGTTTGGATCTTAGAGTGTAATCAGGTACGCGAAACTGAAAGAAATAGATGAAATCCATATATACTTGTTAAAATGGGCCTGTCTCATTTAAGTTGGCAGGCTTAGAAATACCTGTTTGCTTTTACGTGCCTCTGTATTTGATATACCTTGTAAGTCAATGGTAAACATTAATTCCACATAGTTTCATACAAGGAATACTAGCATTTAGACAAGGTGAAGTCGCTCTTAGAATACATACAGTTAACTGCGTAGTTCTTCACATCGACTGTTCCAGAATTTGTTGAACAAGAAGATCTGAAACTTTCTTCCCAAGTACAACAACTTTATTTTCTTTGTTATCTAAAGAGGCTAATTTCAAGTAGCCCTGCAACTACCCAAAATAAGGCGGCTCTTTTTCATTATATTTTATTTTAGTTGAGAGACTAGTTATCAGTCTTAACCTTTTGAAAAAACCCCTGATATATCATGGCATATGATGTAGTTTGTTTAATCATTATGTATACAGACGTGTATACTATCTTTACTGATAAAATAGATAATGAAACTTTGGAACACGTTGTTATCGACAGCCGCGCATGCGTATTGTCACATTTATAACTTCCTCTTTCCAGCGTGTTTACCGGCGTGTTCAGCTGATTGTAGAACGTGCCGATTTTCTGTGCCGAAGTTGGAGCATTTTTTTATCACGTCTCAAGGGATTAGAAATGGCGACTGTGTTTGGAATAGACCATAAGACCCTTGCCATGTCCACGGTAGCGTTGTCAGTGGGCGTGGCGGCCTACAGCACGTATCGACTGTATGCTGAGCGGAGGGGCAAAAGTAGAGACAATGTTTATGAATCGCGGAAACTGTTGAATGAGTACCTGGTTTTTCACTATGGATCGCCGCAAGAAGTTCTCAAATACGATTTTGGTCCCAAGGACTCACTCGATTTCCCAAAACGTTGTGCAGAGTTGTGTTTGAAGCATTATAAAGACAATGTAAGGCTTAGCTCCTAACAGGTGTTAGAAGTAATGTGACGCCGTATCTCAGGAAGCCCGTTGGGGCATGCCTTGTCGTTAGCATTGGCGAGTGAGTGAGTGAGTTTAGTTTTATACCGCATTTCAGCAATATCACGGCGGGAGATTGTCGATGTCATGACAATCTGAGATATTTGTTAAGGCATTCAAGTAACGCAAGTAACGATTTCAGTGTGTTTACAGAAAAAAAATAATCAGCAAATTATTTTAAAAATTTTAATACACTTTCTGAGAAACTAATTATACTAATTTCTGTAAATGAACTTCACTAGGCTGCGCTTACTGCTTTGAGCTGATGCTGTTGCCAGATAACAACATTCCAACTAGAGAATAAAACCTGAAAATTCTATCCATGGGCCTTCCTTATAGTAATGTAACAAGTGTCTTCAGGTTTTGCCACATTGTTTTAAAATGAATAATATGGAAACTGTTAGCATGTTAAGGGTAGGGGTTGGACCTGTTGGTTTTACTGTCTGCCATAAGCAGGTGTTGGTCCTGATGGTGTCATTGTATGCCATCAGCAGGGGTTGGGCCTGTTGGTTTTACTGTCTGCCATAAGCAGGTGTTGGTCCTGTTGGTGGCATTCTATGCCATCAGCAGGGGTTGGGCCTGTTGGTATTACTGTCTGCCATAAGCAGGTGTTGGTCCTGTTGGTGTCATTGTATGCCATCAGCAGGTATTGGGCCTGTTGGTGTCATTGTATGCCATCAGCAGGGGTTGGGCTTGTTGGTGTCATAGTGTGCCATCACCAGATGTTGGTCCTGTTGGTGTCATTGTATGCTATCAGCAGGGGTTGGGCCTGTTGGTGTCATAGTGTGCTATCAGCAGGTGTTTGGCTTGTTAGTGTCACTGTATGCCATCAGCAGATGTTGCACCAGTTGGTGCCATTGTATGCCATCAGCAGGTGTTGGGTCTGTTGGTGTCACCAGGTTACTAAGAGGTTGTCAAGTGCCAAACCATTATGCAAAAGCTCATCCAGCATCTGACAATTCATCAAATTTATAACTGACAAGATATATTTTCATTTTTAAGGATGACAGCTTCTCAGTATGTGTCACATCCTTTGATGTTTTTGTTTTTTAACGTTAGAGCTGTGCATTACCCTGCTTTGTGTGTGAACCAAGGTGACTGCACTACTGACACAGTACCAGTCATACAGCGTGACAGCTGGAGTGATCTAATGTGCAATTGCCTAGAGTTATCATGGGTTTTGTTGCCGTGTTTATTGTAACATTTCACACTTCAGTAATTTCTCAGCAGACCCTAGTGAATGAGTGAGTGTGTTTAGTTTTAGAGCAATATTAGGCGGGTGGGAGGGAGCTGTGAAGGTAGTCAAGTGCTTCATGTGGAAGACCAGTCAATTCCCCACATGGGTACATTTCTGGTGTTCCCTGCTGTGATATTGCTGGAATATTGCCAGAAGCGATGAAAAAGTGCTAGTTCCCTCCCTCACTCACTCACTCACTCACTCACTCACACACTCACTCACTCACATTGGGATTTTATGACTGACATCAGCTTTAGACATCAGGTTCAGAACCAGCCTTTGAGCAGCTCTCTATGACTCCATGTTGCCAGTATGTTACAATAGGTTTAGTTGGACTTCAGACAGAGAAGAGAATCACTGCTGAATTTGTTGGTGGAATGTCATCTCAGCAGAATGTTCTGTCTTTCTACTGGGATGATAGCGGTGGACAATTTTTTATGAAAGACATTTTAGTTTATGTTTATTTGCAAGTGTGAATGTTTAGATTTTTTAGATGAAACAATTTTCATTTACTCTTTTACCATTTTAACAAAGTTAATCTCACAAACTCCAAGAATATTGTTCTGTTTGACTGTGTATTGTAATTAGTGAATATATTTGAAGTGTTTTGCCAAAATTACCGCCCCATAGAGACAATTGATTAAATTAGTTGTTTTTAACATCACACTCATCAATATCTGCCCAATACTGCTTTGACTTAACACAACATTCACTCATATTTTTGTTTCCTGCAGTCAGGAATTCCAAATCGAGCTCTGGATATCGGCTGTGCAGTCGGCAGGTCGACCTTTGAGCTGTGTCGGGTTGTAGAGCAGGCAGTGGGGATTGACTACAGCCAGTCGTTCGTCAATGCATGCAACACAATGAAGACTGATGGAAAGATGGACTATTTTGTCGTTGATGAGGGAGCCTTGACAACCGATCTTGTTGCTAGGGTAGCACCTGAAATTGTAAGTCAGGTTTCAGCAATAGAACGGTCAGTTTGTAGAAGTTAATTTTAGAGTATTGAAGCTTGTAAGTCTAATTATTTGTTATCTTCTATGTATATAGCATTTTCATTTATGTGGAAGATATTTTCACCTACAAGATGTTAGAAATGAAAGTACAGTATAATACTATCCTCCATATATATCTTAGTACAATCTGCATAGGAGAAGATATTATCACCAGTTGAATTGATGACTTCTATCATGACCATAGTCTCTGGTGTAATCAACGAGAATTCTGTATCGGCTTTACTTGACCTTAGGATAAATTAAAGACAGTTTAATGACAGTATGTTTGACTTTCAAACTTACAAAAATGTTGACGTAAAAAGTCAAGGTGTGATATAAAATGAATGTTCTTATTTCTTGACACCAGAAATAAGTGATAAAGTCATTTACTCTCTCTGTCAATGTACATACATTATTTGAAGTACCATAGTTTAAACTCGAATGTTTTGTAAAAACTACTACCCCATATTTCGTATGCTGTCAGTGTTTTCAGAAAATATGGAAAAAGTTTCAAATTTTAATTTCAGAAGTAAAACCCTATTATTTAACATACTAAACATTTCTACATTGGGGAGCTTTACACTTTTTGCCAAATGTATTTCAGTGCCATTACTCTTTCGTTTAATATTTGAGAATTGTTTATACTTTGTAAGTGAACTACATTTATCTGAACAAAAGCTTAAAAAGCCACATTCCCCAATTCCATCAATTCTTAGCATTATCAATGCTTTGATGAGTTACTTTAGTGATGTAAATTTTTCATCAATGCATGTTTGCATACTCTTTTCTGTGGTGATATTCTCAATGAGTATTTTACAGGCTCTTCTATCACTATATTACATTACTGTTCCTTCTGGAATGGCAGGAGTGGGTAAATGAACATAGTATTTAATTTACAGCATGAACATTGAGGAAAATTGGTTAAATGTGAAAACATAGATGTGATCAAAATAGTCTATTACTTTGTGTCAGGACCGATCTCGAGCAGAGTTTGAGCAGGGAGATGCATGTGCTCTGCGAAGTGATCTGGGAAAGTTTGGCATTGTTCTGGCAGCAAACCTCATCTGCAGACTCCATCATGCCACTGCCTTCCTTCAGCGCCTCCCAGGTCTTGTGGCCTCAGGGGGTGTGGTCGTCATCACAGCGCCGTACACATGGCTCCCAGAATTTGCTGACAAGGTTTGTATGAGGGGAATATGTTGTTGTTCTTGGGGTAGATATAAAGTGTTGCTGCCATTATGGTACTGTCTCATGGCTGACAGACTTTGTTTATCAGGTATCTAGAGAGTGTCTTGGTGTAAGTAGGTCAGCATGACTCAATACACACATATGGGTCATAATTCACTGAATGGCTAGATTGCTTGAGAATCTTAAATGCAACAGTGTTGGACAATGGAATCAATACCTTGTTCTTATAAGACCCTCTCTCTGTAACTTGGATCAGTATTAGAATATAATTATATAGGTAAAACCAAGGTAGTAATGAACCAACCCATGTTTGGACTTTCCTTCAGTTAAAACTGACACACAAGATAATGGTCACACTGACACAGACAACATAAACTGACCTACACACTGATGCATGTGTTGTAGGAGAACTGGCTTGGGGGCTACAAGGACTCAAGTGGCAACCCAGTCACTGGCTTCTCTGCCCTCAAGAAGTGGCTCAGCCCTGACTTCGACCTGCTGGAGGAGGTCGACATGCCCTTCTTCATACGAGAGACAGCCCGCAAAAACCAGTGGACTGTTGCCCAGGCCACTGTCTGGAGGAGGAAGTAGAGTCTTCATGAAAAGGGGATCTTGCAGGGGGAGAAATAATTATTTATGAAGATCAACTGATAGTCACCTGTATCTCTTTGTGGAGATGGAAGTAGCCTTTGTATAGAGAGGGGATCTTGGGGAGGGAGAAATCATTTAATACGTATTTGATGTTTTCTGATGACTGTGAGTTCAGGAGTCAGATTATACCATGAACAGAGCAATGCATTTGCTGGATGTATTCATATAGAAACATCCTGTATATGTGACATGAACTGTTGACATATTTTCTTTTTCAGCCTATCACAGTCTGTATGGAACAAGTTACCTGTATCTAAAGTCTTTATCAGACCATCTGGCAGATTGGCCATAAATTGACACTGTCTGTCAGAAATCCTGCCGATCTTGGGTGGTTGGAAGGGCCTTATTTCAAACACTGCTCACTGTAATGTTACAGTGAGCAATGAGTTTACATCTAGACTGTTTGTGGATATATAACCAGACATATTAATGGTTGATACAGGCAGTGCCCCACACACTCTGATTTTGATTATATACAAACAGCCAAATGTTACATACTTGAAGCTTGAAGTTCACTTGCGCTGTGGTGCTTTCTAAATGCAGTGGATTGGCCCACAGATTGATAAGAGTTTATATGTCTTTATAAACGGTATTTTAATCAAGATGGCACTGCCTTTTCATTTATTTATTGCTACATTACTCATTTCATGTTCAGGTCTCGGTGCCAGCTAAGCAGTGCCTGTTTGTGTTCATGCCTGAAAGTGTTCAAGGAACCCTGTAATCCATGCTGTGTTCGGAACAGTTTGGAAGCAGATATTATTATATATGTTGATTTTTTAAAATATTATTGTATTTCAAATTACTGCAGCTGTTCATGCCTCTCAGTAAGTTCTTCATATCATTATATTGTGCCATTTTGGCAGCATCCCAGGGACATAGCTATGACAGAGAGAATGATTATATAACACTCATGCTGAGCAATAGGAAAATAGTTGTCAACTTAACTAGTAGTCCCATTAATTGAAATAACTGAAGACAGTTTATAATGACTATAAGACCCAGAAATCAATCGTGTTTACTCACAATCAAACACAAATTATTTTGGAACACTTGTTTCCATTAACAACTCTTTTTCACAAAGTTGGTTTTGTCTCTTTCATTTCATGAGCACAGCAAACTTTTTCCTTGTCAGGATTGAATTTATCTCATAACAAGAACTTTATGTTCCTAACATACTAGTCATTCTTTTAAGATGTGAAATTTAGTGTAATATTAAGAAATATTAAGTTATAATTAAGTAATATTAAGAAACCCTGAAGAACTACATGTTTTTTCAATAAATTTTGTGCATTATCTAACATAGTCTGGAGAATTTGATTAAGGACGCAAACCAATTATTTTGGATTATCAATGCCAGAAAACTGAATGAAAATGTGTCCAGACTTTGGAAGGTTTGTGTCAGTTTGTTTGATTTGTTATTACACCATGCCATTAACCCAAACCTGTCATAGTTTGTGCTGTCCCAAAGGAGAACCTGGGCCCAACTCGTCTTCCATACTTAGTCTTTGGACCGTTGAATGGATTTGTGGAAGAGGTGTTTGTTCACGCTACTGTTAAAGTGAATGGGTACAAGAACTTGGAATGAATTGTCTGGCACATTATCATTTCAATGAAAACACTGTGTGTTGCTGAGTGTTGTGTGGGTGAATGCTTTGTTGTTATTATAACCAGGATGTAAACATGATAATGTTCGTATTGTCTGCTGATTATCTTATCGTATGTAATATAATGTGATCTTATGGATGAAAATAAAACATCTTTTACATCTTTGAGGCCAGTCACTGGCCAATGGCTTCACCCATGGTTGATTTGTTCCTTTTGTTAACTGTGACCAGTTCATGTAACGTATAGGTGATTGAAATTGTACTTGACTTTCAGACTTTGTTTCACCTTTGAAAGACGCAACGATGGGCACTAATTATTCAGGATGGTTGATGGTTTAATGCCTGTTTAGCAATTTTCAGTCAGTGGGTTAATGCTGGGGTGTCCAGTGATACGAGCAGTGCAAGGACATATTATCAATCAAGTCACCGTGGATTGATAGTTGGTTGTCTAATGCGGCAATATTCCTGCCGCCGATTGCTTCTGTAAACAATCCAGTCTGGACAAGTGGACAACATCATGAGCATTAATGTACATAACTGGGATATGATGCCGTGTCAACAAAGTCAACGATCTTGACCACCCGATCCGTTAGTCGCCTCATGCCAAACATGGGTTACCAAAACCGATTTCTAACCTGTATCCTCACGGTTTTAAGTCATCATTAATGACTACCAAACTCTTTAACTTTCCTCATTTTCAGCAGTATTTACACTGTTTGTCAGCAAACCGTGGCACTGCATGATGTTCATGGTGTGTGTATGAGCACTAGTAAACTCCCGTATGCGAAATACGGGTGTCTGAAAGCGCACATAAAATCTCCAAATCATCTTACGGGTATGCGACCAACAATCACTCAAGCATCCAAATCGTGCGCCGTGTATGAGTGAGCACATCCACACTTAACCTCAGCAGACGAAGCACGTGGGCAGGCACTTGAGATCAACCCGTGCCAAGGTGGTTTTAAAATCGGACCTGGAACATATTCTTTCCATTCTGGAAGGTTGTGAGCAAGGAGACTAGAACACGCTTTAGATTAATCCAGGTATAAGAAACCCGCAAATCGCCTCTTGAACCTAACGTGACGCTTGTGAGACTATTTTGGTTTTTGTTGTGAAAATATGTTGTGAAATCTGTTTAAATCCAGGATAGGTTTTTGTAATGATTCACTGTATCAAAAGTCTTCTTGAAGTGCCTGGAACTTCGAAATCGCCGAAAGTGAGAGTGAACCTTGTTCACTGCTCACTTTTTAAAGGCGGTCATGATGTTTCTTAACCAGTAACAACACACCCAACTCATTTATTGCATATTCTCACTTCTCAATAATGTCTTTCCATTCTATTCTCTGTACACGTGACATGAGTGTTCCTGGACCAACTAGGTGAATGCCAGCTCTACAAGCACACAAGTCGCGCGGTATATACACTTTAAACACTGCTCCTATCCACTGCTTCGTGTATCCTGAACAGCCTTGCCACTTTCGAAACCTGTACATATGTCACTGGTCTTAGTTTATAAACGACACCACAGTTTACTGATGACGAAAGATTGGCGGGAGGACAATGAACATTGTATGTTCATGGACACACCAAATGGGTCACATGATCTGATGCAGAGGAACAGAGGAGGCATTTTACTGACTCGATACATGAGTTCCACTTAAAACACACAAATGCATAGCAATGAGTGCTCAGATATTCCCAGGAACACATAAATATTACTGTGGTTTATCCGTTCACTGGTATTTTTCTCCATTAGACTCCAAGATCACAGGATACTAGTCCACAGAATGTTAGATCACCGATGACACAGATCTTTCCACAGCTTTCGTATCCTGAACTTCCACGCCATCTGTAGGTTCTTCTTCATCGACCTCAAGGTCCTCGTCCTCTGCGTCAGAGTCATCGTTTTCAGGACCTTCTTGTGAATACTTAGCGTGGTCTTTGACAACGATGATAGGTCCATGTGTAACTTTGAATGGCCTGTCATCTTGGATTGCTTTGACGAGGGCAACGAAATCTGGATTCACGCTCGTCGTCTGTAATAAAGGAAACTCTGTCTGCTCACAGGAACACTTTCCGGAATATTGGGACTCTACCGGTTCATATAGACCGTTATGTAGTTTAATTTAAAAAAAAAATATCATAAAGAGATCTGTCTTACGGTAATGTTAGTATCACATCTGTTTAATTCATTTCCTAATAATCTCTGTTTTTTTAGGAACGTAAATAACAAATGCACATCAGCTATACCCCCATGTGGTAGAGTATATCACTCAACACAGCTCGCCCCGCAGGATGACCTCATCCAAGGCACAGCCCTCTCCTTACCTACCCCGATGTCGACTTCCTCGACGACACAACTCTCTGCGCTGTGAATGGCTGTGAGCAACGCCAGCGCGCCGATATCCGTCAGTAGGTTGTCTCCCAACTGTAGAGAGAGCAATCAAGATAAAATCAGAAATGGGTATGTCTGACTGTGTTCGCCGACTATGGCACTGATCTATTACTTATAGATAAGAATTAATGTTCACATGTTTGCTGAGGAAATACTCTGACAACACATGTCGGTACTTATCAGTGTAAAGGCTCAAAACTATTTCAGAACCTTCACTTTTTGCTGCGAAACACGCATAGCATGTTTAGTAGAAAGTCTCGCACTGGAAGTGTGGCTTTCTCCTGAATATACTATGTTCAAGAAAGAGCCTCTCTCGGAGTTTGTTCAGGCAAACAGTACTGAGCCATTTCGAATACATATGTTCTATATTCAGGTGTGGGCTGAAACCAGATTACAGGTGTACAATTCATCAGAAGTTTCGGAATACCTGATTCTTATATTACTTAAGTCATAGGCATGACAGATCCACCATGGACGGCCCTCATCTTAAGTAGTCATTACAACAACATGTATTCGCACCACATACAATATATGATAAATAAAAACACTTCAATAAACCTCATTCGTGCACAGCTCCGGTGGTCTGAAATATATTTTTTATTACCCGGAGGATTTGGAGAGAGTCGTTGTTTTTCAAGCTCAAAGCGAACTTGACGTCTCCGTCTGTGAGCCTGTTTCTCGACAGGTCGAGTTCCCTCAGGGTGTTGTTGCTAGCCAGAGCTAACCCCGCACCTACCACGCCCTCACCGCCACAGCCGTTGAAGCTGACGTTCAGACGTCGCAAGCCCACGTTTTCCTGGAAACATCGTCATCGGTGTGTGACCTAGACCGCTTGCACTGGACCATGAGCTTGACATTTTG
The DNA here is from genome assembly GCF_037392515.1 of Haliotis asinina. NCBI lineage: Eukaryota > Metazoa > Mollusca > Gastropoda > Lepetellida > Haliotidae > Haliotis > Haliotis asinina. Next base: position 63,487,252 of record NC_090287.1, on the reverse strand, counting down.
CATAAATATCATATGATAAACATATTAAGCTTTACACGCCATATATCTCCATATGATATACACATGAAACAATACATAATAACACCAGCGGTAGATTTGCATGTGTATAAATATATCCTAATGACACATATAGCAGAAAATGGCATAATATGTATTTCTATGTTTAAATTTACGTAAAACCCCTAAAAACCACTAAAGGGCACAATTGGCGACCACACCAAAACAAAAGAAATAGAATTATGATCAATTTATGGCTGGTGCTTTGGACAGTGCTTGGTTGTTTTGATGATGGTGATTCTGGTGTCCTTTCCTTGGAGTTGAATTGGCACCATCATTTCTACTTCAACATGAAGAGTTCTGATTCAGGTGTAATGTTCCGCTAAGAACACACGGACATGGACCAGGTAGGAAGTGGTCGCAAACAAACCATGCTAAAAGGCGACTAACGGGATCGCGTGGTCAGGCTTGCTGACTTGGTTGACACATGTCCGTTGATTTTCATAACGTAGCATCGGAATGAAAACTACAGGCTTACCTTAACACCGCTGAATAGTTTCGCTGCACTAGCGTTCCTGATGTGGTTCCAGCTGAGGTCAAGATGCTCCAGGGTGTCGTTACTTACTGGAACAGAGAACATACACCTTGGAGATTGCCAGATTGTTGGGCAGTTCACGCCACTGCTATGTTGTAGAAACAGCTAGATATGTACACAGATATCAACACTGATGTATTTGGAAAATGGTCCTTGTAACGGCTGTTTAGAAGGTCATCGCCTACGTCGGATAAAGTACAAATTATCTGCTGTCTGACTCATAGCTGAATGACAATATACATTCGTGCAGCGGTAGTTACATATATTATGGTAGCATGTACTAATACAAAGTCCTGTTGATAACTTGCTGGTAGCTGACAGAGTATGGGTGTAAAATGGTGTGAAATCGGGGACGCATCGGGTTTGACTGCTTTGTTTGTTGTCTAACGCCGCACTTGGTAATTTTCAGTTATACGATGACCTTTAAATTTGGACATGCTTGTTATAAGATACGGTTAACTGGATAGGGTGGTTAGACTCGCTGACTTGATTGAGCACATTTCATCGTATCCCGATTCCCTAGATGCTAACGATGTTGATCGTTGGATTGTCTGGTCCAGACTCGATTATTTACAGACCGCCGCCATTTGAGTGCGGCGTTAAACAACATGTAAACAAACAATCACGTCATGTAGGTCTGTTGGAATACTGACACACCTCTCTGACATATATATTTCTACAACCCCACCCACCACTTGATGCAGGAACACCAGGCAGATCGATGCCGCAGCTTGTACTACTGACCCACCTGACAAACGTCATGGAAGCTGGTATAGCTGAACCTACCTAGAGCATCTCCAAGTTCCCTCCCTGCCATGTCTCCAAGTTCGTTGTTGGACAATACCAGCTCCTTGACGTGTTTGCATTCCTGTATACAAAGACAGAAAATGAGTTACTCCCATATCCAGGGAACATCTAGAAAAGCGTTTACCGGGGACATTTTGAAAGGTTTGGTCTCTGTCGTATTACCGTTGATCTGAAGTGTACTTCAAGAATCAGAATGGCGTACCCTTATCACTAGCCCGAATGCTGTCGAATCGATGTCACGGAATCCGTTTCCTGAAAACATATACTGCATGCTTACTTCAGGTACATATACATATAAGGCAAGGTGCTTCACCTGTACCTCACTAGGCCCCATACTTGTACGAGGTGAGTACCTGGTTAGATGATGTACATTGATGACGCCAATACTAGATTAAGTGACACATCTATTCTAGGTAAAATGACACATCCATACAAGGTTAACTGACACATCCACACAAGGCTAACTGACACAGCAATACTAAACTAACTGACACGTCAATACTTGGTTAAGTGACGCATACATACTAAGTCAGTTAATTGATTCGTCAGTACTAGATTAAGTGACATTTATCGTAGGTTAACTGATACATCCATACTATGATAACGGAACATCAACTTTAACTGACACGGACACATTTGTACACGCTGAGCTCATACAACTGACGTGGAATATATTGTGCTGATCCTGTTTTAACGTGTTTGTTTATGTGCAGAGATATTAACGGACGCATGCCTAAAGCTATGACGGTTTGATTAACGTGTTCAATATCTCCATGTAATGAAAACAATAAATTTGTGAAAGTCTTAGTCAATGGATAGAATTACACCGTAAAGCATATGTACTCCTCTAAGTACTAAAATATGAGCAGACTTAAGCTTTCCCCTCTTCGATATGATACTGTAATCATTCGTTACGATCTCATACTAAGAAAATGTATATAAAAATAACTATATAACTTAAGCTGACTCTTGAAACTTTCGCTAATCACACGGAAGACCGGGTTCGATTCCTCACATGGGTACAATGTGTGAAGCCCATTCCTGGCCCTTCCCACCGTGATGTTGCTGGTATATTTCTAAACACGGCGTAAATGCAAACTCACTTACTTACTTACTTACTTACTTACTCATAAACTCTTGCCTCTCCCCTCATATCACAAGAAGTGGATATTATGCTTACCCTTACTTGTTTTGGAAAGTTAATGTTGCAGTGTGATGCATATTAACACCATTGCCTTCATTGCATGTAATGTTTTATTTTTGTATTCTTTGAGACGGTTATACATACAACGAAAATCGGTATTATTAATTGAGCCAGTGTTACGAAATGAGACACGGAACTGTTGTCAATCACGGGGTAGAATATGGCTACTCAAGTCGATTATTAGAGGGTAGATAATACCTTTTCCTCCGTAGATTGCAGCGTCATATATGTTAATGTAAGTACCGTCTATATAAAAGCGAAATATCTTCTACGTAGACTGTTTACAATACAGGAAGTATGTAACCGGTAGATACAAGTATCATTCACGTTGATGGCAGTATCCATTAACGATGCACCTCCATGCCGAGGAGGTGACATAAGGAGCAGTATGAACAAACATCACCAACTGACCTGAGAGGTTTACACTCGAGATGTACTGGTTCTTCATCATGAGACTGGCGGCATGTTTGGCACCAACACTGCCCAGGTGATTGTTCGCCAAACTCTAGAGGGAAATCAACACCAGCTTTAACTGTACCAAAACAGGCGATGTGTTCATCATTCTCGATGTAATCATTGAACGATACCTACCTACTCCACTAAATTATACATATACTACTGGCGCTTCGTGGAGTCGGACATAAAGCTTTAATGTTACTATACTCTGATATCGGACTCAAGAAAAAGTCCATTTTCAACCGAAATATCCAGGAGAATGAACATGTCATTTCTCTTGCTCAGTGAACCTGCTTTTCTGTGGTTCAGTTTATCTATAAGCATCCGTTCCTTGAGGAAGTGTTTGAGAGAGGTTGTTGAAAGCCCTGTGTGACATTATTTCAGTAAATCACAGCTTGTGTACCTAGTCTTGGAGAAGTGCCGAAATAATGCGTGGTCTAAATGTTATACTCTTTGTTGAAAACACTACAAGATGGCGCTGTCAAAGCAACCGTAACTAGAGCACTGACAGAAGTCACCAGATTATGTCATGCATACTGAGCAAGAATGAAAACTTGACACTTAGTATTTTGGGGACCATAATTTTAATGCTTATTTTAAGGCAATTATTTTAGTTGTATGCTGTGCACAGAACACCTGGACATCAACAGAAAACAGAAACACGTCTGGACATTTGCCTTTAACGTTGATAACATTTATGATGTCGGACTACCCTCCAAAATAAAGTTCACAGAATGGAGAACAATGGAACTGAGGTGTTCAGTAACGATTGTGTCCAGCTCTAGCGTCTCGTACAGCCACACGACAGCTCCTCGTGGATCTCAGAACGTTAATGAACACTGCCCAAAGAAGACGCCGCCATTGTTCAACAAGGACACGCTGAAGGTCTTGCAACGTCTGTCGTGGATTGACTTATTGACGAACACGTCGACCCAGTTCGTCCCAGTGTGTTCGATCGGATTGGGGTCGGGGATACACGATGGCCAATCCAGGACTTGAACACCGGCATTTCTTAGAAACTTCTACGTAAGAACTGCTGTATAGGACCTAGCGTTGTCTTGTTGGACCGTAGGTCCAGGGGCGTGTCTCTGCATGAACGGAAGCAGAACAGGTTGCAAAATCTGATCCCTGTACTGGTCAGAAGTGACGTTCCCTTGTACAACAACAAGAAGAGAACGTCCCCAACCATGACGCTTTCTCCACCAAATCTGTCAACTGCACGGATTCAGACTTGAGCGTGACGTTCACCTCGTCTGCGGTACACCTGGGTCGTGTTGTCGGCAAATCTCGTCACTGAAGACAGTCGAATTCCACTGTCTTTGAGTAAGCCTGATGAGTCTTGTGGCCCACGCAAGTCGGTTACGGCGATGAAAAGGTGTTAAGATTGGTCCGTTATGGGATTCCCGGCGGCACGCAAGCGATTTCTGACAGTTTGTGGGGTTATCCTTCCACCAAACATCGCCCTGCTTGTGGAAGTTGCATTGACAAATCTGTTGCGAAGATGACGTAATCGTATTGCTGCTTCTTCTCAGACTGACGTCACACGTGACGTTCCTGGCTTAGGGCAATCTGCAACCGTTCCCGTTTGATGCATTCTCATCCTGAGATTAAAAATTGCTTGTCTTGAACAGTTAAAGGCTCTTGCAACAGTGACCACAAACTGACCAGCATGGAGCCTCCAAACAGCACGTTGATGTTCTTCATTTGTGAGACGTGGCATTTCCAAAAGGTCATCAAAATGAAAAATTCAATTTCCCAATTCAGCTTCACTGTGCCTATTCAGTTTAGGTAAACATGCACCACTTGACCTCACGATTTTGTGTTTGCACGTGTGTTCACAGTTTTTCATTTTTAGGCTACAGCGTCAAGGAATGCACGAGACTTTACAATTTCATGAAATTAAAGGATTCACAATGTTTACTCTTAATAGAGATACGGTTTGAAATATTCTAACGAACAGAAACAAAAATCATAAATTTACCCGTGTCAAGTTTTAATTTTTGCCCAGTATACTATGGAACATGAAATAATCCCAGGAATTTGTATTTCACCCATGGTCCAATCCTTTGGGTAACAGAAAATGTCAATATACTACGGTTACCGTACTATTTGTGCAAGGCAGCAGTTGTCTGCAAGAGTTTCAACCAGACTGCTAAGTCCTGCCGGCCCGATGCAGTTGCCTTCGAGGTCAAGTCGAGTCAAGGACGAATCCAACTGAAGATAAAGACATTAGCAAAACCTTACCTTCACATTTTTGCTTCTAGTAGAACCTAATTGGCCATTCGCCTTTAAATTGGAGCGCTTTAAAGCACGCTAATCACAAGTGATGATTGATAACGGTGTTAGTACCGACGCCAAAAAGTTGCACTCATTGCTATAAAGAACTTGACTGTCCATAGAACTGGGCTTTCCTCCCTCTTTACAACTTCTAAAATGCCTCGCAAACAGCTTTGGCTGAGCTTAAGGAACTGTTTGGACGTAGACACTCACCATCAGAGGAACAGCAAGTGCCTTAGCGCCATCTGGACCCATGGAGTAGTACCTCAGGTCTAGCTGAGTTTTGGTGGGGTTGCGGACAAACGCCCCAATAGGCGTCACCCTTAGTCTCCTGCATTCTCGCTGATACAACTCTCGCTTTATCTCGTCCAGGTCCAACTTTTCTCGCCGTATCTCTAAATGACATAACGTAGAAATATTCACCCAGGTACCCGTGTGTTGGTCAACATGATTCACCCAGGTACCCGTGTATTGGTCAACATGATTCACCCAGGTACCCGTGTGTTGGTCAACATGATTCACCCAGGTACCCGTGTATTGGTCATCATGATTCACCCAGGTACCTGTGTATTGGTCAACATGATTCACCCAGGTACCCGTGTATTGGTCAACATGATTCACCCAGGTACCCGTGTATTGGTCAACATGATTCACCCAGGTACCCGTGTATTGGTCAACATGATTCCCAGGCATGGTAATCAGCAATTGGAACCGAGTTCTTTAAATTAGCTGTGTTACCATTTGACTGCTTGTAACAATGGAGTCTGGTCCGTATCAAATGTGAAGAATATTAAACTAGCATTAGATTATCTGACTGTAACAGCATCGTCTATGTACGTATAAATAATATAAACTGATGTCTTTCCATTCAACTGATTGTTACAACGTCGAACTCGTGAGCTCCTCACAGTGTCAGAGAGGTGCTATTCCCTTTCCATGGAGACATCCGTGCAACGGGATGTTGCACATGCTCACTGAAGTTTGTCACTCGTGAAGATCCGGATTAGAACTGATCTTCAATCACCCATACTTTTCACACCCATGAAGATCCGGGTTAGAAGTGGTCCTCGGTGACCAATCCGCTAAGAAGTGCCTTACGGGACCGGGTGGTCAGGCTCGCTGACTTGGTTGACATACATCATTGTCTCCCAGTTGTGTGGATCGATGCTCATGCTGTTGATCCCTGGATTGTCTGATCCAGACTCGACTGTTTACACATCACCGCCTTATAGATGGAATAGTGATGAGTGCGACGTTAAACAACAAAGAAACATGGGTGATCGTGTACGTACCTAAGTCGTCCTCTTCAAAAGGTACTTCTATCTTGTCATCCGTTCCCTCTCGTCTCGTCCCATCCACCTGTGTGATGAAAAGAATCTGCTCTGGGGCTTTCACTTTCCGGTTGACCATCTTCTTCTCTCGGCTGCATGCACGAGGCACCTGACATGCAGCAGATACACTTGTGCTAACTCGTAAACGTTGACGCAAAATAATTCATCGTGAAATCAACAACAACAAAAAACACCAAAGAAAATAATACGCATATATTTACAAAAATGTATTCCCAAATGTAATTGTTAAATAAGTTTGCAAAGTCCTTCAGCTGTATGGCACTGTCAGAACAAATAGAGTGGCAGTGCAGTCACAAGGGAACATGGCGGTGGTGATCGCACCAGTGATATTTGCTTGTAGTTTTGGTAATACTGTGGTACTTGTCAGATGTGCTCGGACGTGTATCACGTACCAGTGGGTCGATGAGCACTTGGTACCATCATGATGCAACACAACCGAATCTCAGAGATTTCATATGGCGGTTAGAAGGCTGTTGCCTTCATTTAGCTGATCAATCTCTCAGTTGTCTATGTTTTAGTGTAGATAAAGTGCATTTTGTAGAAGACAGTAGAACGCCATGTCACGATCTAAGGTTTTCAGGTAAAACAGCAAACAATAGAATACAGAAGATATTAATCATTGATCATGACAATAAACAACCCTGTTCTTTACCATCGCCATATCCGTAATAGTAGGTCAATCCCGCCAGCGATTATTGTACACTAATGGCTTCATTGTTGTCTAAAACCTCCAGATAGGCAGTCATGTTTGACAATCTCACGTCACCCTAACAGATAATGCCGCAGCGGGATGTATGCGGGGTATTGGAGGGGTACTCACCCCAATATCGCGACAACACGATTAGGTAGCTGGGGAAGTGACATATTTATAAACTGGCTTTAAATCAAAATATCGACTCACTTGAAATCAATTCACGGTTTTCTTTTTAAACAAATATTACTTATGTATTTACAGAGTCGTGGTTAGACTGATTAGATATGTAAGGCGGTACTGACTTTATATAGTTGTGGAGGTATGGGTAAAATGCAGTTTGAATTTAATGAACCAAGACAAGCTGCTTCTGGAACGAGTATTTTACGTGAACATACCTGTCTTCATTACCTTTATTTCTGTTGTCACATCTTTTCCATATCGTATATAGACGGGTATAGAAAACGATATTTTTAATATCTGATATCTGAAGTATTAAATTGGAAATGTTTCCTTTCGGTGTTAGCAAAGTTCTAGTGAACCAAATAAACTACAATGTATCTGAGAACATCTGGGATGGTGAAAGGAGCAGATCTTGGTCCTGACATGACATCTTGTCTATTCTGTCAACATCTGTGCTTACCTGCACATTTGGCACTGTTGCCATGGTGACGTCGTGTGTCCGGGATCTGTTTTACCAATCTCAGCTGTGATGAGTATCCAGTTAGACAGGTAAATCCAATCACGCTCGCTACAGAGTATTTAAAGAGGTGTTTTCTGGTTGTTGGTCAGAAACAATCACCACCGAGCGTCTGTTGCCATAAGCCGTTGCACCCAGCTATCTGTTTGTTTTAACACAAGACCGGGGTGTCGGGTTTAGCGATGGAATGCGGGATACCGGTGGGGGCAGGGCTGTGTGTATGTGAGCAGTGACCCGCGAGCGTCGATGACGTTATCACCATCGTCATGTCACCCGCACGTCCTTAACGTTAGATGAACGCTGTTAGCAGAACAACACACAACATGGAGGCTCGTGGAACATCTATACCGTATCTGCCCGTTTAAGTGGTACGGCGGATGAGCGTTTCTATCCGACCAGAACACAAGATAGTGGTTCGTAGTATGTCTCTACCGTATCTCGGTAATGGGACACTAAATATCGATGAGCGTTTATATCAGAACGTACAACATGGGGACTCGTGGAGCATGTGTATGACAACTACGTACCTGGTTTAAATGAGACAATGGGGAGTGCTGATATCTGAACAATGCACAACTTGGGGACTTGGGGTACATGTGTACCGAAGCTCCCTAATTCACTTTAGAAGGTAGTTGAGCATTGATATCAGAACAACGTAAAACAGTGGGTGAGTAAGTAAATGAATGAACGTTAGAGTGACTGAGTGAGCCCGTTAGGGTTAGTCAAACCTGGGCCTTTGGCCTGTTTTTCACTGGATTGTCTGGTCCAGGCACGATTATTTACAGACTGCCACCATATAGCTGGAATATTGCGTAGTGCGGCGTAACACTGAACTCACTCACTTCTATTTTCAATAACTCCCCTGCATCCTTCTCAGCTACCTCTGCATTTCAACTACACCCACTTTTTCACTTCCAGTTAATCTTTGTCATTGTTAGGACGCCATGTTGCTACATCCTATAACTGAATCGTGCTTGGGTACAATATCTGGAGATTCCTGCCGTGATTCTAGGAGTATTTCTGGTAGCGACGTAAAACTATACTTATTCACACGGTGAACACTTCATTTTCATCCGAGTTTCAAAGGTCATATAACAAAATTTCTTGACAAAAGTAGGGATGAGCACCCCTGCACCCAGTTCTTGACCCGTCTATGGTTATGCTATAGTATGTCCCTATATCAAGGGGTATACGGTAGTGTATAGTCAAAACAGGTGTCATACGATACACATATACACCTTCTGGTCATAAGCGTTATAATGAGGAGTGCAAAGTGACATTTCCTCCTGACTATCAAAACTCGACTAACAGTGAGCACTGTCTGTCAACGCTAATGCGAGACGCGTTAAAAAAACCAACCCAAACCTACCTCAAACTAGATCATTTGTGTTAGACTTTGGCTAAACATGAATCAATCAATATACTTGAACCCATATATCTCTTAAATCTAGTAAAACCGGTTTGGGCGTACATATCAAAGTAGTCATGTTTTGTTCATAAATACCGATGTCAAATAATGATACTGGTGGAATCATGAATAAATAAAAGTATCATGTTTATGTTCAAGGAATATTAGTATCGGATAACGACCTGTTCTGACCGTAATCGAATATCTCCATATGCCTGGGCGATCATTGTCGAACAAGCCTCTTACATACTCAGGACAGTTCCGCCCACGGATTTGTCTGCAGCTCTCGGTATTAGAAAGCCGTGTGTTTATACTCGAATTTATATGTTTAAATTCCGTATGTGTGATCCTATGGTTGCTACTTAATGTAACAGTTTGTGTTGTAGGGAGGCAGGTTTTGGGTTGTATCAATTCCTGTTCGGTGATGGTGGTCATTTGGACAGCAGGTGTCCTGTTCCTTAAACACGCCAGCCCGGCACACGGTCTTTGCTCAGTGGTCGTATCCCGGAGCAGATAAACCATCGTCCATCAGCTTGACCGTCGAACCTCTCATTCACGGCTGTGTGTGAGTTGGTCAACAACCGTTTACCTGATACAACTATTAGTTTCACCAGAGATCTGCAAACGAAGACACAGGGCTAAATAAAGATGAGAGATGGATGATTAAACACAACCTACCATACAACAGATAACGTGTACAAATTCAACAGAAACGTACAGCCAACAAAGCTATCGAATATAAACAATAAAAGGGTTATCATTATCATATATATAAACTATTATGTGTATTGATTAAGCAATGACATGCTGAATGAGTGAGTTTATTTTTTCGCCACTTTCGGCAATATTCTAGCAATATCGCAGTGGTGGACTTCATACATTGTACTCGTGTGGGGGATCGAACCCGGGTCTTTGGCGTGACGAGCGAACGCTTTATCCACCAGGCTACCCCGCGTTAATCAACAAAGGCAAAAAAAATAATTTATCTATCCGTCCGTCCGTCCATCCATCCATCCATCCATCCATCCATCCATGATCTATCTATCTATCTATCTATCTATCTGGCTAGATCACACTTATTAACTTATTTAACGTACTCTCTGGTAAAGCTATGCTACATCGGTCGATGCCTTTCATTCAGCAAACATATATATATATATACATATATACACCTGGAAATTAATCAAGCAACACCCCAATTTTTTCTATTGGAGCAACTTTGAAGTGTTCTGACAATCAAAATATGCCGGGTTGATATAGTTTGACACTTTTTTATTCAACAGACGATCTCTGACAAACAACTTAAAGGGAAAAAGTATCAAGACTTTGCTTTATTGCAACGAAATCCAAATTCTTAAAACTGTCTTAAATTCATGAAAAAATGGACACAATTTACTATTCATCCACAGACGTTGTTGTCAGGTGTATTAACACAAATGTCACATGGAAAGAAAGAACAGTCATCTGAGAGTCTGCACACCGACTTTCATCAATATCTAGTGTGTCCTCCCTGCGCACGCACCACCGATTCCAGACGCCTCCTCATTCCTTGGATGAGTCTCCGGATCTGATTCTGGGGGATCCTGTTCCACTCCTCATGCAGGGCAGCCGTCAATTCGTTGAGATTATGGACTGGTGGGTCTCTCTGCCTCACACGACGGCCAATAAAGTCCCACAAATGTTCAATGGGGTTGAGGTCAGGGCTCATGGCAGGCCATGGAATTCTGTCAATTGCATTTTGCCGCAAAAAATCATTTACAGCATGCGCCCTGTGAGGTCTAGCATTGTCGTCCATAAATATGGGTCTCGTTGCCAGAGGATGGTTCTCAAAATGAGGTACCACAGCCCTGTCAAGAACCTCCTGTTGGTAACGAACACCGTTAAGGTTGCCACGGATGGTAATGATATCCAACTTGCAGTTCATGGAAATGCACCCCCATACCATAACGGAACCTCCCCCAAAGGCCACAGTCTCCTGGATGTTCCGTGGAGCCATTGCTGTGTTCCTCTGCCTCCAGACCCGAGTACGACCGTCCACCATGTGCAGCAAGAACCGGCTCTCATCTGAGAAATGGACCTTCCTCCAAGAGGCAATGTTCCAGTGCAAACGGTCATTACACCAGGCCAGTCGGGCTGCCTTATGGGCTGGAGACAGTCTGGGTCGCTTGATTGGCCTCCTTGCCCGGTATCCTGCAGCTTTCAGACGATTCCGAACAGTCCTGTTCGAGATGGGTCTCCCTGGAAGCCACTCCTGTCTCAACCGAGAGCTCGAGTCGAAGGACCTGCGCCGTACAAGTCTCAGTAAAGCTCTGTCCTCCCGGACTGTGGTCTTCCTGGGTCTTCCTGGTCTAGGCAGGTCTTTAACTTCATTAGTGGCCCGGTATTTTTTCAAAAGTTTTGAAATTATGGAATGATGTCGTCCGATTTGAGTCCCGATTTGTCTTAGAGACATACCAGCATTCCTCATGCCGATTATTTGCCAACGAGTGGCCTCTGATAATTTCCTACGTGCCATGACATTGAAATGAATGAAAAACCGAATGCAATCGACAACCTGCGCTTGTAAACACCCCAGGGAAAAAGTGCATTTTTCGAAAGTTGAGGTTAAAGCAATGCACGTGCGCTGTGCAAGCTTCACGCGCGTCATATCAACCCATGAAAAGCTCATGCTGTATGTCAATACATCAAAATTGAATAATCAATCATCAAAATTACTTCGTTAAACTTTGTTAAGTTTTTATGTGTCTTTGAATTTGGTGTTGCTTAATTAATTTCCATATGTATATATATATATACACGTGTTTATCACATATACAGTAAATACTTGACATATCCTGCACATGAATGGCATATATAGTAAATCTGTCACATATCCAAGTAAATATGTCACATGTGTGTCCAGTAAATCTATCTCATATCCAGTAGAAGTACCATATATTCCCATCCCGAATCCAGACAGCCTACGATATCTCTAGTACTCTGCAACCCGTTTACCCCCAAATGAAAACGATGAATTCCAAATAGCTCGAAATCTGGGACAGTCTACTAAAGCTCAATACAGTACACCACAATGAACATCATGTAGCCTCAAAACATCTGCTGTTTGTTAGTATTCACATCACTGGCAGAGTCCATTTTAGATATGCATTCTGCAAATAAAAACGGAATACAATAAGGCGAACTGACACGCTGCCCAGACTTGCACTATAAACAACACATATTTTGCTGCTTCTAATATAAATGTCGTTCTGTGAGACAATGTATATATTATCAGCCGGTCAGGTCAACATCGGTACTAAAAATATGTTGAATATTTATGAGACACCTCGACGTAACAATATACTTTAACCACACACAGCGGTAGACCTGCAATGCTACAGTTCACAGTTACACCTTGTCAACACGAGGTTACTGTCCAACGGAGGAATTATAATACCCGTAGTCTATATAACCGTCAATACAGTATTGATTAGTGTGAACAGAGGCACTCGGGGGAGGCTAAAGTAACACAAATAATTGTTTGCACAGGTAACACCGAGTCCCTCTCAGATGTGTCAGCTGGGCTGAGGGCGAAGGGCGAAGGGAGTAAACCAATCGAAGGAGGCATACACTGTTAATCACTTAGAAACTGAAGTGCGTGTGAGTGGTTTAAACAGTATTCATGCAAAATCACGGGATCAACTGAATGCGGCCTGAATGACGCTAGTTCTAAAGCTTTCCACTATGGTGGAAACATAATCGGTGTAATCGGGATTCGAACTCACAATTACAGATTTCTGGTTGTGTCCGATGTACGCAACTCACTACAGAGACACTGAATCATAGTTACTCCCGCTATTATGAAACATCCTTTGCTATTTGCTACCATGAATGGAAGTAACATTTAACAGCTTCAACTTCCATTATCTTTCAATGAGCTCTGAATGTTAAACAGGTCATATGTTCTGTTCCTGGTTCCTGTTGTCACAACTGAAACGTAATGTCAAAATAAGATACTGAAACAAGATCACTGAGACAATGATGACATTAAGGAAGACACCACGCGTACCCCACCCCCTTGCAATCCACTCCCACTTTCATCCTTAGCTCTTTCTTCAAAAACGTATTTCATATATGTCTGTGTGTGGTCACCCAGCATAGCCTGCGACGTGCAGGAAAATCTTTATCCAGAATAGCATTAACCATGTCTGCTCAGAGTCGGTCATTTGGGGAGAAACTATCGCATCGTGTGTACATACAGTGCGTGGAACAGAATAGCAACCCAGCCGACTGGATGAAGTCGGCTGCTCTCAAATGTGAAACTGGTAGCTTCCTTCTTGCTGCTCAGGACCAGTCACTTCTCACTCGCAATCGCCAGAATGTGATTCTTAAAATATTAACTTGAAATGCCTACTGTATAATGATTTTACAGAGACTGTCCAACACCTCGTCAGTCGATGCCCTTCCTTCCTCAAACAGTTTATCCTTAAAGACACGATTGTGGCTTTGATTCCGAGGTTCATACATGGTACGACCCTGGACATGTCCATGTTATCATGGAAATCATGCCTTTAGACTTCTATGGAACCGGCCCATATGCAGCCTGAGACGAATTCCTTCTGACAAACCTGGTCTTGTCTTTTTCGATAAAATCAATGAACAGATATATCATTGAATTTTCTGTTCCTTTTGACAGCAATGTGATTGGCATCATTCAGGAAAACATACTAAACATATGGATCTCGCCTTGAAATGTCTCATTTGCATCACTAGTACACTGTCGTTCCTCTGTGTAATGCAGAAAGCTGCAGTGTTGGGAAGTCTACATATTCTCCAGAAAGATCTTGGTGGGTTCGCCTAGGCATCGTTTCCTGTGAGAAGTCCCATTCGCTGTCTGGTCCCGTGTAGAGGAAGCAAGGACCCTGAGTTGATGATAAGCCTTACCAGCCTGCTGTGCCAGGATCCCCCGAGCCCTCTCTGTTGCATATTTATCTTAATATGTAAAACATAATAATAGTAAAATTAATTAATGGATTGACTACAATCCTTGCCAAAGGAGAGTTCAGTTTGAAAGAACAGGTTCTCCTTCTGTTCTTGTCAAGTCCTTTTCTTATGGTAATGGCATGGCATTTGGACTTGACAAATGAAATACTCTTCATTTGAAACGTGGCAAAGAAACTAATGATGGATCGGATCGGGTGGTGGGGTGGGGGGGGGGGGGTGGTGGGGTGGGGGGGGGTGGGGTTTGTTATTGAATATCTTGTGGAGATCCACACCTATCCTACACCTAGGCCTACACCTATCTTGGAAGTTCGAGACAAGCTCCAGTATGCCCAGGTTCAAGATAAGCTTCGGGCCGAGTATAAATCTTGCTTGAAGAAAATCTGGAGCTTTGTGCTTCCTGTCAAAACCACCACATACTTTTCACTACAAACGTTCTGTTGACATGAGATGCTACAGCATGTCTCACGAGAACTTCAGTCCTCGCTCGCCTAGATTACTGTAACAATTTATTGTTTGCAGTTTCCAACGAATTGATCAACAAGTTACAAAAGAATCAGAACATTGCTGCTCGTATCATAAGAAGCAAACCATCTTGTCACGTATGGTTCTCCAATGTCGCCACTGGCTGCAATTCCTGAACGAATTAAAATTAAAAAAACTGATTCTCACTTATCAGGCAATTCACAAAATGGGACCTGTCCATCTTCAAGATCTCATGACACTGTACACTCCCTCCAGAACTCTCCGCATCCATGATCAGTTGCTCCTGTCCATGCCTACTTATAAACTCAAATCATTTGGTGCCAAGTCCTTTCAGTATGCAGCCGCTACACCGTGGAACTCTCTGTCTCTTGATCTAAAACTAGTGCCAACTCTGCCACTCTTCAAAAGACTCAAAACTAACCTTTTCCATCAGTATCTTTCATGAATCCGTGTATTTTCTTTACATATGAACTGTGACCTGTCAGCGCGCTTTCAACATTGTCTTTGTGTGGTAAAAGTCTCTTATTTACTCTTATTATTACCTTTCACAGATTAAGATAGAAATGAGGAAGAGAATGTGATCCTGGCACGGTCAGGCGGGTAAAGTCTTTGCCACCTCCCGGCACAGTCCAGACAGTAAATGGGATTTCCCCCCAAAAGCACTGCCTATTCGAAGCCACCAAGAAAAGAACTCTCCTGAGAGTATATAGAATACAAAACTCTGCCTTACGCATTATCCAAAGTGTCAGAAGGGCTGTGCTCCCGATGGAGAACCCGGTTACTCCCAATCCTTGCCAAGAGGTGACAAAGTGTTGGGCAGTCTCAGTCAGATCATACATAGTTGGCATTTCATGTTTATATTAAGATTAAGAATTGTCCATGAGCTGATGATGAGCCTGACCAGCCTGACACTGTCATGATCACCTGCACACTCTCTGCTTCATATGAATCTTCATTTGTAAAACATAATAATAGAGCATTTGTATAGCACCTTTCCGGGATAAACGTCCTGCACAAGGCGCACAGAGTCAACAGAAAGCTTCTTAGGAGAGATGAGTTTTCAGGAGACTTCTGAATCTGGGATAAACAGAGCAAGAACGGATGCGGTGAAGCAGATCATTCCACTCTTTAGCAGCAGCATAAGTGAAGGAGTGTTGTGCAAATCGTGTGAACTTGATTGTGGTTACTGTCAGGATGTCCTGGTGTTCTGATCGAAGTGATCTAGGTTGACAATAAGGTTGTATTAGTTCTAAGAGGTGGACAGGAGCTGTGCATTGATGAACCAAGCAAAAGATTTTGAAGTAGATCCTGTGCTTGATAGGACGACAATGGAGTTCTTGCAACACTGGAACTAGGTGGTCGTATCTGTGACTGCGAGATGTGACGCGAGCAGCAGTATTTTGTACGCGCTGTAATTGATCTGTAAGACATGTAAGGCTAACCCGCCAAAGACTATTGCAATAGTCTTTCCTTTTGTAGCCACCAGACTTCAACAAAGAGTGACAGCAGCTTCCTTGGTAACAAGTGGTCGAACTCTGCCAATATCTCGTAGGTGGAAATATCAGATCTTTGATGAGTCACCTGGTCAACAAAACTCAGTTCTTGATCAATAATTACACCTAGGTCATTTTGACGGTCGTGGCGAATGAAAAAATTTCGTCAGAGACGGTGATATTATTCAGTTCACTCTTACAGTGTTTATCAGACTGACCAAGCAGACTTGCTGCGGTTTTCACACTGTTGAGTCTTGGATTGTCAGATGAGTTCACTCTACGAACAATAACTGGCAGCAGAAAATCGAAAACTCAAAAAGCCAGAAAAGTTGAAAAGAAGGCCAACCTGTGGTCTACCTGGGAAGACATTCTTGAGAGAGTCAGACTGTAGACCACTCTGGTCAACCTGTAACTGGTCTCGGATTAAGCTAATCTTATGATAGAAATAATCTGCGAATGACTGAGCGATCACTGAAGTATCATGGGAAGACAGAAGAGGTGATTCAGAGTTCTTACAAATTAATGAGAATAGAAGTTTCAACAAGGTCTTTGGTTGGGACATATTTTCTTTATCTTGGAGGTCAGAGGTTTTCATTTCATCTGCCTAACTACGAGTGATGTCTCGTTCCTTTTGGAGATATATATCTGATGGTGGATTTCATGATGTGCCTTTTACCACTCTGCCCTCTGCTTCTCTGACTTTGTCTGGCGAACTGGAGTAATGCCCCATACATGAAGATGGTTTCCTGAGTGGTATCTGTCTACTCTTCTCTGGCGGATGCTTGTGCAACAAATCCGCCAATAGCGTGTTGTAAGAGTGACACGTTCTTCACAATCAGAAGGTTGTTGAAGAGTAAGATCAGACTCCAATGAAAGCAGCTCTGTCCAAATATTTCTAAAATACTTTTAAATATCTGCAGTTATGTCTCGATATAAGTTTGAATGTAATGCTTAATACGGACGCATATTCCACCTAAGGGTGTATAGCTTCAATACTTTGTGAGTACCATATACTTTGATGTTAAAATCTCTTAGGAGACCACCCACCCCAACTTTAACAGTTCAACTAACCGAGAATATCTGCATAACAAACTCATTGAAAACAATCCTCATTTTGCATATATTCAGTTAACTTTTCCCCGAAGACGTCCTAAACTATTGTAAGCATTACACTGTTTCATGTGTATTTAACAAAAGTTATATGAGGAAACTCCCGACTGTTGGCTCTCTATACTACGTAAGTATAAAAATGACATTTAATCACAAATATTATATTTTTTACATACTTATCAGGTAAGAAAGCCAACATTGCCCAGAATCGCGCAGAGGCGGAAGGCTGAGAGCGTGGATGCGAGACCTCGCCCGTGCGTCTCTATATAAAGCAGAACCAAGAAAACACTATGGGGAGTGACCTCAGTGACAGAAGCATCCATCTCCGCACTAGAGGGCGTGTAGGACACAAATTGCAGTCCCGGAATGGAAAACCAACACGATAAAAGACAACTCAACACTCCTTCAACTTTTTCGCATTTTTATCCTTCCTCCTTTTCCTCTCCTTCCTCACCTCTGGTGATACAGCCACATCCTCACCTCAGGACAAGCTGAGGGGGAGAGAAGGAACGGGAGCGAGAAACACTCCCCTCTGGTACATTCCTAATGGGATCCGACTCCAGTTCTGACTGAGGATCGAACTCCTCTGCCTCCTTGTGAATAACTAACTCCTCTGAGGTGGAGGGAGAAGGAGGACGGAGAGGGGAGGGTGACACCGATCGTCTGGACGCCGCTGGAGATACGTGCGAACCTGTGGAAGGTACCGCCTGCCTCCCTCTCACTCTTCTTAAGTACTGACGGAAGTCCCGCTCAGATAGAACCTCACACTCAGTGCAAGTGATATCCGGGGCGCAGGGGCTCTTGCAAAGCCTACACAAGATGTGAGAGTCCCACTTAGCTGACTTCCGAGTGCCGCACTGAGAGCAGAAGGAGGCGAATACCATGGTGGAATGGACGAAAGGGTTCGTTACTAAGGGGTGACGTCCGTTAAAGCTTCGAGGAGGAGAGACACATCACAGGTGAAGGGTCTGATCAGACGGAAGGTTCGCCTATCCTCCTCTACTCCGCACAGGGGGCGGAGGGGAACGACAGAAGAAACAAAGGTCCCCCTAGGCTGAGAGTCTGTCTGTCCAACGTCACTACTCTTAGAGGCGGAGGGGTTCAATAGTAAACGGAACTAACGAAGGGTTCGCCTGTCCTCCGAGCGAATCCGTCGAAGCTCACGAGCTACACAAGCGCGAGAGTCCGGTGTAGCACGTGCAAGAGGAGAGCTGGCTGACTAGAGAATCGACAGCAGGCCTAGCAAACAACACTTACAAGAAAGAAAAAAGTTCCTAGTCGCAGGAACTAATAATATCTGACACCGACTAGAAAGGCGATATATATATATATATGTATATATATATATGTATATATATATATATATATATATATATATATATATATATATATATATATATATATATATATATATATATATATATATGTATATATATATATATATATGTATGTATATATATATATATATATATATGTATGTATATATATATATATATGTATGTATATATATATATATATGTATATATATATATATATATATATATATATATATATATATATATATATATATATATATATATATATATATATATATGTATGTATATATATAGAGGTGGAGGTGGAGATCCAGTATGAGTACTCCTTTCTTCATGTGTGAAAGGTTTATCAGCTTGGCAGAGAGGACGTTACCTTGCCTCACTCCACGTTTGAGTTTATACCAGGATGAGTAGGTGTTATTACCTAAGACGATAGGCCTTTTTGGAAGCCGCATATTGATGAGGATCAGGGAAGTCTGTGCAATCTTGTAATTGTGGGATTCGCTTTGCAATGACCTGTTCAAAGAGTTTTGAAATAACAAGCAACAGAGTTACCCCTCTGTATGAGTCTAGGGACGCCCATGGTTTGTCTCCACCTTTGAAGATTGGGATGATGATGCCTTTCTTCCACTGGGATGGATAAACCCCGTGGTGATTATTCTGTTGAATAATTGAGAAACATAATAATGCAGGGTTGAGCCTCCATGTTTCAAGTGTTCCTAGTAGATTCCATCAAAACAACAGGTCTTGTTGTTTTTCAGGGATTTGCATAAATTGCTTACTTCAGACTGAGAGGTAAGGAGGTTACTGACGTTGATTAAATTGTTGTTTTAGTTCAGCAACTCTGCTTTCTCAATAAGCCTTGGGGTCAAAGTGGCCATCCACTTCTTTGCTGAATATAGTTTTCATGTGGTTAGCAAATGCTGGGCAGATTTCTAAGGAATTTGTGGTATGGTTCCCTGATACACTTATCGTTGAAATGTGTGATTTCTTGTCTCTATTGTTGATGAGAGCCCAGAATATTTTCTGGTCGATGTCGTAAGATTGTTGAAGTGCACTGTTTCATAGAGTGCTGTTGCTTCTTTCATAGCAGCTCGAAAATTGTCTTTGGATTTCTTGTAGTGTCGGAAGCTAGTGTAAGTCATGACTCTGGGTCTACCGTGTAGGATCCATTTCTGTCTGTTCGATAACATCACATCATGGAACTGTTTGACTTTTTCCTTGCAGTGAGGTCTTAGGTAACGTCTGAAATGTCTTACTGGAAGACAGTCAGATGCAGCCATTGTGAGGGCCTTAGCAGTTGGATCAGTAAGGTGTTCTACATCCTCACTATCACAGTCTAGACCTTGTATCTGCATGCCTTCCCCAAAGCTTGTTAGAGACAGCGTAAGTGTAGTCCTTGATAGAGCCATTGTGGAGGGCTTTGTTCCAAGCTGGCCTGTGTAAAGAGGGATCTGCAGCTGGCTTAGTAGGTCGGTCAATTGTAAGAGAGCATACCACTGGATGATGGTCGTATACGTTCAGAGGGTTATCATCTTTCACTTCTGCGGGGCTTATCGGATACATAAGCTCATTTGGCACAACGATGTGGTCGATAGGCGTCTGAGGACCACCTGCGTATGCATAGAAGGTGTTGACTGGGCCTCGAGCAGAAGCTCTGCATGTTGACGGAGATAAGTGAATTTTCAGACACAAACTCGACGAGCATGTGGTCGATCTTTGGTCGAGCCTAACATTTGCCCTAGGGCCTGCAATCTTTGCATTAAAGTCGCCTAGGATGATTACCGGACTCATTCCAGACAAGGCAGAATATGGTTCTTGGAGTTCATCAAGGCACATTTTGTAGAGGTCAACGGACCGATTCGAGGGTGGTAGGTACACGTATAGGAGATAGAGTGAATGATGATTTGGAATAGAGAGTTCTAGGGCAGTGATTTTATCACTGATGATATCTATGGCCTGGACATATGGCTTGAGATGTTTGTGACATAGGAAAGCTGTGCCCCCGCTCCTTTTGGACCTGTGGTTCCGGGGTTCTTGAGCTGGGTTGGCAACTGAGAATGACAGATTATGGGCTTCAAGTTGATGATCGGATAAGGCACATATCTGGATATGGTTTTCATAGAGTGTAGCATTGAGGTAACATACACTTGACATTATGCCACCACAGTCCCATGACATTAGTGAAATAATTGGGAGGGACATAATTATTTAAGAAGAGTTATCCTGCGGAACATCGTTCATTCTCTTTATTTCCTCAATCTGTTGCCAAATCCTACATCTGCTGAGCCACGGTTTGACAATAATGTTTTCTGACCAGAAATTGACCTTTTCAACTAGTTGCCTGTCTTTAGCGAGAACATTTATCTGTGCAGAAGCATAGCCTTTCTCGGGTTTTATGAAGATTTTAAGGTGTGTTACAATGACACCCCTTTGTACCATATACGTTGCGATCGATTGCTCTGTGCAGGATTTCTGTATTCTATCAGTGTAGTAACGACTAGTTCGTGGGCGAACAGGACCTGCACAAAATTCATCAACGTCATGGTTGAATGAAGATCTTTGTCTGTTGCTGATGTATACTTGACTCTTATTGTTTGAGTCATTGTTATTGTCTGATGATGTATTTTTTTCAATTGGGGTAGCTGTTGTGGTACCTGGACCCTGGGTGATACCTTCTGTGGACGGCTTGTCGCTTTGGGAAGTTGGAGTGACGTCATTAGAGGTGGGTTGGTTTTGTGAGTGAATCTCCTGCACAATCTGTTCAGTGTTACCAAATACACTTTGTGAATCTTTTGGATGTTTGTTTGCTTGTTGGCTGGTACTGTATTCTTTGTCGGGTTTGCTCTGTTTTGCTGCCTCGGCATAGGAGTTATGTTTGTTTTTCTTTGAGTCCTTTTTTCCAATATGGTCACCTTCTTCCTTAGGTCTCCTAGAGACGTCGAGCATGATTTGCACGAGTCATCCACGGACATCTTCAATTGAGGTGAGTCTCTGATTTATCAACGTAACCTTTGATTTAATAGAGCCAATTCCCAGGTGAGGCTTATCGGTGATATGGGAGATATTGAGACAACCATCATCAACTTTGGACTTCAAGTCTCTAACCATGTTCAAGTCTCTAAGATCCAAGTGGCGAGATTCAAGTTTACTAGTCCACTTCACTGCCTCGGCTGCTTTGGAAATTCAGTTTCAGAAATAAGTTTGATTTCCCGTTTACATTCAGTCACTGTAGATTTGAGGTTATTCACTCCAACCATGGCGCACGTGCTGCCATTGTGTAACAGTTCCATGGCCTTATGCATTTTTTCCCGCAGTTTATCTATACAACCTCTTAGTTTTGCAGATTCTTCGCTTGCAGTTACAAGCTCTGATGTAAGTTTATTGTTGGACTCCTCGAGGTGTTTCACCTTATTGTGTAAGCAATCAGTGTCCTGTGTGTATTCACCCTTGAGAGTATACAAATCGCGTTCAAGCCGTGCTATTGTCTCGCTAATTGGTGCTATTGAACCCGGTGTGTTTGTGTCACCCCTACTGGATTGTTTTGTTGCCTTCTTGGGTTGAATATTCAAAACTTCAAAAATATCATCAGAGTTTTCACCACAATAACATCTGAAGAGAATAAAGCAGTCCTTAGCTAATTTCTCCAGTTTTTCATCCTGTTTGGCGCGACGATCCATTCTCCGTTTAAGAGCGCTATCTTGAAAGGGGAATGATTCATATTAATTACACATTTTCAAAAGCATAAGTCAAAAGCATAAGTCTTAAGTTCATCCAAGATGTTCGCATCGCCTTGCACTTTCGAAATGAGGTTATTGACAAATGAATCCCTGGCGTGATTGCTGATATGGGACCTGATACAGTCGGGTAAAATTCGACAAGTCGTACCTGTTTGCGTAGTAGTTCTGTTCTGTAGTTCTGTTCTTGTCGCCATGACTGGGGCCTGTGTCAGAATGTTGAAATCCAGTGGGTGTTGAGTTGCTGTCTTGAGGGGGTTGATAAATCAAACCAGAGCAATCGAAAACATTGCCAGTCATACCAGATGTTGTCTCACCAAAGTATAGGCGCAGCACGGCCATCTAGAACGTGGTTTGTTTCTAAGAGCAAGGAGGATAAGTTTACATCCGTCGCCATCTTGATTTCGGAGGAGCCTGACGGCTTGGGGGGACCAAGGCGTTGGTCGAGGATGGACTCCACTAGCTCTTTAACAGAAACGAGAAGTATCTCCGAACGAACCTGCTCCCTGTCACGAGACCTTTTCGCTTTTTATCCTTCCTCCTCTTCCTCTCCTTCCTCACCTCCGGTGATACAGCCACGTCCTCCCTCAGGACAGGCCGAGGGGGAGAGAAGGAACGAGAGTGGGAAACGCCCCCTCTGGCATATTCCTAATGAGATCCGACTCCAGTTCTGACTGAGAGTCGAACTCCTCTGCCTCCTCGTGAAAAGCTCTGAGGTTGAGGGAGAAGGAGGACGGAGGGGGGAGGGAGACACCGATCGTCTGGACGCCGCTGAAGATACGTGCGAACCTGTGGACGGCGCCGCCTTCTTCCTGTGAGACTCCCTCTCACTCTTCTTAAGTACCGTCAGGTACTGACTGAAGTCCCGCTCAGATAGAGCCTCACACTCAGTGCAAGTGATATCCGGGGCGCAAGGGCTCTTGCAAAGCTTACACAAGATGTGAGAATCCCACTTAGCCGACTTCCGAGTGCCGCACTGAGTGCAGAAGGAGGCGAATACCACCGTGGAATGGACGAAAGGGCTCGCTACTAAGGGGTGACGTCCGTTAAAGCTTTGAGGAGGAGAAACACGTCACAGGTGAAGGGTCTGATCAGGCGGAAGGTTCGCCTATCCTCCTCTACTCCGCACAGGGGGCGGAGGGGAATGACAGAAGAAACAAGGGTCCCCCTAGGCTGAGGGTCTGTCTGTCCTCCGTCTCTTCGCACAGAGGCGGAGGGGTCCGGTAGTTAAGGGAACTAAAGTAGGGTTCGCCTGTCCTCTGCCCCTACGGACAGGCGGAGGGGAAAACGACAGTCAGCTGAGGAAGGGTTCGTCAAGGTGGAAGGTCCGCCTATCCACCTATCCGTCCGAGCGCACGAGCTACACAAGCGCTACAGTCCCGTGTAGCACGTGCAAGAGGAGAGCCGGCTGACTAAAGCATCGACAGCAGGTCTAACAAACAACACTTACAAGGAAGAGAAAAGTTCCTATTCGCAGGTACTAACAGTACCCGACACCGACTAGAAAGGGGATAGTATAGCGAGAGAAAACAAAACAAAACAAACAAAACAACAACTTTCCTAACATCCAGCGGCCAAGCAAAACGTCTTGCCTCGCGCATCTCTAGTAAGAGTATGACGGGTATAGGTCATCTCGTGAGTTGGGTGACCTACCGCCCGTACCGTATGTTGACCTCGCGGCTCTACTTTGTGTAGACTGTGTTATTAAAATCGTTCCGTATGTATTGTAAGCAGTGGAAACTTGGTGTCAATATATCCAAAACTAAAATCGTCATATTTGGTGGTGGAGAACCTTCTAAAAGTAAACACATGTTTTATTTTGGAACGCAAGCACTCGAGATCGTTAACTTTTATACTTATTTGGGTTTAAAATTACATAGATCCGGTAGGTTGATACACGCCATCAAAACCTTAGTGGACTCAGGAACTAAGGCTATGTTTTGTCTCTTGAAAAAGGCCAGAAATATTAATCTTCCGATAGACTGTTTAATCCGGGCTTTTGATGTAATGGTTGTCCCCATTCTCTGCTATGGGTGTGAAATCTGGGGATATGAATCATTGGACATTTTCGAAAAAGTTCATCTGAAGTTTCTGAAAATCATTTGTAACCTTAAAGTGTCTACCCCAACTTACATGGTTTATGGAGAAACGGGAAGGTACCCTCTGAGAATTAAGATGGTAAAGCGGTTGATTAAATATTGGCACACCCTTGTAGTACCTAAAATATTAAGCGTTAAATTATCCCACACTTTACATAACTTTGTTACTCTACAAAAAAGCACCATGGCTATCAAGATAGGTGGCTAAATTTTGTTGAATGTACATTAAATCAGCTAGGTCGTAGTAACATTTTCAGCAACCCAGAATGTGTTAACACTGAATGGCTGGCCTTAAAGGTAGAACTAGTTTTAAAAGATCCGTTTACTCAGAGCTGGTTGTCTTTGATGAATAAAAGCTCCAAGGCTCTTTATTATAGGACTATAAAAGACTCCCTAACATTTGAACGTTACTTTTTCTTCCAATCAATGTTTATATGCCAATTCTGAAATTCAGGACAACTAACCACCATCTACCCATTGAGACCGGCCGCTGGGAGGGTATAACGAGAGAACATAGAACATGTAAGCTATGCGACTCCCCAGCAATAGCCGATGAACTTCATTATTTACCGCGATGTTATTACTTTAATGATATTAGACTAAAATATATCCCTCCACGACACCTCAAATGGAAAAACTTGGCTACATTCCGCCAATTAATGTGTACAAACAAAACTGCAGAATTGGAAGAGCTGTCGATATTTATTAATTGTACACTGTCACACTTTAAACATTAACTATGCCCCATCTTGCAATTTTTTGTATGCAGTCCGATTTTCTGTACTCTTGTACCACCGCTGGGTGGTTGAAGGAGAATAAAGAAGTTTGAAGTTATGAGAGAAATTGAGTAAGCGCCACTCAAGGGGGCAATGTTGGCTTTCTTACCTGATAAGTATGTAAAAAAATAATAACTAATACATGTATACACACACACGTTAATACAATAAGTTGATCGGAATTTGCAGATAAAAGAATTCGATGTGAAGCCAAAGAACGTTAAAATGCTGTACAAGAACAATTTTCTAAACTGTACCAAGGTTGCAAATTATTACTGATCACAGAATTTACAATACAGGAGTCCACTTACAATGGCAGTCTAAAACATAGTATAGTGGCGATAGCAATGAAGACAATGATGAAATTATTCATCCAACAGCGACGAGTGAAGATCTGTGTTGGATCTGATCTTCAGTAGCCAGTGCTGGCTGTGAGAGGCGACTGACGGGGTCGGGTGGTCCGGCTTGCAGACATGGTTGACACAGCTGACATGGTTGTATCCCAACTGCACAAATCGATGCTCACACTGCTGATCACTGGACTATCTGGTCCAGTCTCGATTACTTACAGACTGACTGACTGACTAACTGCAGCAAAACACCACGTTACTGTCATCGCATGACCTGCTGATCACCAGTTGGGTTTGCATCTCTCCACCGACAAAGCTTAATCGTATTCATGTAGACCCGAGAGCCGAAGATCATCCAAAGATATACAGGAGGACTGAGCTACATTCTTCTATGAATCGAGTACTGTCTACATTTCACAGATCGTTGGATCTGAGTGTTTGTACATGATAAGAGGGAGATCGGTCGACCAGACTCTGTGGCATGGGCATTGTCGAGTACTAACGGAGTAGCGGTGCTGTAATAAAGAGGAACACTTTTTGTGGATAGACAATATCTTTATCGTAATAGATGAGACAAACATCGTCATTAAGCAAATACACAGCATTATGCACAAGGAGAAATACATTTGTCCATCTGGCTTCAATTGTTTTCTTTAATCACAAACCTTACATAGCATGTACTGTATATGGACCTTTTCAGTTGTGTAAACGTAAATACACTGAAGGTATGTTTTTTTCCTTGTGCGTAATGTTGTGGTGTTAGCTGTAGGATCTACCCCAAAACGTCGGATGTGTTGTGATAAAGAAGCTGTTTATTCATAAAAGGTGTACCTCTTCACCACACTTAAATGAGACATAAGACGCTACGCTGTCATAAGTGCAAGATCAATATTGTGTCACATGACATTTTATGCCTTGATAAGGCTATATAAAAAGTGAAGTATTTCTCGGGCATCGGCGCGTCACATTTGTTTGGGTGCGTGACCGGTTTATAAAAATAATTTCAACTTTGTCGCGTCCCAGTCATCAATTAGTTCGCTATAAGAATGTGTGTCTGTAAGAACAAGTATGACTGAATCTACAACTTATTAACACGTGCTAAACTTTCCAAGCTGTATTTTTGAGAGAAAAAAATAAAAATGTGTTCCCACCGCGTCACTTCTTTTCTATCAAAATCTAAAAAAAAAATCCTACCGCCCTCATCACTTTTGAAACAAATGTGCCCGAGAAACTAAACTATTTTGATGCAGCCTAGATGTGATGCAAGTAACTTTTCATTTATTCTGAACAAGTGTCTCATTCTACTATGAAATCTTGCTGCTGTTGTATAGTTTCCAGTGGTGCTTGAGCAGTCGGTGTATTGAGCAAGACAGATAAACACAGGGCCCTCGTGAATTACTCCCCTTACATCGTCAGCCCTGCCGTCAACTTGACACAGCTCTCCCGGTTTCTCAGTGGAAGGTGATTATTTCGTTTGTAGAAGCAAGATGAGATTACATCAGTATCATTGTATTGTTATTTCTAAGAACCCAGTCGTATAGACGATAGCAGTGTTGGTTATTTTGCTGTAGTGTGCACTATGTCATTGTGTAGCCATATTGAGATCATAACCGTTCATTATGTATTTGTTGAGACTTTACATGGCCAGTAGTCCAGCTTAATACCTGGCGCCAATCAAGAATGTGCAGCTGAAAGAAAAAAGGCATCAAGATGCACACGATGCGTCAAATTTCGAAATGTCATCCACATGTTAACTTTTGACATCGTACCAGAGGCTTTGTTTGGCGCACCCTCGATTAAACGGTGTTAGAAATAGCCTTATCCACCTCCAAACTGGACACTGGGGGCCGGAATATTGCTTGGCACATTTGTGGAATTTGACTGTTGGAAAGTCTTTCGTTTTTGAGAGAATTTATTTTTTAAATGGAACACTTGGTATCGTCACAATCTGTTAATGCTAAAAAAAGTATATATTTTGGTATGAACGAGAACATTTATGCATCCGCATAAGTCGCCCGTTGCCTACACCTATGCTCCTCAGCTGTAAAAGTCATACCAGACACTCAGTCTAAGTGAACTTAGTGTAAGTATATTTCGTTACACCCCACCACTGAGTCTAACAAAACCTAGTAGAAGGTCTCGTCAGGTAACCTTTGAGCGACCAATGACCGTCCAATCAAACGGGAGACGGTTAAAGAGATTTAACCAATCAGACAACGGCTACTATTTAGGGACTTTCAAAATATTCAGGTCACTGACACAGATCTCTCCACAATTAAAATCCGCATATAACACAGTTATTTTACCTGCAGTATATACGCTTTGGAATTTCTGTTGACATGGTTACCATTAGCTAATATTTTTGCAAGATAGCATCCTTGAATATTGCCAAAACACCATTTTCAATGACTGTTTACTCACCGTATGCACGCCGTGTGCATCACCCGGAAGCGATCGTACGCTAAATAGCATTCGGAATCGTTCGGGTACGAACCTTTTCGAGATAAAAAGTTCAAAACGTATGTGCGAATGTCCACTTTCGCTATTTGGTAAGCTGTGTTCTGACTGGTCTGTCTCAAAGGTTACCTGACACGTCCTCCCATAAGGCTTTGTTAGACTCAGTAGTGGAGTGTAACGAAAAGTACTGAGGATGAGTTTACTTAGACTGACCAGACATTCAAATAGACACAATTTTTAAAAAAAAATATAGCACGACACCTGTCAACACGAAATGTGCAGCTATAAAAGTAGCATGACCCTGTGGATCTGGTCTGGTGGTGAGGAGTGAATTGTATGACTTTATGTTATTGGTGCAGGTGGACGTGCACACGTGTATTTAGCCGTTCATAGATTTTTAATGATTATGATCGACATCTGAAAAGTTACATCGCTTTATCAACATACATACATAATACAATCTGGTACTATTTTCGCCTTACGTATAGGTGAAATGTTTTACTTCTAATATTATGAACAGCTGTCCTCTTTTGTGCATGCATTTTGATCGATTTCCGGGGACTGCGTGACATTCAATTTCAGGGAATTTTATATTCTCGGGGAACACAGCGTAAAGCCAAACCACCAATGCATGTTCACAGACATATTGTACATACAGATATGGATCTGAATAATAGTCTTTTGTGCTGTGCAACAATGAAATTTCGAACGTCTATACAATGCATTAATAGAGACAGTTCCCATCCGTGGGTGTACAGGATCCTTTCAAAGTTGGTTTTCCGTCGAAAAATAACATTTTACAGCCCCTGGTTATGGATGACCACCACCAACAGTTACATGGTCAGACCAAGTAGCCTGTCCAGTTCACTGACAGCTAGTCTGGACTTCATTTAGGGCTTTAGCATTACAGGGAGCGTTGGGCTATGGTGAAAATAATGTGGTTCGTGGGCTGTGAGGCCAGGGACTTGACGTAGGTCACCTCGGTAGAATGGCTTCAATTCTATTTAATTTCCGAAAATCAACAGCGAGGGTACTAGAGCATACTTATTCAGCATGCGATAAAGATTCAGGTGACAACATAGTCAAGGTAAGTCAGACGCTTTGGCGTAACAATGTATTCAGATGTGCGCAGATCTGGACATATGTTTTAAAGTGGATACTGGAATAGTGGAATACAGCTGGAATAGTGCTTAGTGCTAGACTCACTCACTAACTCACTCGAACCCGGTCTTCAGTGTGACGAGCAAACAATTTAATTACTTGGCTTCACCACCGTACCTGGTGAATTAAGACACTGAGAAAAGGTTGAAATGAAGCAACGACGTTTGATTGGCATCGACATCTGAAAAGTTACATCGCTTTATCAACATATATACATAATTCAGTCTGGTACTATTTTCGCCTTAAGTATATATTAAATGTTTTACTTTTAATATAATAATTATAAACAGCTGTCCTATTTTGTGCATGCAGTTTGATCGATTTCCGGGGACTGCGTGACATTCAATTTCAGGGAATTTTATATTCTCGGGGAATACAGCGTGAAGCCAAACAGGCCGGGCGGGACAACTTAGGAATGGACAACGAGTCCTAACTTGACACACAGAAGGGAGCAAGCTACAAAGACATATTTTATATTACTGGAAAGAGTTCGAGGAGATGAACACTAAAAGTTCATGTGCCAGTGTGTTCACGTGTTAATAAGCTCACAAATTGGCTCTGAAAATGCATTTCTGAGGAAATTTCTGGCAGTATTTCTTTCCTGTACAAATTTCTGGCAGAAGTTTTTATTTCACTACCAGAATTATCTAACTGAATAAAATTAGAGACTATAATTTATGACAATCCTGCTTGAGTGGTAGTTTCATGTTTATTCCAAGTAAGAAGCACTCAGCGTGATCAACTGATGTGATATTTTAGTTTCGTTACCAGAATTATCTTTGTTGAATAAGATTACACACCATCGTAATATAATTTAATATAGACTATCATTTAAATGTTGTTGTTTTCCTCTGTTTAAAGCCTATTAGTACCAGACAACCGAGTATTTTACATTTTGAATTTGACCGTATTTCATCATAGCTTTTAAAATTTAAAAGGCTCATGCATTATTCCCATCCGTTTCATTTTAACACAGTTGTAACTTCTTAGTGGATTCACGTCGTGCAAGATCAATATAAGCTAATGTGTTTAAATTCACTAAAAGCTAGTGAACCTCATCTCAGATGAGCGTTCTCTCATCCATCGGTGTCAATGGGCAAATTACGATTTAATATGCAAAGTTTTAAAATCGCTAAGTGCATTTTTGATGATTTTCTAAATTCTGGTCGTTCTTTTAAGTGTTGGTAGCATTACCCGTTTGGACTTAACAACATATCTTTTATACCTTGATATAGTATTTATTATTAGTAACAATGATCCGAGTATCACCCGGATATTAAACATTGATTTGGCGGGGGCATCTAGAAAGATCATAACTTTGATTAATTTACATTAAACTTCCATTTTTACAGTATAGATGGATGGAATTCAATGATCTTTTGTAAATCCGAACGGTGTAAATAAATGCGGTTCAAGATCAATTAAGAATCTTGAAAGAAACATTGAAAAGAGCAATGGTGGTAGTTTATTGCCCTGTCTCTCTGAGATCAATCCAAAATCTTATAGTACTGTGGTTAATGGCATCGCATATATACTTTTAGAATTATAATTGCCGTTAGCCACTGTTCAAAGATAACACCAGATGAAAAACCAAGATTGGAAAAATCCGAGTTCAGTAATAAACATATCTATTATGTGGTCATTCTCAACAAAATCCAATCTTGAAGCCATATTTAGGTTTCTTAGTAGTTTTTATAATTTCTTCAGTCGTTATATTCCTGTTTAACATTTTACAATCACATTTTACAGTTTCCTTTGTAGGTTATTTCTCTTTTTCAATTCAACGATTTTTTAAAGACGACTTTAAAGACGACTTTAGTGTCATGAGTTAACAGATTGTTTTTTTGTCTCTTTGATTTAGGATTTACCAAAATTCTTTGGCCGAATTGTAAAGGTTTAAAAAATAAAAATAATATTAAAGTTTAAGATTTTCCGTTTATTTCAGTCCATAAATTTCTTTCATGCATTTGGTTATGCCAAGTTATTACCATATTGTAAATTCAAAACGCTGTACATATCGTTTAAACAATCTTTTTGGGGTTGTTTGCATTCTACTCCAAACAGGGTTTATCTTTTTCACGCTCATTTTTCAGACGTTGAATGTTCCCGTCAACAAATACGTAAACCGTCATGAGAAGATTTATCTGTTCAACATTTACATGTTCCAAGTATTTATCCAGTTTATCAAGGTTGTAATGTTCAGGTTCGATGCTGTCGGGGTTTTTTTTTTTTTTTTTTTGAGTGGTTGGATTGTTTGAAGAGCATGCAACTCAGTGGTAAGGTAAATCGATAGCAGAGGGGTGAGACCTTGATAACTAATTCGTCTTTGCACGTTGTGGTGCCTATCACTCTCTGTTAATTATTCCCTGGCAGCTATTAACAGTGCGCATGTTTACATTTTCACAATGTTGATACGTTTTGTGCTAGAGTTATTGATTCTTGTTTTGTGTAGCCCTCAATCGCGACAGCGCAAGCTCAGGACAGATTCCGTATAAAGTTCTAATGTCATGTGATTATTATTCAGATAAAATTCATTTTATATATAACCACACAATTTATTTGTTGTTGTGGAAACCGCGGGGGTTGGCATTGTGTGCCTCCGATTAGGCGTCTTACTTTGAGAATGTGGGTTCGAATCTCGGATGGGACTCAACAAAAGTGCTACAATCTGTACTTTACTAAGACAGTCTAATCCCACAAATATCTTGTACTCACATGTTTCTTTTGATACATTTACTTTGAAATGCTACAATTACAATGTATGATGTCATCACGCTGCCTTCCCTGTTTTGGGAAGATCAGGATATTTACTGAGAGAAACAAAAAGAGCAACATTGTTCCTTTACTAATTTCCAGTTTCCATCAAGAGCTTGGAATAGTGCTGTGGGGGGAAATCTGTGAATGACAAAAGGAACACTTCAATGTAATTTGAGCAACTACATCGACATTTGTCATTTTAGCATCATTGGTGTGAGTGTGGTTATCTGAATGCCCCATCATCAACCCATGCTTGCCACAAAAGGCGACTAATAGGATCGGGTGGTCATCTCGCTGATTTGGTTGATACATGTGACCGTATCTCAATTTCACAAATCGATGCTGAATTGCTGTTGCCGTTGATCAACTGATTGTCTGGTCCAGGTTTGATTATTTACAGGCCACAGGACCCGTGAAGACCCCGGGGTAGAGTAGGCCATGCTTGCCATAATAGTAAACACTCGCAATATCTATTATACATTGTTGCGATTTGTTCAGTACCTTCAACAGAACCATTTTGGTGAAGACAAAAACATTGAAGTGGATCAAGCAATGCGATAGGCCTCACGATCAGTTAATTGTCGGCACCATCGTTCTCGAAACCTACGTGGACTGCTCGAAGTTGAGAATTTGCATGAATTTCCACACTTTCCCACATGTGCAAACCCATTACCAATTAGAGGACAACAACTAACAGTTTAAGGCTTCGCAAGAATTATAAACACAGATGTTTTTTTGTAACTACATCACTGTTTTTGCTTAACGGTTTAGTCAATGCTGGGCATTAATTTGGTAGACCATAAAGCTGAAACGAGACAGGCGAGAAGGCCGTGACACAATGTAAACAGCAATCTAATTTCGGTTAGGGACGACCAGTATTGCAAAACTTGTTACATTAAAGTACAAAGTTGCCTTCGATCTTACATATTCTTAAATTTGTCACAAATTTTATGATGTTGTCAAGTTTCAAAAGCACAATCTGAATGGCTACTATGCAGTACACTATCTGTTAATAACGCAAAACATTTGAGGAGTAATATTTTTAATCAAAGAGACAGTGTAAGCAGATGCCTATCACGCAATATCCAAAATATGAAAAGCATTTCAAATGAGTGTGTATAAAACCATGCCTTAAATATTTTAGAATTTCTATGAACAGATGTGGGTCGAGACGAAAACTATGCGAGAAGAACAGTGGCTTTCTGGAATATTGGAGGGAATTAAATAAAATTGTATTTCTTAATTTCTTAACTAAGAGAACATTATTTGTTTTTAATTTTTGTTACAATATAAATTTTTTTCATGCAGGAGAGGTACATTGGTACAACTGGCATTTTTATAACTTCACTGGAAATGATAGCAAGAGATCTTTTAAGAATCTTGCATCCTTTAGTAGAAAGGTAATACAATAAATAATACTATAATCGATTATAAATAATTATGCCTAACTGACATATCAGATTCATGTGGTTTGAAAGCAGAACCAGGCATGCTTAGACAACACTATCGACATGGCACTAACTTAGTTTCTTGGTTCCAGCTTTACGATGTTTTTTTTAAAAATATAATATATTCGCTAGTGAGATTCGTCTGAAAGTGATCACTTGTCTCGTAACTCATATAAAAGTTATTTCAACATCCAGAGAGTTTGAAAAAAGACAACAACAAATGCTACGTTTTGGCCACGCCCTGGCCTGCCATTATTCAGTCTTGGAACAGAATAACTTAGAAGCTCACAGTTGACTATTCATGTAACTGGAATGAATATTGAAACACACATTTAACCCAGATTTGATGTAATGCTTCTAAGAAATTACCTTTTTGGGAGGTTACCAATGTTTCATGACTGAGCCGAAGTGTTGTTTATTAAGATGGACAAATTGTTATAGGTTTGTTGATACATTGTTATTTGGAAAATTAGCTTCATATGAAATTGCACTCTGGTTTGCAGGATGTGAATGCTTTAGGGCATTTTCCTAAACTTTGTTAAGACTTTTACCACATTTTGAAACAAGTTTAATATGTTTTTGGTGACATTAGTAAGTACTCCAGAAAAGGAAATAGATCAGATCTAGGGATATGTTCTCTGATATAATAAAACAAAGATTACTATCATCATTGTTTAAGAAGCAAAGATGTCCAGATGTAATTTTATTGACAAAAGCTTTGAACTTTGAGATATTCTTTGCA
This sequence comes from Haliotis asinina, assembly GCF_037392515.1. Classification (NCBI taxonomy): domain Eukaryota; kingdom Metazoa; phylum Mollusca; class Gastropoda; order Lepetellida; family Haliotidae; genus Haliotis; species Haliotis asinina. Next base: position 63,452,853 of record NC_090287.1, on the reverse strand, counting down.
CCTTATGTCCTTTAGTACTTATCTTTGAAGAAACCTAGTTAATTGTTTTGGTAACTGTGGATCCTCTGTTCAGAGATTTCCAGAGACTGTTTGTAGAAGATGGGTCAGTGTACAGGTGCAGAGTGTATCTTGGATCTTCTTTGTGTTATAGTGGTGTTATATACTTGAGCATAAAATCTTGCAGTTCATGAAGTCCAGTCTTGTGGAAGTTTATAAATTAGGACTCCACAACAAAGTACACACAGAAAAATAGATTGAAGAGGATGATTGAAAAAATATATTTCCATATAGTCAGTGTCATTTTAGGATGGTGTACAGATCTGAAGAGGGAAATCTTACTGAGACTTCCTGAAGATTAGCTGCTGAATATTTGCTTCTGGGTATGTTCAGATACATGTAAATATTTTTTCTGCTCTGTTACTCAAAGGTATAAACTCATGATTTCACGTAAATGATTGAACTAAATTTGAACATCGGATAAAAGATCGAGCTGAAGGCTCCTCGCTCAGTGTTGACAATCTATTGATAGATACCGAAACGATCAGCAGCTTGAACATGTGGTTGTGTGCACGGTTATTATAAAATTACGATGGGAATCTAGGAATAAAAAAACCCAAACAACATACTTCAGTTTCACTTCCCTGCTAGTATCTTAGACGGACGTGAAATGCCAGGTAGATTAATCATTTCGAAAGAAAATACGCTTCCTACATGCAGCCGCTGGCCGAGACGATTTTTCATCGGGCATGTAACTCATTTTCACTCGCCAATTACAGTCTGTCAAATAAGATACATTAAATAATATACGCAAATCTTTCCTCTTTAAATATTATTCTTAAAGTACTGATACCAAAGTACCACAAGCAGAATTCATCAACACCGCTCTCAATGTACATAAGTTTCGCCGGCTGTGACGCCATTGTCAGAGGTTGTCCCCCGAAACGTAAAAGAAACCGAAGTGGGCGGGGCTTATCGACCCGGACTGGATCGGTCTATTGCGCAGATCTATGCTCATGTTGTTTGTCACTGGATTGTCTGGTCCAGACTCGATTATTTACAGACCGCCGCCATATAGCTGGAATATTGCTGAGTGCGGCGTAAGACTAAACTCACTCAATCACTACAGGTCACAGCCATAGAACTGGAATATTGCTGAGTGCGGTGTAAAACTAAACTCACTCACTAACTATAGGTCACAGCCATAGAACTGGAATATTGCTGAGTGCGGTGTAAACCTAAACTCACTCAGTCACTACAGGTCACAGCCATAGTACTGGAATATTGCTGAGTGCGGTGTAAAACTAAACTCACTCACTCACTACAGGTCACAGCCATAGAACTGGCATATTGCTGAGTGCGGTGTACAACTAAACTCACTACAGGTCACAGCCATAGAACTGGAATATTGCTGAGTATGACGTATAACTAAACTCACTCACTCACTACAGGTCACAGCCATAGTACTGGAATATTGCTGAGTGCGGTGTAAAACTAAACTCACTCACTCACTACAGGTCACAGCCATAGAATTGGAATCTTACTGAGTGTGACGTAAAACTAAACTCACTCACTCACTTTGTCGTGAAAACGTTCATTACAAAAACCATTTGCTTGCTTCTTAATTTAAGCAACAAACTGACAACGCATGGGACAATAGGCTTACTAAACTTTACGTCTTGAGAAGCAAAGAATATAGCACATCTGATATCTATATAATGTAATTTATTTCAGAATACAGAAAAGAAAGACTTAACACCGGCATTTACACTAAAGACAAAACATGCTACAAAAGCTACTTGATAGTTAGCCACTGCAAAACTTTATCCGTAATGTGCAAATGAAAATTTTGGCTGTAGGGAATGATATAATTAAATTTTTGCAGCCAGTATTTACGATTTTAGAAACACCTTAAACCTCCAGAATGTACTTCAAGAATATATATTCATTGGCTAATTTAAATTTTCTAATGTATAGACTACACTACGTATTTGTTTGAGGCAACTATGATCAAATTCAAACAATGTTTTCTGTTGCATAAAATGATATGATATAAATACAGTACTCAATGGCATGCGGAGGCATACCATCTGAAATAAACCTAGAATTTCTTTCATCTTTTAAAACTCCTATAACAACTGCTTATAGATAACTAAATGATGTTCTAAGCTCTCGCATATATCATACATGCTTATTGTACAAATTAAGTTGTAATTAATAGCATGTATAAACCCAATATTTCAAATACTAGAACCGGACTATGTTGGTTATGCCTGACAACTGACCACCAAGGTACACCTTGTGTAATGAAGTCGTATACACCTTGACAATATTTTGTCACTTTCTTTTCCATACAGGAAGGGGTATTATCATAGGCACTGCCTTGTATTCTGATTTCCAGTTTCAATTGAAAAACATATATATTTGAATTAAATTAGGATGAACTGTCCCCAAATGAAACAGACTGGTCCAGTCCTGGGGCAGAAGCATCAGATCATGTCGCGGCTGATTTCAGGACTGGTCTAGCACTTCTCGATTTCCTCTCGGGGTCTCAAGTAGGTGGCCAGGTTGAAGAGGTCCCCGAACACTTTGTAATTGTCACTGAAATAATTAAACATGCCAATATATTACAGAGTATCATAGGGGCAAGGCATTTGTATGTGTCGTTTTAAACATCCAATCCCTTTCAAGTTGTATTTTACATTAGACAAAAGTTAAAGTTAACGACCTTAAAGACGCAGATATTTTAATCATCTGTTACCAGAGCTTTAAGTCTGTTCTTTTTGATTTTGTGAGACTGTACTTATATTCTTCGCATTTAAGCCTCACAAAATGAGTATAATGACGTACTTGTATGTTGTTCTCAAGTATTCATAGCCGGAATTGCCCCCTGTGCTCGCAGTACCGTGCTTCCGACCAATCATTCTGTGTACCATGTGGATGTGAGTGCCTAAATTTGAAATGTGGAGACCAGCAGTCAAAGGTATATATGCCGACCTTGGTATTTAATATTTATGTGAAAATATGCCAGCCAGACAGGTAAGCCATTACACCGAGACATGAGATACTTTGACATTAAACACCCAGCAAAAGCAAAAGTAACTTAACCAAATTAAGTCGACTGATAAACAGTGATACCAGTAGGTTCACGTTATTTGCTGATACATACTTCGCCACTTCATGAGGGCGACATCTATGTCCATCAGCAGTGTGAGGAACTGGTACGGCAGCTGAAACTCAGCTTTGTCCTGGTGCAGCTTGATGAAAAGAGCCCCTTGCAGCGACTGACGACTCATTTGCCAGGAATCTTTCACTGTAGACGATAGAAATACACGAGTTTGATACAACATATTAATCATCACAATTATCGTTACAAGGTTACTATGACGACGCTGAATCATTAATAACGTGATTGGATGCATTAATATGGAATTACACAATATCACGATTGAAACACATAAAATATGCTTTACATACTATCGTTATCAAGTTGGCAATCGAACACGACCATTCGGCGTGTCAGGCAAACGGTTCAAACACATAAATGACACATTAGGACATTACCTTTCGCATATTTCTCTTCGTCAAGAAGCCATTCCAGGTCTGTCTTCTGCACACGTGAAAAGGAAAGATCGTGCATGATATTGTGTTGATTGTCAAGCATTGAAACGGTTGAATGTTGATCTATATCTTTATTTAAAATATAAACGAAACAAATTTTGTTATTCATAGGTATTAATGACATTATTACATTGAATGTGAAGGTTTACCTGGTATCTGCTGTACTGTTTCCAAAACAGCTCGTCGTCTATTCCTGGTGTTCCAGTCAGCCAGCTCTGCATCACCAACCTCATGCATTTTACGTAACCATAATTTGTTTTGCATACATACTCTATGGGACCACTAAAAAAACCACACACCACAATATCCTTGCATCATAAATGTACCACAAAAATTTACTTTCCGTGTCCATCTAGACTTACTGAAAAACGTATCTGTTGAGCATTGCATAAGATTAATAGACATTTTTCTTATCTTATCATTAAACACGACAAACACGCCTCTCCTCAAACACGAAAAATACCCGCGAAGGTCAGGGTAGAATAGACCTTCAGCAACCCATGCTTGCCATGAAATGCGACTATGCTTGTCGTGAGAGGCGACTAACGGGATGGTGCGGTCAGGCTCGCTGACTTGGTTGACAAACATGATCGGTTAGCAGTTGCACAAATCGATGCTCATGTTGTCGATCGCTGGACGATTATTTACAAACCGCCGCCATATAACTGGAATATTGCTGAGTGCTACGTAAAACTCAATTCTCTCACCCACTCACTCTAACACGGTAACATTTGAAACTGTAACAAAATCTTGACCTCCACGACATCTAGGAGTGTGATTCCATCAGGGTCTTCTGGGTATTCCAAGATCGTGCTCTTGTCTTTTTTGTCAATCTTGTCTTTGTAGTCCTTACCTTCGTATTTTGCGCGTTTATCCTGACAAAGCAGAAATTTGAGAAAATACTTGGACTCTATGTAACAGCGGTAAATGAAATCAAAGTATGTTATACTTGGATCATAAGGGATGCCTAGGAACCATGGATGAGTATATTACTGAAATTTAGATGCATCAACTCTAGCCACGAAACGGTTTTAGATTGTGTGACGTAATGATGAATCGTATGGTTATCTCGCTATAGAACATGTAGTTATAAGTGTCATACGTCTTTGATTCCAAGAAGCTTCTCGATCTTTCGAAATTGAAGACTTTGGAAGCCCGATCCCCCGATCAGATAGTCCCTGAAACACAAATGCAACTTATTTAATAGACGTTCAGGTGTGATGTAGTTAAACAAAACATTTTGTGTTTTACTCCTTTACAGAAGAACCGACGAGTAAGTATATGCCCATATACATTCATGCACGTGTATACATGATACACATCATTATCCCACCTGAAGTCAACGAAGTTGAGAGGCGGCATCGTCTCCAGGACATGGAAGTGCTCTACAATCAGCTGAAACCGCACGAGATGAATTTAGAATATAAAGCAGACGATATACTGTTCAGTTGACAAGATTTTATGGATGATCAACGTCTGTATTTTGATAATGGCGACGTTTCGGTATAGATTCAAGCATATTTTAATTTGTTCACCCATGAAGTCTTGTCATCTCCGTACCACCGACTTTCAGAATGTCACTCATAGAAACAAAATATTGGACTTCTGAACCTGGTATTGATTAACGCCTGTTTTATAAATGCTCTATCTTCTTACAGTATATGGTACAGCTTAAAGCTGAATGCAGCACATACGTAAGTCATTTAAAGCAACACGTGTCCATGCAGGCGTGATATAATACACGAGTTAATGAAGATATGCTATCAGGATCCTTAAGCACGGCACAGTTAATCGCTGTTTTGTAGATTCGTTAACCTTCTCGTTACTAGTTAAAGCCTCACCCTCAGTACGAGCACAACCCTCTGCAGGCGGTTGACCACCGTGTGTAATGGAATTCCATCCCACGTCTAAAACACATAATGATCAATAAGATTAGTATGTTGTGTACCTAATTATCACATTATCAGATATTACTACACTCCACGTTGTATACAACGATTATGGTATTGGAAACCTAATGACCTAGAAATATATGCAAAACACAAATGATTATTTATCTATATGTTCAGCAAGAAGATAAACACCCAGGTGCCAGCTGTAGGGCTAATAACACCGGGTGTCCGTGAAACGTCAGTAAATACATGTGTGTTCATCATGTCGTGACTGATGATTGAAGAGATAAAGCGTACCTTGCCGTAAAACAGCTTCCTGACAGAATCGACGTCATGAAGAACTTGTTTGAACCAAAGCTCGAAGGCTTAAATTAGTAGAAAAGGGTTATTGTACTATTGTACTATAGTTATAAAAATAACTAATAATGTTAATGAAAACAAATGACAAAGAACTTTGTTACTACACATAATAATAACGATCACACGAAGATTCAATGGTATACATGTATTGTAGTACAGGGCATGTTATGTTTGTGTTTCAGTATGCTCAGTCCTTTACCTGATGATGATGATGATGATTGATATTGTAATACCAAATACCTTGATGAACAATGATGAACAAATGTTCGTCATGGACCGGTGATATTGGCTTTTGGATACCCAACAAAGCCGTGACCTGCCGTATAGAAATAAGAAACATGTTAACGACCAACTTGTACTTTTTACTCGCAGACAGTAAAGTTTGGACCAGACTCGCAAATGAGGAACTACTTTATCCCATTGGCAAGGAAATATAAAAAAGAAATGTGTTTTTTAAAGCAAGAACAAATTTGAGATCGATTCACTGTTTAAAAAAATGTTCCAGGCCTTGTAATCCAAAATCTACTGATGCAAAATATATGAGCCATGTTGAGATGTGGTTACCTGTAAGTAAGAGTCATATGTCAGCTTTGGGGCCTCGGGTTCTGGGTTCTCCGCCATTGCTGCTTCGGTTCTCAGCTCAGTGATTGAGGACAAAGGCATGAAATAATTATTATTATTCTATTATAGAATAAATCCTTTCATGAAAAGACACTTTTTTGCAAAGTACGAACGAAACATTCCTGTTTTTCTTCTTTATTGGCATTTAGAAACTGGTATGAGTGAGTGACTTTAGTTTTACGCCGCACTCAGTAATATTCCAGCCATATGGCGGTGGTCTGTAAATAATCGAGTCTGGACCAGACAATCTAGTGACAAACAACATGAGCATCGATCTGCACAATTATGAACCTATTACATGTGTCAACCAAGTCAGCGAGCCTGACCACCCGATCCCGTTAGTCGCTTCTTACGACAAGTATAGTCGTCTTTTATGGCAAGCATGGGTTGGAAACTGGTTTGAAGAATGGGGTCATATGTACTACAAACAAAAGGTAGGGGAACACACTAAAATTTGGTAGTCATATATTAACTTAAACGTGGTGAGCTCATTTATACTCCTAAGAATTTGCAGCTTTGCGTGTGCAACAGCCTAGTGCACACACATGCATCATGTTTGCTTCAAACGCCAAGACACAACAGCCTAGTGAACACACGCATCATGTTTGATTCAAACGCCCAGACACAACAGCCTAGTGCACACACAAACATCATGTTTGATTCAAACGCCAAAACCCAGCAACCAAATGCATGCGGAGGACAGACTTCCTCATGCATTTGGATGTTAGGTTTGGGCGTTTGAATCAAACATGATGCTGGTGTGTTTCAGCACACTTGTTTTTCGCTATTTTTGACAATGTTCCATTTCACTGAAACTAAACGAATATTGACTTGTTTGCTTCACTGCATGTTGTAACATGTCGTTTAAAGCTACCATTAAATGCATACAAAGTTGCATTTACCTTAACGTCACGTTAAAGTTTATTTATGACTATCAAATTTTAGGGTGTTGCCAGTCCATAACATTTGTTTGGTTGTGGACCTAAAGTGGCAACATCCAAATGACATGGCGTGTATATGCAGAGTGTCAAACAATGGAATAATTTACCGGGAGATGATAACAACTAGCTCATCATGGACGAGACCAGATGGAAAAGCAAAAGAACAAACAGTTGAGTTCATAAAGCCAATATACAACCGGAATTAAAATAAACTGATTAAATCCGAATATCGCTTGGTTGACTCTTCACAAGCAAACAATTAGTTCATGTTCGATGAACAGAAATTATTTTCATTTAAAGACTTTAACTGTTTGACTTTGTTGACAAACCTGTTGGCCTAACATCGTATTAACATGCATTGAATCGAAATCTAAACCAACAGCATTAAGGGAAATCTGGTACATGAATTACTCAATACAGATTTTAAGATGAAGTCATTTCCATAACAAACAAACGTTTTTCATAAAGTAATTAATAGAGGCTTTGGGCCTCAGTGTTTTTGTGTCTGTCACAAAACACAATGTTGTCTCGACTGAACGTGTATGCAATGTCAGTCAATTGATTTCAGTTGTGTAGTATGATACAATTAGTGTTCAATGTCTATAACGTGCAATGGCTATTGACGTTACATTGTTCAAAGTAATCTGTTGGTTTAAGTCACCGCGACTGAATATTAACCCTGATTCAGAGAGTATGACACAAATATCGTTCACATATATTACGGACAGAAAAATCCAAATAAAAGTTTCAAAAAGGAACAAGTTACTTGAATATGGTGATATGAAAAACATGTCTATATAAGACTATCGATGACTGGTCAGTGAGGGGTCGTGCCCCTAACTATCTAAATCACATTCACGCACTAGCGCACATTCATAAAATGATTAACGCAAAACCAAGGTTCTGCAGTCACTTTGTCTCAGCCCACCCCTCTTACAACAACACAAGACAGCATAGCCTCGTCCTACTAGGGGACACTTTGTGACTGCTATTCGCCTGGGTCATCGTAAAAGCCCGCACTACACTTCTAGTGTTTAAGGCATCTTTTTGAATGGGCCGAGCCTGACCCGTGTTTGCTCCATGCTCAACACAAACCCACACATCTCGTGGTCAGATAAATACCAGACATCACTGATAGGTAAACAGAGATCGATCATGAGAATAATCGCAAATTTAAAAACAACAACAGAATTTGTAGTAATTTTCCAAAGTTCTAATGTTATATCATATAACAACACCGCTATATCTAATAAAAGACACATATCCTTGCATAAAAGTGTTGTTGTTCAAACTTCCAAACATATTGCATTTTCCCTCAAATTATAGAACGCATTCAAACTAATCTAAAGTCCCTGGATTAGTAATGTTAAGTAAGATATTACAAAATAACTGTCAAGACAAACGAATGTACATGTAAATCAAACATATAAAGTAACACATACATAACCTTTATGCTCACTCATTTTGTTGTGATAATTTCTAACGTTTAAACGCTGTGTTAGTTCATTTTTTCAAAGAAGGAGTAAAAGAGTCGGTCTTACCAGTCATGCACTGCCGCCTAAATCTCGCCTGTGCCACCCTGCCGAGTCTTATATGCAGCTTTGGTGCAATCATGTAGTATCTACTTTCTGTTCCAATCTTTCACCTTGTGCAGGATTGGTTGATATATATAGTCATGATGAGAGATATTACGTCCTTTAAAATACTAACATGTAAGATGAAAAAAGTTTTAGTACAAAGGCCACAGGCTCAAGTACAAAATGAATGCAGGGTATATTTTATTATCATAGGATAATTATATAGCGCACATATTCATGCAACTATTGCTTGCTCAAGGCGCTGGGATATAGACACAAGATTCTTATGTTCACAACAGCATCATCGTTGACAATAGTATTGGATGTTTATGTAGCGCACACATCCACGCACTAGTGCATGCTCAAGGCGCTGGTATTGTTTCCCTCAACAATCACACAGCTCTTGCTGGCACAAGGCGCATCGAATTACCTCGTCTTTCATATTCTTACGCGGTACCCTTTTACTGCTGGGTGGACTGGGACACATCGTCACAGTACTTCGCCCAAGTTTACTGCATCTTGCTGTACCCTCAATTAGGTGTTTGCACGTATTTATGTGACCACCATCTGGTCATATACCAACAGATTCATGGGTTCTTGTAAGTGAATAGGGTTATGTGCTGTAAGCTAGGGTTTGTGACAACACTGAAAGACTGTAACCAGGTTACAGATTTGCTCGATCCCGACACCTCAAGCACGCTGGATTACTAGAAATTGCAGCGTACCATGAATGCTTCTGTTGTGAACCTGGCATTTTGAAGGATATTTATTAAACAATCATTATTTACATATTTTAGTATTTATCACCTATTATATAGCTATTACATATTGGACATTCTAACATACAATGTAACCTGTCTTCTAGGATAGTCTTACAAAATAGACAAAATCCTGATTTTCCGTTTTTTCCTTCTTTTCTACCAGTATTCCCCACTATTTTTTCTATTCATCTGATCTTAAGTCTGTATTATGTATTGTCAATAGGTATGATTCCAGTTTAAAGGGTCTTTTAATGGTAGTGCAAGAACAGGAATTAGAGCGGTTATTTAACACGGAAAGAACAAACCGAGTATTAAAATCTTTGATCCTTTGCAAGAATTGTGAAATAATTAAATATTCTGGGAATCAATCCCATGTAGAATTAAAACGACAGGTGTATATTAATCATGCAACATTTTTACCGAACCAGGTTACATGATGAACTATGCGGTCGTCACCTGTATTGGATGTGAAAACTGACAGGACAGCCTCTGTGAAAATAAAGATTGTGATGATACAATGAAGCGGTCGCAAAATGACAAATTATATCTTAACATGCTGCAACACCGTTTCGTACGTCCCCCGTAAACATTTTGAAGACTTTATATAATTACTGAGACGTTCTTCGAATATCTTTCTAGCAAGTGTATTAATACACTAACTCGTCTGTACGGCTGAAGCTGTGAGCTACAGACACCATGCACTACACCTGATAGTACAGTGATGCAAAGACTGTTGGAAAACTGAAATCGCCCTTATTGTCATATAGACGTGTCGATAATGTTTTGTCGCTCTTAATATCTGTGCATACATGGTAACACGAAACAGTTGAGTGCTCTGGCCTCATTTACTTGTTACTGCTGATGTGAATCAGAGGATTTTGTGAGTTTATTTTTACACCGCATTTAGCAATGTTCTAACAATATGACGACAGACGAAGGGAATTGGGTGTTTTACGTTTAGTGAATGGCGTCAGTTAACATTATTTGTCATAACTTTGTCATGATTTTGACTCTGCCTTAGTACACAATATGAAATTACAGACGAAAAAATACCATCCACGTCCCTAAGAAATCTCACTTTAAAGCAGTGTCGATTGTTCAATTCTGACAAAATCATGACTATCACACACCTGTTTCCCTTGAGGAAGTCAAGCGTTTCAGTATTGTTTCTCGGGAAACAGGATTTCATAAAAATACACGTTGCCATAGATACTGAGGCCTGTGAAAAACGTCACAGGAAAAAAACTGCGCTTTTGTATTTCGTAAAATGAATAAAAGCCGTTTGCATGCCACAATTCTGTACGGGCAGATTGTTTTCATCGGCAATCAGTTTAGCTGATCATATGGTGGACAGACTAATATTTCTGTCTATTTCTCCGAACAGCCTTTTCTCACAAAGCCATTCCCTAATTCGACTGTCAGAAATATTTCCTTTGTTCACGAAATTCACTTCACTAGTGATTCAATGGGAGAGATAATTCTCAATAAGAGAAATCTTCCTGTTGTAAGTTTCTGTTTTTACTTCAAGCACGCTGTGGATTTCAATGTCAAACAAAATGTTTTACTTGAGTAACAAACATGTTTGATATCTCGCCGATATCCAAGATGGCCGTGATCTGCCAGAAATTTCTACAGGAAAAAAAATTCTGCCAGATATTTCTGTAAGAAAAAAAAATGCAAGAAATTTCTGTAGGAAAACAATTCTCCCAGAAATTTCTGCAGAAATGCATTTTCAGAGCCAGTTTGTAAGTTTTTAACACGTGAACACACTAGCACGTGGACGTTTCGTGTTCATCTCTTCGAGATCTTTCCAATGATATAAAATGTGTCTTTGAAGCTTGCTTCCTTCTGTGTGTCATTTCAACAACTCTCCAGTGCACGTCTCCTCCTTTCAGATTCCCTGAAACAGCATGACGTGTCATCGTGACCTAGTACTCGTGAATAGATCACGGCCATCTTGGATATCGGCGAGATATCAAACGCCCGGCCTTATATCAATTCAGTTTTATGGATTCATACGCAGTGGAATCAGGAATACCACATATTTGTGTATGAAGATATATATGTGTGAAATTTAATAGTCACAGACATGATGAACAAGGGATATGTCAATTTGTCTAGACAAGTCTTAGATGCATTACAGATTAAATGAAAAGTGTCCAACTCAAAGTCACGGTTGAATCACGGCTTATTATACATATAAATTATAAACATAAGTTTATATAACTTATTGATACAATGTCAGTGAGGGGCGGTGTCGTGCTTTATTTCATTGGTACGTCATAAAATGCAATGTATGTGATGAAGTGGGAGTAATGTGCATCGCTTTCTAAGCCTCTTACACTTTTCATTGTTCCGTTTTAATAAAAAAAATACTTTGATGGTTTGTAATTGATCGTAATATAAGACACGCTTTGAACTAATGTCACGCAAGGACCTGTTTGCCTAAGTATGGTATATGTTACCGCCACTACAAGAACGTTACAGGAGAATGTAGTCAATTCACGATAACCAGGTCGTTATGAAACGTCATGCTATTTCAGTGAGTATGAAATGAACGTTTTCGAGAGTGAGTATTCACATCACTTCAGTGTAACATGACGTATTCTTCAATTGTTAGGGGATAACACAGGCCTTGATCACCAACGAGTATATCAATTTGCTCGGACGCGTTTTAGATGCTAGCTAAAATCTTATACAAAACATTGACAACGTGACATCATTTAGCAGAATAACAATCTCAAGAATTTGATTTTGCCTTCGCTGAACCCTCTTTTCACCATGCTTCTTAACAAAAAGTGTGGGAGGATAAACCCGACAAAATAAACCGACAAGGCAGGCAGATGATAATGACTGACTTATTGTATCCATCAGTTTCGAATCAATAATGTCACAAAAGATCTCATGACTAAGAAGAACACATACAAGCTTAAAAAAATATGAGCACTTTACGCAATCAAATAAAATGGAAACGAGACATAAACAAAAACAGACCAGTGGCAAATGTGTAACCACACGCTCTTCAGCGCAACTCATAATAGGCAATGATTTAATATTATCAAGAAAATTCTGTAAATTAAAAATGCCTATTAAAATACAATATCATATTACATTCATTGTGCTCTTTTGCGATAAGGAATCTGAAACCATTATTCATATGTTATGTGAGTGCATTCACTTTGTGAATCAGACAGATTCAGCTCCCCTCTAATCCCAGCTGATGAACGTTACTGGAAGCTATGCAACATGCAGGCTGTAGAAGATAGGAAACATTGTTCCGTGTTGTCCATTCTACATAGTTTGGTCACTTGTTGGTGTCACATCTGGTTCTTTCAAGGACAGATATTAATTGGTTTCAGGTTGAGAATAAACGGGTTTTAACACCTGTCACCGTTTTTGGCTTAAGTGCGGATCGTGTATAGAACCTCAAAGTTGCACCTCTATCAGGTTTATATTTACAATATATTTGGAAGACTGAAATCATTTGACAAATTACAAAGTAACCACAGGTGGTTCGTCTTTTCCAATGTAACTGCAAATGATATACATGCTTTTCAACAGTTTTACACGTGAATAGTGAGACAACCAAAACCTATCCTCAGTTGCTAGTTTCGGTGGGTGGTGGAGTTGGGTGTGGATGTGGGTGTGGGTGTGGGTGTGGGTGTGGGTGTGGGTGTGGGTGTGGGTGTGGGTGTGGGTGTGGGTGTGGGTGTGGGTGTGGGTGTGGTCGAATTCTTTCTTCCTAGTACCTCAGGCTGACCTGCATATTTGCTGAATTTAAATGAAGACAGGTCAAGAAAGTTTGGCTTTCAAAGGTGTTTTCTTCGAGATTATTATCGAATTCCTCAAGAACGAAAGTATTTCTGAGAAAACGAAAGTTGGGCATTGTTCTATAAATATCTATAGCGACGACCCATAAAAACGATAATCCATGAGAGGGAAATAAACATTTTCAGTCTAAAACTAACTTATAGTATTCCGATAGTAGACCACTTGACAAAATAAATTTATCGCGTCATAATAAAATTACCAAATGTATACAATCACAAATTAAAAACAATACAAAATTCATTATCAAAACATGAAAATGTTTTACGTTTGATACACGTCCAACGAACGGGCACCCATGAAGAGCCACCTCCTCGTGGTGGGTGCTGGTTAATGCTAAGTGCTCTTCTCCCGTGTGGACCCGGGGCAGAATGTGTCCACAGCACCCCATTGCTTGTCGTAAGAGGCGACTAAATTGGGCAACCTGTTTGCCCTGGGTTGCGTCCCGTGTCGGTGGAGGACGGGATCCTGGTGGTTGAGGGCAGTTGGACTTTTAACTGCGTTCCATTACCCAACACACCACTTTGGCCCTTACTTCACCTAGACGGGTGGTTGAATGGGCCCGATTCAACCAATCGGCTGGTCATGCCAAGCCCTGTGCATGGACTGTATAAGTGTCATTGCACAAATTTGATTTGGAATTGTTTTGAATTTCGGCTTTGGCACTACTTGTGATCTTTAAGTTTTTGATTGTGAATTCTAATATGAACTTTGCCTAGAGTCTTATGCCAGAAGGCGATGGCTCATGGTAGTTTAATTATTTATAATTCTTTTACTGGAGTATATCATCCGGGTATCCTTGGTGCTGCAAGCTGGTGGCCCGCTTGCTTTAGCATTGTCCTTGTGATACTCCGTGGTGGGTGGGGAGCTCGGATGATGAACCATATGACACCAATCATGGCTTATGAAATACCCCCCCAAAAAACCAAAACGTCCACTTGAAATTGATCCCGTTGATACTTCTCATAGACCGTCTCTATCGATAGAGTATTGGCCACGTTTCCTTGTTATTGAGACTACTGACAAGACACCATTGAAGTTGAACCCTTTCGCAGTATCTAAGGGCATTCAAGGTATTGCTGGGGATGTTACGAACATTAGACTTACGTTCGGATGCACTGCTAATTGAGTGTAGCAAGAAACAGCAAGCAACCAATCTGATGAGCATTGAATCTTGAACTTGTGTTCAAGGTCTTGTGAGCAGAGACCGTGACCGGAATGCCCACAAGACCTTGAACACAAGTAAAGGTATCGTTAGAGATCGTGATCGGTTGTTTGCTGACATGTCCGAACTTGATATAGCATGCGAAATGAAGGATCAAGGCGTGCTGTATGTGAAGCGCTTTTCCACCCGAAAAAACAATGAAACATTCCAAACGAATATCTATCTGTTTTCTTTTTCATCGCCGAATGCTCCCAAATCAGTAAAGGCGGGTTACTGCAATATCCAAGTTGAAACCTACATCCCCAACCCGCTCAGGTGTTTTAAATGCCAGAAATATGGACACGGTGTATCTACCTGCACATTGTCTGTTGTGTGTGCTCACTGTGGTGACTTTAAAAAATGCACTAACTGCTCAGACGACCATTCATCTTCGTCAAAACAGTGTCCAATATGGAAAGAGCAAATGGCGATTAACAAAATAAAGTTCACCCAAAATATCTCTTTTTCTTAGGCAAAGAAACTGGTGAAGAGATCTGACCTTCTAGAAAGTTATGCTACAGTAGCAAAATCATCATCTGAATCCAGCTGGAAAATAACAAAATCATCCACAGGATGCCAAACTACCTTGACTTGGGTCAGTTCCGACTCCCCAGTTTTATACCCTGCTATATAATCCCAGACTGAGGAATCACTTCCTACTACATCAATGTCCTCTGATCACAAGTCATCTTCACAGTCACGCTCTGAGTCTCATTCAACAGCTGATAGATAACAAATTGTTAAAACTAAACCCAAACCTAAGTCTGATGCTTCAAAACAACAAAGTGGCAGAGCTCCTAAGGTGTCACAAAATAAAATTCAACTGTTTAATAAATATGGGTCTCTTGAAGATATGGACGTTTCTGAAAACGTCCATTCTAGGGCACATAGCTTGTCGCCCTCCAAAAGAGTGCGGGGTAGATCCCCAATAAATCCCCCCAAAAGATAGTTTATTCCAATAATATTGTACAGTGGAACTGCAGAGGATTTTGGACTCATTTACATGAATTACAGCTATTAGTCCACGATTTTACACCTTCAGCGTTATGTCTCCAGGAGAAATATTTAAAACAAACAGATACATTTGACCTTCGTCATTTTACTGCATAATTATCATTCTTTTCACCTCCGGGTGATAGGGTCACTGGAGGATCATCCACTCTAGTCAAACAAAACGTTATTCAAAGCCCTGTTTCACTTATTACTAATATGCAGGCTGTTGCCGTGAGAATTACTTTACATGTAGCGTTTACGCTATGCTCTCTTTATATTTCACCATCTTCGGCTTTTGCCAAAAGCGATCTTCAAGCTCTATATGATCAGCTCCCGAAACCCTGTATTATAATGGGAGATTTAAATGGACACAACCCACTCAGGGGCAGTGTAAATACAAACACTAAAGGTAAGTTGTTGGAGGAGTTTTGTTCTGACAATGATTTATGTATTTATAATGATGGTTCCAACACATATTTACACCCTGGGACAGGGACCTATTCTGCTCTTGACTTGTCATTGACAAATTCAGAACTACTAGATGAATTCGAATGGTCAGTCCACGATGACCTGTGTGGAAGTGACCATTTTCCTACTGTATTAAAAGCTGTACCTCCATCTGATGTTCCTCCTTCATCAAGACGAAATTTTAAAAAAGGCTAACTGGGCTCTATATGAAACATTGTGTGCTGAAAAACTTAAACCTGAACGTTTTATTGACGTTCCTGATGCTATCAAATGTTTTTCTGATGAACTGAATTCCATAGCTGATGAGTGTATACCAAAATACTCTGTAGTTCCACATATTCGAAAACCATGGTTCAGCGATGAGTGCAAACAAGCTAGGAAGGCAAGGAAAAAAGCAGAACATTATTTCTGTCGCCATCCTATGGTGCATAATTTAATTAAATTTAAAATTTTAAATGCTAAAGCGCGGAGTACTTTTAAACAGAACAAACGCCAATCTTGGCAAAATTATGTATCCAAAATAAATTCTCGGACACCCATGTCCAAGGTATGGAACATGGTCCAGAAAATCCATACTCCATACTGCTCTTGATCAAGCTCATGACACTGCTACACTAGCTGATAACATCCATTATCAACTCCTGAAACATTTACCAGAATCCTGTCTGGAAACTCTCCTAAGTATTTTTGATGATATTTGGACATCGGGTAACTTTCCTCCTTCATGGCGTGATGCCATAGTGGTACCAATACCTAAACCTGGACGTGATCATACAGATGCTTCCAATTATCGTCCGATTTCATTAACTAGCTGTGTTTGCAAGACAATGGAACGCATGATAAATAATCGACTTGTTTAGTACTTGGAAACAAATAATCTCATAACAGATATACAGTGTGGTTTCCGGAAAAACAGAAGTACTGTCGACCACTTAGTGCGACTGGAATCATTTGTTAAAACGCACTAATTAATAAACAACATGCTGTGTCTATCTTTTTTGATCTTGAAAAAGCATATGACACAACCTGGAAATATGGCATTTTGAGAGATTTATATGACTTTGGCTTGCGAGACCGTTTGCCTGAAGTTATTGCCAACTTTTCAAATAACAGACAATTCCAGGTCCGTGTGGGTTCTACCCTGACTGATCATTACAGTCAGGATCAGGGTGTTCCACAAGGCAGTATTCTGTCTGTCACTCTTTTTAGCATCAAGATCCACAGCTTATCAAAAGGTATAAACGATTCAATTGATGGATCGTTATTTGTGGATGATTTTAACATTTCTTGTCGTGGTAAAAATATGCATACCATTGAACGGCAATTGCAGTTGTGTTTAAACAAGATTAATAAATGGTGTTTTGAAAACGGCTTTAAATTTTCTAAATCGAAAACTAACTACATACATTTTTGTCGAAAATACAAACCACATAAAGACCCTGAACTATCTCTAGATGGGACGGCCATTAAAGTTGTGAAGGAAGCCAAGTTCTTGGGTCTTATCTTTGATTCGCATTTAACGTTTTTACCACATATTAAATCACTTAAAAGTAAATGCCTGAAAGCACTTGACTTGTTGAAAGTGGTTTCAAATTCTAAATGGGGAGGGGATCAAGCTACCCTTCTCCATCTCTATCGATCACTAGTTCGTTCTAAACTTGATTATGGCTCCATTGTCTATGGTGGAGCCTGCAAAAGCAGTCTCTATGTTGAGGCTGATGAACCTTCTCTTGAGCAGCGCCGTATAAAGTTAGCTTTACAGTACATTACTAAATTATACTCTAATCATTCTAACCCTGCATATAACTGTGTTTTCAATCCACTTTATGAGGATTTATACTACAAAAAGTCTTCTCTTGTCCCGCCTCTCGGACATAGAATTAAACCCTTTCTTTCTGCTGCTGGCATTCAGTTGGAAAACATAGCTCCCTCCCGTCTTCTTTCTTCTCATCCTTGACAGTTGGTCAAGCCTCAAGTAGACCTAACATTGACCACATTTAAAAAATCAGAGACTAATGAATTACAATATAAGCAAGAATATAATCAATTAAAACATAAATATAGCAATTATAAATCCTTATTTACAGATGGGTCCAAGGATGGTGGCGCAGTAGCTTGTGCCACTGTCATTGGATCAAGAACAATATCTTCTAGATTACCAGATAATAGTTCTATGTTTACAGCTGAAGCTAACGCCACATTAACAGCACTTAAATATATTCAAAGACACCCTAAACGTAAACAATATATAATCTATTCCGACTCTCTTTCTTGTCTTCAGGCGATTAAAAATTTATCATGTAAACATCCACTTTTAATTGATATTATTGAATTGTATAATAATCTTGCTACTGGCCAATACGACATTGTCTTTTGTTGGTTACCCAGCCGCGTAGGCATTTCTGGTAACACAATGGCCGATTTTGCTGCCAAGGCAGCACTCAAAAAGTCTGTGACACCACTTCTTATTCCATACTCTGATTACAAAGCTAGCATTAGAACCTACATCCCTGATCTGATGGAGAAGAAGTGGGACACCCAAGTGGGCATAAATAAAGTACATGCAATAAAACCCTATATTGGTTACACCTACTTGGGTTGTCAGTCCAGATTTGAAGAGGTTATTTTAAGACGTTGTCGTATTGGCCATACACGATATACACATGCGTACCTATTGAAAGGTGAGGATCCTCCGTTTTGTATCCCTTGTGATGAGAGAGTCACGGTCAGGCATATCCTGCTTGACTGTGTTGAATTCTCCATCACAAGGGATAAGTATTATACAGTTAAAACAATTAAGGATCTTTTTACCAGCGTTAGATCTCATTTAATTATTGGTTTTTTAAAAGACATTGATTTTTTGGTTGAATTTTGAAAACTTGTTGTGTAAATAGATGTATTTTAATTATTGGAAGTTTGGATTAGTAACTTGAATTGTTGATGGCTGTACCCTCACAGGGGGTTGAAGTACCGAAAAATTATTGTCCTCCTGAGAGGGTACGTAAGTCCCAAAACATTTCATGTACGTTTAGACTTCCACTGGTTTTAATCGTAGCATATGTGTATTTTTAATTTTTGACTAGATGTGTCTAAATTGTTAACAGTTGAGGGGATGATGTAAATCCGACTAGGGTCCATGCAGGTAGGAAAGGCACTGTAAGTCCCCATGGTCCCTAGTATGGTGATCTACCTTCAGTTGTTGGCAATCTATAGCCTGATTTTATATTGTATTGTCCGAATAGTGATATTATTTTTAACTTTCCATGCTAGTTTTAATTGATATTGTGATATTCTAGTTGTTTTTCTGTCCTTCGTTGACAGGTTTTTATACCATACATATATTTCATTTCAGAATTAAATGCTCTCGTCACGAGATGGCTGAGACATTGCCGATGTGACGTTAAACATTAACTCACTCACTCACTCCAAGGAACATTTGCTTTGTTGGAAATGCTAAAAAGACCCCCGATTTGCACGTGGGGCTTCAGCGTATATATACTCACACACACTGGACGATCAATCATAACAGTGAGCAATGCTTCCAGCATTTTGTTCACTATTTCTACACCATGTCAACCAAACAATATTGGAGTGTAGTTTAAACATATATTTATTCATTAAAAAGAATTGGGATTGGTGAACAAGCATTACTGCTTATGGCAACACCTTTTCCCATGCAACATAAAACACAGCATGAAATGGAGGATTCGCCTTTTGCATAATATAATATTTATGAATATATTCAAATATTCCAGGAGAAGATCCGCGTCGTGGAATGTTTTCGGAAATTACTTCCAATGTAAGTACTACTGAACAATGTCACCACTTCTATACACACACACACGCACACGCGCACGCACACACACACACACACACCATGAAATACAACGTCAAATACGCCTTTTCTAAGCAGTCATAAGTTAGAGGCTTACATTGAGACATACAGCTGTGTGTGTCTAACAAGCCATTGCAGAAATTGAAGTCAGTCATGAGTGGGCTGTTAAGCAAATTTAATTATTTTCTTGAGAATATTTGAAGCGTTGTGCCTTGATGATATAATCGTGGACAGATTCAACTATGTTCTAGTTTACAGAAGGAGTAAATGTCCCTTCAAACTAGTGTCCAGTGGTAGTGTAAAAATACTTTAATTATCAACTGTACCTCTCATCTCAATGTAGCTACCCCATGTGATGAAATTGCGTAGGGTAGTTTTCTCTCTGATATCCACAGGATCAGCATGGTCTATGTATTAAATGTGTGTTATTCTTGTGGGCATGATGGTCGCTACATCCGAGTCTGAGGCGACAGTAAACGATTTGACAAAAACAAGTCCCACAATTACGGTCAAAGTAAACCTTATTTTCGGTGCTGCAATTAGGTTTTGTAAGTGGTTATTGAAAAAAGGTCACATCTGACAATACCTTCTATCTTGCACAGACTGAAATTTGATTTCATTTTAAAGTCTGTTTGACTTGTGCCATGAACGGCACCGACGTTATGTAAGTTCAATATGTAATCAATATGTATACTGTCAGTTATTCCATATATGCGAACTGTACAATATTATCCGAAAAATAAACAAATATTAGCAAGGTATGGGATATCATTACATGTACAGTCACCTTGGAATCTTAACCCTAAATGTTCGACTTCGGATTTCTTTTATGGTTGTTTCGTCCATGGGTAGATTTGGGTGAACTGTACCCTGCCACTCTCTATTGTGAAATTTTATCGACGTCATTTTTAAGACAGCATCTGATGGGTCGTCTGTGATAACATATAATGAGGTGTTATCCACAAAGAGACGACTGTTACCGTCAATATCACAAACAATATTTTTGATGTATATTAGGAAAAAGAAGTGATCCAAGGACAGAGCGCTGAGGTACTCCTGCTAGTACAGATTTTTGTCAGATTCATACCCGTTAATTGCTACCCGTTGTTCACTATTTTCAAACCATTTTGATAGTTCGCCTTTGATACCACGTGCACAGGTTCTCAGTTTATAAATAATTCCTCTATGCCAGGCCATATCTTTACTTATATTGCAGCAGACTGCCATAACTTCTTTTCCTTCGTCAAGAGCTATGGCTAAGAAACTGTAGAAGAAAGTTCATCTGTTTTTTCTTGGAATCACCTGGCATGAATCCTGATTGCACATCGGGTACTTGAATACATATTTAAATGCACATTTCTCAAAGACTTTCGATTAGCAAGATGTGAGTGCGACAGGACGGAAGTTTGTTTAAACATATTTTTATTTTCCGTCGCAAAAGAAACCTGGATAGGCTAACAGGCCTAGCGGCTTATAAAGACACCGCTCAAGTACATTGTCCCGATAGCTGGATACATAACTGAAATCAAACAACAATTTTTAAAGTATGGTACTGAGGCATAATGACAGATTAGCGATTAATTAATAAATATGTTCGTTAATGATTGGTTATGCCTAACAACGACATGCGCTGCCGCAGAAGCATGATAATCAGTGGAAGTGGTTACAGAAATGAACTGGTGTAGTGAGTTGAGAATGTCACTATGCGCTGTTATTGTAAAAATAGTTTTCACATCGTATCCTTGAATATATAAATACACCGTTGTTATAGTTTACACTTTAAAGTTAAAATGTAGTGAATGACGTTTTCGTTATAATGACCACGTGAACGCGTAGCTGTTTCACATGTATTTAGTTTCTATCTGTCTGCGCACAGATCATTATAGCCGAGCTTGGGGCGACAATGGACAATCAAAGTAATTGTGACTGTTGGGGTTTTCATGGTTTTAAACTGATTCGGGAAACTGCGTTAACAGCTCCATCGGGCAATGAACACCACGACAAAATTGTGCTCGGTAAAATGATTGAGAATATCTTTGCGTTCTACAGTGGATAGTTTGAATGAAAATGCTATTTTTTTAAAGAAAGTACTATTTGTTTGTTGAAATACGTGTTGAAATACTTTACCTGGCTCAAGATCGTTCAGATAATCAGGAGTCAGACGATGGTACATGTTATAGAAAGTTATGAGTTTAAACTGAATTCGTCTTTGTTTTAGTTTGCCATAACTGGTTTTTTTGTATATTTTATCGTGACTGGTGCCACGAAACGCCCAACGTACAGTTCATAATGTTTCTAATTTTCTAGAAAACCGCCTGTTCAATCGTACATTTATCAAACAGTGCTGAGATAAGTTATGTAAGTTATGCAATGTATTTTCGTTATATTTTCAAATTTTTCATACATCTGATCTTTGGATATTATATTCAATATCAAGGATATAAGCTTTTCAGTGATACTATCTACACTCCCCAAAGAGAAAAAAATATATCAGAGTTAATCTGTTTGATAGTGTCATTTACACCATCAATATCCATTGTGGTTATATGTGTACAGAATAAAGAAGAGAGATACAGGATCTTGGATTCTTCGAAATGCCTAAATAAATGATTGTAATTCGACCGTTTCTACGATCAATGACATTCTGTCAAAACAGCCATCAGCACAACCGGTGATCAACCCCCACACCCCACACCCCCCACCATCCCCTCATGCAGTTTACTGATGTGGCACCTCATTTATTAACATTAAAGTGAAGTGTCCTTTATTTGTCTGGTGCAGATCCAATATTATTTGCTATGTTTTCAGTTTGTACATGAAGTGTACTGATACTGTTTAATAATACAGTTTCATTATTGCTTTACTGTTTACAAATGGCACCCATGAAGAGCTATCTCCTCGTGGTGGGTGCTGGGTAACGCTAAGTGCTCTTCTCCCGTGTGGACCCGGGGCAGAATGTGTCCACAACACCCCATTGCTTGTCGTAAGAGGCGACTAAATTGGGAACCTGTTTGCCCTGGGTTGCGTCCCGTGTCGGTGGAGGACGGGATCCTGGTGGTTGAGGGCATTTGGGCTTTTAGCTGTGTTCCATTGCCCAACACACCACTTTGGCCCTTACTTCACCTAGACGGGTGGTTGAATGGGCCCGATTCAACCAATCGGCTGGTCATGCCAAGCCCTGTGCATGGACTGTAAATGTGTCATTGCACAAATTTGATTTGGAATTGTTTTGAATTTCGGCTTTGGCACTGATCTGTAAGTTTTGATTGTGAATTCTAGTATGAACTTTGCCCAGAGTTTTATGCCAGAAGGCGATGGCTCATGGGTCAATCTGGTAGTTTAATTATTTATAATTCTTCTACTGGAGTATATCCTTGGTGCTGCAAGCTGGAGGCCCGCTCGCGATAGCATTGTCCCTGTGATACTCCGTGGTGAGTGGGGAACTCGGATGATGAACCATATGACACCAACCATGGCTTATGAAGCACCCAACAAAAAACCCAAAACGTCCACTTGAAATTGATCCTGTTGATACTGACCACAGACCGTCTCTATCGATTGAGTTTCCTTGTTATTGAGACTCCGGACAAGACATCATTAAAGCTGAACCCTTTCGCAGTATCTAAGGGCATTCAAGGTATTGCTGGGGATGTTAAGAACATTCGGCGCTTACGTTCGGGTGCGCTACTAGTTGAGTGCAGCAAGAAACAACAAGCTGATGAGTATTGAATCTTTTGTGGGCATTCCGGTCACGGTCTCTGCTCACAAGACCTTGAACACTAGTAAAGGTATCATCAGAGATCGTGATCGATTGTTTGCTTATATGTCCGAAATTGACATTGCATCAGAAATGAAAGATCAAGGTGTGCTGTATGTGAAGCGCTTTTCAACCAGAAAAAAAAACAATAAAACATTCCAAACTAATACCTATCTGTTTACTTTGTCCAAATGCTCCTAAATCAGTGAAGGCATGCTATTGTAACATACAAGTTGATACCTACATCCCCAACCCGCTCAGGTGTTTTAAATGCCAGAAATATGGACATGGCGTGAATACTTGCACATTGTCTGTTGTGTTTGCTCACTGTGGTGAGAAAACACAGACAACAGAAGATTGTGACAGTGATTTCAAAACATGCACCAACTGTTCAGGCGACCATTCATCTTCTTCGAAACAGTGTTCTATTTGGAAAGAGCAAGACGGTGGAGCAGTAGCTTGGGCCACTGTCATTGGATCCAGAACAATATCTTCTAGATTACCAGACAACAGCTCCATTTTTACAACTGAAGCTAACGCCATATTAACGACTCTTAAATATATTCAAAGACATCCTAAACATAAACAGTACATAATCTTTTCAGACTCTCTTTCTTGCCTTCAGGCTATTAAAAATATTTCTTGTAAACATCCATTTTAATTGAAATCATTGAATTGTATAATTATCTTGCTACTGGCCAGTGCGACATCGTCTTCTGTTGGTTACCCAGCCATGTAGGAATCTCTGGTAACACATTGGCTGATCTTGCTGCAAAAGCAGCACTAAACAAATCTGTGTCACTACTTCTTATTCCTTATAGTGATTACAAAGCCACCATTAGATCTTATATCCGTGATCTGATGCAAAAGAAGTGGGAAACCCAAGTAGGTATAAATAAATTACATGCGATAAAACCCTATATTGGTTATACCTACTTGGGTTGTCAGTCCATATTTGAAGAGGTCATCATGCGACGATGTCGCATTGGCCACACAAGAAACACGCACGAATATATACTGAAAGGTGAGGATTCTCCGTTTTGTATCCCTTTTGATGAGAGAGTAACGGTCAAGCATATCCTGCTCGACTATGTTGAATTCTCCGGCACAAGGGATAAATATTCCAACGTCAAAACTCTCAAGGACCTTTTTAACACTGTTAGTTGTCATTTAATCATTGGTTTTCTAAAGGAAACGATTTCATGGTGGAATTGTGAGCAATATGTTTCTGTAGATAGACATATTTTAATGATTGGTAGTTTAGATTAGTAACTTGAATTGTTAGTGGCTGTACCCTCAAAAGGGGGTTGAAGCATTGTAAAATTACTGTCCTCCTGAGAAGGTACGTAAGTCCCAAAACATGTTTTGATGTAAATTTAAGTCTACCAGGTTTTTAAACGTAGTATTCGTGGTGTTTTAATTTTGACAAGCATTTCATACACTCTCCAGCGGCTGAAGGGATGATGTAAATCCAACTAGGGTCCATGCAGGTAGCCAAGGTACTGTAAGTCCCCATGGTCCCTGGTATGGTGATCTACTTCCAGTCGTTGGAGATCTATAGTCTGTTTTTATATTGTTTTGTCCAGATAGTGATATTAGTTTTAACTTTCCACACTAGTTTTAAATTGTAACTGTGATATTCTAGTTGTTTTACTGTCCTTTGACGACAGGTTTATTTATGAAATACATATCTTCCATTTCAGTATTAAATGTTTTCGTCACGATATGGCTGAAATATTGCCGAAGAGAAGTTAAATATTAACTCACTGACTCACTCACTGTTCACAAATGAGAATTGTACGTGAGTGAGTTTATTTAACGTCACATCGGCAATATTTCCGCCATATCGTGACAAGAACATTTAACAATGAAAAGGAATACATGTATATTGTAACACCTGTCAACGAAGGACAGTAGAACAACGAGAATATCACAGTCTGAATTAAAACTAGCGTGAAATGTTAAAACTAATATCACTATTCGGACAATACAATATAAAAACAGGCTAAAGATCACCAACAACTGAAGGTAGATGATCATACTAGAGGCCAAGGGGACTTTCAGTACTTCTGCTACATCCATGGTCCCTAGCTGGATTTACACCATTCCCTCAGCTGCTGGCGACTGCATGCAAGATCAGCCACAAATTA
This sequence comes from Haliotis asinina, assembly GCF_037392515.1. NCBI lineage: Eukaryota > Metazoa > Mollusca > Gastropoda > Lepetellida > Haliotidae > Haliotis > Haliotis asinina. The sequence goes on along the minus strand of NC_090287.1, from coordinate 63,426,848 downwards.
AAATAACAGAAATGCTACAGCTAAAAAGAAGGAAGATTAAACTTTGCTTCAAATGTTTTGGGACTTACGTACCCCCTCAATAATTTTACGATACTTCACCCAGCCCCCCCCCCCCCCCCCTTCGAGGATACAGCCACTGACAATCTCAGTTACTAATTTAACTTCCAGTCATAAAATACTTATTTATTTACAAGTCACTCAACAAGTCACTCAAATTCTCTTATAAATGCAATAATTAAATGAGAACTTACGTTACCGAAAAGGTCCTTCATAGTTCTTGATTTGAAATAATTATCCCTTGTAATGGAATATTCCACACAGTCAAGCAAGACATGCTTGATCGTGATTATTTCATCACAAAGGATGCTGAACCTTTCAATAAGTATTCATGAGTATATCTTGTATGGCCAATACGACATCGGCGCATGATGACTCCTTCAAATCTGGACTGACAACCCAAGTAGGTGTAACCAATATACGGTTTTATTTCATGTAAGTTATTTATACCTACTTGTTGTCCCACTTATTCTGCATCAGATCACGGGTGTAGGTTCTAATGCTAACTTTAAAATCCGAGTATGGAATAAAAAGTGGTGTCACAGATCAGCAAGATCAGCCAGTGTATTCCCTGAAATGCCTACGTGGCTGGGTAACCAACAGAAGACAATGTCATATTAGCCAGTAGCAAGATCATTATACATTTCAATAATTTTAATTAAATGTGGATGTGTACAAGACAAAAGTTTAATAGCCTGAAGGCAAGAAAGGGAGTCTGAAAAGATTATATACTGTTTATGTTTAGGGTGTCTTTGAATATATTTAAGAGCTGTTAATATGGCGTTAGCTTCAGCTGTGAAAATAGAGCTGTTGTCTTGTAATCTAGATATTGTTCTGGATCCAATGACAGTGGCATAAGCCACTGCTCCACCGTCCTTGGACCCGTTTGTAAATGAGGATTTATGATTGCTATATTTATGTTTTAATTGATTATATTCTTGTTTATATTGTAATTCATTAATTTCTGATTTTTGAAATGATTCCAAAGTGATCACGAAGTGATCGACAGTACTTCTACTTTTACGGAAACCACGTTCTGTATCTGTTATAAGGTTATCTGTTTCCAAGTACCAAACAAGTCGATTATTTATCATGCGTTCCATGGTCTTGCAAACACAACTAGTTAATGAAATCGGACGATAATGGATGCGTCTGTATGATCACGTCCAGGTTTGGGTATTGATACTACTATGGCATCACGCCATGAAGAAATGTACCTGGAGTCCAAATATTATGAAAATGTATAATAGTGTCTCTAAACAGGATTCTGGTAAGTGCTTCAGGAGTTGATAATATGTATGTTATCAGCTCCTGTAGAAGTGTCATGAGCTTGATCAAGAGCAGTATGGAGTTCATGAATAGAAAACGTTTCATTATAATCTTCCCCATTATCAGAATTGAAATTATTCGCAATATCTGATTTATCGGTAAGTAATTAATCTCCATGTTTAAGATGATGGACAGTAGATTTAGTACGTTTACCTTTAATTTCCTGGACCATGTTCCTTGGACATGGGTGTCCGAGAATGTATTTTGGATTCATAATTTGGGCGTTTGTTCTGTTTAAATGCACGCCGCACTTTAGCCTTTAAAATTTAAATTTATTGAAATTATACACCATAGGATGACGACGGAAATAATGTTCTGCTTTTTTCCTTGCCTTCTTAGCTTCTTTGCAGTCATCATTGAATCATGGTTTTCGAATATGAGGAACTGCAGAGGAATTTGGTATACACTCATCAGCTATGGAATTCAATTCATCAGAAAAGCATTTAATAGCATCAGGAGCGTCAATAAAACGTTCAGTTTTAAGTTTTTCAGCACACAAGGTTTCATATAAAGTCCAGTTAGCCTTTTAAAAATTCCGCCTTGATGACGGAGGAACATCAGAAGGAGTTACAGATTTCAGTATAGTAGGAAAATGGTCACTTCCACAGAGGTCATCGTGGACTGATCATTCGAATTCATTTACTAGGTCTCTATTTGTGAGTGACAAGTCGAGAGCAGAATAGATCCCATGTACCAGGGTGTAAATATGTGTTGGAACCATCATTATAAATGCATAAATCATTGTCAGAAAAAAGGTCCTCCAACAACTTACCTTTAGCGTTTATAGTTACACTACCCCAGAGTGGGTTTTGCCCATTTAAATCTCCCATTATAATACAGGGCCTCGGGAGTTGGTCATACAGAGCTTGAAGATCAGTTTTGGCCAACGTCCAAAACAGCGAAATTTAGAGAGAGCATAGTGTAAACGCTACACGTAGAGTAATTCTCACGGCAACAACCTGCATATTAGTAATAAGTGAGACAGGAATTTGAATAACGTTTTGTCTGACTAGAAAGGATGATCCTCCAGTGGCCCTATCACCCGGAGGGGAAAAACAATGACGAAGTCAAATGTATCTGTCTGTTTTAAATATGTCTCTTGGAGACAGCTCGCTGAAGGTGTAAAATCGTGGACTAATAGCTGTAATTCATGTAAATTAGTCCTCAATCCTCTACGGTTTCACTGTACAATATTATTGGAATAAACTATCTTTTGGGGGGATTTATTGGGGATCTACCCCGCACTCTTTTGGAGGGCGACAAGCTATGTGTCCCAGAATGGACGTTTTCAGAAACGTCCATGTCTTAAAGAGACCCGTATTTATTAAACAGTTGAATTTTATTTTGTGACCCTTTAGGAGCTCTGCCACTTTGTTGTTTTGAAGCATCAGGCTTAGGCTTAGGTTTACTTTTAACAGTTTGTTGACTATCAGCTGTCGATTGAGACTTTGAGTGTGACTGAGATGATGATGATTTGTGATCAGAAGAAGACTTTGATGTACAAGGAAGGGATTCCTCAGTTTGTGATGATATAGCAGGGTACAAAAGCTGTGGAGAGTCGCAATTTACCCAAGTGAAGGTAGTTTGGCATCCTGTGGATGATTTTGTTATTTTAGAGGTAGACTCCGATGATGTGTTTGCAACTGTAGCATAATGTTTTGGAAGATCAGATCTCTTTATCAGTGTTTTTGCCTCAGAAAAGGAGATATTTTGAGTAAACTTTATTCTGTTTATCTCCATTTGCTCTTTCCAAATAGGACACTGTTTAGAAAATAAGGAATGGTCGCCTGAGCATTTGGCGGATTTTTATAATCACTGTCACAATCTTCAGTTGTCTGTGTTTTCTCACCACAGTGAGCACAGACAATGTGCAGGTATTTACACCGTGTCCATATTTCTGGCATTTAAAGCACCTGAACGGGTTGGGGATGTATGTGTCAACATTCAGATTGCAATAGCCGGCCTTGAGTGATCTTGGTGCAGAAGGTAGGGAAAAGGGAAACAGATAAGTGTTGGTTTTGACAGTTTCATTGTTTTGACGAGGTCGAGAATCGTTTCACATAAAGAACACCCTGATCTTTCATTTCAGAGACATGTGGTGACGGGAATGCCGACAAATGTCTTAGTGTTCAACAGGTTTGTTGATTGTAGGTACACTCAATCAAGAGAGCACGAGAACGTAATCTTCTGAAGGGTTGAATTTCAAGGGTGTCCTATCTTCATTCTCAACAACTAGAAAACGTGGCCAATATTCAGTAGGTTTGGTCAGTCTAAGGTCAGCTACAGTGTGATCTTCTTCAAGCAGACGCTTTTTTTGTTTTTGTTTTTTTTGTGTGTGGGAAGAGAGGAGGGGGGGTGTCACCCTTGAAGTTCAAGATCACCCTTGAAATTAAATCCTTTTGCTGTGTCGAAAGGTATCCAATGCATTGCTGGGTATGTAAAGATTTTTTCCAGCAGAAACATTAAAAGGTTAATTATTCCACCAGACTGGCCCAAGTGCCACCGCCTTCTTCTGCTCTAGGCAAGAAGGTGAGACTATTTGAAATTTTGACCTTTTAAAAATCGCCAAGTCTAATAGCATAATAACAAATTTCAAATTGTTTAAAACATTTCAAAATGTAATGCTCAGGGCTTAGCGTGACTAGCCGATTGGTTGAACCGGGCCCATTCAACCTCCCGTCTAGGTGAAGTCAGGGCCGAAGTGGTGTGTTGAGCAATAGGAACACTGGTCCTGCTCCCAGGCCCTCAACCACCAGGATCCCCTACTCCACCGACACAGGGCCGCAAGGCACGGCAAACGGGTTGGTGGACCAAATATCCCACGGGTGTGTGTGTGTCCAATAAAAACATTAGGTTTTCATTTATATTGCGGTGAAAAATATCCTGCTCTCTTAAGTCCTTCTCTTTCCGGTTATTATATTACGTTTACAAATAAAATACTAGTCAGTTAGACCGTATCAACCTACTCTACAGTTGGTCATGTTCCATTAATCATTCTCCCATCATTCCTACTCTCACTAGTCATACAGCAAATGAGGGATTAATTACAACATCAACAGGCATAGACCCTTTGCGCAAAATGGACTGGTCCGCTAATTAGAGAGCTTGAGGTTAGTTTAATCTCTAACACCAAGAATGCCACAGTCTTTGGTAATGTTATTAAGGTAAATTACTTTGAGTTTATATACTGAAGAGCAAAAAAAAACAAAATTCTGCCTTTTTGTCAGGTTCTTAAAAAAGGGGACTATAGCTGTGTCTAATCATTTATTGTACAGAAAACACTGCTAATTTTACAGCTGAAAGTTGTTGTTGACATTGAATTGCAAAAGGTTCAAACTGATCACAGTTAAATGGAGATACCCCTGAACGCGAAAGTGACAGTCTCTTTCGAAGCGCTTGCACACAGGCCGTGCAAAGTAGCCTCACTGAGTTTACATTAGTTATATCCTCACCTGACCCCTCACCAAAGGAGAAGTTGTATTACACCGACACCTCTGAGGATGGTACATGTGACGCCTCGTATATTTTACCAACTGTACACCATCCATATTCCTACTAACGTTGGTCAGATGTTCTAGGCAAGACGCAAGCAACTTATGGCAGCAGAGTGTTCCAGCTGATGTACAACTGCAGAACAAAGAGATCTACGAAACCGACCACAGATGATCCAGGTAAATCGGGGTTTTATTAAAATTAGATAAAATATTAAATAAACATGTAATAAAAATTACATAATTTGTCATTTGTATCCTACTACTAAAAATCGGGTGTAACGTCTTTACAGACGTTACACAATTGTAACAACGTTAACGTTTCGTGTTGTCTTTACCCAGGGATTTGGAGACTGCCGCCTGGAACGCTCTCATGAGAGTATTGTTAATGATGTATGAATGTAACATCTATGTACCTGTATAAATAACATAGTTTTGCCATTTGCCTAAAACAAACTTTAAGATTGAAAGTCTGGGTTGTAAATGTCTGATCGTGAGCTATTCCGAACGCCTTGGCCTGTTGAGACTTTAATCATTTAATGTCGCAGGTCAGGCTGTTTCGTTGCGAAAGTCCAGATGAAATCGGGGCTACTCGGTGACAGCGTGTTGTGTCTACTTCGGATATCTCATGTTAAACGGTGCATTGTTGTGTAGCTTGGAAAGCATGGCAAAACGGACATTTTTCAAGACGATTTACTGCAGATCCTTACATACAGGTGCGCGTTGCTACGTAGCTGTGATTTTGACCGGGACATAAACCTTATTCAGATCACCTTAATTCATCTTATTCACCTCAGCTTTATGGAGTTTACTCCTTTCAGACATCGCCAAAGACCAATGCAGCGTCCCAGTACACCATTCATGCACACATAGTTATGTCTGTATAGACAGAAGCAGAGAAGATCTATTTTACATAAACAGTTATTATTTAATGATGTTACACCAATCGATTTATTCCAATCACGATCTCCGTACACAAGGTTTCAATACAAGTGATGACATTGGTGACTGAGTATTGTGCAAATAAAATACTGTTTGATATAACACTTTGCAAATATGTGTGCAATATAAAAATGAACCCATCGGTGTGCGATATTTGTTTTATTGATATAAGAGATTACTTGATATCAGGTATAACAGTAAGTACAAAATAACATTTGTTGAACATTTTTAGTGATTCATAGGAAAGATGCAAATGTGTGATGATGTCAACATCTGGTATTCCGAAACTTTACTTCATAATACGAAACACAAGATTTTGTCATCAACCAAGAAAGTGTGTAAAAATTGTCATTGCGGAAATATATTCCACTTCGCCTAAAAATACAAAATGGAACTGAAAACCGTATCGATTCGCAAGCTCTTAGAATACTAGTCTGCAAGTTAGGACCTTGTAAGTATCAAATTAGATCATGTAGGGTCCATTATTGTAAACCGTTCGTGCCACATGCATTTGTATTGTAGGAACGAATATCAGACAGATTGTATCAGCCCGAAGTGAGATATTTCTAATATAATACAAATATGAACGAAGCTACAACCTGTCCTAGACTTGACTGTTCTGTCTGGGTCAGACATGAAACAAAAATGGGGGTTGACCCATGCGTCAAAAACTCTAGAGAGTATCGGCCAAGGCAAAAGTCCTTCAAGAGTGATCTCAGCTTAACCCTATTCCGAAATCCGTCTAGAATGATCTCAACCACATACCAAATCCTTCTTGAGTGATCTCAACATAACCTCATCCAAAATTCATCTAGAGTGATCTGAACCTAAACCCATCTCAAATCTCTCAGGAGTGATCTCAACAAAATCTAAACCCAAAACCCTCTTAAGTGATTTCAACCTGAACCCATCCCAGATCTCTCTGCAGTGATCTCAGGGCCAATCCCAAATGCATCTGACGTGATCTCAATCTAATCTCTCCCAAATTCATCATGGGGGATCTTATCCTAAACCCATTACAAATCTCTCCAGAGTGATTTCAACCAAAACCAATCCCAAATCCTTTAAAAGTGACTTCAGCCTGAACCATCCTAAATACTCTTGAATAATGTCATGTTTAATAACCTAACCCAACCCTACATCTCCCAGTCTCCGTTTGCGTTTACCACCTACAACCCTTTATTTTAAGTGACAGAGAGAACAGATTGAATGTTTAAATCTCAGGACTGACAGAACATATCAAGTCAGTTTTGCCTCTTTGTCGATGTTCGAGTGTTTCCATTCTCTGCAGCTGTACATGAACAATGAAATGCTATTAATAAGCTGAGGAAAAGTTTCCAAATACAATACAAACACGAAAAGCAGTGGCATGATATCTTAAGCAGGTTCTGCATAATGCTGCACATTCTGTTTTATTCCAGTCTGTTCAAATCTTTCTTGAACCTGTTTTTCACGTTTACTATGTGCTACACACAGCTCAGTTCTGCTTCTACAATGGCCTTACTATAGAAAAAGACACATATCATTTTCACATCTATACCAGACAAACATGAGCTTAGAAAGATAAAGAAAAGGCTACCGTGACATGTGATATACAAAATAACAATACATGCATTCAAAATATAGTAACGGATTCCTGTCATCCGACAACTATCTCAGCTAATTTCCCTTAATGTGTGCCCAAAGGCTCAGAGGGATCGGTGTAGCTGTACTTGAGTTTCCGGGGCATCATGTAGTAGTCAACCATGGCATCGGAGATCTGTGCACGTCGCTCTTGGTGACCGGAAACCAGGGTCTGAAGGACCTTGATGAGCTCTTGCTTCAGTTCTCCAGTCATCATCTGTCCACGGGTGTACCGCTGTAATGTCAAGGAAACGTCAACACAATATTTGTGACTATTGCGTATAGTAAAGGTGTGTCATATCCTGCAGGAAAGGACAATTGCTTTATCGTAGTCTACAATGGATGCAAAGTGATTGTAAGATGCGATATTGCCATGTAGTAATATTGCAACAATTAAAGTTGGAACAACACAGAAACATGACATCTGTATAATACCACTAGCGAGGCGACAGAGTAAGGGGTCATGTCACACTGTGATACAACTTATTCTATTACCATCTGTACCTAAAGATTGCTGTACTCGCCTGTTCGATGTCTTTCAACTTGGCATCATCATCCAGGAAGAATCTGAGATACTGGTAAGACACATCAATGGAGCAGTCACCGCCATGTTTCTCCTGATCCTCTTTCGTGTCTTGCCCACCTGAAAACGCGTACTTGTTAATCTGTAAAGTAAAACAATTAATTCAAATTAGCTGTACACACATTTCAAAATATGTATCTGTTAATCCATTTGTGCATATAAATACAAACATGTCCGTTAGTAAAACTCACCTTGTCAGCTATCTCCTTTTTCGAGTCAGTGAGGAAGATTGATGACGTAGGGTCGCTGGAGCTCATTTTCCCTTTGGCTCCCTTTAGAGCAGGAAAGAACACGGAGTGAACGAGGGCTGGTTTGTGGCATTTCATCCGGGGCGCTGCGTCACGTGTCATCCGGAAATACGGGTCCTAGGAGTATAGTATCAAAATAATAATGTCTGTGAAAAGGGCACACTCACAATGTTTTGGTGTTAGAACACCTCAGCATCAACGTCATGAAGATATACTATATATACTGATATAAGGCACAGGCCCTTGATTACCTGATCTATGGCACATGGGATGAGGCAAGGAACGTCACTCCTTCCGTTGAAGATCTGTGGGAATGAGGAACTGAAGCTAGGTGCTGCTTGGATGGCCGGGAAACTGATCTGGCCAATACAGTCACTGTCGGTGAAGCCAAATATTCCCTTGGCTTGACTGACCGTCACCAGCTTCTCAACACGACATACATTCTTGTAGAACTCAATGGAACCTCTAGAAAAACAGTAGAATGCTATATTAACCGCTTCTGGAGGCAGAAGAAGTCATGTTTTCACTACGTTGTAAATGTATAGATAAATGTATATATCATAGATGGTATCCCCCTTGAAAAGTCCTTAAACATGAGTTTCCAAACCAAAAGAAACAACACGGAAAAGTGTACCATTGGACCATCATTGGGCCATCATTTTGCCATCACTGGGCCATTGTTAAAAAAACAATCAAAGCTTTGCATATATGATGTACCCAACATATTCCAGATCGCTGAAGATGAAAGTTTTGTCAAGGTCAAAACCACAAGCAATGATGTCTTTGGCGTTCTCATGCGCGAGTCGATGTGCCTCTTCCAGTTCCAGGTCCTTCCACAGGAACTTCTCGTCATCAGTCATCTGGATCACCAAGGGAACGTCGAACGTATCCTGCAGCCACCTGGAATATTATTCATTCAGCTATTTCATTCATCACCCACTTCAACAATATCACTATCGCAATTTACATGTATAAAGTTGTTTAAATACAGCAACACATCACGATTGTGAATGATGTTTCGTAAAGCATTTATAGTTTACCCCACATTATTTTCAACTTTATGTCACCTTAGGGGGCGGTGGGGTGGCCCAGTAGTTTAAGAGTTCGTTTGTCACGCCGAAGACCGAGTTGGAATCCCCAAATGGGTACAACGTGTGTAGCCCATTTCTGGTGTTCCCCGCCGTGATGTTTGAATATTGCTAGAAGCAGCGTGAAACCAAATTCAGTCAGTTAGTCATGTCGCCTTAGAACGAGTGAAGACAATGGTATGCTATCATGGCATGTATTATTGACTCACTTCGTGAAGATGAAGGGTATAAGATGTCCCAGGTGCATGGCCTCTGATGAAGGTCCGCGGCCCGTGTACAGGTAGAAGGGCTGCTTCTTCTCATACATGTCCAGAATCTGCTCCAGCTCTCTGTGTGAGGTACAGAACGTTGTAATGGCACTCCTACTACTACTACTACTACTACTACTACTACTACTACCACTTAGTTCTTTACAGCATCATGTAAGTATAGATAAAATACCTGTGGGAGAAGAATATTTCCCTTGTGAGGAAACGATGTGGTTTCTTCCCAGTGGCACGTTCGATTCTCCTGATGAGGTCCTCCGTTATTCTTACACTGCCAAATTTGTCTGGTGAGATGGAAAATGGTTGTTGTATGTTAATAACAAACATTTTCACAACCACACAGTCGTGAAGTAATAGGTAAGACAACACAATACAGTAACTAGTTAAGTAATAGGTAAGACAACACGATACAGTAACTAGTTAAGTAATAGGTAAGACAACACGATACAGTAACTAGTTAAGTAATAGGTAAGACAACACAATACAGTAACTAGTTAAGTAATAGGTAAGACAACACGATACAGTAACTAGTTAAGTAATAGGTAAGACAACACAATACAGTAACTAGTTAAGTAATAGGTAAGACAACACGATACAGTAACTAGTTAAGTAATAGGTAAGACAACACGATACAGTAACTAGTTACGTAATAGGTAAGACAACACAATACAGTAACTAGTTAAGTACTAGGTAAGACAACAATAAACGATAAACGAATAAAGTCATGTGTAATATCACATTTCGTAAAATTCTAAATAAATTATATATGAATTTGAATGAGTGGATGAAGTGAATAAGCAAAGTTTAGCAAAAGTGAAGCAAAAAAAACAACAACAACAAAAAAATGAAGATTGAGCACATCGGCACACTAACACCGATTACATGATGAGATGGAATATAAACTTTTTACGTGACAATAACTTGATTAATAAGAAATGGGTATACGGTATGGAAACGTAAATGAAAATCAGATGTCAAAGGAGTTAGATGACACATGCCAGGTTGCCAGGCTACGACCCAGATCAAAATAAACTATTTACAATGAAATCATTACGAATATACTATACTGCAGGAAGGAAACACGAAACAAATGACATAATTAACTGAAATCAATACATTATACGCTACATCATGTGGGACCGAAGGATAAACAAGAAATAAAGGCACAACGTAAAGGGAATAATTTTTAGAAGGAAAGCGAAAAATCACCGAATACGTTCTACATTTAGGAAATATACAACCAAAACGTGATACATTAGATTAAAAGAACAGCGGTCCTGCACTTCACCCTTTGTCTGTTAAAGTGACACAAGTGAATTGGTATCTTCATTTCGCGCTCAATGGAAATATATACATTAGCAGCCAATAGGAAATATACATCATCTTACCTTCAGGAACTATTACCTACATATGTAGGGCACATATCATCTTACAATCTTCGAAACTCTTTAAACTTCTCCCTTCCATTAACGAGATTGAAACTTCCCCCATCATCTTTTTTTCCATCTACGATACGAATGCGGAACAATATCCCCATAGAAATAAGACAAATAGATTCTTTAACAGGTTTTAAATTAAACGTAAAATAAGCTCGTCTTTCTTTTACGTCTGGTACAAGGAAATTGAACATTCTTCACGGAAACCTAACGTACAATACAAGTCCGCTAAATTACGATTTATTCAGAATTAATTTAAGATCAGATGCGTCTTGTACTTGTGGTTGTTGTTGTGAAAACTCATGACATTGCCTTTTAGAATGTTCTTTATATACAACGTAGCGTAAAGAATTGTTTGTAAATGTAAAGACTGTCGTTAAACATCGCATACCCATTAATTTACATTTATTGTTGTTTGGTCATGCTACGAATTATTATTTGAACATGTTCATAGATATATTAAGCTAACTGAAAGATGTGTGTAGTTTTTTCTTGTATATATTATTGCCACAAATCCCTGTTGTCAATGTTTTTATATTGTAAACATGACATATGCAACTTCTTGGAGAGGGCGCTACTAAGTTGGATAACTTGTGCCCAATCCATTTCATTTTCGAATAAAATATGTTTAAAGCAATACACGAGGGAATTAATTCCTTAACTTCGCGTATGTTCTTTTTTTTTTTTTTTTAAAAAAAAAAATGATTCAAAGTTTCAGCAAATATTTGATCATGTTCATATTCACGGTATATTGCACCTAATTTCGGGCCGACACCGACACAAAAAAACAACAATTTATTTCAATCAGTTTGAGTGAATTTAACAAATAGTAACTTTGCCTAGGTGACACAGGGGTCCATAAAATATCCTGTGAATAAGAATATCTCATTGTGATTATCAGTTATCAAATTTTACAAACACTTGCTGATCATTCTGTCACATTTCCTAATGTAGACTTTTTAATATATGTATACGGTCTGGAAAGTGTACATGTGTCAAGATCTGGATAAATTACTGGATTATACCACCGTTCAGTTGTTCAATTTAGTCAATATTTACAGAAACAATGGAATTATTTGTATCTATTATATATGTTGAGTTCTGGTAAATGAGAAAGTACGATTCTGATGGAACGTCCCGTTTCAAATCGCCTTTAATTCTCGAGGAATTTAGAAAAAAAAACAATGCGTTTTCTGAACTCGTCTGGATTATCTGACTGAAGCTAGACAGACTTAACATGTAAAGTGCATTATTAAATTTGTCACGGCCCACGTAATAACAGCGATTAGTTCAATAACCGAAACCAAACCCACAGACCTGTGATTTGATAGCTTACCGCGCACGCTAGATCGAGCATACGATTCACACAAACAATACCCAAGGTTCTACAAAAATACCTACATATTGGGATGAGTTATGTGTCCCAATATTTGTCGTCAAATTTTGAAAATATGTATTATAACTGTGTTTCGTTTACTGCGTTTGCATACAACGTTTTCAAGGTTGAATTCTGGCAGGATTTGCGTTCTTCCGCGAAACAGAAAATACTGAAATGTTAAGTGCATCTCCTACCTATGAGTTTGTTGTAGTCCACGCCTTTCTGGGACACGCTCTGGACAGTCCAGGGAGTGACCTCATCCTCCTGGACTTGTGGGTCTTTAGTCTCAGCCATGGCGATTCTCACTTCAACGTTGTCGACCGTACATACACGGGCTGACAAGTTGTCTCTACGCCAGAGTCTGACGCAATGAACACAAGGTACCGTGAAACCAGCCTTTGTAAACACAAAACGAAAGTACAGCGCGTCACTCATTCCCGTCACACAACACCAACACATGAATGTCTGACTTCTTCACAACTCTTCACAAGTCTGTCCATTGATAACATAAATGTTTTTTTCATACCTGCATAGATATATAAATGTGAGTATATAACATTTTATATAATAGGGAATAAAACCGAATATAGCTGAATAAATCTGTCTGTGTCATAACATCACGTTTCTACATTTCATCTTGACAACATCACGTTTAGGTATGATTTCCTTGCTTTTAACTGGTTTAGTCGACACGACCATATATGACATTTTCTGATTGGTGACTTAAATTTATGCGTTTATACCGAGACGCAGATGTCAGTTTTTTCTAGTCCTGCATCTAAATCACACTATTTTTATTTGTTTATTGGTCGTTTATAGCATTCTTATCTGTGTGTTTACGATTAAGATCCCATATTACTAAACCTTCGGACGTAATAAACATTGTAGAAACGATAAATAAACCATTAAACTGAAGTATGGCAGAGGCAACTGAAAGGCAACAAGAGTTACCTACCTTGTTGCTCCACTCCAACTCGTCGGTGCAATGTTTTCCCAGATTAAACAAGATATGCAATAAATGTGTGTGTGTGTGTGTGTGTGTGTATGTAGCTCTCTCTCTCTCTGTGTGTGTGTGAGAGAGAGAGCGTGTGTGTGAGAGAGGGATAGATAAAGATAGAGGGAGAGGGAGAGCGGGGAGATAGACAGAGATAGAGACGGAGTGTGTGAGAGAGGGAGAGACAGATAAAGACAGAGAGAGAGAGAGAGAGAGAGAGGTCGTGAGAGAGGATAGATGAGACAGAGAGAGAGAGAGAGGGAGAAAGACTGTGTGTGTGAGAAAGAGGGAGAGGGAGAGAGGGAGTGTATGTGTGTTTGTGTGAGAGAGACCCAGAATTGGAGACATGGGCGGAAAGAGACAGCATAGGCGGATCTAAAGGAGAGTGCAGGGTTGCGCACCCATCTTTGTGTCCAGAAAGTTTGTTATATGACCATATGACCTTCTCAGTAGTGTGCACCCCTCCTTCTCAAAGGCTGTATCCGGCCCCAGGACAGGCTCTGAATTTGCCATTTGCCCCAATATTTATAAATCTCAGGAGATCCTTATGATGGGGGATGATTATGGGAGTCGCATAATCATTGAGGGAGACTTATACATGTGTCGGCCTTCATGTAGTGAGTGAGTTAAGTGTTACGCCGCTTTTAGCAATATTCCATCATTTTCACATTTGTGAACCCCAGACATGGACTTCAGACATTGTACCCCAGAATCGAACCCGGGACTTTAGCATGACGCTTTAACCACTAGGTTACCACACGGACTCTAACTTGTTCACGACACTGCTACAAAAAGTCATGGGTACAAATCAGCAACCAGGGTCTCTTTCCACGAAACAACCTTCACTAAGATGAACCTTAATCCCCATTGTCATTGCATTACGATTACCTCAATGTCTCACGATTACCTTAGTGCTTCGTGAAAGGAGGCCTTGGTGATACACCAAAGTACAGAACATTCCCTTTCAGAACATTCAAATTCATAAACAAATACACCGAAGTTATACTACACGCTATGTTAAAGAACATGTTAGGAGTGATACCCACGAAAGCATAATTAGATGATTTTAAAAGTAAAACTTTGAATAGGTTTTATGGTAGACATTTGGAGGTGGACATTTCATGCCAAATGTTGTAGGATGCAATTCCTATTTTGACTTGTACCGTACGTTCCCCAGTTAATTCAGGTGAACTGATATGATGTAACATTAATTCATTGGGGCATTTTCTGGTATTCTCCGTGATATTTCTGGAATATTGCTAAAAGAGGCGTATAAATAAAACTCACTCACTTACTATTTTTATGACGGGTGCCACCGGTGGGGCAGAATACGCTCACCTTTTCGCGAACACCTCGTGTCATAACTATTTTATAGTGATTCATAAACACATGCTCTGTCATTGTATGGTGATAGCCTGGCGCATGCACGATTTGTTTTGTTTTGTTTTAGAGATGACCTTTAGTGCACTTGTGGTCATGGACGACTTTAAAGTCAGGTGACCAGTTTGGTTGTCAGTGTGCCCGAAAAAAGTGGTGTGTCTGTGATTTACAGATCTCCCTCATGCAGCCTGGGTGCGGCGTTATACAATAGACATGCTCCAAATGGGCAATAAAACCAAAAGAAAGTAAGCAAACAGTCGTAAATAAACCTCTTCAAATCACATCAATAATGACGTACCACAAATTCTTCTCAGTCAGTGTGCAGTAAGGCCACGCCACAATGTTGCGTGTAGGGGAATGGTGTTTGCTCTTCTATGGCGCCGTGTATGTACTGGGTTGTTCTGACTGTGACTGGGATGTAGGAGACTGGGGTAGGTGCTCAGACACATGTGGCGGAGGGTACCAGACCAGGAACATCACTCTCTGTTGTCAACCTGATGAACCCAGGGCCGACTGTCAACGTAGATGTGATACAGGCAGTCGCCCAGCGGAGAAGCAGAGCTGCAACTTGTTCTGTTACAACGGAGGAGAATTCCTGGCAGGGAAGTGCGGATGCCAAAGTGGATGGTATGGCAAGTGCTGCCAGTTTGGTAAGATCCGTGTGATTTCACTACATTTTCTAGAACGTGCAACTTAAATCAATAGTGCTTTCTTGATTTAAGTATTTAAATGAATCGAGGTAGATATCACCATACAATGACAGAGCATGTGTTTATGAATCACTATAAAATAGTTATGATACGAGGTGTCTCTAAATAAGACACGTAGTTTGAATCTGAAGTCAGTCTCTTTATCCTGGTTGTATTTTTTAAAATTTAGTGTATGAAAATTTCTTTGTTTCCTGGACATTTCCAGTATGTGAACCCTTGATAACGACTCCTAAAGGCAGCTTGAAAACCTAGCGATAAGAGAACTCTTTTCTGTTGGTTAGTATTGTAGCATATGTAACTCCTATATCCAATACTCACAATACAAATGATAGTAACGATAGCGGTTGATTAAGTATCTGATAAGACGATTGTCGTCAGTGATCCATCTGCACCAGTATTTATTGACGTGAAGTACTCAGTGAGACATGTTAGTGTCCGCAGGACTGCCTCGTAGATGGTTACTCTGAACAAAAAAATACATGTGCTGATAAACAATTGTGCCAACTTTTACACGAAGAATTATAACATCCAAGATAAAGAATCTAAAAATAACAGACTGTCGAGGGGGTTGGTGAAAGTGAACGGGCAAAGTGCAGTGTGTAGTCAGTGACAAAGACAACGACAACCGCTTTCTTACCTGTATCAATTTTGTTAACAAGTAATCAGTTTCCTAACATCAACACGCAACCGCCTATAATTTGGGTGATTAAACTGCAATTATTAAACATCATATATGTAGCTAAGCAGGCATTAAATTATATATGTATTCATTGATCAAAAAGGTACGAGAATATTGCAACCAACTGAAATCAATGGCTGACTACTTTTTTGTTAAGCTGCCGACGCTGTTAGATACAAGTGTGAAGAATTGTCAAATGTAACGACCACCGACTACATTGTAAGTATTCTGAAGTTTACATTTGGTGAAATGTTTTCATGCATTATGTCAATAAGAGACTCAATATTGACATGACGTAACCACACAGCTGTGTCATAGCCCGTTCTGCAGAAAGCTGTACCTACAAAATATGTTTCCTGTGGTAGTTAATATCATAAATATATGATAATATTGTGTGATCAGTCATATAAACTGTGGTGTTTTGATCATTCGCATTCCATATTCCGCTTTCAAGTTGTACTTTTACAGTGTTCCCAGAAATTATTGAGAAAATCTTTGTTTTTTTTCTAATGATGCTAAGATTGGAAAAAGGGCTTTCACTATGCACTAAGCATACTAAATAAGGGAGACAACTCTTGAAGACTTAGAAGGCAGCTCATTACGTCAAGGGTTATCCCCCTTGTCTAATCAGACGGCTTCCTGTGTTGACATGGCAGAATTTACAGCAAGAGAGAAAAGAAAGCTCATTCTAGATGATTTTGAAAGGGGTGAGGCTGATGCTAAAGTGTTAGCTTGTAGACATGGTATTCCTCTGTCTGCAGTATACAGAACTTTGAAGAATATTCAAACAGGAACCGGGATAGAGCACAAAGCAGGGGCAGGTCGGTGTAGGAAATTCAGTTTTGTGGATCGCCGAAGACTTGGGCAGATTGTGAGTAGGGGCAAATTGAAAAGTGTTGAGAACATCAGAAATGAAATGATTAGCAGAGGAAGTCCTCAGGTATGCAATGAAACAGTTAGGCAGGAATTACAGAGACTTAATTGGGTGAAAAAACGTGGAATTCCCTCGCCGTTGATGAAAGATGCACAAAAGGAAAAACGTTTAAACTGGTGTCGGGCTCATGAAAATCAAGATTGGGATAATGTTTTCTTTTCGGATGAAAGTTCTGTTTGGCTTTTCCCTAATTGTGTGAAAATTTGGACCAAAGATACTGTCAAACCTATCTACCAGCGACCAAAACATAGCCCGAAGTTTCACATGTGGGGTGGCATATCGGCTCGCGGAGTGACGCCATTGTGTGTTTTCACGGGAAACTTGGCAAAAGAAAGATACGTTGACATTCTAAATGGTCACTTTCTTCCGACAGCACAAACATTGTATGAAGATGATTGGATTTTCCAGCATGATAATAACCCAAAACACACTGCGCGCTACACAAAACAGTGGTTGTCGGGCGAAAATGTTCAAGTTTTAGACTGGCCCAGTTACAGCCCAGACCTAAACCCAATTGAGAATGTGTGGGGAGTCATGAAGGACAGAATAAACCAAAAGGGACTGAGAAATATTGAAGATACGAAGGCCGAGGTGGTCCAATATTGGGATACCCTGTCACACGATTACCTACAAACTTTGATGGGTAGTGTGCCTAGGCGTATTCAGGCATGCATTGCTGAGCGAGGAGGTCTAACAAAGTACTAAAACAAGACTGAGACTGTAAAAGGATGATGTTTTAACATGTTTATGTAAGTAAAACACCAGAAGTTAATAAACGTAATGAGTTACATGACGCAACATGATTCTCAATAATTTCTGGGAATACTATACATGTAACCAATAATACGCGTTTCGTTACTGAGCTGGAAGGCTTGTTTTTGGTGAAGGCAGAATAAAAGGGAACCACGTGTGTGGCCCAACGGACTGAGAAGGTGTTAGTCCTTTTCTTCTACATACACAACATAAACCAGTGCCCTACTCTGTTGGATATTTACATTGGCTTTTTGCAGGATAGTGACCAACAGCAGCTTGACCTTTTGCACGGGCAATTTACTGGATACAGATTTTTTGCGCTGACAGGAAGTGATGATAACCAAAGATGTAGAGTGAGTGTTGTTTTTTTTCTGTAGAGATACTGAGTTGACGTATTATTATGGGATGGGGGCACTCATGAAGGACATGTTCTGTTTCAAACAGTATTACAATATTTTATGAAATATCACCTTTGTTGTAGCTGCTCCGTATGTACATTGAGGGAGAGAGAGGGTCAGCATCTGGGATATGTCTTCATACCTTTAGGTCATCCTTGTGGATGCCAGGGAAAACTGGACATGACATTACTGCACAGATAGGAAACATCAAATTGATATTTTTCGAGGTAATCATAACCAACTATATGTTTCCTGTTGAATTTTTTTGTTCAGTCGATTCATCTCACAGCCCTGTAGTTTTCATCAAATAATGCATTCTTATTCACTATCTACCACATGGCTTTATAAAGATAGGTAACAGAACTGTTGTCTGCAAGTTAATATAAATTCCAGCAACAAATAACAGCGTGTTCTTCGCTTAAAATGGTCTTCGAACGGAAAAGCCTTTTCTGTGTTTTTTGACAGTGCGACTTAATCTATTTATTTCAACTTAAGCCGAATAAGGGGTGTGGCTGGCGGCCAGCAGGAGTAATAGTAACACACATCCAGTCGTCACGAAGTCAATATTTCTCCTGTGCTCAGTCGGTTTGGGAATCAGGACGGACCGTGAGGAGGAGGGTTCGAGCGGCTTTCACAAGAAGTATGTTGAACGTTTGAAGTGTGTAATGTGTAATTATAGACACGCTGACATTCAGACTCAGTTGAGTGACTGAGTTGAGTGTTACGCCGCACTCAGCAATAATCAAGCTATATGGCAGCTGTCTGTAAATAATCGAGTCTGGACCAGACAATCCAGTGATCAACAACATGAGCATCGATCTGTGCCATTGAGAACCGATGACGTGTGTCAACGAAGTCAGCGAGTCTGACCACCCGATCCCGTTAGTCGCCTCTTACGACAAGCATAGTCGCCTTTTATGGCCAAGACCTATTCTACCCCGGACTTCATGGGTCTCAGACTCAATGGTGTATTAGAGCAAGCAAAAGATGAATATATTACTAATATATTTTGAAAAGTACAGTCTGACAAGCACGATAGGTAGCTTGCTCTTTTATTAATGTCCGTGTACAAACACATGTCCAGAATGATCTCACAGTATATCTCCTTGAACGTGGGACGTAATCTAGTCTTAACCGAGGAATGATGATGAGATGGTGAGTAAAACAGGCTGACTAACAGGTTCACAACAATAAAACAAGTGCTGGTGAGAGTTAGTGAGTATTGGTAAGTGTTGATGAGTGTTGGTAAGTGATTGAGGAAATATTTATCGTTACATCGGCAATATTTCATCCATATCATGGAACAATTATTTTTAATATTATAGGTAAATTAGAAATTAGAAAACCTGAAGAAGTACAACTGCTAGTGCATTACAGATATCACTGTAAAACTAGCATCGTATCATACAAACGACATTATTAAAGAGACCAATACACTATAAGCAGGCTATAGACTGTCAACAACTGAAGGTAGATCACCCTACCAGAGATGTAAGTGTTGGTGAGAGTTTGATAAGAACTGACGGGAGATAGTACGTGTTGATGTGTGTCTGTGAGTGTTGGAGAGAGTTGATAGGAACTGGTAAGTGTTGGTTAATGTTGGTGAGAGTTGAAGAGAGTTGATAAGAACTGGCAAGTCTTGGTGGGAGTTGGTGAGTGTTGACGAAGAATGGGGGATGGTAAGTGTTGGTGGGTGTTGGTGAGTGTTGGAGAGAGTTGATAAGAGCTGGTAAGTGTTGGTGAGTGTTGGTGAGTGATGGCGAGGAATAGGAGATGGTAAGTGTTGGTGGGTGTTGGTGAGTGTTGGAGAGAGTTGATAAGAGCTGGTAAGTGTTGGTGGGAGTTGGTGAGTGTTGACGAGGAATGGGGGATGGTAAGTGTTGGTGGGTGTTGGTGAGTGTTGGAGAGAGTTGATAAGAGCTGGTAAGTGTTGGTGGGTGTTGGTGAGTGATGGCGAGGAATAGGGGATGGTAAGTGTTGGTGGGAGTTGGTGAGTGTTGGCGAGGAATCGGGGACGGTACGTGCTGGTAGGTGTTGGTGAGCGTTGGAGAGGAATAGGGGATGGTACGTGTTGGTAGGTGTTGGTGAGTGTTGGTGAGTGATGGTGGGTGTCGGTGAGTGGTGGAGAGAGTTGATAAGAACTGGCAAGTGTTGGTGGATGTTGGTGAGTGTTGGTGAGTGTTGGCGAGGAATGGGGGATGGTAAGTGTTGGTGGGTGTTGGTGAGTGTTGGCGAGGAATTGAGGGGTGGTACGTGTTGGTGGGTGTTGGTGAGTGTTGGAGAGGAATGGGGGATGGTACGTGTTGGTGGGTGTTGGTGAGTGTTGGCGAGGAACGGGGGATGGTACGTGTTGGTGGGTGTTGGTGAGTGTTGGAGAGGAATGGGGGATGGTACGTGTTGGTGGGTGTTGGCGAGGAATGGGGGATGGTACGTGTTGGTGGGTGTTGGTGAGTGTTAGAGAGGAATGGGGATGGGAAGATGGTCAGGTGTGACCACCTATTAACCTGTTAAATTCGTACATGTGTTCCAGTCTATGAATTATTTCACAGGCCTCAAAGTAACAGTATACACAAGCAACAAATATCTCGCTGGCACGAACTCCGGTTTGTATTTACGTGTGCATGGTCGGACAGGATGGAGCGGTGAAAAGAAGCTCTCTGGGTCCTTTGAAAAGAATGATGTTGATACGACTTATATGGACGTTGACGATATAGGACGACTCTATGAAGTGAGGTCTGCATTAACATGTCTTTTAACAATGTTGAAAATAAACTGACCCCTCGAAACTTGATTAGAGATATTTTTGTGTTAAAGATATTGCAGAATACAAATAAATCAGTTTGGTTTAATAGGGCTAATACTTGTTTCTTACATTTCATGAGCATATTTTACACATTTATACACTTAATGCAGGTTAAGTTTACGTTTCACAGAATACGCTCAGATAACAAAGGAGCTTTACCTGGCTGGCATCTGAATAAGGTATAGTGTGTTCAAGCAACGTCATCACAGAGGTCTGTCTACAAAGCCATAACATGACTCAAATAGAGCGTTCAGCACTAACAGAACTTGTTTTAGACTACCCCACTGTTCCTTATTAAGTAAGACAATTGTGAAGCTATTCATGTTCCGTAGTAGGAAGGTTTAGGCTGCAACAAATTGTACTAGCGCTGAAAATGGTTACAATTACTATTTAAAATACGAAACATGAATAAGTAACAAATTAAATGAACACATCAAAACGCTTGCAACATATACATGAAACCATCATCCTGCTATGTGACAATTCCTTCTGATGTCCAGAATGCCAGTCTTAACACCAACAGCTTTACCAGTACCGCAGTATCCCAAGAAAGAGACGCATAGGCCATTTTGTATTTTAAAATTTAAAAAATCTATGTAATTATGTTTGTGTCGAAAAAATCGTTAAAATACGTAACGAAAGTGTTGATAACATGATTGTACACAATTGCACAAGTGAAAAATCGATTTTACTTGAAAATGTTGATTTTGATGAAAATTCTTACAAAGCATCTTGATCGTACTGCCACCGGTGAAAGAGGTTGGTCTCAGCGTCACCATTATTTAAAAGAATCCACTTGGTTGTATAGACATTACCTTCTTCTAAACTGATGTAAAACTTCATTCACTAAAGCCTATTTGTGGACGGGTTATACATGTTTGAAAACACAACTTTGTAACAGATTTCTCGTCTATGCGTTTCTGTTTTGGATAGAGTATATAATGTATTGAATATCATCTCAGTCTGTATGTAATTACAATTCCTGAAGTACAACGTCATCTTTACAAATGTGTAGTTTATAATTATGGAATGTCTATCTGATGACTGGTTCTGTTCAGTGTACACATCTGTCTTGTGAATGATATACACCTATGAATAACCTGTGTGTTGAAGGCCTTATATAATTGTTACTGATAGCCACGATATTTTAATAACCACAAATAACTCACCTGTGGCTTTGGCAACAAGCACCAAACTTTGATGCAAATGGTGTAAATGACTTGTCGTAAGATATACATAGTGTCACTATTCTTAATGTTAACACGAATGATTATGGCAGATATCTGATACTGGTTATTCGATGTCATTGACGTGTGACATTTATCGCGTATCCCTGTGGTTATAGATTCAAATCTATGAAGATTACAGAACACTTGAATTTCAATGCGGCTGTTGGATTGGCGGATCGTACACACGGGAAAAAACTATCAGAGTCAAAAGCGGTAAGTGGTATAAGATAGTCTAAATGTTGACGTTTTGTGAAAAATATGTGCAAGATATTTTTACATTTCTACCCTTTCTGATTGTATCACAGAGTGTTCAAGCATTGGGTATTGTCGCAGTCAAAGGTGCGTTACCTGTGCAGAATGCCTCTCCTCAGATTCAAGATACTTTCATGCACTCAGTTCTTCCAAAAGACAGTGTTATCGTAAGTACTCCAATCAACCGGCAAGGACATTCAGACGAGGTTTATTGTGGTGGCATATTGAGCAGTTTGCATATGGAAATACCATTGTTTCAATTTAACTATCAATCACCATATTCAGATCGATCGCAAAAGGAATGTGGCGTTGCCGCCATGTTTCCTGCCATTGGATCGGAAAAACGAGAATCATGACTCGTCAATGAACCCAACATATCTCCTCTGAGGTGCAGTCCACCGCAAATGTTGTCAACACAAATGGAGCCTGATGTTTTGCGTTATATTCCTCACATGATGGCATAATGCGTAGAAGACACATGTGTTATTCCAAATTTTGGCAAAACAAAAATTTGTCACGCGCCTCTTCACCTGACGTGACAAAATCTCTTTCCATGTAATGATCTGTATATTCCTGAACTTTAGAGGTACAATAGAACGCGCTCTTATATCCTTGAAAACATTTAAGTTTTGACTCATCTCATGCAATACCGTAAATAAACTTCTACTATGTTTATTATATTTAAACTATTGATTTCCCTTTGCATGTATTTGTGACGAAGATTTTCGCCAAACCTTGGTGCCATCATAATTTGACAGGTATTCTTAAAAAATGCCCGCATCACGCACGCATTTCTTGTGGTTATGGCAATTGGTGTCGTCTCCTTTCAATTGTAAAATGAAGGGATAATTTTTGAAAATAATGTAGAAGCTGAGGAAGGATATACTTGAGTGCATCCTACATCCGACGACCTCTCTATATATTCCTGTATATGCAGGATGTCAACACATTGAAAACTGTCACATTGAAGAGTGCCCTTGTAATGGCTGTCAAGTGTGCTCAAGATGTGAGGGCGTTGTGATGGAAGAGGCAGGCAAGAGAGCTTATGCCATTTCAGCTGACAGAAAATACTGCAGAAGTAAGTACGTTTAGAAACAGCGGGTAATGAAAGATCACTTATATTATCAGTCTGATTAGGAATGGTGGAGAGGGTGTAGATTTAACGTCACATTCCTCAGTAGAGTCATTTTTTGCACATTTCCTATCTCCCTACCACTGAAACTGTAGAGCGAACTTGTTTTAATAGATATTTCACACTTTTGCATATAAACTACATAAATTGTAGAGATAAACGTGAAAAAAACCCCATTTTTGCTATTTCCGACAATACTATACAGAGGACAATACAATATAAAAACAGGTTATATATTGCCAACAAGTGAAGTTAGATCGTGGGGACTTGCGTCCTCCTGGACGGATTCTAGATGGTAGTGAGTTAAATTTTCGGAACAGTGAAGGTCGGAGGTAGAATAGGCCTTCAGCAACCCATGCTTGCCATAAAAGGCGACTGTGCTTGTAAGGGCGACTAACAGGATCGCTTGGTCAGGCTCGCTTTGTTGGTTGACCCATGTCTTCGGTTCCCAGTTGCGCAGATCGATGCTCATGTTGTTGATTACTAGACTGTTTGGTCCAGACTCGATTATTTACAGATCACCACTATATAGCTGGAATATTGCTGAGTGCGGCGTAAAACCTAACTCAGTCGCTCACTACAATTTTTCGTCACATTGGCAATATTTCAACCATATCGTGACGAGAACATTTGTTTTCCACAGTAAGTTATTATAAAGCCTATCATTGAAGAACAGTAAACCCGACTAGAAATAAACATATCATATATATCATATAGCATACAGACTTCAGAGTGGGACAATACGGTATAAAGGGGCTGTGGATCGCCAAGAACTGAAAGTAGACCACCACTGGTAATGACAGCTGTTTTGAGTGAGTGAAAAAGGTCTTAAGAGGCTTTTGCCCAACAATATTGTGAAGAATACTGTAAATAGATCATGGTGACTGTATGTACAACAAAAGTGGGCCTTTGAAGTTGTGAGTGAAATTATTTACCCCATGATCTCATGCAACTGATGTTAAAGCAAGAAAGAATGCATGATGTTCTGTCTACCCGAACTTCAGAGGCATGTTCATGGCGTCCTGACAGCACGTGGTGTTACCCGGGGGTCTGCCAGGAGGAACTGGCCAGTAACTGCATCTGCTCTCCTGGGTTCAGTGGTCCAAACTGCCAGAACAGTAAGCTTATTTCACCATTACAACACTTTTGTCCTTCCATTCATCATCCATACCTGAAGTTCAAATACTTAGTAAGTAGTTTAATTTGGTAACTACATGTTTCACAGTTAAATAATTATAACAGAGACACTGATTGTGACAACATTGAAAACTGAAACCACATTTAAATTTAACAAAACCGCAATTTGTCGCCAGTGATGTGACTGTTTTCACAACCCTTCAGTTGACACACCACCCCTGATATCATGGAACAGAATTGTTGTGCATGGTGAGGGTAACGAAGCAGCGGAGGCTCCAGTCGACCCGAACAACTCGGAGACCCAAGAAGACTCTTGGACAAACCTGAAGAACATTCACGACATCAGCTATGATTTTCACACAAGTTTCATCCCTTCTGGACTGCAGCAAAGCAGGCTTCACTTCATAGATGGTTACAAAGTGGGAATAGTGCATGGAAATGTGACATTAATCCTTTTCAGAGGTATATTATACACATACATGCAACTATACACATGCACAAAAGTTAAGCTCCACCATTTTCATAGTGTCTTGATTTCACCATTGTAGATCAGAAATACAAACTATAAATGTTTATAACTGAATTAGTCTTCCATAGATTCTTGAACCTAAGATTGTCAAGATATGACAAGGAAAACGTTCTGCACGCGCACCTCCATTTCCCTACCATCTGAATCTTGAAAATCAAGTTTCACACACTTGGTTTCACCGGTCTGCTGTGAGATTCTCCTTTCACTGGCATGTCATCCATCGCCATTGCAAGGCGAATGGGTCGTCATCACAGCGTCATCACCCGTTTCGTTGCCAAACATAATCCAACCAATGATGTCAATGACAGGCTTAGATCTCGTTATGATAGTTACCACTGAGTATACAAATAGTGGGTAGCAGTTAACTTTTCTGCATGTGTATATATATACAGAGCAAAGAGTGAACTGATTTAGTAATTTTATTTGCCACTGAACGAGACATTCAACACCACGTCTCCTTTGAGAATAACATAATTATAGATCATCGATAAACATCCAATCTAGATTAGCCGTCAAAAGTACGGAAGTGTACTAGGGCCATGGTGAAAGTTCTTTTAGTCTGATTATGTCCTGTGAAGGAGATTGCAATATCTTCCGTAGACCTTAGCCGCTATCTCCCACGTGATAGCGGAGACGCTGGAGATACTACTGCTTACCATCTCTGTATGTGAGTGAGTGAGTTAAAACTTTACATCGCATCGGCAATATTGTAGCCTTATAACGATGAAAACTAGGTGATTTATTTAAAATAGCTAAATAGTTAGTCTGTCACAGATGTATATCAAAACTGAAATCTGTGAAATCTAAAATACTTTAACTATAGAAGACAATACAGTATAAAACAGGCTGCAGGTCGCCAACAACCCAAGGTAGGTCGCCATACTACGGACCATGGGGACTAACAGCACCTTTGCTACCTGCGTGGACCCTGGTTGGATTTACACATGTCCTGTGGGAGATGATCTGTTTCATTGTTACAGTCACTGTTAGAGTCTACAGCCATGTGTTTCATTTACTATCAGTGTATGCTGTTTCCTTCACTATTCAGTCATGTGTTCTACTAATTGTTGCACATTACAGTCATGTGTTCAACTAATTGTTGCACATTACAGTCATGTGTTCAGCTAATTGTTGCACATTACAGTCATGTGTTCAGCTAATTGTTGCACATTACAGCCATGTGTTCAACTAACTGCTGCACATTACAGAAATGTGTTCAACTAATTGTTGCACATTACAGCCACGTGTTCACATTACAGTCATGTGTTCAACTTATTGTTGCACATTACAGCCATGTGCTCAACTAATTGTTGCACATTACAGTCATGTGTTCAACTAACTGTTGCACAGTACTGTCCTGTGTTGGACCGACTGTTATACGTTACTACCTTGCATTCAGTTTCCTCGACTCTTTGCAGTTAGTTCACTGTTGGTTTATGTTACAGTTTGTTACACTTTTCTATAGCTTTGGATATTTCAGAGGTCGTGGCACATGAGGCCTAATCTTCGAGCACAGATGTGGCTCAAAGTCTAGGGGGCAATCTATGCGTACTTAATTCCTCATACTAATACAAATATACTATAATGACAATTCGTTGTATTTTTTTCATTTTCGTATTGTTTTAAATCGCACTCAGCACCTTTCCACCCCAGTCAAGTCAACCTGTAAAACAATCACGAAAAAACAGAAACCGCAAATGAGCGTTGTACCAACTGAACCAACCAATTGAGGACAGTCAATAACTTGCGGAGGACGTGTTATAACCAGTGCTTCATATGAGAACACTACACACACTATCATAATCCGAACCTTAATTAACAAGTATTAACAAAGATCGTATTTCCTACGTAGGAGAGAGAGACATACAAAGAAATTCACCGTGGCCCTCTACTTCCGTAGATAACAGAGTCCTTTGGGTAGAGTGAAACATTAATTGAGTGAAACATGAATTATTAATGGAAGTGGTGGATCAATGGATAAAATGTCGAATGTTCCTTTCCTATGTTATATCACTGCCCTTGAAACTATATTGGTGCTTAATAACAGTTTGCTTTTCTGACTGCAGACGTTACAGAGATGACTAATTTCTCCACGTCCATTAACTGTGGGAATGTTTCTGAGCTTGTCCCATATAGAAGTCTCTTCAAATGCAGTGGAGATCTCAGTCTGACTTCATCAGAGCTAACAACAGGGGATGTGTAAGACAAAGTTGCCTGTGACAGATCACTTTAGAATTCCACATTAAGTCTTGATTTGCGTAAATACATAAAATAATCATTTCCAGACAATGATGAGACATGTTGTGTTGCGAAATTTCGTACTTTCACACTTAAGTGCTTATATTCCTTGACACCCACCCCAAGATTTTTACACCATTGACCTCATCGGTTGTTTGTTACAGGGTGCAGTTTCAATTTGTCACCTTAAACGGCGGGTTTGTGAAGGTCAAGAACATGGAAAACAACAATGTGCAGACACACTACTATGCAGGCCAGTCGAAGACAGTAACACTGAGAATAGGTTTCGACTATGTGAATCCTTCTCACTGCAATGCGACTTGGGGATGTTCTGCTGATATGCTCATTGTTGGCAAGACAAGTAAGCAGGTGAGAAAAACATGTTCATATCCCCTCGTTTTTAGATATCAATGTATGTTAAATGTTTACATGTTTTAAGTTGCAGATGAAACACTGCCAAAAAACTTCAAATGGTAGAAATATCACAAAAAAACCAAAAAAAAAAACCCCAAAAAAACCCACCTCAAACAAACAAACAGACAGACAAAAAGACAACAGAGTCCGTTAAGAAACAATACATGCGGTGCGTTTTGCTGAATATTTTCGATATGTATACTTGACATTCATTTTAGCTGAACTGTACTAATATGGGTTTTCTTTTTTGTTTACAGCCATCATTCAATGTTCAGTGGCAGGGATGGGCAGACGACACATCTGGCATTAGAAGGTTTGAATTGCAAGTATTTGAAATGGAGTTTATTGCCAGCGCAGATGGACTTCGCACGAAAAATGTGGACCAAATCCAAACATTTAATGCCTCTCAGGTAAGATGCATGGTAAAAATTGTACATTCGGTTTCTTTCTGTCTAGATTTAATCCAGAATGGATTGTTGCTACTCATGATCTAGTCAGAATTGTACACTCACTCACTCAGAACTGTCCAAACGACACTTCTTTTAGGATTTTTTTCATGGACTTTTAAAGGGTTCTGTCACTTCTGTTAGATAACATTTACATTCTAAAAAGGCATATCTTTAATTTTAGAACACAGGGAGAGTACACCTCAAAGAAAAGGGGGTATACTCAGTGGAAATTACTGCAATTGACAAAGCCGGGAACCTCAAGAGTGCCAGAAGAATCATGATCTATGATGGGGAATCCCAAGTAGAGACGACTCCCAACACCATGTTACGTGCGACGTCAGCTGCTGTGATGACGTCATGGGAGTGGCAGTGGACATCGGACTCGGTGACCATCGACTGGAACCATCGCTACATCAACACGCTACACCACAGCAACAGATGGTTGGAGAGGGTATTACCCGTTCCTAATATTGACATGGAGTATGATGACCAGGGATACAGCCGAGGGGTAGCTCACATACCCAATACACAAGGTGGGGATTTCGAGATCGACATTTTGCACCTTACGTCTCTTTTCAGAATGTCAAAGTCTGTGTTTCTGCGGTATGTTTAAGCAAACGTATGAAAGTATTACTCCCCCCTTCGTACCATAACTGTATTCTTGTTGACATGTTTTAAATAGGTCCGATGATACAGCAATGAAACGACTAACGCAAAGACAAACGCATAAATGCTGAATGAGGACCAAGCATGAAAAAGGTTGTTGTTGACTTTTGTCCTTCTCAGGCATTGCTGCTGTAAAAAGTGCTTACAAAGTGGACCACAAGGGAGGAACGTCAATAGGAACAGTTCCAGATGACTCTCACTTCAGCAACCTCTACCTGAACCAGTCCCACACATTCTCGCCCTCCCTAGCCGACGGGGACACTCTCCGCTATTGGGTCAGGGCTTATGACATCCGCGGGGAGTATCTGGAGGAGACGTTGACCGTCCACATTGACACATCACCTCCTATCATTGAGAACCTGTGGCTGACTCGGGGGAACAGGCTCAATGTCAGTGTACACAACGTTGACGAATTTAAGCAAATGGTGTAAGTAATGTTGCCATTCAACTGTGGGATACATGTGTATTCTCAGTGTGAATAGAATTTCAGACATCACATAGCAAATTTTGAGCTTTTTTCAGAATGAATCTTTCTTAAGGTTTTTCCACTCACATACAATGATGCTGAACATGCCTCAGTCTACACACCGTTGCTAACGGCTAACTTTGATAACGTCCCCTGCAAGCATACCAGGCAGTACCATTAGATTGCTTTTTAAAAACATTTTTCCAGGCAACCAGATATTTATAATATAGTTCAACGAACTATATAGCCCTCTGTTAAACTTTCAGCATCGAATGGGTGAGTTATGATGACCACAGTGGGTTGGAGGCAGTTACCTGGCGACTATTTGATAATTACACAGGTGCTGATGTCGTCCATGGAGTGGATCACGTTTCTGCTCAGGGTGAAACACAGGTAAACACTTTCGACTGATTTTCACACTATCAAACTGATATGCTTAATGTGAAATTTTGGCTCACCTTGGTGTATTTTTTAATGGTCTTCAGGACTTGCTAGACTGTGAGAGTAAATACCAGACTGCGCCCAGAGGCCCTAGCTGTTACTGTACTCCTGGAGTAGGATGTTACCACAGACATTTCCAGGTCAGGCCAAGGATTGTGTCTGCCGACCTGTCAGGTGGAGGGATCTTCCATGACAAGAACAAAGGGGTTCATGACTCGGATTACTATCTTGAAGTTACCGTCACGAATCATGCCAAACTCACAACAACTCTAGATTTTAAGGTTTGTAAAACATATTTGTCAACATGCATTTAAACCCCCTTCTAGCTATGTTGTGTCATGCTGTTCATCTGTAATATTTGATTAGGTGACCATTGACAACAGTCCGCCTCACACCGGTTCTGTTCACGATGGTCAAAGGGGCCACTCCGAAGTTGACTACCAAGACAATAAACAGCTCCATGCTCACTGGGACGGATTCTTTGACAGAGAAAGTGGAGTCAAGTTTTACCAGTATGGATATGCTGATCACTGTCTAGAGATAAAGGATTTCGACATTGATGTGCCATCACCAAATGTAAGTATAGAATAAACTGTTTGACTCGTGAACTTTGGAGCACTTTTTATTAAACATAAATTTAACAAACTGAAGTATTGTGTTCATGGAATCGTTTAACCATGTCAACAGGTTGCTGAGTATCGTGTAAAACTTGTTTGTTCACTGTTTACACTCAGGTAACCGAGACGTCCTCAACCCACGCTTCCTGGACAGCCCCCTCCGAAGGCAAGTTCTATATCACAGTAGTCGCCTTCAACCGAGCTCTGGAGCCATCTCTTCCTGTGTGTTCTGATGGAGTAACCGTGGATCAGACACCACCATCTCTTGCCCAGATTGCCGTCCTCAACTCACGCACTGCTGAAGGTCTGGTGACGAATGGCGTGGAAGTGTGGCTCGTCACTGCAGACAGGAGCAGGAGTCAGATTGAAAACCCGGATAGTGGTTGCAGGTATATCCTTACAGACTTCAGTCTCAAATGAAAATACCAAATACATATGTTAGGAAACGTCTGAATACAATTACAGTGTTCCCAGAAATTATTGAGAAAATCTTTGTTTTTTTTCTAATGATGCTAAGATTGGAAAAAGGGCTTTCACTATGCACTAAGCATACTAAATAAGGGAGACAACTCTTGAAGGCTTAGAAGGCAGCTCATTATGTCAAGAGTTATCTCCCTTGTCTGAGCAGACGGCTTCATGTGTTGACATGGCAGAATTTACAGCAAGAGAGAAAAGAAAGCTCATTCTAGACGATTTTGAAAGGGGTAAGGCTGATGCTAAAGTGTTAGTTTGTGGACATGGTATTCCTCTGTCTACAGTATACAGAACTTTGAAGAATATTCAAACAGGAACCGGGATAGAGCACAAAGCAGGGGCAGGTCGGCCTAGGAAATTCAGTGTTGTGGATCGCCGAAGACTTGGGCAGATTGTGAGTAGGGGCAAATTGAAATGAAATGATTAGCAGAGGAAGTCCTCAGGTATGCAATGAAACAGTTAGGCAGCAATTACAGAGACTTAATTGGGTGAAAAAACGTGGAATTCCCTCGCCG
Organism: Haliotis asinina; assembly: GCF_037392515.1. NCBI lineage: Eukaryota > Metazoa > Mollusca > Gastropoda > Lepetellida > Haliotidae > Haliotis > Haliotis asinina. The sequence goes on along the minus strand of NC_090287.1, from coordinate 63,395,197 downwards.
TTGATGAAAGATGCACAAAAGGAAAAACGTTTAAACTGGTGTCGGGCTCATGAAAATCAAGATTGGGATAATGTTTTCTTTTCGGATGAAAGTTCTGTTTGGCTTTTCCCTAATTGTGTGAAAATTTGGACCAAAGATACTGTCAAACCTATCTACCAGCGACCAAAACATAGCCCGAAGTTTCACATGTGGGGTGGCATATCGGCTCGCGGAGTGACGCCATTGTGTGTTTTCACGGGAAACTTGGCAAAAGAAAGATACGTTGACATTCTAAATGGTCACCTTCTTCCGACAGCACAAACATTGTATGAAGATGATTGGATTTTCCAGCATGATAATAACCCAAAACACACTGCGCGCTACACAAAACAGTGGTTGTCGGGCGAAAATGTTCAAGTTTTAGACTGGCCCAGTTACAGCCCAGACCTAAACCCAATTGAGAATGCGTGGGGAGTCATGAAGGACAGAATAAACCAAAAGGGACTGAGAAATATTGAAGATATGAAGGCCGAGGTGGTCCAATATTGGGATACCCTGTCACACGATTACCTACAAACTTTGATGGGTAGTGTGCCTAGGCGTATTCAGGCATGCATTGCTGAGCGAGGAGGTCTAACAAAGTACTAAAACAAGACTGAGACTGTAAAAGGATGATGTTTTAACATGTTTATGTAAGTAAAACACCAGAAGTTAATAAACGTAATGAGTTACATGACGCAACATGATTCTCAATAATTTCTGGGAATACTATATACATGTTATTGATACCTACGTCCTCTAAATGATTTTGTGCACCACGTCAATCTAGAAGTCAATGTTTGCAGAATGCGAGCAACAGTGATAAGCAATCACAGCTTATCTCTACTTCCCCTTCAAAAACTTCTGAACGGTTCAACTGTTACCCACAAAGCGTCGGCCTGTAGTCAGCATCAAGCCTTCCTGTTCAGCTCCGTCAGTCGGTTTTATTTGTCCCAGAAACATCAAGTGAGTTCAGATCTAAAATGACAGATTCCCAGTACTATCAAGCAGATTCGATTTGATTGATACATAATCTGCGTTCATATTGCTCTGAATTATTTCCACTCCAGCTGTCTGTCAACTGGACTAGCAGTGACGCTGAGAGTGGTATCTACGATTACCAGCTGGGACTAATGTCTGATTCGTCTCGTGAAGCAGCTCCAGACATCTTCCCCTACACATCCACGCACCACCATCCTCACTATGAAGGATACCACCCACATCTAAGTGAAGGGCAACAGGTCTATGTAGCAGTAAAATCTATAAACAGAGCTGGATTACATGTCACTGAGGTACGTCAGATACGCGCTTACACGTGAGATTTCTACAAAAAGATGCTTTCTAAATGGGAGAAAAAATAACCTGAGTAGTAATACCCTCAAATAGACATGCATATGCATGAAGAAGTTTGATATAAATCAACGCAGGTGTGCTTATAGCTAACATGAAACTAGACGTTTTTCATATGCCAGGAAATAATTCATTCCATGTTGTTTATCGTACAAGGCAGCCGCCAGTCTACACTCTCTTCCTTGTGCAGGTCTTGGGTCCTATAACAGTGTACACTCAGGCGCCAGGGTTCACACCACCAGTCACTGTTGGGTTACACGAAAACCACCTTGTTGCCACGTGGACAACTGGTTCATTCACAGATGTCAAGCAGGACTATCTGACTTACGAATTTGCTGTTGGTGGGTATCTCTTGAATAGAGGTATCAGAAATGATATTTTATTATTTTTACTTATCGAAACAGTCTTGTACCAGTCACAAAGGGTTCCAAGCAATCCTTTTGTACAAATACTGGTCTTTTGGCAAAATATGATACATCATCTGACAAGTGTTGTTCCATCGTCAAATGTCACCTGCCATTGTATGTCATGTAGACACCAATGTACAATCCGGAAAATTGAAACTTTTCATTTGACAGTTAATCCTAAATATATTCAGGATCGGAAATAAACTCGGAAACGTATTTTAACGGTTGTTGCAATATTTGTTGTCTTCAGGTTCTTCCCCAGGTGGCTCGGACATTCTCCCTTTCCTTGGTCTCCTGTCTGGCGGAGGGTGTACTGTCAGTATATCGCCAACATGTACAGCTGTTGCAACCAGCGATCTCCACTGGGATCTACATCATGCACACACATACTATATATCGGTGAAAGTGACCAACTTTGTTGGACTGTGGACAATTGGTGTGTCGGACCCCTATGTCCATGACGTCAGACTACCGTCTCTGGGTGTGGTCTTTGATATCTGTCCACAGAAAGAACAAGAACTTTTTGACATCACGGTAAATCAACCTGTGTCGTACAGGTTAAATATCCGACTTCCATATGTTAATATTAATATTCATTTGTAATTGACTATATTTTTTAAGAGAATATGTTTCAGGGAGTGAGTTTGTTTAGTTTCATGCCGATTCCAGCTATATGGCGGAGAATATGTTTCGCACAAAGTGAGAAAATACATAATATATTTCATTTGGAAACAACATCAAGACATTCAGTAGCCGTTTCAGTAGCCGCTTTTGATATTTTTCGTAATTTGTTTCTTTTCAGGACTTCGTGGATTCCGATGTCCAGTTATCCACCACCACACTTGAAACAAAGTGGTTTGGATTTGACGATGGCCGGCCTGGGGTCAAGTATAGCGTCTGTATCGGGACAACTCCTGGAATGCAAGACGTCCGAGCCCATGAAGATGTTGAAGAATCTCTGTCGCACAAGTTCAACAACTTGATACTTAATGTGAACACTGTAAGTGAACACGGGCAAACCTGTCATTAGATATCTGATATCACAGATGAACGGATTCAGTATTTAATAGGTAACACTGGATCACTTTTAGTTGCAGAATTATAATGAGAGAGAGAGTGACTTAATATTTAACGCCATATCGACAATGCTTCAGCCACATCGTGACAAAAACATATTTGACATTGAAATGGACTTCATGTATATGTGTATTATAAAAAACCTGTCGACAAAAGGCAGTGAAACAACTAGACCCGAGTTGGATTCACACCATCCCTTCAGCCCCTGGAGATCGTAAGGAATGTTAGCCAAAATTATATATTGCAAGAATACTATTTTTAAAAAACTTGGTAACTTTAGATTGACTTTGAAAATTATTGGACTTACGTACACACTCAGGAGGACCTATTTTTTTTTTTATGAATTTCAGTCGGGGTTAATGTGCCTTTCTTTTAATGAGCAACCTTTCAGTTGTTACCCAACTTCCATCACAGGTGTACTATGTGACAGTAAAGGCAAGGACACCTGCTGGAGAAGTCAGTCAGTCATCGGACGGGGTCAGGATCATCAAATACAATGAAGATGTAGGTGGCCAAGTCACAGTGAGAGATGGATACAGATGTTCAAATGGTAAGATGGAATAGTGTATAAAGGTTTATTTATCTCAACATAATTTGGACCAAACTATTGTATAAAAGCAACATACATGCTTTAAATAGTGAGAATACAGATGTGATGCTATTTTCAATGCAGAGATTCATAGTCACACAACAAGCAAGACCAGCACACGAGATGCACCAGTAAGTATACCGCACTTCCTCCTGTATAAGTCTGTCACGAGATCTTGGTTAGAATATAGGCGACTAACGGGATCGGGGTCAGGCTTGCTTACTTGGTTGACACATGTCATTGCTTCTCATTTGCGCAGATCGATGTTCATGCTGTTGATCACTGGACTGTCTGGTCCGGTCTCGATTATTTACAGATCGCCACCTTCTAAACAGAATATCGCTTAGTGCGACGTAAAACTGAATTCACTCACTCAATGATGATTCAGTTATCGTACATAGCGTAACTAAATTATTGAATATGCAGTTGTCGGATTACGGACTATTTCCTGTTCTTTTTTAACTTTTTGAATATATATCTTCCTCTCTGACATCAGTGTGTTCCTGATCCGATTTACCAACTATCCACATCCATGTATGCAGCCTACTGGGATTTGACTGGTTTCAACGTTTCTTACACTGATGTCCAGATATCTGTTGAAAGAAAATTCCATGGGTCAAGTATATAATCTTATCATCACCTTTTCACAACCCACAACTCATGTTTGCTGTACAAACTTGTACTTTGATCATTTACTTCCCCAGGCAGCATCTATTAGGTATAAAGTCTAGCTCTAACTCACCCGCAACAGCATTAGAATTTTTGATTTAGGGAACTGGTTTTGAAAGGCGTGGATAAATTGCACTATGATGCAATGAGGGTTTTATCGGTGCAAGTAAGCTGTCTGATAAACTTGTTATCCAAATCTAATAAATATGCAGAACTGAAGCGTAAGATACAATCTGTCATCAGATGATCTGTGGCATGCTGTTGATGGGTGCAGAAATCTCGTCGTGTCTGACAATGCATTGTTAAGTGGACTTTCCCTGGACCCTGGACACACCTACAGGGTTGCCGTCATGTTCTGTGTCGTGAGAGTCTGCACCAGACCCGTGCACAGCCATGGTGTGACTGTAGTTCCCCATCCCCCAGCAGCCGGTGGCATCAACATTACATACTCCGAGACAGAGATCTCGTCACAGGTGAGCACAATGGCATCTAGTTATGTTATGAGAGAATGTCCAGAATTATAATTTAAGGCATGATAAATATACAATGTCATGGATGAGCTCTTCTGAATATTCCACTGAGACATCATTACTTACAGTCGCAATCATGCCTTCAATTGGTTTACTGTTCATGGTCCTTTGTATGATGGAAACACAAGTTCCCCTTTCCTTTATTCTTTGCACAGCTTGAGGTTGCAATGGTTCGTTTCCGTGACCGCGACATACCTAATACGTCTGAGTCGTATGCTGTGATGGACAGGTATGAGTGGAGTTTGATCGATTCTGGACTCCTCACCGAGTGGGCACCTGTAGTCAATCTGACTCATCAGGAAAATCAGGTAACCTGAGGAATACGAACGGTCTTCTAAAAATGGCGATCCCGTTTATATAACACAGTCTTGATTTCAGCATAACACGATTCGTTATAATCCCATACATGTTTGTGTTGGCAACTGTTCAGGTTTTATTCAAGATCAGCCTCCCCAGGCCTCTAGATTTCAGCAAATGCCGCCGGCTGGCCGTCAGAGGGTACAACAAAGTGGGACTCTCTACCATGGTGTCTGCTGATGTCAGAAACTGCTCTGCATTTGATCCACCTCTGGTGAAGCCTTCTCTCGTCATTGACGCCATTGGTTAGTTATTTGAAATAACAATATGATATTCATATAAATAATAGCAACAGTAATATAATAAAACGCTACGTTGACTCGATATATGGTGAAGAAAAGTATATTTTCCTCCAATAAATCCTCTTTGAGGCTATGTGACCTGTACAAGTTTCTCCCAAGATGGAAATGACTGCTATCGCACCATTTCTGCTGCTATAACGCCACGCACGTGCGATTTGTATATGGAAGGGATAAAAATGAGGACAACATTCAAAGCCACAATCGGCAGCTGCAGCTTTTGCCACGCGTCACTCATGAGACAACTGAAATGACATCATAATATTTACTCAGTGGACATGACAATTGCACATTACTAGAAGCTAATCTCACCAAAGATTCATCTATTAAAGTTTGTCGTCTTTCATGTAAATCTGTATACATGTTTAGCCGCATTCTATTAATTCCCTGGCAGGATTAAAGACTGCAAAAGGCATTGGTAACGACATCGCCTTAGAACAAAATGCCCGCTGGCCTAAGGTGGATGTCGACTACACACCCTACAAAAACATCCTGTCAGCTGTGTGGCCAAGTCTACGTCACAGGAAGTACAAGTGGGCGGTGGTAGCGGGTAACAAGCTGGACCCCACATCTCACTTCAAGCGAGAGAGTCTAATGACTGTCTCTGACCCTTGTGCCCTGGCCCATGTCATCAAGTGTGGAGAAACAGGTGATTGTTGTGAACACAGGTTATTTGTCGGTGATCATGACTTCTTGATATTTTGGATGCAGTTCCTTGCTGATAATTCAGACTTTCCATAATAAAACATCTCACCATGTTCAAGGTCCTTTCAAGATGACCACGTGTTACGTAAATGAAGACTCATCATCATAAAGTTAGGCTGTGTATACATGTACATTGTGAAAAATGACAACCCTTCATGAATGGAGTATTTATGTTGTGATTTTCTTCTGTGTCAAGGAAGGGAATTTGTCAACGTACATTTTGACCAGACAGAAGAGCTTCGTCATGGACACAGGTTCTACGTCTGCATTCATGCTGATGAGACGGAAGTGACGTATGAGAAGTGGCCAACTGTCTTAGAAGAAGTGAATGCTTGCAGTGACGGTATCACTGTTGACCTCACTCCACCATCTCCAGGATCGATCACCATACAGGGCCTAAAGGAAAATATATATCAAGTATGTCAAATATTAGTTCTTAATTCACATAGTCACTATCTAATCAGTTTCTTAAACATCTAATTTGTGTTATTGCCGTCAAACAGAGACGGTTGGCTTTTTCGGGACAAGTTGCCGCTGTTGACGTTCTCCTCAAGTGCTGATCGAATCTTTAACATACGTTGCAGCATCCTTGCAGACTGAGCTGGTATGTTCTGTTTTTCCTGTGAAGTGAATGTGTCTTATTAAAAATAGAAATGAAATAATGATCAATCATCCATGAACTTTCAAAATGCTCACAGATCAGCACGTCTGAGGTGAGGGTTGACTGGTATGGATTTACTGACGTAGAAGAGGAAGGACGGAGTTCGCATACGAGCGGCATCGCCTTCTATAATATTGCATTAGGTACGACAATATTGTACACTTAAGCTTACATGTAGGACACACAATTTGTGCACGCATTATGTTTCTGATGTTAAGTGTTCTGAGAGGGAGCTCAGGAACATGGACTTTATACCTTATTGGACAACAGATTAGTATTTAATTTTTGCAGATGTTATTTGCCTTAATGTTAACTGCTCCGAGAGGGAACTCAAGAATATGGACTTTATATGATGTTCTTTTTCCTAATTATGATTTATGCACATTGCTGTTTTCACTGTTGAACTTACACATGACTTAATGTGACAGGTTCTATGCCAGGAGAGGATGACATCAGAGAGTTCACAAATGTTGGACAGGTCCACCATACCACGTTCTCAGGTCTGCGATTACAAGATGGACACGTCGTCTATGCTAGTGTTAGAGGTACATGGTCCAGAAGAAGTGTTTCAGTTGATCTAATTGTATCAGTTATGCCACTGAGAAGATCCAAATGTAGCACTTTTGCAACAGACTGAATTACTAGTATATTACACTTTACATAATTATATGCATTGCGTTCATATGTGTAGGATGTTTATAAGTATGAATTTTATCTTTACAGCCACCGACTTTGTCAACCATCACACTGCAATATCTTCAGCAGGTTTTGTCACAGACTCTTCTCCGCCCTATCTCACGGGAAGGAACATACAAGTTGCATCAAGATATATCACATTGCCTGACCTCCCAGTGTGGTAACGAATAAAGTTTTTAGAAGCAACCGCTTTTCCTTATGTTTTTAATTGAAAAAGCACACCCAAAAGATATGTTTTGATTGTTCCTCGTTTAAATAGTTAATCTGTACACAAATATTTGTTCCGTCAGATCTCCTTTTCCAATTTTGGCTTGAAGTTTCTCCCAGACACCACTGTATCATTGGTAGTCCGGTCTGCACTCTTACTCTGGATATTCAATAATGTCATGACAAAAAGTGATGATTTTTGCTGTGTTGCATTATTCCAGCTGGGAGGGAGTGTTTGTGGACGAAGAAAGTGGAGTAAAACACTTCGATGTTTATGTTGGAAGTAGACCAGGGCACCAGGATATCTTGGTATTGCGAGGAGTACAGGGGCTATGTACAGAACTGGACCTTTCCCAAACAATGAAAGATGGTCATAGTGTGTATGTTACTGTGAAGGTGATTGTAATTTTGTCATAAAACTTTCGAACTTAATACTGTATGAGAATTAAGAGATTGGGTAAAACGACCAAACGGCTTATCAAAGAGCATTGTCATCAGTCGTACAAGAAAACGTGGTCGCATGGAAGCATATAAATTTATATCAAACCAACGCAAGTCTTTCATGATTTATCTGTTTATGGCCACTTCATATATGTATTTCCCTCCACTTTGCAGGCCTACAATAGAGTAAGCCTCACCGCATTCATCACGTCACGTGCCCTAGAAATGGATACAACGCCCCCTACTGTTGGTCAGGTGTTTGATGGAAGATCATCAGCTAGTTCAGAAGAGGTGAAAGATGAAGATTACATCATCAAGACTGAGGACATGGGAGCTCATTGGGAGGAGTTTTCTGATCCCCATTCAACCGTTTCTCATTTCCTGGTCAAGGTTGGAACCTGCTCTGGGTGTGAGGACACAGTAGCGGAATTTGATGCAGGTGCAAGAACAGGTGGGTTAGATTGGGTAGGTAAGGTTGTTGCGAGGGTGTATTTTCTTTAATTTGTATTGTTATTGATTAAGTTATAGTTATCTTGGGTCACAATGTTTAGAGGTTTGAATGATGGTTGTTATAGGTCACACATATTGGCAATAGTGTTTTAGCGGCACGCCTTCAGGTAGCGCTTTAGAATTGCCTCCCTTTGGTGTGTTTTGTCTCTTATTGAACTCGAAGCTTCGACGCTTTGCTGGAATGCTCACGAATCAGTGACTGTGTATATATTGGTTGGTTGGTAAGGTTGGTTGTTGTGGTGACAACACACACACGGACTTACACTTGCATTGTGTCATCATGCAGTCTACCTACATCTGTCCCCCTCTTTTCGTCAACATTCAACCTAAATTCAACACTGCTTCATTGTGTAACATTTAGTAGAAATATTTCTCACTGAAAACCAAGACTTTGGTGAGTTGACATTATATTTGTGATCCGTTAGATATGACACAGTTTCATTGTTATATTGTATCTTGCTCTTGTCTGCACAATACATTTTAATGAATATACTTCTAAAAAAGAAGCGCATAGCTGAACATTGTTATCAAGTTATACACTTAAGGTACAGTAATACAGGGCAGTCATGAAGAAAACCTGAATGAACATTAAAGGTTCAATACTGCAAGAAACTGTACGTCACAAATGACAAGTGTTCCAAGGTCAAGGTCGCAGAGCAGTCAATATCTTGTGTGGCCACCATTAGCATCAATGGTTGCTTGGTATCGTCGTCCCATAGACGTGCTCTTCCGTCGGGACGTCGCAGCATGTAACGTGACCCATCACTGAAGACAACAGTTCTCCACCGATGCAATATGCATGGGAGATGTTGACGACACCACTATCCTTGTTGTTGCCGATGTTGACATGTAAGGACAGGTCCCTGCAAAGGTTTTCTGGAACGAATACCAGCCTCGCGTAAGCGGTTTCTCACAGTTTGATAAAAAATTGAGTCTTGGCACTACCGATGTTGTGAAAGATGCTGTGGTGAACCTCCGTAAATGTTGAAGCCGAATAAACCTGTCCTGAGCGGGCGTGGTCACGAGGGGTCGACTTGACCTGGGGCTGCTGACCCTTGCTGCTGGTAGCGATGACGAAGTCTTGCTATGGTACTCTGTGACATATTTTATTCACGAATGTGAACGGGATTGGGGACAAGTTATCCAACTTAAAATACCCGCTCCTACCCTACTATTTACATACGTACATTTTTAATTTTATACATCTTAGAAAAGAAAAGAGAGAAGAGGCAGGACAATGAAAGAGAGGAAGGAATGCAATTTATGTAATCACACAAAACGTTTTGATGGTTGAATGTAGGTTTGCACACATTTAAAAACGTATTCATTCTGTTCAGTAGTCATATCAGGACTTCCATATAACATCAATGACAGTGTGATTGGAGAATCTTGTTTTACAATACTTTTTAGATTTAACATTAATATCTCTCTTTGAATGTTATGCAGTGTACACTCCAATAGGAAGTGATGAACATTTTCACAAGCATTGCCACAGTACCAAGAGGCAGAATCTCTCATTTTAAAACGATGCATATTTTAGCTGACTAGACATATATCTCAACTTTGTGTGTATAATATTAAGTTTTCTAATTCCAGACGAGTAATATGATTGAGCTACAGGTTGCTCGCACTTTAGGTATGACTTGAAACTTTGCAATGAAGGTGGATTTCTTTCGGTCTCAGGAATATTATTCCACATTCTAACAGTTGATGGAAAAAAGGAATCAAAGTTAACGAAAGTCTTAGTCTTGCAGGAGGGACGATTATACTGTTAGCATCCCTAAGGTTATAATTAGATCTTGATCCCACACTATCTGGAATAATATCTTTTAAGTATACAGGGGCCAAATTATTTTGAATTTTCTAGAATAGACAAAGTTTTCTTCTTTTTCTTCGCTCGTCAAGATTTTCCTATCTTGTCTCATAATACAGAATTTGCCGTGAGGTATATCTATGTAGACCCGTTACTATTCTGGCAGCTTCTAACTGAAGTTTCTCTAAGTTTTCTTTCTGTTGTACAGCACAACCATCCCACAATTCACAAGCATATGTGGTCTGATAAATACCTTATAGATAGTGTCGACTGTACTCCTGTTTAGTAAGTATTTCAGTTTCCGCATAGATGATATCATTTTTGAGCACGACTTGATAATTTGATTAGTGTGACAAGACCATTTGCCGTTTGCCTCAAATGTTACTCCGAGATGTTTATGATTGTTTACCAAATTGATTTGCTTCGAATAAAAAAAAATAATTTCAATTGTTCAGTTTCATCAATCATGGAGAACAACACTGCTTCGGTTTTTCCAGGATTATATGAGACCAACCAGTTTTTGCTCCAGTTATATAATATGTTTAAATTGGCATTGAGAGAAGTTTCAATTTCTTCAGTACTTTTCGATGATTTTCCAACAAGGTATCGTCAGCAAAAAGTCTTGTTGCACAATCTAATTGATCAGCAATATCGTTAACATAGACCACGGATGAGAGGGGCCCCACTACTGATCCCTGTGGGACACCAGCTGTTAAATACCTGGGCTTGGATATAGCTCCGTTTATGAAGACATGTTGACTGCGATCACTTATATATAACTCGATATCCACTGTGAAAGATGGCCTCTGATACCATACATCTCTAATTTACGAACGAGTCCTTTGTGCCACACACGATCAAAAGCTTTGGACACATCGCAAAATATCATACAATATTTTTCTTTGCTGCCGAGGGATGTACAAATATGATGGTAAAGTTCAATTAATTGGTGGACAGTTGAGTGACCTGCTTCAAAGCCTGATTGATACTTGTAAGAAAGTTTGTTAACATGAAAATAGTTACACAGGTTTTTATATACCACTCCTTCAAACAGTTTTCCTATACAACTTATAAGAGAAATAGGTCTATAATTGGAAACAATAGACCGATCACCTTTCTTATACAGTGGCATGACATATGCACTTTTCCATTTGTTTGGATACACACTATATTGCAATGATAGGTTAAACAGTAAACACAGGGGTTTAGACAGGGAATCAACGGTGTTCTTTAATAAGTTATGACTTATTCTATCAGGCCCTGACGCTTTATTTAGCTGTAAACTTTTCATAACATCAGATATTTCCTTCTCAGAAATTACTATTTTCTCTAACTGCATATCGGTCCTTGATGGAAAATGTGGTAATGGTACATCTTTATCATTCAAACGACATATTGATTCGAAATATGTATGAAGCGTTTCAGCTTTTTCCAGATCAGAAAATAGCGTTGGAAATTCATCATCAATATTCTGCTTGAAAGGGGGAATATGCGTAGTAGAGCCCGAGTTCTTAACAATATAACGTAATAATGTCCAATATGAAGATTTATTTTCAGAGTATAATTCCAATAGTAGGCCATTAATATTGGAATAAAAGTTTTCTTTCGCATAGCATTTCATGTTGTTTACTCTATTTTCCTGGTGTTTATAAGCTTTTTTATCGCTCTCTTTTTTTTGTTTTCTTGGCCTTTCTCCGTAATCGGTCTCTTTTTCGGGATTCCCTCCTCAAAGTAGAGTCATACCATGGTTTGTCATTTGGACGAATAGTTACTATTTTTCAAGGAATGCATTATTTGACATGTTGGGTAAATTTGTTATAAAACAGTGAACAAGCATCATTAACATTTGAGCATCCATTATATAAGTCCTTCCATTCTGTATTTTCTATAAGATAATTGAGCATTTCATAATTACCCTTATTGTAACACCAGATTTCTCGCTTATAGGTTATGCTGTTACATAACTGCGTACTTATGTTCACATACGTTCCCCTGTGATCACTTATGTTGTTATCAAACTCAACTACACCACTGTCACCAACGTCAATGTCTTCACTGACAATGACATGATCAAGCAATGTACTACTTGTTTTGGTTACTCTAGTTGGTTCTCATATAACATTTCTTAATTTTTTCATATCCAAGAGTTCACTTACGTTAAGTTTTCTAGCGGATAAGAGATTTTCATTTATATCACCACCAACAACAACCTTGGACGACATGTCAAGAGCGCTTTCAACGCTATTATCTAACCGAGCCCAAAAGTCCAATGAATTATACTCTGGTCGGTATACTGTACATAGTAGCAGCGAAGTTTGTGGTAAATATATCTGTATCCAAATTGTTTCATCGTAGATATTTTCAAGTTCTGGAATTCTCTTAAAAAACAGACTTTTATTAACATAAACTAATAAGCCACCCCCAAACATATTTCTGTCTTTGCGTACTGGCTAGTGGAAGTTTTCCTAGATTAGCGTTTCAGTTTTGTCGTCCAAGTGCGTTTCCGTGAAACAAACAACGTTGTGATCTGATAAGAATTCACTCAAATTCAAATAAGAAAGCTTGTTACGTACACTTCTAGTATTTAGATGGAAAATAGACAATGAATGGTCACCGACAGTGTTGGGTTGCACGTCCCTAGCAATCAATAATAACAATAGTAACACAAAGATTACGCTAACATTACCAGCCTGTGACTGAAGACAACAGACAGTGAGAAACATCGTGCATGCTTTCCATTCGTTACAGAAGATCTCAAACATCAATTTCACGTACAAAGAGCGTTACAGTGTCAAGCGAAAGATGCGCTTAAAGGACTATCTATCTATCTAACCTGTATTCTAAAGTTTACACAATTAAAGACTCCAATCACCACACGATGTTGCATAATATCATTACCCATGTAAGTACAGGGAGAGTAGTATATACTCAGATGAAAATAGATGAAAATATGACATTATGTGATTAAACAAACATTGCACTGTTATTTCGTGTTGTCGAGAGCAAATGTTAAACTTGAGTGTGATCACAACATATTTCGGGTAGATAGAACAAATACGGATAAGTACACTTTCACAGATAGCTGATAATAGTTGAAGAATGGATCTGATAAAGGCAGAAGAAAGAAGCTTGAACAGTATGATAGAGATAGAGTTAGAGAGGAGGAATTTAAGTATCAAGGGATTCATAACAATACAAAAAACTATCCAACAGCCAATGACACATAGAACAAGGAACATAAGACATTAAATCATCATTGTGGAGATCAACAGTTTCGCATATACATATTTACAATGTGTCTACTTACAGGATATATACAACTGAGTGGATAATACATTTAGTACAGTCGCATATTATCCGGGTGATCCAATTAAGTTCTATTTATATTTGACCAGGTCGGCCTCGCACGAGATCACATGAGTTGCTCCCTCCGGCTGTTCTAGGATGTAAATTCGTCCATCGCGTGTCCATGTCGTCTCATTTTTATGTCTTTTCATCAAGTCTCTTGTGCACTTGAAAAGTTTGCTCCTGTGTTGCATAAGATCTTCAATGGGATATTTTGTTCTCAGTTTTGACCTGTTGATAATTACTTGTCGTTTATCACAGTAGGACACAAACTTGACTATAATATCTCGTCTTTTCTCCGAATGTTTCCTGCCGATTCGGTGACTCCTGTCGATGTCCGAGTTTTCAGCACTTCTGTTACCAGTTCGTCTGTATTTTCTCCCTCGTTTTCGGTTATCCCTGCAATTCTGACAGAATTTCTTCTGCTATACTGTTCTAAATCATCCGTTTTCTGCGTAGCTTCTTTTCTAAGCAGTACAATATCTGCTTTGAGGGGTTCGATCTCGCCTTTTAGATCAGAGATTTTTCGGCTTGGAGAGGTTGCACAACAGATTTAAAATGCTCAGTTATGAGATCAGCAGCGATCTTCATAAATGCTTGCTGAAATTTCTCTTGTAACTGAGGCAGCGTTAACGCACTAGAGAGTTTCGATGTTAATACATCTGTTGATGCATCATTGATGATTTGGAACACTGAGGTAGACAGAAACAGGGGTGTTTTATCAGCATTTGGTGTAATAGTTCTGTCATTACCTGGACTTGCGGTAGCTGCTGTCTGTTTAGGCGTACTTGCCGATGTTGGTGACAACGCACTAAAGCTGTGATCCGGTGGGGCCTGAAAGAATAGTGTCGGCTGTAACATCGGTTTTGATGACTTAGGCGGCTGATGTTCTACAGGTGACGTCTGTCTCCTTTTTTCACTTACCGACCGCAAGCGTGGCGTCTTTGAATCATTTGTCCGTTGTTTTCCCCTCGTCATGGCGAAAACAAGTTCAGTTGTAGAGTATATCCAGCAGATAAGTTACAAATCACAACAGACACTAGTGAAACATATGGGAGTACGGATTTTCACTGATCGGTTGCCATGGATAAAGTTATCCAAAACTTAGTGAGAGCTCACTCACACACGTCTACCCGTTGCCGCCAGTCAACTGTCGCAAGAGCGTTGAAACCCCCCGACTTTTGTTGGAAATGATGCATGGAATGTGCGTGCCAAAGGCAACGCATGTATTTCTTCTCGTTCACAATTTATTGCATTTATTAAGGAAAACAGATTTTGGTGCGTTTTGGCGAGTTGAGTAGTATATACAATGGGGGTTCTGGACCACTTTCAAGAAATGTCTCTACAAAGCCTTATTTACTAAATAAGGCTTTGGTTGGGACCTTAGATCTTGCTACTATTACCCCTACTACAAAAAGGTTGGGTGTCTATGAAACAGTTTACCGTGTATTGGTTGGAGGTAACACTGTGCCGTACGGTCCGATCAATAATTCTTCTCTTACAAACCCCCTACCCGGCCCACCCCTCAAGTAGTACAAGTTAGGTTCGTCGGCTTTCATATCCACTTTATCTATGTTGTAAGTTTTGACTGACCATATAGGATCGGTGACTCGCTTACGGCTATCGCCCTCATGTTCCCCCGGCTGGTATAGATACCTCACTAGGGCCCTATCTGGTATCTGTTTCTCCTTCCCACGCAATGGAGCGGCCGACTCTGCAACTATTGATTTTAGTTTGATAGCGTCTGCCGGTTTCTTACCGGTGAGACGGGTGACTTCATGGTTGATTGCCAACACCACCTTGGGTAACCTCGTGACCCATTCAGTCGATCGTTTTCCAGGGGTGACCATCTCCCTAGCATACTGATGGCCGAACAAGCGCTCAGCCAAAGTCCTATTAAATCTCTCAACTATGGCTTGGCTGCGATGGGCTCCGGCCGTGCCACGCCTGACCTTTGTATCGTGTTTGGCTAGCAGTTGTGACACGGCACCCATGAACTCCCGTCCGGGGTCAACTTGCAGCTCTGTTGGCCACGTCAGCGGACTGCGTTTGTATATGCGTTCGAATCCTCTGGCTACCTGGGCCGAATCTTTCGTGGTCAAGGGTTCGGCTTCCTTGTAACGACTGGCTACGTCCACTACGGTTAAGGCATACTTGTACCTCTTGTCGTGGGGTAGGAACAGTAGGTCTGCCTGGTGAACGCTATTAGGTATGTTAATACCGAACCTCCTTCTAGGCACGTAGCGTGGTGCCGGCAAATAGATCTGCCACAGGGCTTGTTTTTCAAGCCACGCTTTGGCTTCCTCCGGGGGTACTCGCGCTATTTTAGCTAGCTTATATACTGCGCTAGCTCCTTTCCAGTACCCACGCGGGCTGTAGTAAATAGCCTCAAATTTTTTCATGTCCATACGCGTATGTGTTTATCCCATCAATAGCTATCCAACGTTTCGTGTCCATAGGCGACAGGGACGTCTTGTTTATAGTCAGTCCGTATATCTTATGTCCATCACTTCTAAGTGTGTTCATTTTATGCCTAAAGGTACGGGTCTTGAACAGGGCTTCCTTGAATCTGGCGTGTTTGATGTGTTGTTTCACCACATACTTCTTAACCCCCTTAGCCTTCCGGATCTCACTATTGTCGGCTTTCAGTATGGAGTACATCTTCGGTCTCAACCCTATGTACTCGGCTATGGGCGTGCCAGCACACTCGTCCTTCATCTTACCTAGGACCTTTTTATTTACAGTACTGTGTATGGCATGGGTCTTAGGGTAATCGCTGGTGTCGTATAAATCGAGGTGTTTTTTCATGTCCTCGTACACGTCCTCGGTTCGAATCTCCATCAGCAGGGAATCCGTGTCAGTGTACAGCACTTCACACCTGTCACCGTACTGTTTCTTGAGCTCGTTGTAGTAAAAGTCGTACATCAGGTGTTTGGATTAATCGAGGATGCTCATCCCCACGTAAACAGGCCGGTTGAATTTTATGTGGCTTTTCTTCATGTGTAGGGCAACCAGGTTGTCTGTGAATATCTTACTACGGTTGAATGCCGGACTGGCTATCAATCTCCTGAGCTTGTCTTCCTCACTCGACCGAACCAGCTTCACGGTCACGCGTTTCCTCAGGTTCTCCATAGTCTTACCAAACACCGAGTTGTTCATGAGCTTGTAGAGATTTTTCTCAAAATCACTGGTGGCTTTTTTTCGTAGGTCTGTGTTCATTCTGATGTAGGGCTCCATCCATGGGCTCTGGTCGAACATGAGCACCCTGTGTATTTTGGTCAGCCTCATACCCAACGACAGGTACAGCTGTAGGTTGCGATAGTGAACGATGTACTTGGTCTTATTCATTAAGTTAGGCACGAGTTTTTCAACGTCTGTCACACGCCCACCTGACAAGTTATGTTGGTACTCAGACATCCAGTCTGGGTTAACCCTCATACGTTCGGGGGCCAGGGGGTAGCTGTTGTGCGATGTGTGTAATTCCTTGGTATACTCTGTCAACCTCGAGGATATAACCTTTGTTCGAATCTGGTGCAACCCCCATAACATCAACGTGGGGTACCCATTCGAATCCCCCTGTAGGTAGATACTGACTCATGGCCCAGCCGTACAGGTTGTTTGCGTCGAGGTAGAGAATGTGATTGGTTGGTTTGTTAGGATCGTAACCTTTCACGTATTGATTATTTGCTTTCGCGTATCGTTTGGATGCCATGGAAATCCCACCTCGCAAACCTTTCTCAATGAATAGGTGCATGTCGTAATCTGTGAGCAATTCCAAATTAACTCCGGTCTTTTTAAGCAAGGCGTCCCACGACAGACCTGGGCTGGTGTAATACCATGCGGGGTCGAGTTTATACTGCTTTAAACACGTCCGCCTAAACGTCTCAAACACGTCGGCTAACAGCAGTACATCTGTCCTCAAGTACAGGTCGTGATAATCACCCAGGTTCTTACAACCCAGTTTATTCCATATGTTAGTCGCGTGCGAGTAATCATCTCGTGAGACGGACGCCTCATTCAGCTTGCTATAAAAGCAGTCAATAGGGGGTAGTCTGGTCTCGGTGAACTTGGCCCAACTATCCATGTACTCATAGGGGTACACACCCTTCCTCATAAGCAGGGGTCTAGTCTCGGCGTCTGTGTATCGATCGGTGATAGGGAAGGTATTGTTGGCCTTGACCAGACTGTCGAGTGACGACAGGAGGAACTGAAACGAGTCAATGAACCTAAGTCCGTTTAAGCTGAAGGAGATGTATCTCTCCATGTTGTTGGGGATGCACGTTATATTACCATCGATTTTCGCGATGGCCTGCATGATCCAGTGTGAGTCATACCCTCTCAAGTTGTGAAAGACAACGGGGATGTTTATTGTCTTAGGGTTGATTTTAAGCTTGAGGTTGCACGCGTTGTGAGCGGCGCCTCTATACTTACCAGTTATGTGACAGTGATCTCTCACCGAATCACCGTTAAGTGGTGATTCACACACGTGACAGTTAGTGCTACTAGCGTGGGCTAGCCTGTCGACTCGGGTCAGACGCATGGGAGCGATTTTATACAATGCATTCCTAATAATTTTTTCTTCCTCCTGCAAACACTTTAGAAACCTTTCAGCCGCGTCAGGCCCCCTATACACTACCGGAGCTTTCGTTTCCCCGTCACAACGGACGACAATGTATCCAAACGAACAGGCTTTATGCTCTTGTGTCTTGTGGGTGAAGCTACCACTGGGAGCCTCGCCGGCGGCACCACTGGGGGGTGTGGGGGATTCCCCCACAACTAAGGCCTCGAAGTCGGCGAATATGATATAAGGCACAGACATTTGGTTCTTGTGGTTATTGAATTTTAGGATATTATCACCTTCCTTAGGCATGTCGACTCGTATGGCCGTCTGCCCCACACCTTGACAATCATCCCGGTGGGATTCTAATAAATCAGCTCGACTGAAACCGTGTAGGCATCGTTCACAGAAGTGGGTCTTTTCTCTGTGTGCCGATTGGTCATACAACAGCCTGCTAAAGTGTTTTATCCATGTGTAGTGATACTTGTCACCTCGCTGGATCATGAATATATTGATAACTTGGCGATCCTTCACCGGGCTGACCCTGTGTACTATTGTTGTGTTACCGTCGTGCCCAAAGACATTTATAGTCAGATTATTCTGTTTTTCTACTTTAGTGATCTGGGATATGGGGATGGGTTCATCTATACCATCCCAGTTGAGCCCATCGTCTTGGGGATAGCTAGAAAGCCTATCTGAATGAGTGCCAGCTGGAAATAAGGCTGACCTGATAGCTAACCTCAGGCAATCGTTTCCTCTATTCTTAACGTTTACTATGGCATGTTTGTTCCTATAGTAGGGGGGCAAGGCTAGGTATGACCCGCCTCTGAACGGCACGTAGTTAGCTATGTCTAGATAGACATTATCGATTTTATCTACAGCCCACCCGGACCCCAAGTGTGTGTAGCGTTCTAGGTATTCTCGTATCTGCTGAAAACTGGTATCGATTGATGCGTCAATGGTCTCTGTATGTGTGGCGACCTCTTGTTTACCTCGGAAGTAAGGCTGAACATACTCAGTGGCCCCTGTGGGGCCCCCAACCTGCTTATCGAGCGACATTTTCACTGTGATCTGAAACTTGATACTTCTTAGGTTATTTAGTTCCTGGTTGACCTTATCAGCTATCAGAGGCTTGATATCTGTAATGTCTATGTTTCTATCAACGTGCATGCGCCAACCTCTCAAATAGTTGCCTACAGCGCGCTCAGTGCGCACAAACTGTAGGTCAATAGCTCTATTCTGTCGTAATAATTCTAAAAGTTGTGGTTTCCTCATGCGGGAATACCCGCCTAAACCCAAATCGTGTGCCTCGGCTTTCAGTTGTTTTACAGTGGGAGGTTTTGCTACGGGGGCATGTGATAACAATGCGGTTAACCCGGCTCTCCCCAGGTTTGAATAACCCGTGTATCCAAGCTGTTTTGCTTGAGCTTTTAATTGTGTTACCGTAGGAGGGGCTTCTAAACCTAGTAATCTCAACAATGCTGACTTCCGCATTCGAGAATACCCGATCACACCTCTCTGTTTTGCGACCCTCTTCAGCTCGCGTACAGTATACATAGTGTTTACACCTAAGAGAACCAATGTCTAATTGGTTCACAGTAAGGGGAGGTAACCCTTTCACACACTGGAGTCTATCTTGAGCAGTCGCCTACGTTCTTTTATGTAGCCTTTTTTATTCTCGTAGATGAGTTGATGTCTGACTACGTTCGCTCCGTGAGCTTTACATAGACAGTAGTGTCCTTTAACCCCGATACCACACACAGAACACGTGTAGTTAGGACTTCCCATATGGAAACAACAGAACCCCTGATTCCTGCATTTCCTACCACAGGCCTCGGTCTTCCCCATAAGTATGTATTCGCATCGGTATGGAGCGGGTCTCATGTTTACTTATATAGGTATTTTAATTTAATTGCTTCGCAACCAACGCAGTAGCTGCTATACCCAACACTATGAAGCCCAGTTCACGATTCATTTGTCCCTTGGATGGTGTGTAGTACTGAGCGAGTGTGGGTTTATTGAGCGGTTCCAATTGTTTACCAGTTAGTAGGTAGTATTCTTTCATTGCTTCATCAACATCGTTGAATGTTTGAACGGCATGGTTTTCACGCTGGAGTTGTTCGTTAATAAAATCGATCCTCTGGAGACGTTTTTTAGCGTACTCGGCCTGTGCTCTTTGTAATTTCTCAGTAGCGAGATCGTGTCACTTCCTTTCTTCCTGTATTTCAGCCGCGTGATCATCTCGTAGTTTCGAGAAGAGGAAATTACTCCCGGAAAATGCCAGGGCATTCACTAACGCCCCACCGACCATCATAGCTATCGTGGCCATCCCTATATTTATTTCATTATATTATCAGGTATTATTCCTTGTTTTACTAGGTCTTTTGTGGCCATCGCCATACCAAGGTTCATTATGAGCATACCCATATCCTGCAGGTTGAAATCTAGCTTGATAGTTGGTTGTTTAAGCACCATTTTAGTCAACCGAGCGTACCCTACGGCTAGACTGGCTACCACTGTGGCGTGGTATGCGTTGTTGACGAACGTTTTCCCCTCAGACATTATGTATATGATATAAAATATTAAAATTATAACATGATATGCGGGTCAATAGTGGGGGTGGGGGGCTCACTGTTGGGTGGTGGCTCACTGTGGGAGGGTACCCCCACGTATAACCATGTTATAACCACGGCAGCAGTTACGCCTACAGCCAACAACAGTCGGGTTGGGTTGGTCACTTTATGTTGGTTACACCACCGTTTTTAACCGGCAGCTACTCTCTTAGGATTCTTCTGTCTGGTTACTGTTGGGGGTACCCCCACTGGGGTCACTGGTTCCTGTGAAGGGGTCTCCTCCACTGTTGGGGGTACCTCCACTGGTTCCTGTGCAGCATCCATCTATACTATTATTATTATTCTTTCTCTCAAATTGACAATGTTTTGCCGTGATAATCGCCGCCGTCACTGGAGCCAACAACATACCATATTTGTGGTACAGCCCGCAGCTGATAGAGCTCACGGCGTGTTCGATAAAAGGGTCTTTCTCGAGGTCTTCCCACAGGTAAAGTCGGCGCTCTGGTGGAATGGGAAAGAAGTATGACACAATACCGGTGTATATCTGGGTCATAGCCGATCCTATTGTCTTTGTCATTTCTGCTCCGAGCCGGGACTCGTATCTAGCGTACAGCTTATCGATTTCTTCGGCTGACATTTTGTGAATTTTATCTGGAGTGTAGTCTCCAAAGTAATGTTTGGCTTTGCCGCCAACAGCCAACGCCACCAGTTTCTCTCGCTTGGGGGAATCCCCCACACCCCCAGTGGGGGAACCCTCCACAGACAATTGTTCGAGCAATTCCTCACACTCCATCTTATAATATAACAAGTAAGATTTAGTTTTAACTATATAATACCCGATACAGACAAAACACAGAGAAATGAAGGTTAAGTTGCACACGACAAATACTTCAAATATCATAGCTATATACTTAGCTTTGCTTAGCTTTGCTTAGCTTTGCTTAGCTTTGCTTAGCTTTAGCATACTATATATGCTACTGGTTGGTCGGTTTTTAGAACGAGCTTAGCGTGTTTAGTTTCAGCGAGCTGTTTCTTCACCCGTTCCCGTTCTAATTTACTCATCACATCGTTCTCTCTCAAACACTCCTCGAACGAATCCCTGTCCTTGCAGTGAAATAAGGCCACCCATCGCGTCTGCTCCCTGAGGTCTTTCAACACCGAGTTGAACTTCTGCGTTAGCACCCAGACGCTGTGATTTGCATGCCGGCCGGAGAAGCCCAGGTACGATAGCATGTCTCTCTTTTTTGTTATCTCGCGATTAGCGCTGCAGTCGTCCAGTATGAACAGCGTCGGTTCCCCTTTAAATTTCTCGTGAAGAGCTTTCAACCAGTCCTGCAGGCGTGTTCCAGGGTCGATTTTGTGTACGTCCGGGTCCGTCATCACCCAAGGTCGCGCGTACGTTTTATTCATGCTCAGAGTAGGGCACATGATAACGATGTTATCGAACACATCCTTGTAGTAACCCTCCAACATATCCAACACGAAAACGGTCTTCCCACAGCCAGTCTGCCCGCACACTATGGCGCAGTGTGGGTCAGTGGGTAGTTGTGGGTACCCCTGGGGTGTGTAGGGGTCTCCCCCACTAGTAGATGGCTTGCACGAATCTACCATTGTCTATATTAAGTTGCGCGTCCATAATAACGTACAGATATAATTTCAACTTACCAGCGGTTTGAGCCTTCTTAGTAATCTGGATGGTTATCCCTTCGCTGCCGTTATCTATACGGCGCCCGCTACCGTGCAGTTTATCATCATCCGTGGATCGCATGTCCAACCATAGGGCGTACTTGGTGGTCAGGTATTCACCGATCTGCACGGAGCCGAGGTCCAGGTCCTTTGTTATGTAATCCCCCACTGGTAGCTTTTTTATCTCATCCCACTGCTGGTGTGGTCTCATACCATGACTGAACAGCTGGTTGGGCACGCCCTCGATGGTCACTTCCACCTTTTCAATCTCGGGGTTGAAAAACTTCTCGCTGTCCCTCCGGAATGGATCGTAATCCTCCACGGGGACGACCAGGATACCTTTCATTGATCGCGCCGGCATGTTCAGGTTGATATTCCACACAGTGTCGCTCTTATCTCGCACGACTGATCTATGCCTCAGTACGCGATCGTACAGGATAGCCATCTTCCCAGAGTACTGGTTTCGAACCTGCCTGGCCAGCTCCGGGCTAGTGACCATGTCGAACTCCAGAGAGATGTTGTCTATAGCATAACTGGCCTCATCACCGTTCGGCGTACGCACTACTTTGCTATAGTCGTTAAACGTGAGCTCGTATTCGAGCCTATCACCCAGCGCGGCCTGGTAAAACGGCGCGTGTCCCGTGAGCAACTCGAAGTCGAGCGGCACGCAGAATCGATTCCCGTATGCTCGAGCGATGGCCTTTTCACCGTCCGATAGCTTGTCTTGCTGGTCTTGCGTGAAGACATACCCTATGCGCGCCCGGGTTGATTTGCTGATGCCCTGGTACACATCATTGACTCGTTCTCTCTCGCTTTTCCAGAGATCCTTGTAACAGTGAAACACGTCGCTGTCGTCGATGCTCAGCACCTCGTTACCGCTGATCTTGACGGTCGTTTTCTTGATGATGGCTCGACCCACGTTACGCACTAGCTCGCGTTTGTCGTTGTCGGAGGTCAACGTGATATTGAACGCCAGTCGAACAGTGCCTGGTACAATGAGGTCATTCTCACCAAGGTTTGGAAATCTAACCAGCAGAGTTTGATTCTGGTCTATCTTGCTGGGATTGTTGGTGATGGTCACCGACTGGCGCACGGCTCTGGCCCCTAATGGCTCTCTCAATCTTCTGAAAGGATCTAATTTTCTGCCGTACATTGTTATATAAAAGAAATATATTTTTAATACTAATGGATGAAGACATACCTATGGATGATATGTGGGACGATAGTGCCCAGGCATTCAATGATGACCAGGAGACCTCATTCTCGCAAAGTGATGAGCTCCTTAAAGGCGCCGTCGACGATTATTACAACGCAGTTGAAAATAAATCCAAACTCAAGCCGTTGGGAAGGAACTATTCCGATTTTACCCTCAGCAATGGCACGCTGCGTTTGAAGTCTCACCCGGAGATCGATCTCATGAACAAACGCACTAGAGAACCGCTTGCTTTATCAACATTGGCCGGTAAACATGGGAATGACTTTATCCGCGATGAACTAGGCTTCACAGATTACGGTGGCGCGCGACCTAAGCAGTATCCTCCGAAGTTAGTTCAAGGTCTGGAAGGCATCAGGGACGCCACATCAGATCAAAACATGACTTATGATATTAAAAAGGTGTTGGCCGACTACGAGAACGAGCCCTTCCCGGGGCTCGAATTTACCGTTCGGGAACTGAGGGGGTTGGACCTGTTGATGCAAACCATTCGTGGTCAGCTCTGGAAAAGCACGGCCAAAATGAGTGAGATAGACGACCACATCGCCTATGAAAAGAAAAAAATCGGTGAAACTGAGGACGAGTCTATGAAAGCCATCATCGAGGAACGAATACGTAATTTGGAAGATGAAAGGCAGACCTGGTTGGAGACAGTGTCCGGCTACAAAGAAAAGCTTAGATCCCAGGTCAGCCGTGTGCGGGAAACCATCAATCAAGTCCTCCACCGAGACACCACGTTAGCAGACAGGATTCGGATATTATTCCGGGAGCAAGGGATCACCATCGCCAGTATTCTGACTGCATTGGGTTTCATCATATCAACCCTGGTGGTGTCACTGGTGGGAGGAACCCCTGTGGGGCCTGCCGGCGGCGGGGGAACTCCAAGTGGCGGTGGGGGTGTTAAAGACTGGATAAAAAAACTCGGGGAAGGCCTAGCTAAACTGGCTGGTAAAGCCGCCGAAGCCCTTCCCGGCATCCTGGGTAGCATCGTCTCGTGGTTGTTGGGCGCTCTGTCTAAAACTGCCATGTGGCTCAGTCAAAACCTGTGGGCAGCCATCGTCGCCGTGGCGGGTCTGGTGTACGTAGCGGCTAAGAAATCTTTAACCAAATAAGTCCCAAAGTTACCCCACCAACCACTAGGGCTGTTTTATTATCAATATGCTGCTGATAGGGGGGTACCCCCACATGTATATGGGGGTGTGTGGGGGGTACATGAACTTTAGACTCCGGGGGTGGCGCCACTATACCCTTTTCACGTGGTGGGATGTGTGGGATATAGGGGGTGTTAATATCGGGGTTGATACCCAACTTTTGGTCCGCCGTGGCTATGACTATTTTGTTGTTATAACCCACCACTTTTTTTATTCTCAGTTGCATATCACTCGGAGCCATGTACAATTCCACGCCGAACACGTAATTGACTTTCGATCTGGCGTATTCTAACACGTTTTGGTAACGGTCGATGGCCCTCGGGAGATCAACTGGAGAATTGATAGCATCCTCAACGTTGGAAACGAATTGTGTCTGAGCGTCGTAAGCAGTTCCCTTACCGAGGATGTTGGAACGCGTCATCGACTGCGCACCCAACAGCGCCCACACGTACGTTCGAATCGAGTCGTTCAAGCGTATTGTACCAGCACGAGTGAATCCTTTCGATGTTTTTGAGATCATTTTAGTCCAGGCTGTGGCTGCATCAGGATTGTTTTGCTTTATACAGCTGACATGGATGTTTTCATTCGTTGTGGGGCCTGTAAATGTATGACGGTTTGGGTTGTATGAACCATCTTTAGA
The DNA here is from genome assembly GCF_037392515.1 of Haliotis asinina. Lineage (NCBI taxonomy): Eukaryota > Metazoa > Mollusca > Gastropoda > Lepetellida > Haliotidae > Haliotis > Haliotis asinina. The sequence continues at coordinate 63,369,702 of NC_090287.1, read as the reverse complement.
ACCGGCATAATATGTTCCGGACCTGTAGAAGTACACGAGAACTATACCGAGACCATGGTTCACACCAGGAAGGCGAAAGTCTTTATTCGTTGGAATCTCAAACTCCCCACAAATACGTTCATAAGCGCGTCTATCATAGGGGTTATTCGTCATACTCCACGCTTTATCTTGGGGAAGAGGAGCACTTATTTCCTTCAATATTCGTCTCGTTTGATAATAAATATGAAACAAAATAACCGCCTTACTCAGTTCGTCTATACCGTAGTCTGGTGTCACACCCGACCCTGTCGTCGCACACCACACAGCAAAGTTGAGTTGGTTCTGCCAAAACTGCATTGGGTTTTGATTCCAGTTTACCACCGCCTGCGCGTTATTAACGGACACGACATATTTTTCAAAGATATTAATAAAGGTTGTTTTAAACCCCGTACCATCTGCATTCACCACGATTTTCAAGTGTGCTAAATCCATATTATATTATATAAATTATATATTATAATATGTACATAACACTTCCAGGGATAACGAGCGGTGAGGCCGTTCAGCTGACGCACGCGATCGATAACACGTCAGGTCAACTCGAAGTCGCACTCTGCGATATCACCTACCTACCGCAATGGACTAACATTAATATCAGCAACAATAAGCTGTTCGTCAGTGGAACTCGCAGCCAGATAACTGACGGCTACTACAGCGTGTGCTCTCTCAACGACGAGGTCTTCAAACCCCTGGGAGCCGAACTCAAGATGAACGACTCAAACGGCACAGTGGTGTTAATCAACAACGGAAGAACCTCATTGAGGCTCGGCCGACCATTAGCGAGGATACTCGGTATGTCTCCTGACGAGATAAAACCAACAACAACCGTCACAGGCACGAAGTTACCCGACCTAGTACCGTACCGAGAGCTGTACATTCATCTCGGTCAGGTGAGCACAACGTACAACATTCAAGGAGGTCACCCTTCCACTATACTGAGAGCAGTGCCGGTGAAAACTGAGAAATACAACGACGGTAGAACCGAGTCGTTTTCACCACGGCAGTATAAGAGATTAACCCAGGGCAACATACCTGAGCTGACAATATCGGTGTTAGATATAAATCATAATCCTGTAAATATAGGATACCTCAGCTTAACGCTTCATGTAAAATGACCAGCGCACAAGGGCCCGGAGTGAAAAAATGCATCAATATCCGGCTCTCCGACCTTGGAGACACGCGCGGTTTCGACGCTCCCGGAGTAGATGGTAAATCGTACGCCTTGCAACTGAAAAACAACATTTACAAACGCGTTGAAATCCCCTCCGGTGGAACCCTAAGTGATATAGTAGATACCACAAGAGCAACAGTCAACACTAAGTACGCCCTTGTCAACACCGGTGATAATAATTGGATAATATACCCATCGTTCGGGGGTAAACTGTTCGACTTAGACGATGTTGAGAGCACTACCGTCGTCCAAAACAAACCATATATGCTCGTCTTCACCGAAGATGACAAGTGGGTGTTGTTACCCGATAACGACGACTGGTTTCTCAATATTAGGCTCGTCTCCCCTTATGTGTTTACGGATAACAAAGACAACCACCTAAACAAAGTCGTGAACAATGGAACCCTGCTCGTGGCTTATGTCCCAACTCAGAGACGTAGCGTAGTCGTCAGCCCAGTCAACACTATGGCAGCCCACATGCTATCGAGTAAACCCGCCATACAAAACGTGACATTGCAGTTGGTGTCTGAATTCGAAGGCGTGGTCAAGATACTAGAGAGTCTACCGGCAAACTCAACACTGATCATCAAAGTCTACCTAGGGGAACCATCGGTGAATGATGTCGACATCGTGAAGGGGATCAAACTCGGGTGGGTGAAACGACACCAGTATCAAGTTTGCAATGTTTACGTGCGGGTGGGTGTTGGAGCCGACACCAGTATGGAGGGGGTCAACGTGATCGTGGAAAACAAGATATCACTAACCAAGATCTTCCTGCCTGACAACATACACTTCATGGGTATGAAGTTAACCCCTGAATTATTATCAAAAAACCAGTTGGAAATTATATCGTAATAGTATAATAATGACCAGTCATCGTCCCAACACTACGCTTAACGACCTAGGAGACACGGAGGGATTCGATCAGCCTGGTGAGGAAGATGAATTATACATCCTGCACTTCAAAGACAACGTGTACAGACGGGTGTCGTTATCAGATTTAAAAGAGCCTAAATGGCTGCTCAACTTAACAATCGCCTCACCTTATATCACATTAAAAGAAGAAAAGTGGGGGTACATCTCTAAGATTAGGAATAACGGTATCTGGCCCGGGGATTTCATTACGGAGAATAAAGCAACAGTCTCGATAGATTCTCGTATTGGAGAAAAAAGTGGGTTAAGTTCTGACACAGAAAGTAAATTAACATTTAGCAGTAAGTTTTTTTTACCCAAGGAGCATCTTGATCAAATAAACTACCTCTACACAATCATCATAGAAGTCGTCTTTACGTATTTTAACCAGGAAAACTCCTCGAAAGGACGCCAAATTTTACCCGGGTTGACCATACACTGGTATAACGAACACGTAGGTCAATATTGCCGTATTGTTATACAACGGAATAACCCGGGGGGTCCTATAAACCGCTTAATAAGCCTCCCTGGGGTTTTTATTACAACAGAAAAGTCTATTGGCTTCACACCTATTATCATTAATTATGATCTATCCCTTGTAGGCTTCAAATTCATTCGTGAAATATTAACTGAAACCCAATTAAAATATTTTTCAAAATATATATTATAGATGGGTCTGTACCCAGTCGTAGAGGAAGTAGCGAAGACGCTGGAAACCGTAGACGGGTTCCGCTTGAGGCAGTTATGTGATGTGAAACGTCAACTAGAACAAGACCGTGACACGCGGAAAGCACTATGTAAAAAATATAATAGAGCTTTCAATATCGTGGACGGGGCTGACACTACCCTTATGGCAACCAGCATGGGACTAGGGGCGGCAGGCGTTGGGTTGTTAGCTACCATCGTGGCCGCACCTATAGTGCTAGGTATTGAAATAACAGCTGGGGTGGCAGGGTTGGCAGGGTTGGCGCTTAAGTTAGTATCACGCAGACTTAATCGTAAGGCATTGAAACATGACGAGATCAGGGTTCTGGCCGAAGCAAAGCTGAACACAGTGAGTGAGCGAATTTCCACGGCACTCTCTGATAGTAAGATCTCAGAAGAGGAGTTTCGTTCAATCCTCTCTGAACTCAAAAAATATAACGGAATGAAACGATATTCGATCCAAGTCTCGTAAGTCTGCTATCAGCGAGGACGAGAAAAAAAAGTACATAGAACAGGGGATACAAAAAGCCCAGCAAGCCTTTATTATGAACACCAAAGAGATCGTAGGCGGTTCACGTTAAACTGTTTCATCGATATAAACATGACATAGGCACAGACGTTAAGTAGTAGGGAACACGAGGGCGATAGCCGTAAGCGAGCCACCGATCCTATATGGTCAGTCAAAACTTACAACATAGATAAAGTGGATATGAAATCCGACGAACCTAACTTGTACTACTTGAGGGATGGGCCGGGTAGGGGGTTTGTAAGAGAAGAATTATTGATCGTACCGTACAGCACAGTGTTACCTCCAACCAATACACGGTAAACTGTTTCATAGACACCCAACCTTTTTGTAGTAGGGGTAATAGTAGCAAGATCTAAGGTCCCAACCAAAGCCTTATTTAGTAAATAAGGCTTTGTAGAGACATTTCTTGAAAGTGGTCCAGAACCCCCATTGTATATACTACTAGTTGTCCTCAATGACAATGGATTCAAACTCCGAAATGTTTGCAGACAGAGTTCACCATAGATATACTGATTACACAGACACCAATGATTCAAATTCGAAAAGTTATATGGAAAAATACTACCTATGCATTTCTGGTTTTTTTTAGTAGTTTATTTTAGACTTGTCTTTGTTATATTTTGCTGGTTCTGTTGGGATTTCGTAACCTTTTGTCACGGCAAATTATTAACCGTAACAAGATGTACAAACTGATAGGTCACGAGCAGATTTGGTTTCCATCCTTTGCACAAAAATACAACCAGTTCCAAACCTACTGTGTCACTTACCTTATCCTGACCAAAACGTAAAACAGATACTTCAGTAAGACAAACAGTTCACATTAATAAACCGTATAATGGCGTTTAGGTTTTGTATGGAACATTTATTGAAGCAGTTAAAACAAGTGGTGTTAACTGATATTCGCTGGTTTGCAGTTATCAGTAATTGGCGTACAGCCGAAGCATCAATCAGTTGTGACGTGCCATGGTCACCTTAAGCTCTATTTGCTATTTGTTTCGTTAATTCCATATTTGAATTCCCCCAGGAGGGCGCACTATGAGATTTTCTTGAGCGGCCGTGAAAATAAAACCAACCTCAGCTGAAGCCCTGTGCGTTTGTGTACTTCAAGATTGTAAATCCCGTGTTTCAATGCAACGTGACTGAGTGTTTTGCTTTCTTTCCATTTCAAACACTGTGAATGGTTTGTTATTGTTTTCCCAAATTCAGCTGTCATTTCCATCAATTTCGTAAACCAAAAACACAGTTTAATACTGAATGCAATACTGATAATAGACTTGTAATGTATTTTTTCAGATGTTGTCTTCCATCACATGATTTTCACTGATGGTGTCAGGTATTACGTGACAGTGACAGCTTGTAACATGGCAGGACTGTGCAGCAGCGCAACATCTGATGGTGTTATCCTGGATCAAACTCCTCCTGTCCCTGGCAGAGTCATGGACGGCACACAAGATCGAGACACTCACTACCAGGCAACCAGGTCCAGTCAAATTCCATTAATTCCAGCTAAATGATTAAATATCAACGTCTAACCCTGTCAACTCATCATGCTAAGCGACATGACTATCAAGGTGTAATCCTAACTCTTGGGCACAGGACTCCCAGTGTCAGGTCTAGCCATGTTCCTGCTGATAATATTAAAGTTTATTAACTTAAAATATGTATTATGAATCCATCATTATTAATCAGTATGCTTAGCAAAATAAACTACTCAAAACAGAAACGCATAGGTAGTATGTTTCCATGTAACTTTTCGAATTTGAATCAATGGTGTCTGTGTAATCAGTATATCTATGGTGAACGCTGTCTGCAAACATTTCGGAGTTTGAATCCATTGTCATTGTGGACAACTCGCCAAAACGCACCAAAATCTGTTTTGCTCAATAAATGCAATAAATTGTGAACGGGAAGAAATTCATGCGTTGCCTTTTGCACACACATTCCATGCATCATTTCCAACAAAAGTCGGGGGGTTTCAATGCTCTTGCGACAGTTGACTGACAATTTGGTGTGAAAGTCATGCCTAGACTTACTGAGGCTCAGCGCAACAATGCGATTGGTCATTTGGAGGCTGGGGAGTGTCAGTCTGCGATTGCAAGGCAACTGAATGTGTCACAGAGTACCATAGCAAGACTTCGTCATCGCTACCAGCAGCAAGGGTCAGCAGCCCCAGGTCAAGTCGACCCCTCGTGACCAAGACAGGTTTATTCGGCTTCGACATTTACGGAACAGGTTCACCACAGCATCCTCCACAACATCGGTAGTGCCAAGACTCAATTTCTGATCAAACTGTGAGGAACCGCTTATGTGAGGCTGGAATTCGTTCCAGAAGACCTTTGCGAGTACCTGTCCTTACATGTCAACATATTGACAAAGGTGGAGAACTGTGATGGGTCACGTTACATGCTGCGACGTCCCGACGGAAGAGCACGTGTATATCGACGTCGTAACGAATGCCACGCTGCAAACTGTGTACAGGACGTGGGCAGATTTGGTGGTGATAGTGTCATGGTTTGAGCTGGAACCTCATACAATGGCAGGACAAATCTCATTCAGGTCCAGGGCAATTTGACAGCTCGACCGTACCATGATGGAATCATCAGGCCTCATGTCCTTCCTTCCATGAATCGCCAGAACGTCATTTTTCAGCATGATAACACTCGGTCGCATACAACAAAAATAACCAGGGATTTCCTCGCCCAGAACAACGTTCAGGTTCTTTATTGGCCTTCACGATCACCGGATCTTAACCTTATTGAACATTTGTGGGACGAATTGGATCGGCGTGGGCGACAGCGTGACCCTCAGCAACTTCACCTGCTCTGTTTGTGGCCTTGAGGGAAGAGTACCAACTCATTCCCAGGCACTTCATCCGGAATCTGGTCCAGTCTATGGGACGCTGATGCCAAGCAACCATTGATGGTAATGGTGGCCACACAAGATATTGACTGCTCTGCGACCTTGACCTTGGAACACTTATCATTTGTGACGTACAGTTTCTTGCAGTATTGGACCTTTAATGTCCATTCAGGTTTTCTTCATGACTGCCCTGTATTACTGTACCTTAAGTGTATAAATTGATAACAATGTTCAGCTATGCGTTTCATTTTTGAGCAGTATATATACCCTTGTATTACCCGAGAGACTATTACCATGCCAAAACCATTTTATGCACTTGTGTAATAATGTTTCTATTCCTAGAATGTTCCTAGGCTGCAAGTGGCATGGATTCCAGGATCCCGAGTCAGGTTTGGACCACTATGAGTGGCAGGTGGGGACAACACCAGGAAACAATGACATTCTTTCATCCCAACATGCTACCCTTAAAGAGGAGGCATTCCTCACACTGAATGACAGTCAGATGTTACCCATCGGCAGAAGGATGTATATAACAGTCAGTGCGTTCAACAAAGCAGGTATAAGAAAAGTAGGGTTTCATAATAGATAATACTAATTTCAACATATAAACAAACCTTTAGATGTTTGCAAATCAACCTATCTTTTATAGCAACAACAGTGATTTTATCTTGTCCGAAAACATAAGACTGAATGTGTTAATTAAGTACCCCATCCTCCATGTAAGGCAGTTGTGTACAATTCCACAAAAGCTGCACTACTTCCATAATGACGTCATTTCACCATTGCAAAAGTCATTTTCGTTTCTCTACAAGCAAACAAGTACTGATTGTGGTTTTATATTTTGGTAATATATTTTAACAATCATCACAGGGATGTTCACCGCATCAACATCAAATGGCTTCATCATTGACAACAGCGCACCTGAAGTTGGAAAGGCCCCTTATCTTGTGGGAGGACAGGGTTCGTTGGTTGCCATGACGATGATAAGTCGGTCCACTGTGAAGGTCAGATGGGAGGTGAAGGACGAGGAGTCTTTCATAGACACGCAGTACATCTCAATCTCCTCTCATCAGCTGGGAGAGTTTAATTCTTCCTTGACGGCGGTAAGGCCAACACAAAGGTGTTGACAGAGACTATGTAATGTCAGTCAATGAAAACAGGAAAGTAACAAAGACTCGACTTGCTTTAAAGCATGAGTGACAACATAACCTAGAAGATACGTTTTGTCTTCAGATACCAGGACCTTTGAGAGAATATACTTTCACACAACTGAATCTTCATGATGGAAGTCATTACATGGTGAAGGTTATAGCATGCAACATGGCTGGTCTCTGTACACAGAGTCAAACTGAAAGCATCTTGGTCGACAGCTCCGGTCCAACAACAGGTCGGTACATACTTATCATAATGGATATGAACATAATTTCTCTTACATTAGGATTTGTATTTTCTGTGTAACGACGTTAAGCTCGCAATCACATTAATCTAATTCGAGCTCATGTTTGCAGGGGTTCTTGCTGTACAAACGGACCATGCTGCCAAATTGTCAAGGAATCAGTCTGGCTGGATGACTTGGACAAAGACCAGTCTCAGCCTTTCTTGGCTTGGGTTTGCTGATCTACATTCTGGGATAGATCATTACATAACTACAGTGGGCTCCAGACCATTTGCTACAGATTTAACTCAGGTTTTGTCGTTGTGGAATTGTATAAAGAACTGCTAATGTTCAATAATTTTTAGTTCAGTGTGTCATGGATTGATTTCGATTTCACATGTCATATCATATCTCCATGGAATATACATTTTGAAGGATGTAAATGATGTGGTGTATCTGAATGTGTATATCGTATACAATGTCCAGTACTCGTTGGTGTTGGTGTATGTGTTTTGAAGAAAGTACATGATATGGTTTGTCTCAATGTGTTTACAGTATACGATGTCCAGGACCCGCTGGTGTTGCTGTATATGTTTTGAATGATGTGCATGGTATGGGTTATCTGAATGTGTTTATCGTATACGGTGTCCAGGACCCGTTGGTGGAGGTGTATATGTTTTGAAGGATGTAAATGGTATAGTTTACCTCAATGTGTATATTGTGCACCATGTCCAGGACCCGCTGGTGAAGATACACCACAACATCACTGGAGTGGACTTGGAGGATGAGGGAATCGTGCAGACGTTCAACATCAGCACCAAGGACTTGTCTTCTACATCTTCTGTATTCATCACCATGTGGGCAGTAAACGGAGTAAGTACAAGATGACTCTCTTGCAAATTATCAGTTACATTTCCTTTTCTTACTTTCTTTGTTGTTCATGTTTGGTTTTGCAGGTGGGCCTGAAGAGCAGCCCCCTTCATTCCGAACTGGTTCTAGGAGGAGGAGGCAAGCTGGAGTTAGTGAGACGGTGTAGCTCCTACAACTGTGAGGGACATTGTGTATGTGCCGCCCAGGACAAGACGTGTGGCACCAGCCAAGCATGTATATTCTTGGACAATGGTATGCTTATGTATTGTAAGAGGAATCAGAACTATATCAGTATCTAACAACAGACCATGTCTTAAAACCAGATTTATGGATGTCAACTTCTCTATTGTGGAAAACACAACGTTTCGTAGCGTATGCTTGCTCCCTCATCAGGTGAATAGTAGGGATGATGAAGGATACGCTCCGAAACGTTGTTTTCCACGATAAAGAAGTTGACATCCATAAATCTAGCTTTTCTTATGTTTTCCACTTCTAAATGCCCTTCAAAGATTTAGACCATGTCTTATTTGTGTGGTACTACCTTTAGAATTTACACCGGGAGACCCTGCCCATGCCAGTTACATTACGTTTTTCCAGGCGTTGGGAATTCTTCCGTGACGGTCACAGACACCACTGATCTGAAGTCCCTTGGATTTCCTGTGGTGGAGAATGACGCGGACTTCTCTCCCTTTGACTCATTCCTAGCAGCAACTTGGACGGTAACCAAGACACAGTCCACACAGCCCGTGAGGTCAGTGACATCGTCTTCATAAAATCTGCTAGAGCCTTCACCTACATTAAATCTAACATAGATAAAGGCCTTCGGTGTTATTTGCAGGTACGAGTTCAGTGCCGGGTATTCAAGTGGGGCATATCCGACAGGAATATATGCGGAAAGTAGAGAACGAGTGTGGTTTGATGCAGGATCTTTAGTGTCCGCAGTCATAACCCTACCAAAAGGTAACAGGATAAAGTGCGGGTGTCGTTTTATGTTGATCCACGTACATGTAAACCATATAGGTTTACATTGTTCATTGTAACTGCATTTGTAATGTCCTCATGTGCAAACGTTGGAAAGTACAAAACAGACAAAATTTATGGATAACAACTCTTTTTTAGCGTGAGTCCGACTTTTCCATACAGAATCCGGGAATCTGTATCAAACCATCACAGTTTCGAATGCAATAACTTCTTTTCCGTAAAGTTTATCTATTTTCACATGCAGTCTTACTTGTGAAGTTTGTATTTGAATGCTCACAGGGCGTGAGCTGACACCAGGACTCACCTACAGTGTATTTGTACGGGCATGGTATGACCAGAACACATACAGCATTTACAAATCCGATGGCATCCTCATTGATATTACAGCACCAAGAATAACTTCAGTGCAAGGAGTAGCGGTAGGTGACTTGTGGAATATACTTTTTGAATCACTTGTGAGCCATACAACACCTATCAAGTACATAATGACAAGAATATCCACATATAATTTGGACATGTAGCCTGATCTGACTAAGGTTAACAAACGTCAACATTTGATTACAATGCGCCAGTAGCATAGAACCATTAGATAGTTGTCCGACTTCGGTTTCTGTGCAAGCCGCGGTGACTTCGTGGGATATATAGCTAGCCATATGCCCTGGCCATTGGGTGCCTGATTTCGAGAGAGGCTTTGATTCCGAATGGGGCACAATCTAATACAAAACTGAAATCAGTATTTTGCTGAGAAGGTGTCATCCCAAACATATCAAATATCTGTGACCACTTTCTGAATGGCATTGTGTATCCAATGATTTTCTTCACAGTTGAAAGAACATATGGAACCTGGAGACAGGAAGGACATCGACTACCAGCGTCACGTAGATAGGATATACCTGAGCTGGAAGAATGTACTGATGGACTCACAGACAGGACTCCTGAAATACAGGGCTTACACCAGTACTTCACCTGGTGGTAAGTTTCCTGACCGTGTTAGCTCAGAACAACCCAGTTCTGTCACATAAATCTGAAATCTCAGAATTAAGTTCTAATTGGGCCTGTTTCAGGTTACAGCATACATTCGTCATCTGACATGACTGCCACGAACTGCACAGTGTCTGGGTTGTCTCTGGAATCGGGAACAACATACTACTCCAATATACTAGCCTATAACAAAGCAGGACTGGTTGCTTGGGTATTCTCAGATGGAGTACAGATCGATGTCACGGCACCGGTAGCAGGGACTGTAGAAGATGGAGATGGTAGGCCTATGAGTTTTGTACCATTTAAGTAATGGATTTAGTATGTATATTGTAAATGGCATAAAATGTCGCTTAATGTCGGTCTTCATATTTTCGTCTTCCTGTCACTACCCAGGACCCGGGGATGTTGACTACCAGTCCTCCCAGACACATGTATCTGCCTCCTGGTTTGGATTTGTTGACAAGGATTCCACAATCAGCAAGTATTTCTGGTGTATTGGTTCAACCAACGATACATCTGGATGCAGCATCGTGGATTGGCAGAACGTGGGACTACACACATCAGCAAGGGCTCGCCTGGATTCACCACTTGTTAATGGTAGGAAGATAAATAATTTATCTGATTGTTTTTGAAACAGCACTGTAGCTCACCTGTTAAAATAAATATATCGAGCGCATACCAGCGTTTTAAATGCACGTTTAAAAATTCGATTTTCTCATAGTAAAATTTCACGTCGACAATAATAAGAGTACATGTGTAACACACGTGTAACATGTCGTAACAGACGTAATTAGTCACATGAAATACATCGTACTTCTCACATTAACTACTTCGGCATTTTGTACTCATACATTTGGCAGGAATGCCAGTCCTTGGAACTTAGACCCTTGTTTTTATTTACAGGAATACAAATATGGGCGAAGGTTTATGCAGTAGACGTTGTTGGCCACACATCTACAGTGGTTGTATCGGATGGGGTCACCATTGATTCATCGCCACCTGAAGTTAAGGACATTGTCTATCTAGGGGAGAATTTGGTGTCCAATCCTTCCTTTGAGGAAATCAGTAGCCAATCCATCTACTGTCATCCTGATGTACCTTCATGGAAGTCTGGGAGCCAATCCTGCATCAAGCTAGTGACACCTGGTGGTCATCATGCCACACACGGGAAGACAATAGTTTCTGTGCGAGGCAGCATACAACAGAACGTCATGAACCTTGACGTTGGAAGCAGATACAAAGCAACCATCCATGTTGGTTATCCTTTGGACATAACTGTCAACCAAAAAATAGTGGAAGGTTCCATATCGCTTGGAAACGACATCTTTACCTTCAGTCTCGATCCCCACCTATGTGTAGACTCGTGTCATAGTACTGATGGACGGGTGATCCTGTGGAGCCAGTATAGCTTCAGTTTCCTGGCACAGAACTCTACAACGCTGTTGAAGATTGGGACGTCCTCCATCAACATGGAAATGGTCCTAGATCATGTGTTGTTGCAGAGAGTGGATCATGTAGGGAATGCACATAATATGGAAACAGAAAGTAACGTCAAGCATCAAGCTGTCTTCCGGAAGCACTGGTCATCAGTCCATGTATCTTGGTATTTTGATGATGGAGAATCTCCAGTGGTACAATACACAGTGGCTGCGGGTACGTTTTGCGTATGCATGTATATGGGCCAAGAATGCTGGAGAAATTATACAAATTCTAAGAAGTATTGTTTTAATAGAGTTTGATTCAGTGGTGCATTGCTACTAGTAATTATTAGTTTTGGTTGTTTAAATATGTAGAACATGCCCGGGAATGCCACGGACAACCTGTGTCATTATTGTACTGTAACATCAATCAATGTGGAGAGAGATTTCAATTTGAAAGCATCGCTCTATATTTTTATGTGACGCTGATGCAATCTGAGAGGTACATTCACTTAAATTAGTGCAACGCCAAAATATATGTTTCGCAAAGGTACTGTCCCCGGAGGAGCTCAGGTGCAGGACTTTAAGAGTGTTGGCCGACACATGCATGAAACTCTGTCAGGTCTGAGACTGTCCCACAAACAGAAACTGTTCCTCACCATCACTGCTAGGAATGCTGCTGGTCTGACAACTGCGTCCCACCCTGACCCCATCACTGTCGATATGACCCCGCCTGTGTTCTCTCACATCAATGATGGAGACGGTAAAGTGAAATACATGTGGTTCTGTCATATTACTTTTAAAATAGACCCATAATACATTGGAGAAAATATGTCTTTTCAAAGCGTTGCACAAGTACATGTATACAGTTATACCCATCATAACGTAATTTGCATTTAGAAACTGTGTTGGTCATAAATCATAATTTATCATTCGTGTAGGGTTGGACATTGACTACCAGACTTTGGGCGATGTGCACGTCAACTGGGCAGTCGAAGATACTGAGTCGGGAATTCTGCACTGTAGCTGGGCAATAGGTACATATCATATCCTAAGCACAACAACAGTTACTGACGCGTTCCTACTAAGTTGTTTTGTTCTGTATTGTTGACTGAGCTTGCTTGTGCTTGAGTACGATGCCCTCTCTGAAAGAAAGAGAGTTACATGTGAAATGAGTCCAATGATGGCAATTCAAACATCAGTGAGCACATATACACAAACACAAGTCAAACAGATACTCTTTGCTAATCTGCTAATCTGGTTGTTATTTGACGCCATGTTCAGTAAACTGTATATAGTAAACGAGTTATATGATTAAACTCTGTAAATGCTTGGAATCTAAACCAGACAATCAGCACTTTCCTGAAGCATGGTCTGATGAATATATTGCGAGTCTTTGTTCCAGATAGAATGTATTCAACCTTATTCGGGTATCACATGAATGATATGGAAAAACCTCATATAACAACACCATGCCTCTTAATACAACATACAGTGTCCGCGGTTATACCTAGCTATAGAATATAAAGTTAAGCGCTACCCAGTTTATTGTATTGCCAATACAGGTTGTCCTGTAGGGAATCATAATTCGTACTTTTAGTTTAAAAACTCAACCATTGCCTTAAACAGGGTGAACGCATTTTTGGAAAGCAGGCGTTGTGTTTTCCTCAAAGTACGTTCTTTCTGAAAGTGAAAATCAGAAATGACTTCCATGTGGTCACGTGATTGTCATTTTTGACAAGCGAAACCTCAGGTTAATCGTGTTATATATGAAAAATATGAATAGTTTTTGTGGTACTGTTTTTTAAAGCAAAATATCTTGAACACTATTTCCTTTAATTGTAAATACAAATCATTATGAGATCCCTAAATAAGTTAGTAGATGAACCTTCTGGAGTGGTCTTCCGAATTATTTTAGTCTAACATTTCCACAGTGCCAGATCTTGCTTTAGCTTAACTTTTTATTTGGCTTGGTTGAAAGTGGTGTTTCAACTGTTTTTTATTTCATTCATTGCTTCAAATTCTTCTTTTTTAGATTATGTTGATATAAGTTAACATGTATTGCCACAACGATTTGCTTCGTTAAAGACATGCTTTAAAGACATTTTGAAAAGTACGTGTTCTCTCCAGGCACGACTCAAGGCACAAGTGACATCAAGATGTTTCATCTGGTTTCCCGAAATCAAGCAACAGCTAGCTTTGACATCACAAACCTCAATGTTAGTCTTCCTCTGAAGATATTCTCAACAGTCCGTTGTATCAACAACGTGGGCTTGATGTCGTCGACCATCTCCGATGGCGTAACTCTGACACATGGTCATCTGAAGCCTACAGTGGCGGGCATCTTGGCGGACAACGTCATGTACTTCCATCAAAGTGATCAGTGCCTTAAAAACAACACAGTACGGATGCACTGGACCCGGTATGACTTCCAGACAACCGTAGTAAGTTTAACTGTATTGCATATACTAGTATTTGTTTGTGACAGGAATCTGACACATGCAATTTAAGCTGTCATGTACCTAAACCTAGCATGTTGTCAGCAATGATGTGTGCCTGCTGGCTGACGGGATCAGGTGGTCCGGCTCGCTGAACTAGTTGACACATGTCATCGGTTCACTGATCATGCTGTTGATCAGCAGCAGATCGTCTGGTCCAGACTCGATTATTTACAGACTGCCGCCATAAAGCTGGAATATTGCAGTGCGGCATTAAACGAAACCCTCTCACTTATTGTTGGCTCTAAACTTCAGATTGAGGTAACAGATGAGTCCGGCACATATCAAACCAAAGTAGCCACCGATTTTGAATTCGCCTCGTTGTGTGGGCTGTACTTCAACAAGCTGGCCTCTTACCAAGTTGCAGTATCTCAAGACAACGTGCTTGGGACACAAAGGGAAACAACTCTTGTTAACCTTACCACCCATGGCAATCCTCCGACAATAACAGGTTAAATTGTCCTATTGTATTTCAGCCTATTTAACATTTAGCAAAAATGTACTTTGGCTTTAAGTTAAACTTGTCCGAATCCTCTAACACTAATTAACTCAAGAACGATTGAACTTCGCAGTACTCACTCACCATACAATTTGATACCATTTAATATCAATATAGAATCTGCTGCCATAGCTGTGTCTTGGAAAGGAAAGGACATCTCCCTGAACTGGGACGGGCTGTTCGACTCTCCATGGAAGGACCTTCAATATGAGCTTCACATTGGGACAGTGGTTGGAGGAGCAGACATCTTAGAGGGGGTTCTCACGAAAAATACAGAAAGTACCCTGACCGTGATCGCCCATTCCCAACCACAATCTCTATTTGCTGCTGTGACCGCAATAGATCCATGTGGTTATATGGCTCACTATCAGCAAGAAATAGAACTTTAGCATGTCCATGGATGGTATTCAACGCGTATATGTAAAGTATACACCGGCTTCATGAAACATACATGCTAAGGCGGTTTCCCGTTATAAGGATACTTTGTGTTAATTTTTAAAGTGTTAATTTTTAAAGCAAAAATACACATATATTTAAAACTGACGATGTGTTACTCCATTGTATTCTGCAACGTGACATGCAAGGCCTAATATGTTGATAATAATGATACATATTTTGAGTTGTACAAAACATTCGTACATTATTAACAGTTTAGATCTGTTTGGATATTCATGTCAAACCATCATTCAGTAGTAACGTGTTTTTGGATGGTTTCTGACATCATTTGTAAGACTGATATTGTCATGAAGTGTGGAGGAAGACGTTCATTGATGCATGTGTTTGTTTTATTAAACTGGGATCATGATGCACTATTGACCTAAATAAATGTATTTATTTTAACTTTGACGGGAACTCAAATATCGCAGCTAAAACAGTAACTGTGCACCGGATGTCCATATCAATACCTCTTCAAAAGAATGCGTAAGTGAGTTTAGTTCTACACCTCACACGGCAGTATTCCAGCTATATGGCAGCGGTCTGTAAATAATCGACTCTGGACCAGACAATCCAGTGATCAACAGCATGAGCATCGATCTGTGCAACTGGGAACCGATGACGTGTTAACCAAGTCAGTGAGCATGACCACCTGATCCCGTTAGTCGCCTCTTACGACAAGCATAGTCTTTTTCGTGGCAAGCATGGGTTGCTGAAGGCCAATTCCCTGATCTTCCCGGGCTCTTCAAAAGAATAATAGCTTTGTGTGAATTTACTTATAAATGTTAGCAGTGAACACGATTCTTAATTAGCTATACCCTTTACTGGGAAGCAATATTTTTATTATACAAAAGCAGTGTACGACCATCCTATGTTAATCAGATTGGTTGGTTGGTTGGTTAGTTGGTATTTCTAATACCATCTTTAATACCATAAACTTAAAGGTATTCTGGTACATCGGTAGAGACCAATGTCGACCAAGCACATCGGCTAAATATGATTCAAACATCATACCATGAAAAAAACCCCATACAAATATTGAGAATGAGTCTGATAATCTTTAATGAAATAAAGGCCAGCAGCTAAATACAAGTCTCGTTATAACAATACTGTACGTCACATGTCATACAGAAATGACATTGTAATATATATACAGTTCTACACACAAAATCTACAAACAGTGAGCAATTGAATTATGTAAATTACGAATGGGGTTTGATCCATCGTCCCCGATTCATACATTTTGTTCTATACCGGTTTCCTCTGAATATCTCGTGTAACTTTGTATTGTCTCACATGTAGGTTTGACTTGGACGAAGTCCTTACATGGAAGGACAACTTAGGAATGGCCAGCGAGTCCTAACTTGACACACAGAAGGGACCAAGCTACAAAGACAAGTCATATTTTATATCATTGGAAAGATCTCGAGGAGATGAACACGAAAAGTTCATTTGCCAGTATGTTCACGTGTTAATAAGTTCACAAATTGGCTCTGAAAATACATTTCTGCAGAAATTTCTGGCAGAATTTATTTTTTCTGCAGAAATGTCTGGCAGAAATTTTTTTCCTGCAGAAATTTTTTATTTCACAACCAAAATTATCTTAATTGAACAAAATTAGAGAGTATAAGTAATGTTACTGCTGCGTGAGTAGTAGTTTCATGTTTATCCCATTAAGCCTATTAGTACCAGACAACCGAGTATTTTACAGTGTGAATTTAACCGTATTTCATTATAGCTTTTACAATTTAAAAGGCTTATGCATTATTCTCATCCGTTTCATTATAACACAGTTGTAACTTGTTAGTGGATTCACGTCGTGCAAGATTAATTTAACGGTATCGGGGTGCATTTTCTAATCCCGATAAGCCTACACTGTTTTCGTATGTGATATGGGTTGAAGGCGAATAGAGACGAAACCGGACATATACTACATACATACAATAATAACAATGTAAGACGTGTGAGCCATAATTTGAATTCATCAACATGCCCGAAAAGACCAGCGTACCAGATGAGATGATAAACAATACCTATGTGACAATGCATCAGTGTGTCAATACCCGCGAAAATGTAATTGCCTCGTTGAAACAATGATTTATGCCGAAGTGGCCACCGAGTTTTCATACCTGTTAATCCCATTCCTAAGTTGTCCCGCCCGGCCTTTATGGCAAACGGTGATGCACTCTCAAAACATTCAGTAATATCATATCAACATTAATTGACTCTGATAAATCTCCCAAATATTTCTAATCGTAATCGTATATATAGTTGGTCTGTTATCAACCATTAAAATATGATTGATTTTTAATTGATTTTAACTGTCTACAATCGGAACATTTTGTCAGAGGACCGAGGTTAGATATGTACATCAAAAGTACCGCTTCGTGACGTCATAAGACTTACCTTAAGATATACACATAAATGAACTGCCTACCTAATAAACACCAGTAAGATTCTGTTGAATAATTGATATTGCGCCAAAGTGAAAATAGAAACCGTCAACCACCTTTTTGCCTTAGCGCATGTCTGGATATGATCAAACGAGGCACCAAAGGGCATTATCTAGCACGTCTTGTTATCGGGAGTTTTTGAGTATTGATGGAAACTATGAAATGTTTAACCGATACAATTCGGTTAACTCATCATTCTATGCTAAAATCATTTATTCTTTTTCATTTTCAGTTACAACTTACATAACTTTTCGGGTCTATTGATCGATGCATACTATTTGGGCCTCGGTGGCCATGGATGTTTTATCAAATCAATGTTCAGAAATTATATATATAACACAATTAGTTGACAGTTTGTTGGTTCCTTACGTTGAAACTCCGTTGACAAGTACACAGATCTAGAGTAATTTTTTCTTTGGTCGCATGATAAACGTTGAATCAACGCTTATCAAAGGTTATGGGCCCTCTAGGTAGGGACCATGGGAACTTACGTTACCTCAGCTACCTGCATGGATCCTATCTGGATTTACATCATCTCTTCAGTGATTGGTGATTTATAAATAAATATTTACGTATTTACATATCACTTAACAAATCTAATTCTTTAATGATTAAATGAAACCTAACAGTATTAAAAAGATCCTTCATGGTTCGTGTTTTAAAATAGTTATCGCTTGTGATGGAATATTCAACACAGTCAAGCAAGACATGCCTGACTTGATTCTTTCATCTCAAGGAATGCAGACTGGAGGATCTTCACCTTTCAGTAGGCATTGGTGTGTATATTTGGTATGGCCAATGCGACATGGGCGTATGATGACCTCTTCAAATCTGGACTGATTACCCAAGTAGGGTTCAATTGCATGCAGTTTATTAATACCTATTTGAGTGTCCCACTTCTTCTGCATGAGATCAGAAAATCGGCCATTGTGTTCACAGACATGCCAGCGTGGCATGGTAACCAACCACGGACGATGTCGTGTTGGCCAGTATCATTACATAATTTAATAGTTGCAAATTAAAAGTGTATGTTTAATAATAATAATAGTTTTTAATAGTCTGGGGAGAAGAAAGAGAGTCAGAATGGATAATAAGTTCTTATGTATAGGATGTTTTCGAATATATTTAAGAATCGTTACTAAGTCATTTGCTTCAGCTGTGAAAATAGAACTGTTATCCGGTAATCTAGAAGATATTGTTCTGGATTCAATGAAAGTGGCATAGGCCACTGCGCCACCGTCTTTGGGCCTATCTATAAATAAAGATTCGTAACTGCTATATTTACTTTTTAATTTACTATATTCTTGTGTCTTATGTAGTCAATTAGTTTCTGATGTTTTAAATGTAGTTAATGTTAGGTCAAGTTGTGGCCTAGAAGAAAGAAGATGTGGAGAAGAAAGAAGATGTGACCATTTAAATGGTCCATCCCATGTAACAGGTGCTAATTAGAGGGTACCAATTAGAGAATACATTCTACAACAATAAGCCTATTATTCCCTGGCAAGGGTTCACTTTTATGGCATGTAATGAACCCTGTCCTGTCAGTCAGTGGGTCCGGTAAATGTATTTTTAATCCATGATGTAATGTACGTGTATGTAATTTGTGTTTATTCAAACTGTGACAGGGGAAAAGGTATTTGTGTTTCTGTGGATAATACTTAAAGCGTGCACTTAAAACAGTACTTTGAAAAATACTGGCCAAAATAGGGGCAAAATTAACAGTTAGAATCAATTTTTGACACTTAGGACAAGAAGGATGCAGATGTGTGAAGTTATACTGATATACAGAACTGATTCCTAGTTAGGACGCATAGGACGACAAACAGGAAAACATGTACTTTAAACATGATCCCAACTTTCAAAATTGTCTCATCACACATTCGATGCAGTTATATGAATTTAAAGCACAAATGTATACTATCAAAATATGGCTTATTCCTGCAGTTCTCATGAATAAATAAGTCAAATGCATAATGGAATACGTCCATCAACATTAAGAACCCTAACAGGTCAAGCCTACACGTTGAAGGGCATCATTGGGTAAAGGAGAAACTGAAAAAAGCATTAGTAAAATCATTTCCCTAAATTTCCAAGCCTTCAAACTGTCATTTTTTCCAATGAAAATGTTTTGAAATATGATACTTCCGAATTGTAAATTTTCTTTCGCGTGCACGTTTAAGATTAGGATCAGATGTTTTTGGATGTAGTGACAAAGTATTATTAAAAGTTCAGGGGACAAGGCAGTGGGAAGAGAGTATTGCAGTGTTAACGCGCATGATTGTTATTGATTTTGTTGCACGTATTTAAGCAAACGACTTCTACCGAGGAAGTGGTGACTGGATGAAGTGGGTTTCGTTCTACTACATTTTATGTTTTAGAAAGTGACTAATTGGACGAGAGCATGAAGCAGCTGAAGTTCTTCCAAAACCTGTGTCTTGTATTAACCGTTTATTTCAAGTTTGTTTTGACCACGGTGGAAGGTGACGAGGTGTGGCACAAGTGTTATGCAGAGGATACTTATCATACAGTTGGCATCAGATTGTGTGAAATAAAATGTCTGGAATATCATTACTGCGTAGGCATTGCATATGACGAAAGTGACCTAACCTGTAAGTTGCTGGATTCATTTCATGAGACAGAAGATAAGTATGGATTCACCTTAATCCCCGTAGATTCTAAAGTAAGTTTTGCTATTGTTGGCAGCAACTTGGTTGTTGAACCAAACAAGATTAATGTCTGCGCGTTATCTCCAGCTGCCATTCAAATGGATGTTGACTTGTCTAACCAAGTCCTTTTCTCATCATTAACGTGGTTTCATCATTTTCTTGCGGTTTAGCAGTTAGAAATGGCAAGTGAGCAAAGCACTGACGAAATAGACTTTTAATTAAACAAGTATGTGGTTTACTTAATAATTAGTAGTACCAGAACAACCTTCATTTTTCTAATTTCCACGTGTACATCATTCAGACGTTTAGTTGATTTACTATGGGAACATAACAAAGAAATCAGAAATAGGTATGTTGGTATCTTATAAGGAAAATCATGACCCCAGAAGATGAGAAATCCAAACTGTATCACCACCAATCTACTTTTTGAGACCAACTCCAATTGTTTCCGTGGAAATCGACAAAAATATAAATGTCCTAACCCACAAAAGATACAACTTCTGTCTCATACATCTGTTGAAGGGTATTGTAAGGTACCACTTTAGCCTCCAAGTTTGGATGAATATTTTTTCATGGTTTCTAAGCTGTATTCCCGAAACGAAATTCCCCCACTTTTTCGAAACAAAGTCGTATGTTTATATGGAAGTCGAGAAACGTAAAAACTTGCCATCAACCGGCAAGTAGTAAAGGCACCTTTTATCTGAACCCCTATTTTGATATTAAGTAAAGATGGTTAACATGGCAGCCGAGGAAAATAAAACTTCCAAAGATATCAAAAGCAAAAAATAAAAGCATCAGTTGAGGTTCTAAATTTAGAATATTTCCTGATAAAACGTGTTGTTTAATCAGCCAGGTGAGGATTTCTTATACGGTTTGTGATGTTCAAATATATTATATATATTGTGTTTTATAACTTCTTTCAAAGGATCGAAATGGCACTTGTCCTTCGAAGCCGAGTGAACCGGAGAAGAGATGTCTGAAGACTCGATCTGGAAAGCATATCTGGTTCGATGAATTTGAGGTTGTGATTCAACGTAGATTTTGATCAGTGTTCCATCAATGTCATATCTTGTCAGCTTTCAGTGGGAGTGAAGTCCGAAAAGATGAGACTTTTGGCACCATCATCTTCCAACGTTTTCACTGGTGAAGGAGACACCCAACGGTGTATTTTGCACTGTTGCGAAACCTCATACGTTAAAATTGTTGGAAACATTCAGTTTCCTCAAGAAATAGAAAAAAAATACACCAGACGTACAAGGCTGAAGTGATTTAATTAAGGGAAAGAAGAGGTACCATGTAACATTAAATGTCACAATGGCATTGTTGCAAGCACATGTATACTTGAGCAAGAGACATAAGAATATGCATTATTCAAAGAGGAAGGAATAAACATGAAGTTCGTTTTTCATTCAGAAATATTCCAACTATATGACACTAGGCCATAAATACGTCGAGTCGGGATGAGTCAGTAAAGTTAATAAATATCAGAAACATCGATCTATGCAATTAGAATACAATGACTATGACGCTCTTGATCAGTTAATAGCTTCTTACGACAAACATGGTTTGCTGAAAACCAATTCTAACCTCAATCGTCAGTGGTCTGCAACTTGAAGGGAGAGGATCAAGCATCGAGAAGGAAACTCGAAGTGTTAGAGGCTGTACCGTCAAAGAGGGTTGAAGTATTGTACATATATTGTCCTCCCGAGAGGGTACATAAGTCCCAAAACTTTCAAAGTCAATGTAAACTTACCAGGATTTTTAAACGTAGTATTCTTGTTAATTTAGTTTTGGCTACAATTTCTTACACTCGTCATAGACTGAGGGGATGATGTACTAGGGTCCATGGAGATAGCAAAGGTACTAGAAGTCCCCATGGTCCCTAGTGTGGTGATCTACCTTCCGTTGTTGGCGATCTATATATCATCCTCTCAGCTGGTAGCAATGTGTACACATTTAGCCAAAAATTAAAAATACACACAGAACAGTGGAACGTTTAAATTTACTGTGAATGTTTTGGGGCTTATGTACCCTCTCAGGAGGACAATAATTTTGCAGTACTTCAACCCCCTTCGAGAGTACAGCCACTAGCGATTTGAGTTACTAACTTAATCTTCCAATCATACAATATTTATGTAATTCACTCAACAAATCTACTTCCTTTAGAAATGCAATAATTAAACGAGGACTAACATTGCTAAAAAGATCCTTCATAGTTCGTGAATTAAAATATTGATGCCTTGTGATGGAATACTCAAAACAGTCAATCGGTATATGCTTGACTGTGATTCTTTCATCACAAGGGATGCAGAACGGAGAATCCTCACCTTTCAAAAGGTATTCATGAGTAAATCTCGTATGGCCAATACGACATCGCCGCAAACTGACCTCTTCAAATCTCGACTGACAACCCAAGTGGGTATATCCAATATAAGGTTTTATTGCAGGAAATTGTTACTCCCACTTCTGTGTCCCACTTCTTTTGCATCGGATCACGGATATACGATCTAATGTTAGCTTTATAATCCGAGTATGGAATAAGGAGTGGTGTCACAGGTTTGTTGAGCGCTGCCTTAGCAGCAAGATCAGCCATTGCGTTACCAGAAATGCCTATGTGGTTTGGCAACCAACAAAAGAAGATGTCGTATTGGTCAGTAGCAAGATCGTTATGCAATTCGATAATTTCTATTAAAAGTGGATGTTTACATGACTGGTTTTTAATTGCCTGGAGGCAAGAAAGAGTCTGAATAGATTTTATACTGTGTATGTCTAGGATGTCTTTCAATATATTTAAGAGCCGTTAATATAGCGTTTGCTTCTGCTGTGAAAATACAACTGTTATCCGGGAATCTGAAAGATATTGTTCTGGATCATCTGCACAAGCAGCTATGCCACCATCTTTGTTCCCATCTGTAAATAAAGATTTGTGTGTACTATAGTTACTTTTTCATTGATTGTACTCTTGTTTCTACCATATCAACTTTGGGTCTAACTGACTGCCAAGGTGGAGACGAAAGTGAGTGAGTGAGTGAGTGAGTAATTTAATATTTAACGTCACATCGGCAATATTGCAGCCATATCGTGACGAGAAAGAGTAATTATGAAAATACAAATGAATTAATAGCACATACATTGTAAAACCATGTTGACGAAGGACAGTAAAACTAACTTGGATATCACAGAGTAGAATGTAAAACTAGTGAATAGAACTAAAACAATGTATCTATAGAGGACAGTACAATATAAAAATGAGCTATAGGTTGCCAACAACTGAAGGTAGATCACCATACTAAGGACCATGGGGACTTACAGTACATTTGCTTCCTGCATAAACCCTAGTTGAATTTACATCATCCCTTCAGCTGTTAGCAATTTAGACAACTCTAGCCATAAAGTAAAAACACACTTATTCTACGATTAAAAACCTGGGAAACTTAAATTTACTTCAAATGTTTTTGGACTTATGTACCCTCTCAGGAGGACAATTATTTTACGGTACTTCAACCCCCTTCGAGGGTACAGCCACTAACGATTTGAGTTACTAATTTAATCTTCCAATTTTAAAATATTTATCTATTTACAGTTAATTATTTGATAAATCTACTTCCTTTAAAAATGCAATAATTAAATGAGGGCTAATATTGCTAAAACGATCCTTCATAATTTGTGAGTTAAAATACTGATCCCTTGTGATGGAATACTCAACACAGTCAAGCAATACATGCTTGACTGTGATTGTTTCATTACAAGGGATGCAGAACGGAGAATCCTCACCTTTCCAAAGTGAGTGAGTGAGTTAAAATTTAACGTCACATCGGCAATATCTCAGCCATATCGTGACGAGAACATCTAATATAAAAATTAATTACATGTCTATTATAAAACCTGTCAACGAAGGACAGTAAAACAACTAGAATATCACAAATTGAATTAAAACTAGCATGGAAAGTTAAAAACAACATCACCATTTGGACAATACACTATAAAATCAGGCTATAGATCGCCAACAGCTGAAGGTAGATCACCAAACCAGGGACCTACATGGACTCTTGGCTACCTGCATGGACCCTAGTTGGATTTACACCATCCCTTCAAACGCTGGCGAGTATACAAAATGCTAACCAAAATTAAAACAACAAGAATACTACGATTAAAAACCTGGTTGTTTTAAATTTACATCGAATGTTTGTGGACTTGCGTACCCCCTGTGGAGGACAATAATTTTACAATACTTCAACCCCCTTTGAGGGTACAGCCACTAACAATTCTAGTTCCTAACCTAAACTACCAATCATTAAAATACATTTATATACAGAACATATTACTCAAAATTCAACCAAGAAATCAATTTCCTTTAAAAAAAACAATAATTAAATGAGCGCTGACTGTGTTAAAAAGATCCTTAACATTTTTTACAGTAAAATACTTATCCCTTATGATGGAGAATTCAACACAGTCAAGCAGGATATGTTTGACCGTGACTCTCTCATCACAAGGGATACAAAACGGAGGATCCTCACCTTTTAAAAGGTATGCATGAGTGTATCTTGTATGGCCAATACGACATCGTCGCAAAATGACTTCTTCAAATCTGGACTGACAACCCAAGTGGGTATAACCAATGTAGGGTTTTATTTCATGTAGTTTATTTATACCTACTTGGGTGTCCCACTTCTTCTGCATCAGATCACGAGTGTAAGCTCTAATGCTAGCTTTGTAGTCAGAATAAGGAATAAGAAGTAGTGTCACAGATTTGTTGAGTGCTGCCTTAGCAGCAAGATCGGCCATTGCGTTACCGGAAATGCCAACGTGGCTGGGTAACCAACAGAAGACGATGTCGTACTGGCCAGTAGCAAGATCATTATATAATTCAATAATTTCAATTAAAAGAGGATGTTTACAAGAAAGACTTTTAATGGCCTGAAGGCAAGAAAGAGAGTCGGAATAGATTATATATTGTTTATGTTTATGGCGTCTTTGAATATATTTAAGAGCTGTTAATATGGCGTTAGCCTCAGCGGTAAAAATAAAACTGTTGTCTGGTGATCTAGAAGATATTGTTCTGGATCCAATGGCAGTGGCACAAGCTCCTGCGCCACCGTCCTTGGACCCATCTGTAAATAAGGATTTATAACTGCTATATTTATGTTTCAGTTGATTAAATTCTTGTTTATACTGTAATTCATTAGTTTCTGATTTTTTTAAATGTCGTCAATGTTAGGTCCACTTGGGGCCTAACCAACTGCCAAGGAGGAGAAGAAAGAAGACTTGAAGGAGCTATATTTTCCAGCTCAATGCCGGCAGCAGCAAGAAATGGTTTAATTCTTAAACCAAGAGGCGGTACAAGCGAAGATTTCATATTGTATAAGTCCTCACACAGGACTGAAAACACAGTTATATGCAGGGTTTGACTCACTGGAATATAATTTTGTTACATACTGTAAAGCTAATTTGATACGTCGCTGCTCAAGAGATGGCTCATCAGCCTCAAATATAATGTATTATAAAAACAATTTTATACGGCGTTGTGAAAGAGATGATTCATCAGCCTCAACATAGAGACTGGCAACAGGTGAGGTTCTAAAAGATCCAAGACAAAGTCTTAGACCTTGATGGTGAACAGAATCTAAAAGTTTCAGGTTGCTTTTACAGGCTCCACCATATACAATGGAGCCATAATCAAGTTTTGACCGGATCAGTGATCGATTGAGTTGCAAGAGGGTAGCTTGGTCCCCTCCCCATTTAGAATTTGAAACGACTTTCGACAAGTCAAGTGCCTTCAGGCATTTAGTTTTGAGGGATTTGATATGTGGTAGAAACGTTAAATGTGAGTCAAAAATTAATCCCAAGAACTTGGCCTCCTTTACAACTTTGATGGGAGTGCCATCTAGAGATAGTTCTGGGTCCTTATGTGGCTTATATGTTCTACAAAAATGTATACAATTAGTTTTGGACTTCGAAAATTTGAAGCCGTTTTCAAGACACCATTTATTTATTTTGTTTAAACACAACTGCAGTTGCCGTTCAATAGTATGCATATTTTTACTTCGACAAGAAATATTAAAATCATCCACGAAAAGCGATCCATCTATTGAATCATTTAAAACCTTGGATAAACTATTGATCTTAATGCTAAACAGTGTGACAGACAAAATACTGCCTTGAGGGACACCCTGATCCTGATTATAATGATCAGACAGTGTTGAACCCACTCGGACTTGAAATTGCCTGTCTTTTAAAAACTGTGATATAAAAAGAGGCAAACGGCCTCTTAAACCAAAATCATGTAGATCTTTCAAAATGCCATGCTTCCATGTGGTATCGTAAGCTTTCTCAAGATCAAAAAAATTGATACTGCATGTTGTTTACTTACTATGGCATTTTTAACAAAGGATTCCAAACGTACCAAATGGTCAGTGGTACTACGACTGAAACCACACTGGATATTTGTTATCAAATTTTTGGTTTCAAGATACCATGTTAATCTATTATTTACCATTCGCTCCATGGTTTTACAGACACAACTCGTTAACGAGATTGGTCTGTAATTAGAGGGATCAGTGTGGTCCCGGGTTTGGGAATAGGGACTACAATGGCATTACGCCATGAAGCTGGGAAATTACCAGTAGTCCATATGGTATCAAATATATTTAACAGAGTTTCCAAAGACGATTTGGGCAAATGTTTCAAGAGCTGATAGTGGATATTATCAGCCCCTGTTGCTGTATCATGAGCCTGTTGAAGGGCAGTATGGAGCTCATAGCTTTCGGCCGTGGGAGCTGTGCCACTTTACACTCATCAGAGGGGTACACAAAGTACGCAGTCTAGACTACCAGTTGTCCGACTTTCATTTTTTGTGGAAGTCGCGGTGGCTGAGCGGGCTAGGCGGCTGACTTTGTGTGCTGGCGATTAGGTGCCTGACTCTGAGGGTGCGGGTTCGAATCCCGGATGGGACTCAACCGAAAAGAGTACTAGCATTTGTACTTTACTGAGAAAGTGAAATCCCAAATATGACATATGTTGCATTTGACCACTTTCTAAATGGCATCGTGTAATCATAGCTTTCGGCCGTGGGAGCCGTGCCAATTTACACTCATCAGAGGGGTACACAAAGAACGCAGTCTAGACTACCAGTTGTCCGACTTTCATTTTCGTGGAAGTCGCGGTGGCTGAGCGGGCTAGGCGGCTGACTTTGTGTGCTGGCGATTAGGTGCCTGACTCTGAGGGTGCGGGTTCGAATCCCGGATGGGACTCAACCGAAAAGAGTACTAGAATTTGTACTTTACTAAGAAAGTGAAATCCCAAATATGACATATGTTGCATTTGACCACTTTCTAAATGGCATCGTGTAATCATAGCTTTCGGCCGTGGGAGCCGTGCCAATTTACACTCATCAGAGGGGTACACAAAGAACGCAGTCTAGACTACCAGTTGTCCGACTTTCATTTTCGTGGAAGTCGCGGTGGCTGAGCGGGCTAGGCGGCTGACTTTGTGTGCTGGCGATTAGGTGCCTGACTCTGAGGGTGCGGGTTCGAATCCCGGATGGGACTCAACCGAAAAGAGTACTAGAATTTGTACTTTACTAAGAAAGTGAAATCCCAAATATGACATATGTTGCATTATAATGAAACGTTTTCTATTCATGAACTCCATACTGCTCTTGATCAAGCTCATGACACTGCTTCAGGAGCTGATACATACATTATCAACTCCCGAAGCACTTACCAGAATCCTGTTTAGAGACCCTCTTATCAATATTTGATGATATTTGGACTTCCGGGAAATTTCTTTCTTCATGGCATGATGTCATAGTAGTACCAATACCTAAACCTAGACGTGATCATACGGATCCATCCCATTATCGTCCGAATTTATTAACAAGCTGTGTTTGGAAGACCATGGAATGCATGATAAATAATTGACTTGTTTGGTACTTGGAAACAAATAACCTTATCACAGATATACAATGTGGTTTTCGGAAAAACAGAAGTACTGTCGATCACATAGTGCGTTTGGAATCATTTGTGAAAAACGCGCTGATTAATAAACAACATGCTGTGTCTATCTTTTTTGATCTTGAGAAGGCATATGACACAACCTGGAAATATGGCATTCTGACAGATTTACATGACTTCAGGTTGCGAGGTCGTTTGCCTGAATTTATAACCAATTTTTTAAATAACAGACAATTCCAGGTCCGTGTGGGTTCTACCCTGTCTGATCATTACAATCAGGATCAGGGTGTTCCACAAGGCAGTATTTTGTCAGTCACTCTTTTTAGCATCAAGATCAACAGTTTATCTAAAGTTTTAAACGATTCAATTGATGGATCGTTATTTGTTGATGATTTTAATATTTCTTGTCGTGGGAAAAATATGCATACTATTGAACGGCAATTGTAGTTGTGTTTAAACAATAGAAATAAATGGTGTCTTGAAAACGGCTTTAAATTTTCTAAATCAAAAACTAACTGCATTCATATTTGTCGTAAATACAAACCACGTAAAGACCCTGAACTGTCTCTAGATGGCACACTGATTACAATTGTGAAGGAATCCAAGTTCTTGGGTCTACTCTTTGATTCACCCTTAACGTTTTTACCGCATCTTACATCACTTAAAACTAAATGCCTGAAAGCACTTGACTTATTGAAAGTGGTGTCAAATTCTAAATGGGGAGGGGATCAAGCTACCCTTCTCCATCTCTATCGATCACTCGTACATTCTAAACTTGATTTTGGCTCCATCGTGTATGGTGGAGCCTGCAAAAGCAACCTTAAACTTCTTGATTCTGTCCACCACCAAGGTTGAAGACTTTGTCTTGGGTCTTTCCGAACTTCACCTACTGCCAGTCTTCACGTTGAGGCTGATGAACCATCTCTTGCACAACGTCGTATCAAATTATCTTTACAATACATCACAAACCTATACTCTAACGAATCTAACCCTGCCTATAACTGTGTCTTCAATCCTCTTTATGAGGATTTGTATAGCAAAAGTCTTCTCTTGTTCCACCTCATGGGCTCAGAATAAAGTCGTTTATTGCTGCTCCTGGTATTGAGCTGGACAATATAGCTCCTTTCCGTCTTCTTTCCTCTCCCCCTTGGCAGTTGGTTAGGCCACAGGTTGACCTAACATAAACTACATTTAAAAAACAGAAACGAATGAATTACAGTATAAACAAGAATAAAATCAATTGAAACATACATATATCAATTACAAATGCTTATTTACAAATGGGTGCAAGGATGGTGGCGCAGTTGCTTGTGCTACTGTCATTGGATCCAGAACGATATCTTCTAGATTGCCAGACAATAGTTCTATTTTTACAGCCGAAGCTAACGCCATATTAACAGCTGTTAAATATATTCAAAGACACCCGAAACGTAAATAGTATATAATATATGCCGACTCTCTTTCTTGCCTTCAGGCTATTAAAGATATTTCTTGTAAACATCCACTTTTAATTGAAATTAATGAACTGTATAATACTCTTGCTACTGGCCAATACAATATTGTCTTTTGTTGGTTACCCAGTCACATAGGTATTTCTGGGAATATGATGGCCGATCTTGCTGCGGAAGCAGCACTCAACAAATCTGTGACACCACTTCTTCTTCCATATTCAGATTAAGCTTGCATTAGAACGTATATCCGTGATCTGATGCAAAAGAAGTGGGACACTCAAGTAGGTATCAATAAATTACATGAAATAAATCTGTATATTGCTTACACCTACTTGGGCTGTCAGTCCAGATTTGAGGAGGTCATCATGCGACGATTGGCGACACAAAATATACACGTAAATATTTGCTTAAAGGTGAGGATCCTCCGTTTTGTATCCCTTGTGATGGAAGAATCACAGTCAAGCATATCCTGCTTGACTTTGTCGAGTATTCCATCACAAGGGATCAGTATTTTAATTCACAAACTCTGATGGATCTTTTTAATAACACAAGCTCTTATTTAATCATTGGCGACACAAAATATACACGTAAATATTTGCTTAAAGGTGAGGATCCTCCGTTTTGTATCCCTTGTGATGGAAGAATCACAGTCAAGCATATCCTGTTTGACTTTGTTGAGTATTCCATCACAAGGGATCAGTATTTTAATTCACAAACTCTGATGGATCTTTTTAATAACACAAGCTCTTATTTAATCATTGAATTTTTAAAATAATTAGAATTATTGACTGAATTGTAAACAGATAAATATTTTTATTGGAAGTTTAAGTTCATAGTTGTGCTTTTTAGTGGCTGTATCCTCAGAGGGGGTTGAAGTACTGTAAAACTATTTTCCCCCTGAGAGGGTACGTAAGTCCACAAACATTCAAAGTAAATTAAAACCCAGCTTCGACGTATAGACTGTCGGTAGGTGAAGTTCTAAAAGAACCAAGACAAAGTCTTAGATCTTGATGATGAACAGTATCTAACAGCTTTAAGTTGCTGCTACATGCTCCACCATAGACGATGGAGCCATAATCAAGTTTGGAACGGATCAGTGATCTATACAGATGGAGGAGGGTAGCTTGATCAGCCCCCCATTTTGAATTTGAGACAACCTTTAACAAATCGAGTGCCTTCAGGCATTTAGATTTAAGGGATTTGATATGCGGTAAAAAGGTCAAGTGTGAATCGAAAATAAGTCCCAAAAACATAGCCTCCTTAACAACTTTGATTGGGGTGCCACTTAGAAATAGTTCTGGATCTTTATGGGGTTTGTATTTACGACAGAAGTGTATAGAATTGGTTTTTGATTTAGAAAATTTAAAGCCGTTTTCAAGACACCATTTGTCTATTTTGTTTAAACACAGTTGTAGTTGCCGTTCAATAGTATGCATAATTTTCCCACGACAAGAAATATTTAAATCATCCACAAATAACGACCCATCTATTAAATCGTTTAAAACTTTAGATAAACTGTTGATCTTGATACTGAAAAGAGTGACTGACAAAATACTGCCTTGTGGAACACCCTGATCCTGATTGTAATGATCAGACAGGGTAGAACCCACACGGACCTGGAATTGTCTGTTATTTAAAAAGTTGGATATAAATTCAGGCAAACGACCTCGCAAGCCGAAGTCATGTAAATGTCTTAAAATGCTATATTTCCAGGTTGTGTCATATGCTTTTTCAAGATAAAAAAAGATAGACACAGCGTGTTGTTTATTAATTAGTGCGTTTTTAACAAATGATTCCAAACGCACTAAGTGATCGACAGTACTCCTGTTTTTACGGAAACCACACTGAATATCTGTAATTAGGTAATTGGTTTCCAAGTACCAAACAAGTCGATTATTAATCATTCGCTCCATGGTATTACAAACACAGCTCGTTAGCGATATAGGCCGATAGTTCGAAGGATCCGTATGATCACGTCCAGGTTTAGGGATAGGGATAAGTATAGCAGCATGCCATGAGTGAGTGAGTGAGTTAATATTTAACGTCACATCGGCAATATTGCAGCCATATCGTGACGAGAACATACATGACAAAAAAGAATATATATGCATATTATGAACACCCTGTCTACGAAGGACAGTAAAACCACTAGATTATCACAGTTAGTATTAAAACTAGCGTGGAAACTTAAAAAATTATAGCATGACTATTTGGACAGTACAATATAAAAACAGGCTATAGATCGCCAACAACAAAGGGTAGATCACCATACCAGGGACCATGGGGACTTACAGTACCTCTGCTACCTGCATGGTCCCTGGCTGGATTTACACCATCCCCTCAGCTGTTGGTGACTGTATGCTAGATTAGCCACAAATTAAAATGACACATATTCTACGATTAAAAAAGTGGAAGATTGAATCTGACTTAAATCGTTTTGGGACTTACGTACCCTCTCAGGAGGACAATAATTTTACGGTACTTCAACCCCCTTCGAGGATACAGCCACTAACAATCTTAGTTGCTAATTCAACTTCCAATCATAAAATACTTATTTTTTTACATGTCAGTCAATAAATTCAATTCTTTTAAAAATGCAATAATTAAATGAGAACTTACATTACTAAAAGGTCCTTCATAGTTCTTGATTTAAAATAATTGTCCCTTGTGATGGAATATTCAACACGGTCAAGCAAGACATGCTTGACCGTGATTATTTCATCACAAGGGACGCAGAACGGAGGATCCTCACCTTTCAAAAGATATTCATGCGTATACTTAGTGTGGCCGATACGACCTCTTCAAATCTGTACCGACATCCCAAGTAGGTGTAACCAACAAATGGTTTTATTGCATGTAATTTATTGATACCTACTTGGGTGTCCCACTTCTTCTGCATGAGATCACAAATGTACGATCTAATGGTGGCTTTATAATCACTGTAAGGAATAAGAAGTGGTGTCACAGATTTGTTGAGTGCTGCTTTAGCAGCAAGGTCAGCCAATGTGTTACCAGAGATTCCAACGTGGCTGGGTAACCAACAGAAGACGATGTCGTATTGGCCAGTCGCAAGATAGTTATAAAGTTCAATAATTTCTATTAAAAGTGGATGTTTACATGCTAGGTTTTTAACAGCCTGAAGGCAAGAAAGAGAGTCTGAATAGATTATGTACTGTTTATGTTTAGGATGTCTTTGGATATATTTAAGGGCTGTTAATATGGCGTTAGCTTCAGCTGTGAAAATAGAACTATTGTCTGGTAATCTAGAAGATATTGTTCTGGATCCAATGAGAGTAGCACAAGCCACTGCGCCACCGTCCTTAGACCCATCTGTAAATAAGGATTTATAACCGCAATATTTATGTTTCAACTGATTATATTCTTGTTTGTATTGTATTCATTAGTTTCTGATTTTTTAAATGTACTTAATGTTAGGTCGACTTGTGGCCTAACCAATTGCCAAGGAGGAGAAGAAAGAAGACGGGAAGGAGCTATGTTTTCCAGCTCAATGCCGGCCGAAGAAAGAGAGGGTTTAATTCTGTGCCCAAGAAGTGGAACAAGAGAAGACGTTCTGTTGTACAAGTCCTCGTAGAGAGGATTGAAAACACAGTTATATGCAGGGTTAGATTCATTGGAGTATAATTTAGTAATGTATTGTAAAGACAGTTTTATACGACGTTGAGTAAGAGATAGTTCATCAGCCTCAACGTAGAGACTGTCAATAGGTGCAGTTCTGAAGGACCCAAGACAAAGTCTTAGACCTTGGTGATGGACAGAATCTAATAGTTTCAGGTTGCTTTTGGAGGCTCCACCATATACAATGGAACCGTAAGTTTGGATCGTAACAATGATCTGTATAAATGAAGGAGAGTAGTTTGATCCCCTCCCCGCTTAGAATTGGAAACAACCTTCAGCAAATCTAGTGCCTTCAGGCAATTAACTTTAAGAGATTTAATGTGTGGTAAGAAGGTTAAATGAGAATCGAAAATTATACCCAAGAATTTAGCCTCCTTTACAACTTTGATTGGAGTGCCATTTAAAGACAGTTCTGGGTCCTTATGCGGTTTATATTTTCTACAAAAGTGTATACAATTAGTTTTTGTTTGAGAAAATTTAAAGCCGTTTTCAAGGCACCATTTATTTATTTTATTTAAACACAACTGTAATTGCCGTTCAATGGTGCGCATATTTTTACCACGACAAGAAATATTAAAATCATCCACAAAAAGTGATCCATCGATTGAATCAGTTAAAACCTTTGACAGACTGTTGATCTTAATACTAAACAGAGTGACTGACAAAATACTGCCTTGTGGGACACCCTGATCCTGAGTATAATGGTCAGACAGGGTTGAACCCACTCGGACTTGAAATTGCCTGTCATTTAAAAAGTTGGATATAAATTGAGGCAGGCGGCCTCGTAATCCAAAGTCATGTAAATCTTTTAAAATCCCATGTTTCCATGTCGTGTCGTATGCTTTTTCTAGATCGAAAAAGATTGACACAGCATGTTGTTTATTAATTATGGCATTCTTAACAAAAGATTCTAAACGCACTAAATGATCGATGGTACTTCTGTTTTTACGGAAACCACATTGTATATCTGTTATAAGGTTATTAGTCTCCAAGTACCAAACAAGTCGATTATTTATCATGCGTTCCATGGTTTTGCAAACGCAGCTCCTTAGTGAAATCGGTGTATAATTCGATGGATCAGTATGATCACGTCCAGGTTTAGGGATGGGAACAATTATGGCATCTCGCCACGAGGGAGGAAATTTTGCAGTTGTCCAAATGTCATCAAATATATGTAAAAGTGTCTCTAAACAGGATTCTGGCAAGTGCCTGATAATGTATGTTATCAGCTCCTGTAGCAGTATCATGGGCCTGGTCAAGAGCTGTATGGAGCTCATCAATCGAATATACCTCGTTGTAATCTTCCCCGTTATCTGAAGTAAAATTAATAGCTTTCTTTTCTTGCTGTTTTTGATACTTTTGGAATTGAGGTGCATAATTCGAGGAAGAAGAATGTTGTGCCAGTGTTTCTCCAAGTTTGTTGGCTATATCTGCTTTATTAGTTAATACCTGGTTTCCATCTTTGAGATAGTGAACACTAGATCTAGAGCCCTTACCTTTGATTTCCTGGATCATATTCCATACCTTAGATTGTGTGCTGGCGATTAGGTGCCTGACTCTCAGGGTGCGGGTTCGAATCCCGGATGGGACTCAACCGAAAAAAAGTACTAGAATTTGTACTTTACTAAGAAAGTGAAATCCCAAATATGACATATGTTACATTAGGGTGGAATCAGTCATTGATAAATCGAGAGCTGAATATGTTCCCGTGCCAGGATGTAAATATGTCTTTGAACCATCATTATAAATGCATAGATCATTATTTGAGATGAAATCCTCCAGTAATTTACCTTTGGTGTTTGTATTAGTACCACCCCAGAGTGGGTTGTGGCCGTTTAAATCACCCATGATCAAACAGGGTTTAGGTAGTTGATCATAAAGAGCTTGCAAATCACTTAACTGAACAGCAGAAGATGGTGGGAGACACAATGAACACAGAGTAAATGCAACATGTAATGTAAGTCGCACCGCCACGGCTTGGAGATTTGTTTTGAGCGTGACTTGACTATGAATAACATTATTCCTCACCAGGATAGATGTTCCACCAGTAGCCCTGTCGCCCGGGGGAGAAAAATAATGGTATGCATTAAAATGACGTAGATCAAAATTATCCGTCTGCTTTTAGATAGGTTTCTTGAATGCAAAATATTGACGGATTAAGATCTTGGACCAACAGTTGTAAGTCATTAAAATTAGTTCTGAGTCCTCTACAATTCCACTGAATTATAGACGAAGACATTATTTCTTCCGAGGAGGATGTACAGGACATCTACCCCTCGCCTTCCGTGATGGTGACAAGCTATGTGTCCTACCAGTGCTATGGTCGGACACATCCATGTCCTCAAGGGATCCAAACTTATTGTATAGCTGGATCTCATCATTTGAACCATTAGCGAGTCTATCGCATTGGTTAAGTCTAGTTATTTTGGGGTTTCCTTTCACAATTTGTTTAACATGAGGTTCTTGTACAGGTTTTGATGGACGTGAATCTGGTCTAGATTTGGGACTGGAGGATCTTCTTTTGTCTGGTTGTGTCTTTGGATATGTTGGACCTTTTGAGGAAGAAGACATATGTTGAGAGGACGTCACTGTAGCTGGTAAAACGTCAGCAGTCTGTGTAGCAGATTCTCCTCGTATTAACAGTTCTTGATTTGGGACAAGTACAAGAGCAGTAGACTTTGTCCATGTCAGTTCTGTCTGACATTCGATGGAGACTGTGGTTGTAGATTGTTTTCTGGTAACAGAAGCATAAGATTCACCTGGGAGGACAGATGGCACAAGTTTCTTAGCTTCAGCATAACTGATATTTTGAGTATGCTTTATTTTATTTACTTCCATTTCCCTTTTCCAAACCGGGCAATCTTTGGACGATGAAGAATGCATGCCTGAACAGGTGACACATTTTCTAAAGTTGTTTGTACAATCTTCTGTCACGTCTGATTGTTCCCCACAATGTGCACAAGTTATTGAGTTTGAACATGAATTCATCCCATGACCAAATTTTTGGCATTTAAAACACCTCAACGGATTAGGAATATACATTTCAACCTGAAGGCTACAATATCCAGCTTTTATTGATCTCGGTGGCGATGGTGATACAAATGAAAACAGATACGTGTTAGTTGGAACCACTTCTGAATTCTGACGTCTCGTAAATCGCTTCACGAACGTGACACCTTGGTCTTTAAGTTTTAGCATGATGTCAAGTTCGGTCAAGTCCGCTAAAAGATGATCCCTATCTCTGACTATACCTTTACTAGAATTGAGGGTCCGATGAACTGACACTGAAACAGCTATTCCAGCC
Organism: Haliotis asinina; assembly: GCF_037392515.1. Classification (NCBI taxonomy): domain Eukaryota; kingdom Metazoa; phylum Mollusca; class Gastropoda; order Lepetellida; family Haliotidae; genus Haliotis; species Haliotis asinina. The sequence continues at coordinate 63,332,965 of NC_090287.1, read as the reverse complement.
AATGTATCAACTGACAGCAGGTTAGATGCTTGTTGTCGTTTGCTACATTCTATGAGTAAAGACCCAGATCTCATTCTCTTGATGTTTTTTACGTCCCCTGCTATACCATACACTGCTTTAGAGTTTAAGTGGTTTTTTTATCCGGGGATTCTATCACTAAAAATCTTGGCCAGTAGTCTACTTGCTTAGATGGTCTACAACTATCAGGTGTACTTTGATCAGTTTCAAGTTGACGTTTCTTTTTCACGGGGGTTTCAGGATCCATGTTAATGTATTTAGATTCATCATTCCAGCTCCCCACCAACCACGGAGTATCACAAGGACAATGCTGTAAGCAAGTGGACCTCCTACTTGCAGCACCAAGGATACCGGAAAGATATACTCAAGCAGAATAATAGAAAGTAATTATTCTACCAGATGGGCCCATGAGCCAGCGCCTTCTGGGCATATCACTCTAGGCAAAATACAAAATTGAAGATGTTTTCTCTTTTCGTTATAAACATATATGCACAAACCAATGCATCTGACTAAACGTGTAAATAGTTTTCTTGCAGACGTGCATAAAAAATATACATGCCACAGGGCTCGGCATGACCAGCCGATTGATTGAATCAGACCCATTCAACCACCCGTCTAGGTGAAGTTAGGGCCAAAGTGGTGTGTTGGGCAACAGGATCACTTAGTCCCTGTTCCAGTGCCCTCAACCACCAGGATCCCCTCATCCACCTACACAGGGGCGCAACCCACGGCCAACAGGTTGCCCAATTTGGTCGCCTTGTACGACCAGCAATGGGGTGCTGTGGACACATTCTGCCCCGGGTCCACACGGGAGAAGAGCACTTAGCTACCCAGCACCCACCACGAGGAGGTGGCTCTTCATGGGTGCCTCCACCATAGACGATGGAGCCATAATCAAGTTTAGAACGAACGAGTGATCGACATAGATGGAGAATGGTTGCTTGATCCCCTCACCATTTTGAATTTGAAACCACTTTCAACAAGTCAAGTGCTTTCAGGCATTTAGTTTTAAGAGATTTAATATGTGGTAAAAACGTTAAATGTGAATCAAAGATTAGACCCAAGAATTTGGCTTGCTTCACAACTTTAATGGGCGTCCCATCTCGAGGTAGTTCAGGGTCTCTATGTGGTTTGTATTTACGACAAAAATGTATACAGTTAGTTTTCGATTTAGAAAATTTAAAGCCGTTTTCAAGACACCATTTATCTATTTTGTTTAAACACAACTGCAGTTGCCGTTCAATGGTATGCATATTTTTCCCACGACAAGAAATATTAAAATCATCCACAAATAACGATCCATCAATTGAATCGTTTAAAACTTTAGATACACTGTTGATCTTGATGCTAAAAAGAGTGACAGATAAAATACTGCCTTGTGGAACACCCTGATCCTGATTGTAATGATCAGACAGGGTAGAACCCACACGGACCTGGAATTGTCTGTCATTTAAAAAGTTGGATATAAATTGAGGCAAACGACCTCGCAAACCAAAGTCATGTAAATCCCTCCAAATACCATGTTTCCAGGTTGTGTCATATGCTTTTTCAAGATCAAAAAAGATAGACACAGCATGCTGTTTATTAATTAGTGCGTTTTTCACAAATGATTCCAAACGCACTAAGTGATCGACAGTACTTCTGTTTTTACGGAAACCACACTGTATATCTGTGATAAGATTATTTGTTTCCAAGTACCAAACAAGTCGATTATTTATCATGCGTTCCATGGTTTTGCAAACACAGCATGTTAATGAAATCGGACGATAATGGGATGGATCGGTACGATCACGTCCAGGTTTAGGTATTGGTACTACTATGGCGTCACGCCATGAAGGAGGAAAATAGCCCGATGTCCAAATATCATCAAAAATATTTAAGAGACTTTGTAGACAGGATTCTGGTAAATGTTTCAGGAGTTGATAATGTATGTTATCAGCTCCAGTAGCAGTGTCATGAGCTTGATCAAGAGCAGTATGGAGTTCATGAATAGAAAACGTTTCATTATAATCTTCCCCATTATCAGAATTGAAATTAATAGTTTTCTTTTCATATTGTTTTTGATATTGCTGAAATTTAGGTGTATAATTAGAAGAGGAAGAATGTTTAGCAAGGGTTTCACCTAGTTTATTAGCAATATCTGATTTATCAGTAAGTAATTGATCTCCATGTTTAAGATGATGGACAGTAGATTTAGTACCTTTACCTTTGATTTTCTGGACCATGTTCCATACCTTGGACATAGGTGTCCGAGAATTTATTTTGGATACGTAATTTTGCCAAGACTGGCGTTTGTTCTGTTTAAAAGTACGCCGTGCTTTAGCATTTAAAATCTTAAATGTATTTAAATTATGCACCATAGGATGGCGACGGAAATGATGTTCTGCTTTTTTCCTTGCCTTCCTATCTTGTTTGCATTCATCATTGAACCATGGTTTTCTAATATGTGGAACTACAGAGGACTTTGGTATACATTCATCAGCTGTGGAATTCAGTTGATCAGAAAAGCATTTAATAGCATCGGGAACGTCAATAAAACGTTCAGGTTTAAGCTTTTCAGCACTCAGTGTTTCATATAAAGCCCAGTTAGCCTTTTTAAAATTTCGTCTTGATGATGGAAGAACATCGGATGGAGTTACACATTTTAATACAGTAGGAAAATGGTCACTTCCACAGAGGTCATCGTGGACTGACCATTCAAATTCATTTAGTAGTTCTGAATTTGTCAATGACAAGTCAAGAGCAGAATAGGTCCCTGTCCCAGGGTGTAAATTTGTGTTGGAACCATCGTTATAAATACATAAATCATTGTCAGAACAAAAGTCCTCCAACAATTTGCCTTTAGTGTTTGTAGTTACACTACCCCAGAGTGGGTTGTGCCCATTTAAATCTTCCATTATAATAATGACGAAGGTCAAATGTATCTGTTTGTTTTTAATATGTCTCTTGGAGACATATCGCTGAAGGTGTAAAATCCTGGACTAATAGCTGTAATTCATGTAAATTAGTTCTCAATTCTCTGCAGTTCCACTGTACAATATTATTGGAATAAACTATCTTTTAGGGGGATTTATGGGGGATCTACCCCACACTATTTTGGAGGGCGACAAGCTATGTGCCCTAGAATGGACATTTTCAGAAATGTCCATGTCTTCAAGAGACCCATATTTATTGAGCAATTGAATTTTATTTTGTGACCCTTTAGGAGCTCTGCCACTTTGTTGTTTTGAAACATCAGGCTTAGGCTTAGATTTACCTTTTGCAGTTTGTTGTTTATCAGCTGTAGGCTGAGATTCAGTGCGTGACTGTGAAGATGATTTGTGATCAGAAGAAGACTTTGATGTTCCAGGAAGTGATTCCTCAGTCTGGGATGACATAGCTGGGTATAGAAGTTGTGGAGAGTCGCTGTTGACCCAAGTCAAGGTAGTTTGGCAACTTGTAGATGATTTTGTTATTTTAGAGCTGCGTACAGATGGTATGTTTGCTACTGTAGCATAAGTTTCTGTAAGGTCAGATCTCTTCACCAGTTTTTTTGCCTCAGAAAAAGAGATGTTTCGGGTAAGCCTTTCGTCTGTTTATTGTCATTTGCTCTTTCCAGATTGGACACTGTTTTGAAGAAGAAGAATGGTCGCCTGAGCAGTTGGTCCATTTTGTAAAATCACTGTCACAATCTTCTGTTGTGTGTGTCTTCTCACCACAGTGAGCCCACACAACAAACGATGTACAGGTATTTACACCGTGTCCATATTTTTGGCATTTAAAACATCTGAGTGGGTTTGGGATGTACGTTTCAACTTGGATATTGCAGTAACCTGCCTTCACTGATTTGGGAGCATTTGGTGATGAAAAAGAAAACAGATAAGTATTCGTTTGGAATGTTTCATTTGTTTTTTCGGGTTGAAAAGCGCTTCACATACAGCACACCTTGATCTTTCATTTCACATGCTATATCAAGTTCGGTCATGTCAGCAAACAATCGATCCCGATCTCTGATGATACCTTTACTCGTGTTCAAGGTCTTGTGAGCAGAGACCGTGACCGGAATACCCACAAAAGATTCAATACTCATTAAGTTGGTTGCTTGTTGTTTCTTGCTGCACTCAATTAGTAAGACTCCCGAACGTAAGCGTCTAATGTTCTTAACATCTCCTGCAATACCTTGAATACCCTTGGATACTGCAAAAGGGTTCAGCTTTAATGGTGTCTTGTCAGGAGTCTCAACAACAAGGAAACGTGGCCAATACTCAATCGATAGAGACTGTCTGTGGTCAGTATCAACAGGATCAATTTCAAGTGGACGTTTTTTTGTTTGTTTGTTTTTTGTTGTTTTTTTTTGTTTTTTTTTTGGGGGGGGGGGGATTTCATAAGCCATGATTGGTGTCATATGGTTCATCATCCGAGCTCCCCACCCACCACGGAGTATCACAAGGACAGTGCTAAAGCAAGCGGGCCTCCAGCTTGCAGCACCAAGGATACCCGGATGATATACTCCAGTAGAAGAATTAGAAATAATTAGTCTACCAGATTGGCCCATGAGCCATCGCCTTCTGGCATAAGACTCCATTCAAAGTTCAAAGCAACATAATTCAACATCAAACATGTTTTAGACATTAAAGCCAAGACCAAAATCAATCAAAATCAGTTCCAAATCATACTTGTGCAATGATAAATAAATTTATAGTCTATGCACAGGGCTTGGCATGACCAGCCGATTGGTTGAACCGGGCCCATTCAACCTCCCGTCTAGGTGAAGTAAGGGTCGAAGGGGTGTGTTGAGCAAAGGGAACACGATTACAGGCCCCCAGTGCCCTCAACCCCCAGACTCCCGTCCTCCACCGACACAGGGCTGCAACCCACGGCAAACGGGTTGGTGGACCAAATAACCCCCCGGGTCCACAACAGGGGTGTCGGCGAGGTCTTAGCATTACCCAGCACCCACCACGAGGAGGTGGCTCGCCACGGGTGCCGAATCATTTAAGACTTTTGATAAGCTATTGATGTTAATGCTAAACAAGGTAACAGACAAAATACTTCCTTGTGGGACATCCTGATCCTGATTGTAATGGTCAGACAGGGTAGAGCCTACTCTTACTTGAAATTGTCTGACTTCTAAAAACTGAGATATAAATTGGGGTAAACGGCCCCTCAAACAGAAGTCATGGAGATCTTTTAGAATGCCATACTTCCATGTCGTTTCATATGCCTTCTCAAGGTCGAAAAAAATTGATACAGCATGCTGTTTATTCAAAATGGAATTTTTAATTAAAAATTCCAAAAGTACCAAATGATCGATGGCACTTCGTTTTTGGCAGAAACCACACTGAATGTTAGTGATGAGGTTGTTGGTTTCCGGGTACCAAACTAAACGATTATTAACCACACGTTCCAGAGTCTTGCAAACACAGGTAATAAGTGATATTGGTCGGTAGTTAGAAGGATCTGTATGATCACGGTCATTTTTAGGGATAGGAATGACAATAGCATTTCTCCATGATGATGGGAAATGGCCAGAAGTCCATATATTATCAAAGAGAGTCAATAATGTTTCTAAAGATGATTCAGGTAAATGTTTAAGTAGCTGATGATGTATATTATCGGGTTCTGAAGCCGAAGGACAGTATGGAGCTCATGAATAGAAAAAAATTCATTATAATCCTCCCCACTGTCTGAATTAAAATTAATTTTCATTTTTTTCTTCTTGGTCTTTAAAGTTCTTAAATGCCGGCAAATAGTTAGATGAGGAGGAATGTTTAGCAAACGTTTCACCTATTTTATTGACAATAAGAGAAGTTTCAGTTAGAAGAGCATCAACCTCCTTTAGATGGTGGATCCTTTACTTTCAATTTTCTTCACCATATTCCAAACCTTAGAAATTGGTGTTCGTGAGTTGATTTTAGAAACATAATTCTGCCGTAACTGTCGTCTATGTTGCTTAAAAGTGCCACGAGCCTTGGCATTTGAAATTTTAAACTGGTTCAAATTATGGACAGTTGAATGTCGACGGAAAAACTTTTCTGCCTTCTTTCACGCCTTTCTAGATTGTTTGCAGTCACTGTTAAACCATGGTTTACGATTACGTGGGACTGTAGAGGATTTGGGAATACATTCGTCAGCAATAGTATTAAGTTCATCAGAAAATGTCTAAATTGGATCGGTAACACTAAGAAAGAAATTAGGTTGCAATCTTTGAGTGCATAATGCATGATGTAAAGACCAGTCGGCTTTTGTAAAGTTCCATCTTGAGGAAGGTGGAGCATCATTTGGATGTACAGTTGATAGAACAGTGGGAAAATGATCGCTTCCACAAAGGTCATCATGAACCGACCATTCAAATTCATTTAATAGGTTTGAGTCTGTATGGGAACGATCTATTGAAGAATAGCTTCCAGTTCCAGGATGGAGGTAAGCAGGAGAATTATCATTGAAGTTCCATAAGTCATTGTTGGAGATGAAATCCTCAAGTATTTTTCACTTTGTATTTATAACTGAACCACCCGAAAATGGGTTTTGGGGCGATAATACAGGGTTTAGGAAGTTGATCATACAACTCTTGAAGATTTGATTGCTGAAGACAGGAAGGAGGAATGTAAAGAGAACATAAAGTGAACACAAAATTCAATGTAAGCCTGACTACAACTGCTTGAAGAGGGGTATTAATAATAATAATAATAATAATGTTCACTCCTTTGGAGTAGTTGATTGGACAAAACAAGACATCCAGGAGGATCATGTCTGATAACAGAGCACACCACCCTCGTTCCTCTCTTAATCGTTTATACATGCCAATCAATTCTGGAGGTCGGGGTTTGATTAATGTGGAAGCTCTTCATGACAGAGTTTTATTGTGTACTTTTGCACATATTTATTTATCGGATGATCCTCTGGTGATGCATGTCAAGACTCACGATGAAAGCAAGGAATTCCACAGCTATTTTAAGCGTGCCAAGGTTGTTGGACACAATCTGAAATTTGAAGTTGATTTTGCTCATGGTGATGTACTGCTGGACGGTACAGCGATGGGAGTAAACAAGGTGAAGTCCTTCACCAAGTCTGCCCAGAGTCGGTCCTTTGTGGAGAAGCTGTCTGATAAGCCATTGCATCGTGTGTATATGCAGCGTGTGGAACAGAACATCAATCCAACCGACTCCTTCACCTGGATGAAGTCGGCTGGTCTCAAATGTGAAACTGAGGGCTTCCTTTTTGCTGCTCAGGACCAGTCACTTCCCTCTCGCAATCGCCAGAATGTGATTCTTAAAGAAAATATCAATATGAAATGTCGTCTTTGCAATGAATTTACAGAGACTGTCCAACACCGTGTCAGTGGATGCCCTTCCTTGGCACAAACTGCATATCTTAAAAGACATGATGGCATGGCTCACTGCTTTTACTATCGTCTCCGCCATGCCTGTGGCTTTGACTCCGAGGTCCATCCATGGTACGACCCTGGACATGTCCAGGGCGCCCTGGAAATTGATGCTTTTAAACTTCTCTGGAATAGGCCAATATACAGCCTGAGGCGAATTCCAGCTAACAAACCTCATCTTGTCCTTTTTGATAAAACTAATGAAATCATTTATATCATTGAATTTTCTGTCCCTTTTGACAGCAATGTGATTGGCAAGATTCAGGAAAAGCATGATAAATATGCAGACCTCGCCTTTGAAATGTCTCGCTTGCATCCCAAGTACACTGTCGTCAGACTCCCCATTGTTCTCGGCGCCCTTGGTTTGGTACCTCCATATCTCTTGGCGCAGATCAGGAGAGTGCCCGGGTTCTCCACCGGGAGCACCGCCCTTCTGGTAATGCAGAAGGCTGCAGTGTTGGGGAGCCTTCATATTCTCAGGAAAGTTCTTGGTGGGTTCGACTAGGCAGTGTTTCCTGGGGGAAGTCCCATTTGCTGTCTGGACTGCGTGTAGAGGGGGCGAGGGCCCTGAACTGATGATGAGCTTGACCAGCCTGACTGTGCCAGGATCACCCGAACCCTCTCTGCTGCATTTCAATCTTAATCTGTACATAGTAATAATAAAAATTTGGACTGAAAGAAAGAAAAAATGGGAAAAGACAAACAAATTTATCAAACAAAATAAACTAATTAGAAATAATGAAAAGCAATTTTACAGGCAACTCAAGACAAGTGGTGTTGATGAGCATGATAAACGGCCTCCCATGGCTGCCAGTGAAAGGTTCTGGAAACAGTTGTGGTCTGTACCCGGCAACTGTAACCTGGAGGCACCATGGGTCAGTGATTATGACCATGCAATGCATGAGAAATTAACCAGGTCGTTTTTCTGTTACATCTCACCAGATTGTCTGAAGACTATTATAAAGAAGTCCAAATCTAATACAGCCCCAGGGCCTGATGGCATTCGAAACCAGTATTGGAAACTGTTTCCCTGTGTCCAAACACCATTACTTCACTGTTTCAATTCTCTTGTAGATACAGGTGATGTTCCTCCATGGTTCTGCAAAGGTCGCACAATACTTCTCCCCCAAAAAGGACACTTGACTGATCCCAAAAACTTCCGCCCTATCACATGTTTAAATACTCAACATAAATTATTCACAGGGTGTTTGACGAACCTCGTGTCATCTTACTGCTCGTCCAATGAGATAATTTACAGAGAGCAGAAGGGGGCGAGGGAGGGATGTTGGGGTTGCAAGGATCAACTTCTTGTACAGAAAATGATTTTGGAAGAGGCTAAAACGTATCATCGCAACCTCTCCATGTGCTGGATTGACTACAAAAAAGCATATGACTCTGTCCCTCACGAATGGATTCTGAAGTCTCTTCACTGTATTGACCTCCCTGAGCGACTACTTGATTTACTCAAGTCTTTAATGACTTGCTGGTCGACTCAACTTGAGATGTACTGGCAAGGGCAAGGGCAGGTACAGACTTCAGAATCTATTCCAATTAGAAGGGGAATTTTCCAGGGAGACTCCTTCAGTCCTTTGCTTTTTTGTCTGTCTCTAAATCCTTTGAGTTTCCTGCTCAATAGGGAGGAAGGTTACCATCCCGGACCTCCTCAGCACAGATCCCCAACACCTCTTACCCATCTCCTCTACATGGATGACATCGAGCTCCTTGCCAAAGGAGAGACCAATTTGAAAGAACAGGTTCTCCTTGTCGAGTCCTTCTCTAATGATATTGGCATGACTTTTGGACTCGACAAATGTAATACTCTTCATTTGAAACGTGACAAGGTAACTAATGATGGATCGGTCAGGTTACAAGGGGGAGGAGTTATTGAGCATCTTGTGAAAGATCAGGCTTACACCTATCTTGGAATGCAAGTTCGAGACAAGCTCCAGAATGCCCAGATTCAAGATAAACTTCGGGCCGAGTATAAATCTCGTTTAAAGAAAATCTGGAGCTCAGAGCTAAATGCTCGAAACAACGTCAAAGCCACCAATACTTTTGCTGTGCCAGTCCTCTCCTATTCCTTTGGAGTAGTTGATTGGACAAAACAAGACATCCAGGGTCTTGACCGCCTGACCAGAAGGATCATGTCTGATAACAGAGCACACCACCCTCGTTCTTCTCTTAATCGTTTAGGCACCCGTGGCGAGCCACATCCTCGTGGTGGGTGCTGGGTAATGCTAAGAGCTCGCCGACACCCCTGTAGTGAACCCGGGGGGATATTTGGTCCACCAACCCGTTTGCCGTAGGTTGCGTCCCTGTGTCGGCGGAGGAGGGGATCCTGGTGGTTGAGGGCAATAGGGACCTGTAACCGTGTTCCTGTTGCTCAATACACCACTTTGGCCCTGACTTCTCCTAGACGGGTGGTCGAATGGGCCCGGTTCGACCAATCGGCTGGTCATGCCAAGCCCTGTGCATGGAGTTTGTTTTTTTTATATTTATCAATGTCATTTGGAATTTTTGTAACTTTGGACTTGGTATTATTATCTAAAACATTTTTGATTTTGAAATATGTTGTTCTGTAATTTGCCTAGAGTCCTATGCCAGAAGGCGGTGACTCATGGGCCAATCTGGTGGAATTATTAATCTTTTAATTATTCTGCTGGAGTATATCATCCGGGTATCCTTGGTGCTGCAAGCTGGAGGCCCGCTTGCTTTTAGCATTGTCCTTGTGATACTCCGTGGTGGGTGGGGAGCTCGGATGATGAACCATTTACACTAACCATGGCTTATGAAAACCCAACAAAAAAACCCAAAACGTCCACTAGATATTGACCCTGTTGATAGTGACCACAGACCGTCTGCATCGATTTAGTATTGGACGCGTTTCATCGTGATTGAGACTCCTGACAAGACACCGTTGAAGTTGAACCCCTTTGCTGTATCCAAGGGTATTCAGGGTATTGCAGGGGACGTGAAGAACAAAAGACGCTTACGTTCAGGTGGCCCACTAGTAGAGTGCGGGAAAAAGCAACAAGGAACTAATTTGCTGAACATCAAATCTTTCGTGGGCATTCCGGTCATGGTCTCTGCACACAAAACCTTGAACTCCAGCAAAGGTATCGTTAGAGATCTCGACCAATTGTTTGATGATATGTCGGAACTTGATATAGGATCTGAAATGAAGGATCAAGGTGTACTTTTCAACTCGCAGAAACAACGAAACCATCAAAACGAACACGTATCTGTTTACTTTTTCATGTAATAATGCTCCTAAATCAGTGAAGGCAGGCTATTGTAATATTCCAGTTGATACCTACATCCCCAACCCACTAAGATGTTTTAAATGTCAGAAATATGGACACGGTGTGAATACTTGCACATTGTCTGTTGTGTGTGCTCACTGTGGTGAGAAGACACACACAACAGAAGATTGTGACAGTGATTACAAAAAATGCATCAACTGCTCAGGCAATCATTCTTCATTTTCTAAACAGTGTCCTATTTGGAAAGAACAAATGAAGATCAATAAAATAAAATTCACACACAATATCTCTTTTTCTGAAACCAAAAAACTGGTAAAGAGATCTGATCTTCCAGAAAGTTATGCTACAATAGCAAAAACATCATCGGGTTCTAGCTCTAAAACAACATCAACCACAGGCTGCCAAACTACCTTGACCTGGGTAAATAGTCATTCTCCACAGCCTTTGTACCCTGCTATATCATCACAGACTGAGGAATCACTTCCTAGTACCTCAAAGTCGTCTTCTGATCACAAATCATCATAATCTCAGTCACATTCAAAGTCTCAATTGACAGCTGATAATCAACAAACGGTGAAAAGTAAACCGAAACCAAAGCCTGATGCTTCAAAACAACAAAGTGGCAGACCTCCTAATGGGTCACTAAATAAAGTTCAATTGTTTAATAAATATGGGTCTCTTGAAGACATGGACGTTTCTGAAAACGTCCATTCTAGGGCACATAGCTTGTCGCCCTCCAAAAGAGTGTGGGGTAGATCCCCAATAAATCCCCCTAAAAGATAGTTTATTCCAATAATATTGTACAGTGGAACTGCAGAGGATTGAGGACTAATGTACATGAATTACAGCTATTAGTCCAAGATTTCACACCTTCATGTTATATCTCCAAGAGACATATTAAAAACAAACATATACATTTGACCTTCGTCATTTTAATGCATATCACTGTTTTTCACCTCCGGGTGATAGGGCCACTGGCGGATCATCCATTCTAGTGAGACAAAACGTTATTCAAAGCCCTGTTCCACTTAATACTAATATGCAGGCTGTTGCTGTGAGAATTACTTTACATGTAGCATTTACACTATGCTCTCTTTATATTTCACCGTCTTCAGTGTTTGCCAAAACCGATCTTCAAGCTCTATATGACCAACTCCCGAAGCCCTGTATTATAATGGGAGATTTAAATGGACACAACCCACTTTGGGGTAGTGTAACTACAAACACTAAAGGTAAGTTGTTGGAGGACTTTTGTTCTGACAATGATTTATGTATTTATAATGATGGTTCCAACACATATTTACACCCTGGGACAGGGACTTATTCTGCTCTTGACTTGTCATTGACAAATTCAGAACTACTAAATGAATTCGAATGGTCAGTCCACGATGACCTCTATGGAAGTGACCATTTTCCTACTGTATTAAAAGCTGTAACTCCATCAGATGTTCTTCCATCATCAAGACGATATTTTAAAAAGGCTAACTGGGCTTTATATGAAACACTGTGTGCTGAGAAACTTAAACCTGAACGTTTTATTGACGTTCCCGATGCTATTAAATGCTTTTCTGATCAGCTGAGCTCCATAGCTGATGAGTGTATACCAAAGTCCTCTGCAGTTCCACACATAAGAAAACAATGGTTCAACGATGAGTGCAAACAAGATAGGAAGGCAAGGAAAAAAGCAGAACATTATTTCCGTCGCCATCCTATCGTGCATAATTTAAATAAATTTAAAATTTTAAATGCTAAAGCACAGCGTACTTTTAAACAGAACAAACGCCAATCTTGGCAGAATTATGTAGCGAAAATAACTTCTCGGACACCCATGTCCAAGGTGTGGGACATGGTAAAAAAAATTAAAGGTAAAGGTACTAAATCTACTGTCCATCATCTTAAACATGGAGATCAGGTACTTACTAATAAATCAGATATTGCAAATAAACTGGGCAAAACTCTCGCTAGACACTCTTCCTCTTCTAATTATTTACCTAAATTCCAGCAGTATAAAAAAGAACAAGAAAAGAAAACTATTAATTTCAATTCTGATAATGGGGAAGATTATAATGAAACTTTTTCTATTCATGAACTCCATACTGCTCTTGATCAAGCTCATGATACTGCTACAGGAGCTGATAACATACATTATCAAGAATTTACCAGAATCCTGCCTAGAAATTCTTCTAAATATTTTTGATGATATTTGGACATCGCGTAATTTTACTCCTTCATGGCGTGATGCCATAGTGGTACCAATACCTAAACCTGGACGTGATCATACAGATGCTTCCAATTATCGTCCGATTTCATTAACTAGCTGTGTTTGCAAGACCATGGAACGCATGAAAAATAATCGACTTGTTTAGTACTTGGAAACAAATAATCTCATAACAGATATACAGTGTGGTTTCCGTAAAAACAGAAGTACTGTCGACCGCTTAGTGCGACTGGAATCATTTGTTAAAACGCACTAATTAATAAACAACATGCTGTGTCTATCTTTTTTGATCTTGAAAAAGCATATGACACAACCTGGAAATATGGCATTCTGAGAGATTTACATGACTTTGGCTTGCGAGGTCGTTTGCCTGAATTTATTGCCAACTTTTTAAATAACAGACAATTCCAGGTCCGTGTGGGTTCTACCCTGTCTGATCATTACAATCAGGATCAGGGTGTTCCACAAGGCAGTATTTTATCTGTCACTCTCTTTAGCATCAAGATCAACAGTTTATCAAAAGTTTTAAACGATTCAATTGATGGATCGTTATTTGTGGATGATTTTAATATTTCTTGTCGTGGTAAAAATATGCATACTATTGAACGGCAACTGCAGCTGTGTTTAAATTAAATAAAATAAATGGTGTCTTGAAAACGGCTTCAAATTTTCTAAATCCAAAACTAACTGTAACACTTTTGTAGAAAATATAAACCGCATAAAGATGCTGAACTGTTTCTAAATGGATCTCTCATAAAAGTTGTAAAGGAGGCAAAGTTCTTGGGAATAATTTTTGACTCGCATTTAACGTTTCTACCACATATCAAATCCCTCAAAACTAAATGCCTGAAGCACTTGACTAGTTGAAAGTCGTTTCAAATTCTAAGAGGGGAGGGGATCAAGCTACCCTCTTGCAGCTTTATCGATCACTGATCCAGTCAAAACTTGATTATGGCTCCATTGTATATGGTGGAGCCTGTAAAAGCACCCTCAAACTATTAGATTCTGTCCACCACCAAGGTCTAAGACTTTGTCTTGGATCTTTTAGAACCTCACCTGTTGCCAGTCTCTATGTTGAGGCTGATGAATCATCTCTTTCACAACGCCGTATAAAATTGTCTTTATAATACATTACTAAATTATATTCTAATAAATCTAATCCAGTCTATGACTGTCTGTTCAATCCACTTTATGAAAATTTGTACGACAAGAGGTCTTCTCTTGTTCCACCTCTAGGACACAGAATTACACCCTTTCTTTCTTCGGCCGGCATTGAGCTGGAACACATAGCTAGCTCCCGTCTCCTTTCTTCTCCTCCTTGGCAATTGGTTAGGCCACAAGTGGACCTAACATTAACTTCATTTAAAAAATCAGAAACTAATGAATTACAATATAAACAAGAATATAATCAATTAAAATATAAATATAGCAATTATAAATCCTTATTTACAGATAATTCCAAGGACGGGATCGAGAACAATATCTTCTAGACTTCCAGATAACAGTTCTATTTTTACTGCAGAAGCAAACGCCATATTAACTGCTCTTAAATATATTCAAAGACACCCTAAACATAAACAGTATACAATCTATTCCGACTCTCTTTCTTGCCTTGCCTTAAAAATATTTCTTGTAAACATCCACTTTTAACAGAAATTATCGAATTGTACAATAATCTTGCTACTGGCCAGTGCGACGTCGTCCTTTGTTGGTTAGCTAGTCACGTAGGCATTTCTGGTAACACAATGGCCGATCTTGCTGCTAAAGCAGCACTAAACAAATCTGTGACACCACTTCTTATTCCATACTCAGATTATAAAGCTACAATAAGATCTTATATCCGTGATCTGATGCAGAAGAAGTGGGACACTCAAGTAGGTATATATAAATTACATGAAATAAAACCTTATGTCGCTTATACTTACTTGGAATGTCAGTCCAGATTTGAGGAGGTCATTACGCGACGATGTCACATTGGCCATACGAGGTATACTCACGAGTATCTATTAAAAGGTGAAGATCCTCCGTTTTGTATCCCTTGTGATGAAAGAATGTCAAGCATGTCCTGCTTGACTGTGTTGAATATTCCATCACAAGGGATAAATATTTCAATTCACGAACTTTGAAGGATCTTTTTAATTGTGTTAGCTTTCATTTAATTATTGCATTTTTAAAAGAATTAGATTTGCTAAATGAATTGCAAATAGATAAATATTTTATGCCTGGAAGTTTGAATTAGTAACTTAGAGCGTTAGTGGCTGTATCCTCGAGGGGGGTTAAAGCACTGTAAAATTATTGTCCTCCTGAGAGGGTACGTAAGTCTCAAAACATTTGAAGTCAAATTTGATCTTCCAATTTGTCTTAGCCGTAGAATATGTGTCATTTTAATTTGTGGCTAACCTTGCATACAATCACCAGCAGCTGAGCGGATGATGTAAATCCAGCTAGGAACCATGCAGGTAGCAGAAGTACTGTAAGTCCCCGTGGCCCCTAGTATGGTGATCTACCTTCGCTGATTCGTCTCAGGCTGTGTATTGGCCTATTCCAGAGAAGCTTAAAAGCATCATTTTCCTGGACGCCCTGGACATGTTCAGGGTCGTACCATGGATGGACCTCGGAGTCAAAGCCACAATGGTTTTCTATTATGAGTGGAACTACAGAGGACTTTGGTATACATTCATCAGCTGTGGAATTCAGTTCATCAGAAAAGCACTTAATAGCATCGGGAACGTCAATAAAACGTTCAGGTTAAAGTTTCTCAGCACACAGTGTTTCATATAAAGCCCAGTTAGCCTTTTTAAAAATTTCGCCTTGATGATGGAAGAACATCAGATGGAGTTACATCTTTTAATACAGTAGGAAAATGGTCACTTCCATAGAGGTCATCGTGGACTGACCATTCGAACTGACTAAGTAGTTCTGAATTTGTGAGTGACAAGTCAAGAGCAGAATAAGTCCCTGTCCCAGGGTGTAAATATGTGTTGGAACCATCATTATAAATACATAAACCATTGTCAGAACAAAAGTCCTCCAACAACTTACCTTTAGTGTTTGCATTTACACTACCCCATAGTGGGTTGTGCCCATTTAAATCTCCCATTATAATACAGGGCTTCGGGAGTTGGTCATATAAGGCATAAAAATCAGTTTTGGCAAACGTCGAAGGCGGCGAAATATAGAGTGAGCATAGCGTAAACGCTACATGTAAAGTAATTCTCACAGCAACAGCCTGCATATTAGTATTAAGTGGAACAGGGCTTTGAATAACGTTTTGTCTGACTAGAATGGTTGACCCACCAGAGGCTCTATCAACCGGAGGTGAAAAACAATGATATGCATTAAAATGACGAAGGTCAAATGTATATGTTTGTTTTCAGTATGGCTCTTGGAGACATACCGCTGAAGGTTTAAAATCTTGGACTAACAGCAGTAATTCATGTAAATTAGTCCTCAATCCTCTGCAGTTCCACTGTACAGTATTATTGGAATAAACTATCTTTTGGGAGGATTTATTGGGGATCTACCCCACACTCTTTTAGAGAGGGCGACAAGCTATGTGCCCTAGAAAGGACGTTTTCAGAAACGTCCATGTCTTCAAGAGACCCGTATTTATTGAACAACTGGATTTTGTTTTGTGACCCTTTAGGAGCTCTGCCACTTTGTTGTTTTGAAGCATCAGGCTTAGGCTTAGGTTTACCTTTCACAGTTTGTTGACTATCAGCTGTCAATTGAGACTTTGAGTGTGAGTGAGATGATGATTTGTGATCAGAAGAAACTTTTGAGGTACTAGGAGCTGATTCCTCAGTCTGAGATGACATAGCAGGATACAAAAGCTGCGGAGAATGGCAATTTACCCACATGAAGGTAGTTTGGCAGCCTGTTGATGATTTTGTTATTTTAGAGCTTGTCTCCAATGATGTTTTTGCTTCTGTAGCATACATTTCTGAAAGTGCAGATCTCTTTACCAGTTTTTTGGCCTCCGAAAAAGAGATTTTTTCAGTGAATTTTATTTTGTTGATCTCCATTTGCTCTTTCCAAATAGGACACTGTTTAGAAAATGATGAATGGTCGCAACGTAAAAAAAGCATTTCAAAATTGCACCAATTTTATTTGGAATTTTAATTTCGGTCTTGGCCTATTTGTTCATCGACATTTTCTTATTGAAGTAAAAGTGTTGTATTGAGCAACAGGAACACGGTTTTACAGATCCCTGTTTCCCTCAACCACCAAGTTCCCTTTCTCCACCGACAAAGGGCCACAACCCACGGCAAACGGGTTGGTGGAGCAAATATTCCCCGGGTCCACAACGGCGGTGAAAACGGTTGTCAGCGTCACCCAGCACCTCCCACGAGGAGGTGGCCGTTCATAGGTGCCCATATTCGTGGAAACAAAAAAAAAACAAAACAAGAAAATATGTAGATAAATTAAATACCTGCCCGTGAATATATTCTTCATGAGCTTGTGCATTTGAAAGTAAAAGTGATATTTTATTCGTAGAACGAACAGAATCGATTAGGATCTTATTCCTGTAACATGACCGGCGTGGATTACAGATGTATTTTTAAGATAGGTCAGAATTATGATTTTCTGTCGATAATTTCCTCAGGTCGCACATATTTTCACCTCTGTTTAGCAAAGTTAATAAATTATTTCTGCTGATTTCCTTCCAGTCTCTGAACTCAAGAAAAGAAATGTTTGCATATTGAATACTTGTGGAACATTATTTACGACACGTTCGTCGGACATATTGCCTCCAGTGAGTGAGTGGGTTAATATTTAACGTCACATCGGCAATATCTCAGCCACATCGTGACGAGAACATTTAATATTGAAATGAAATATACGTCTATTATATAACTTTTCAACGAATGACAGTAAAACAACTAGAATATCACAGAGTAGAATATAAAACTAGTAACTATACCTAAAACACCTTACCTGTAGAGGACAATACAACATAATAATGGCCTATAGATTGCTAACAACAGAAGGTAGATCACCATAGTAGGGACCATTTCGGACTTACATTACTTTTGCTACCTCCATGGACCCTAGGTGGATTTACATCATCCCCTCAGCCGTCAGCAGTTCGGGAAATCTAGCCATTAAGTAAAAGAACACTTATTCTACGACTAAAACCTTGGTAGACTTATATTTACATTGAATGTTTTGAGTGTTACGTTCCCTCTCAGGAGGACAATAATTTTACAATACTTCAACCTCCTTTGAGGGTACAGCCACTAACAATCTAAACTAACAATAATAAAAAAATACCTATTTACAATTCATTCAACAAATCGAATTCTTTTAAAAATGCAATAATTAAATGAGAATTAAAAAGGTCCTTCATACTACGTGATTTAATTTGTTGATGCCTATCTGGGTGTCCCACATCTTTTGCATCAGACCATGGATATAAGTTCTAATGTTAGCTTTATAATCAGTGTATGGAATAAGAAGTGGTGTCACCGATTTGTTCAGGATCGGCCATTGTGTTACCAGAAATGCCTACGCGACTGGGTAACCAACAAAAGACAATGTCGCACTGGCCAGTAGCAAGGTTACTTTATACAATTCAATAATTTCAATTAAAAGTGGATGTTTACAAGAAATATTTTTAATAGCCTGAAGGCAAGAAAGAGAGTCTGAATAGATTATATACTGTTTATGTCGAGGGTGCCTTTCAATATATTTAAGAGCCGTTAGTATTGCGTTAGCTTCAGCTGTAAAAATGGAACGGTTGTCTGGTAATCTAGAAGATATTGTTCTTGATCCAGTGACGGTGGCACAAGCCACTGCGCCACCGTCCTTGGACCCATCTGTAAATAAGGATTTATAATTGAAATATTTATGTTTTAATTGATTATATTCTTGTTTGAATTGTAATTGATTCTTGTTTGTATTGTAATTTCTGATTTTTAAAATGTAGTTAATGTTAGGTCCACTTGGGGCCTGACCAACTGCCAGGAGGAGAAGAAAGAAGAAGGGAGTTTTCCAGCTCAATGCCGGCCGAAGAAAGAAAGGGTTTAATTCTATGTCCTAGAGGCGGGACAAGAGAAGACTTTTTGTTGTAGAAATCACCATAAAGGGGATTGAAAACACAGTTATATGTAGGGTTAGATTCACTGGAGTATAATTTAGTAATGTACTGTAAAGCTAACTTTATATGATGCTGCTCAAGACATGGTTCATCAGCCTCAACATAGAGACTGTCAATAGGTGAAGTTCTAAAAGACCCAAGACAAAGTCTTAGACCTTGATGATGGACAGAATTTAATAGTTTTAAGGTGCTTTTGCAGGCTCCACCATAGACGATGGAACCATAATCAAGTTCAGAGCGCACGAATGATCGATAGAGATGGAGAAGGGTATCTTGATCACCTCCCCATTTAGAATTTGAAACCACTTTCAACAAGTCAAGTGCTTTCAGGCATTTAGCTTTAAGGGATTTGATATGCGGTAAAAACGTTAAGTGTGAATCAAAGTTTAGTCCCAAGAATTTGGCTTCTTTCACCACTTTAGTTGGCGTGCCATCTAGAGATAGTTCAGGGTCCTTATGTGGTTTGTATTTACGACCAAAATGTATGCAGTTACTTTTCGATTTAGAAAATTTAAAGCCGTTTTCAAGACACCATTTATTAATCTTGTTTAAACACAACTGCAGTTGCCGTTCAGTAGTATGCATATATTTACCACGACAAGGAATATTAAAATCACAAATAACGATCCATAAATTGAATCGTTTAAAACTTTGGATAAACTGTTTATCTTGATACTAAAAAGTGTGACTGACAAAATACTTTCTTGTGGAACACCCTGATCCTGATTGTGATGATCAGAGAGGTTAGAACCCACTCGGACTTGAATTGTCTGTTATTTAAAAATATCAAAAACAAGAAGAAAAGAAAACTATTAATTTCAATTCTGATAATGGGGAAGATTATAATGAAAAGTTTTCTATTCATGACCTCCATGACCTGCTCTTGATCAAACTCATGACACTGCTACAGGAGCTGTTAACGTACATACCGGAATACCCACAAAAGATTCAATACTCATCAGGTTGGCTGCTTGTTGTTTCTTGCCGCACTCAACTAGTAGCATAAACGAACGTAAGCGTCTGATGTTCTTAACATCTCCTGCAATACCTTGAATACCCTTAGATACTGTAAAAGGGTTCAGCTTTAATGGTGTCTTGTCCGGAGTCTCAATAACAAGGAAACGTGGCCAATACTCAATCGATAGAGACGGTCTGTGTTCAGTATCAACAGGATCAATTTCAAGTGGACGTTTTATTATTTTTTTTGGTATTTCATAAGCCATGATTGGTGTCATAGGGTTCATCATCCGAGCTCCCCGCCCACCACGGAATATCTCAAGGACAATGCTAAAGCAAGCGGGCCTCCAGCTTGCAGCACCAACGATACCCGGATGATATACTCCAGTGGAAGAATTATATATAATTAATCTACCATATTGACCCATGAGCCATCATCGCCTTCTGGCATAAGACTCTAGGCAAAGTTCATATTATCATAATTCACAATCAAACAAGTTACAGAGCAGCAGTATTGCCGAAATTTGAAGGCCGAAATTTGAAACAATTCCAAATTCCATATTTGATGCCCTCAACCACCAGGATCCCGTCCTCCACCGACACGGGACGCAACCCACGGCAAGCAGGTTGCCCAATTTAGTCGCCTCTTACGACAAGAAATGGGGTGCTGTGGACACATTCTGTCCCGGGTCCACACGGGATATTGCATATAACAACCAAGTACTACAGATCTGATGGTACATGGACATGTTAACCTTACACTGTTTTGTCATATATCTTGAGGCGTATATACAATACTAATAGTTACTTGTTTTGTTGTTGTTGTTTAACACCGCTCTCAGGAATATTCTTCCAGCTACATAGGGGCGGTCTGTAAACAATCGACTCTAGGTCAGACAATCCAGTGACTGGAATAATGAATAGTGATCTACGCAATAAACGTACCGCCACCTGTCAATCAAACAAACGACCTCACCAAGGGTTCCATGGGGGAACGTCAGACTGTTCAATCCGTATCCCGCTTGTATCAGCTGACCTCCATTTTGACTGACAACAGCCCTCTACCTGACTTTTAATACAAAAGCAATCAACGCCCTTGCTTCTATCATGGTGAAAGGGTGTAGCTATGCTACCTGCAACTCGGACACGTGTTCTCCGGAACGACGTACTGGTATTATTAGCTTTATTCCGTACCCCTGTCTGAACTTTTAAGTGAGTGAGGTAAAATATTACATCGCGTCGTCAATATTGCAGCCTTATTACAGCGATAAGTGAGTGTGAGAGTGAGTTAATATGTAACGTCACATCGGCAATATTTCAGCCATATAGTGACGGGAACATAACATTGAAATGGAATATATGAGTATTATAAAAACCTGTCGACAAAGGACAGTAAAACACCTAGAATATCACAGAAAAGAAAGTAAAACTAGTAATTATAGCTAAAGTTTATCTATAGAGGACAATACCAATATAAAAATGAGCTGAAGATTGCCAACAACTGAAGGTAGATCACCATACTAGGGACCATGGGGACTTACAGTACTTTTGCTACCTGCATGCACCCTGGCTGGATTTACATCATCCCCTCAGCCGTCAGCAATTTGGGAAATCTAGCCATGCAATAAAAAATACACTTATTCTACGATTAAAAACCTCGAAATTTAGAATATACTTTGAATGTTTGTGGACTTACGTACCCTCTCAGGAGGACAATAATTTTACAATACTTCAACCCCCTTTGAGGGTACATCCACCAACAATTCAAGTTACTAATCCAAACTACAAATCATCCAAATACATCTATCTACAGAAAATACTATTAAAAATTCAACCAAAAAATCAATTTCTTTTTTTTAAAAAAACAATAACTAAATGAGAATTAACGCTGGTAAAAAGATCCTTAATTGTTTTAACTGTAAAATACTTATCCCTTGTGATGGAGAATTCGACACAGTCAAACAGAATATGCTTGACCGTGACTCTCTTATCACATGGGATAGAAAATGGAGGATCCTCACCTTTTAAAAGGTATGCATGAGTATATCTAGTATGGCCAATGCGACATCGTCGTAAAATAACCTCTTCAAATCTGGACTGACAGCCCAAGTGGATGGAACCAATATAGGGTTTTATTTCATGTAATTTATTTATACCTACTTGAGTGTCCCACTTCTTTTGCATCAGATTACCTATACAGGTTCTAATGCTCGCTTTGTAATCAGTGTATGGTGTGTGAAGTGGTGTCACAGATTTGTTGAGTGCTGCCTTGGCAGCAGGATCGGCCATTGTGTTACCTGAAATTCCTACATGGTTGGGTAACAAACAAAAGACGATGTCGTATTGGCCAGTAGCAAGATCATTATACAATTCAATAATTTCAATTAAAAGTGGATGTTTACAAGAAATACCTTAATTGCCTGGAGACAAAAAAGAGAGTCTGAAAAGATTATATGCTGTTTATGTCTAGGATGTTAGGTCCCCATGGTCCCTAATATGGCGATCTATCTTCTGTTGTTGGCGATCTATGGGCTGTTTTTATACTATACTATTATATTTTTAGGTTTCCACGCTATTTTTAATACTAACTGTGATACTCTAGTGGTTTTACTGTCCTTCGTCGACAGGTTCTTCAAAATATGCACATATATTTCTTGTTGTTTTCGTCAAGATGTTGCCGATGTGACGTTAAGTATTAAAACACTCACTCTAGGATGTCTTTCAATCTATTTAAGAGCCGTTAATATAACGTTTGCTTCCGCTGTGAAAATAGAACTGTTATCCGGTAAACTGAAATATATTGTTCTGGATCCAATGGCAGTGGCACAAGCAACTGTAACCATCTGTAATCACCCACCACGGAGTATCACAGGGACAATGCTAGACCAAGCGAGTCTCCAGCTTGCAGCACCAAGGATACCCGGATGATATAATCCAGCAGAAAAAATAAAAGGTTAATTATATCATGAGCCGCCGCTTTCTGGGCATGCGACACTAGGCAAAAATGTGTGACTATTTGAAATTTTGAACTTCTAAAAAATCGTCAAGGCTAATAGCATAAAAACATTACAAAATGTAGTGCTCAGGGCTTGGCGTGACCAGCCGATTGGTTGAACCGAGCCCATTCAACCACCCGTTTAAGTGAAGTCAGGGTCGAAGTGGTGTGTTGGGCAATAGGAACACTGGTCCTGCTCCCATGCCCTCAACCACCAGGATCCCTTCCTCCACAGACACAGGGCCACTACCCACGGCTGGCGGGTTGGTGGACCAAATATCCCCCCGGGTCCACAACGGAGGTGAACGGCTCCTAGCGTTACCCAGCACCCACCACGAGGAGGTGGACGTTCACGGGTGCCCTATAGATAGGAAGTGTAAACGTTAACAAACGTTTCAAGGACAGACATCTTCTGAACGCACCACCATTTCCCTCTATTACCACCCCTAAACACAACGCATGATATGCACCTACACAACGCAGTAGCCCCATACACGTGCATGGGGTCCTATTCTTGATTTTGACGTTTTTCAAGAAGGTTGAGAGACCACATAGAACATTAATTTTGACACTTATCTTGCATCACACAATTGTTAGTGTTTGGTCGTTTGTCTTAAAATGAAAATCGCATACTTGCAAATTACATGGCATACACTAGTCATCTTTCAAAAGCGACTACATTCCAAATAACTATGGCAAACGGTGATGCACTCTCAAAACATTCAGTAATATCATATCAACATTAATTGAATCTCTGAAATATTTTTAATCGTAATCGTATATATAGTAGGTCTGTTATCAACCATTAAAATATGATTGATTCTGTCTACAATCGGAACATTTTAGTCAGAGGACCGAGGTTAGATATGTACATCAAAAGTACCGCTTCGTGACGTCATAAGACGTACCTTAAGATATACACATACATGAACTGCCTACCTAATAAACACCAGTCAGATTCTGTTGAATAATTGATATTGCGCCAAAGTGAAAATAGAAACCGTCAACCACCTTTTTTGCCTTAGCGAATGTCCGGATATGATCAAACGAGGCACCAAAGGGCATTATCTAGCACGTCTTTGAAAGCTTATTGTCGGGAGTTTTTGAGTATTGATGGAAACTATGAAATGTGATACAATTCGGTTAACTCATGATTTTATGCTAAAATCATTTATTCTTTTTCATTTTCAGTTACAACTTACATAACGTATCGGGTCTATTGATCGATGCATACTATTTGGGCCTAGGTGGCCATGGATGTTTTATCAAATTAATGTTCAGAAATTATATATGTAACACAATTAGTTAACAGTTTGTTGGTTCCTTACGTTGAAACTCCGTTGACAAGTACACAAATCAAAGGTTATGGGCCCGCTAGGTAGGGACCATGGGAACTTACGTTACCTCAGCTACCTGCATGGATCCTATCTGGATTTACATCATCTCTTCAGTGACTGGTGATTTATGAATAAATATTTACGTATTTAGATATCACTTAACAAATCTAATTCCTTAATGATTAAATGAAACCTAACAGTATTAAAAAGACCCTTCATGGTTCGTGATTTAAAATAGTTATCGCTTGTGATGGAATATTCAACACAGTCAAGGAAGACATGCTTGACTTGATTCTTTCATCACAAGATCTTCACCTTTCAGTAGGCATTGGTGTGTATATTTGGTATGGCCAATGCGACATGGGCGTATGATGACCTCTTCAAATCCGGACTGATTACCCAAGTAGGGTTTAATTGCATGCAGTTTATTAATACTTATTTGAATGTCCCACGTCTTCTGCATGAGATCACAAAATCGGCCATTGTGTTCCCAGACATGCCAACGTGGCTTGGTAACCAACCACGGACGATGTCATGTTGGCCAGTATCATTACATAATTTAATAGTTGCAAATTAAAAGTGGATGTTTAATAATAATAATAGTTTTTAATAGTGTGGGGAGAAGAAAGATAGTCAGAATGGATAATATGTTGTTATGTATAGGATGTTTTCGAATATATTTAAGAATCGTTACTATGTCATTTGCTTCAGCTGTGAAAATAGAACTGTTATCCGGTAATCTAGAAGATATTGTTCTGGATTCAATGACAGTGGCATAGGCTACTGCGCCACCGTCTTTGGGCCCATCTATAAATAAAGATTCGTAACTGCTATATTTACTTTTTAATTTACTATATTCTTGTGTCTTATGTAGTCAATTAGTTTCTGATGTTTTAAATGTAGTTAATGTTAGGTCAAGTTGTGGCCTTACCAACTGCGAGGAGAAGAAAGAAGATGAGACCATTTAAATGGTCCATCCCATGTAACAGGTGCTAATTGGAGGGTACCAATTAGAGAATATATTCTACAACAATAAGCCTATTATTCCCTGGCAAGGGTTCACTTTTATGGCATGTAATGAACCCTGTCCTGTCAATCAGTGGGTCCGGTAAATGTATTTTTAATCCATGATGTTATGTACGTGTATGTAATTTGTGTTAATTCAAACTGTGACAGGGGAAAAGGTATTTGTGTTTCTGTGGATAATACTTAAAGCGTGCACTTAAAACAGTACTTTGAAAAATACTGGCCATAATAGGGGCAAAATTAACAATCAGTATCAGTTTTTGACACTTAGGACAAGATGGATGCAGATGTGTGAAGTTATACTGATATACAGAACTGATTCCTAGTTGAACGCATAGGACGACAAACAGGAAAACATGTACTTTAAACATGATCCCAACTTTCACAATTGTCTCGTCACACGTCCGATGCAGTTATATGAATTTAAAGCACAAATGTATACTATCAAAATATGGCTTATTCCTGCAGTTCTCATGAATAAATAAGTCAAATGCATGATGGAATATGTCCATCAACATTAAGAACCCTAACGGGACAACTGATGAGTGGAATACTAGTAGTCAAGCCAACACGATGAAGGGCATCATTGGGTAAAGGAGAAACTGAAAAAAGCATTAGTAAAATCATTTCCCTAAATTTCCAAGTCTTCAAACTGTCATTTTTTCCAATGAAAATGTTTTGAAAAATGATATTTCCGAATTGTAAATTTTCTTTCGCGTGTACGTTTAAGATTAGGATCAGATGTTTTTGGATGTAGTGACAAAGTATTATTAAAAGTTCAGGGGACAAAGCAGTGGGAAGAGAGTATTGCAGTGTTAACGCGCATGCTTGTTATTGATTTTGTTGCACGTATTTAAGCAAACGATTTCTACCGAGGAAGTGGTGACTGATTGAAGTGGGTTTCGTTCTATTAGATTTTCTGTTTTAGAAAGTAAGTAATTGAACGAGAGCATGAAGCAGTTGAAGTTCTTCCAAAACCTGTGTCTTGTATTAACCCTTCATTTCACGTTTGTTTTGGCCACGGTGGAAGGTGACAAGGCGGCTCGGCGAACGGTGCATTCGGAAACACACAAAGTTTATTACACAATTGGCATCAGATTGTGTGAAATTAAATGTCTGGAATATTATTACTGCTTATGCATTGCATATAACAAAACTGCTTTAAGCTGTAACTTATTGGATACATTTTATGAGGCAGGAGATAAGTATGGATTCACCTTCATTCCCGTGGATTCTAAAGTAAGTTTTGCTTTTGTTGGCAGCAAGATTAATGTCTGCTCGTTATCTGCATCTGCCATTTAAATGGATGTTGGCTTGTCTCACCAACTCCTTTTCTCATCGTTAACGTGGTCTCATCAGTTTCTTGCGGTTTAGCAGTTAGAAATGGCAAAGCACTGAAAAGGCTTGACAAAACAGACTTTTAATCAAACAAGTATGTGGTTTACTTAATATTTAGTAGTATCAGAGCAACCTTCAATTTCCACGTGCACATCATTCAAAAGTTTAGTTAATTTACTATGGGAACATAACAAAGAAAGTCAGAAATAGGTATGTTTGGACCCTATAAGGAAAATCATGCGGCCCAAAAGATGAGAAATCCAAAGTGTATCACCACCAATCTAATTTTTAGACCAAATTGTTTCCGTGTAAATCGACAAAAATATAAATGTCCTAACCCACAAAAGACACATCTTCTGTTTCATACATCTGTTGAAGGATATTGTAAGGTACCACTTTAGCCTCCAAGTTTGGATGAATATTTTTTCATGGTTTTTAAGCTGTATTCCCGAAACGAAATTCCCCACTCGTTTGAAACAAAGTCGTATGTTTATATGGAAATCGAGAAACATAAAAACTTACCATCAACCGGCAAGTAGTAAAGGTGCCGCTTTTTTTCTGCAAAGTTTGGTTGGCAGATGTGGAGCATTTTTAATTATCTTCTCGAAGCAAATGAAACCCTATTTTGATATTAAGTCCAGATGGTTACCATGGTAACCGAGGAAAGTAAAACTTCCAAAGATGAGCAAAAACCAAAACATAAACACATCAGTTGAGGTTCTAACGTTAGAATATTTCTTGATGAAACGTGATGTTTAATCAGCCAGGTGATGATGTTTGTGATGTTCAAATATACTGATCTGCACACGTGTCGAAATGCTGAATAGCATGAGAACAGACAAACGTGTATTATATATGTGTTTTACTTCTTTCAAAGGATCGAAATGGCACGTGTCTTTCGGAGCCGGCAGATGAGAACATGAAATGTCAGAAAACTCGATCTGGAAAGTATGCCTGGTTCGATGAATATGGGATAGCATTTTGATTTAACGCAGCTTTTGAACAGTGTTTCATCCATTCCATATCTTGTCAGCTTACAGTGGGAGTGGAGCCCGAAATGATGAGATTTTTTCCACCATCATCTTCCATCGTTTTCACTGGTCAAGGAGACGCACAACGATGTATTTTGCATTGTTGCGAAACCTCATATCTTCGGTTTTAAAATTGTTGGAAACATTCAGTTACCTTAAGCAATAAAAAAATTACCCCAGACGTACAAGGCTGAAGCGATCTGATTAATGGAAAGAAGAGTTACAACATAACATTTAATGCCACAATGGCATTGTTGCAAGAACATGTATACTTGAGCAAGAGACATCTAAATATCATGGTTTGAAACTTGAAGAGAGAGGATCAAACAACGAGGAGGAAACTTTTCGAATTGCTCGAGGTTGTACCGTCAAAGGGGGTGAAGTATTGTAAAGATATTGTCTTCCTGAGAGGGTACGTAAGTCCATATACATTCAAAGTAAATTCAAACTCTCCCCTATTTTAATCATAGTATACGTGTTCTTTTAAATTTATGACTAGATGTGTCTAAATTGCTAACGACGTGAGGGGGTGGTGTAAATCCATCTAGGGTCCATACAGGAAGCAAAACTAATGTAAGTCCCCATGGACCCTAGAATGGTGATCTACCTTCAGTTGTTAGCAATCTATAGCCCATTTTTATATTGTATTGTCAAAGCGTCCCAAAGCGTTCAAAGTCAATGTAAACGTACCAGGAATTTTAAACGTAGTATTCTTCTTGTGTTAATTTTGGCTGAAATTTCTTACTCTCCCCAGCAACTGAGAGGATGATGTACTAGGCCAATGCAGATAGCAAAGGTACTAGAAGTTCCAATAGTCCCTAGTGTGGTGATCTAACTTCCGTCGTTGGCGATCTATACATCATCCTCTCATCTGTTATCAATTTAGACACATCTAGCTAAACATTAAAAATACACACATGCTGTTATTAAGAACAGTGGAAAGTTTAAACTTAATTAAATGTTTTACATGTTTTGGGACCTGAAAGAGGGCAATAATTTTACAGTACTTTAACCTCCTCGAGAATGCAGCCGCTAACAATCTGAGTTACTAATTCAAACTTCCGATAATAAAATACTCATCTATTTAGAAAACATGTTAGCAAATCTAATTCTTTCAAAAATGAAATAATTAAATGAGGACTATTTTCGTTAAAATGATCCTTAAATTTCGTGAGTTAAAATATTTATCCCTTGTCATGGAGTATTCAACAGTGAAGCAGGACATGCTTGACTTTGTGTCTTTAATCACAAAGGATACAAAACGGAGGATCTTCACCTTTCAATAAATATCCATGAGTATATCTTGTATGGCCAATCCGACATCATCAGATAATGATCTCTTCAAATCTGGAATGACTACTCAAGTAAGTATAACCGATGTAGGGTTTTATTGCATGCAATTTATTTACACCCACTTGGGTGTCCCACTTCTTCTGCATCATCCCGTGTGGAGCCGGGACAGAATGTGTCCACAGCACCCCATTTCTAAGAGGCGACTAAATTGGGCAACCTGTTTGCCGTGGGTTGCCTCCCGTGTCGGTGGAGGACGGGGTCCGGGTGGTTGAGGGTAGTTGGGCTTTTAACTGCGTTCCATTTGCCCAACTTACCACTTTGCCCCTTACTTCACCTAGACGGGTGGTTGAATGGGCCCGATTCAACCAATCGGCTGGTGCTGCCAAGCCCTGTGCATAGACTACGTATGTGTCATTGCGCAAATCTGATTTTTTCAATTGTTTTGAATTTTGTCTTGGCACTATTGTTAACCTGTAACTTTTTGCATTGAGAATTATGATAATATGAACTTTGCCTAGAGTCTTATGCCAGAAGACGATGGCTCATGGGCCAGTCTGGTAGATTAATTATATATAATTCTTCTACATTAGTATATCATCCGGGTATCGTTGGTGCTACAAGCTGGAGGCCCGCTTGCTTTAGCATTGCCCTTGTGATACTCCGTGGTGGGTGGGGAGCTCGGATGATGAACTGTTTTACACTAATCATGGCTTATGAAATCCCAACGAAGAAAACAAAACGTCCACTTGATACTGACCCTGTTGATAACGACCACAGACCCTCTGCATCGATGAGTATTGGCCGCGTTTCGTTGTGACTGAGACTTGACAAGACACCGTTAAAGCTGAACCCCTTCGCTGTCTCCAAAGGTATTCAAGGTATTGCTGGGGATGTTAAAAACATTAGACGTTAACGTTCGGCTGCGCTATTAGTTGCGTGTGGGAAAAAACAACAATCAACCAAGCTGATGAACATTAAATCTTTCGTGGGCATTACGGTTAGGGTGTCTGCTCACAAAACCTTGAACACAAGCAAAGGTATAGTTAGATATCGTGATCGATTGTTTGATGACATGTCGGACCTTGATATAGATCTGAAATGAAGGATCAAGGTGTACTCTACGTCAAGCGCTTTTCAACAATGAAACAATCAAAACTTGTTCCTCTCCAAATGCGCCCAAATCAGTGAAGGCAGGCTACTGTAACATTCAAGTTGACACCCACATCCCCAACCCGCTCAGGTGTTTTAAATGCCAGAAATATGGAAACGGAGTAAATACTTGCACATTGTCTGTTGCGTGTGCTCACTGTCGTGAGAAGACACACACAACAGAAGATTGTGACAGTGATTATACAAAATGGACCAACTGTTCAGAGGACCATTCATCATTTTCTAAACAGTGGAAAGAGCAAATGGAGATAAACAGAATACAATATACTCAAAATATCTCTTTTTCAGAGGCAAAAAAAACTGGTAAAGAGATCTGAACTTCCAGAAATTTTTGCTACAGTAGCAAAAACAACATCGGGGTGTAGCTCTAAAATAACATCAACCACAGGCTGCCAAACTACCTTGACTTGGGTAAAGGGCGACTCTCAACAGCTGTTGTACCCTGCTATATCATCTCAGACTGAGGAATCACTTCCCAGTACATCAAAGTCTTCTTCTTATCACAAATCATCAGCATCTGTCACACTCAAAGTCTCAGTTGACAGCTGATAGTCAAACTGTTACAAGTAAACCTAAACCTAAGCCTGATGCTTCAAAACAACAGAGTGGCAGAGGGTCACAAAATAAAATTCAATTGTTTAATAAATATGGGTCACTTAAAGACATGGACGTTTCTGAGAACGTCCATTCTAGGGCACACAGCTTGTCGCCCTCCAAAAAAGATCGGGGTAGATCCCCAGTAAATCCCCCCAAAAGAAAGTTTATTCCAATAATATTGTACAGTGGAACTGCTGAGGATTGAGGACAAATTTACATGAATTACAGCTACTAGCCTTCAGGGTTATGTCTCTAAAAGACATATTTAAAACAAAGAGATACATTTGACCTTCGTCATTTTAATTTAATCATTGTTTTTCACCTCCGGGTGATAGGGCCACTGGCGGATCACCCATTCTAGTCAGACAAAACGTTATTCAAAGCCCTTAACTTCACTTAGCCCTTTCACTTAATACTAGTATGCAGGCTGTTGCAGAGAGATTACTTTACATGTAGCGTTTACGCTATGCTCTCTTTATATTTCGCCGTTTGCCAAAACTGATCTTCAAGCTGTATATGACCAACTCCCGAAGCCCTGTATTATAATGGGAGTTTTAAATGGGCACAACCCACTCTGGGGTAGTGTAAATACAAACACTAAGGGTAAATTGTTGGAGGACTCTTGTTCTGACAATGATTTATGTATTTAGAATGATGGTTCCAGCACATATTTACACCCAGGTACAGGGACTTATTCTGCTCTCGACTTGTCACTCACAAATTCAGAACTACTAAATGAATTCGAATGGTCAGTCCACTATGACCTCTGTGGAGGTGACCATTTTCCTACTGTATTAAAAGCTGTATCTCCATCTGATGTTCCTCCATCATCAAGGCGGAGTTTGAAAAAGGCTAACTGGGCTTTATGTGAAACACTGTGTGCTGCAGAACTTAAAGCTCAACGTTCCTGATGATATGAAATCTTTTTCTGATGAACTGAATTCCATAGCTGATAAGTGTGCACCAAAGTCCTCTGCAGTTCCACATATTCGAAAACCATGGTTCAGCGATGAATGGAAACAAGCTAGGAAGGCAAGGAAAAAAGCAGAATATTATTTCCGTCGCTATCCTATGGTGCATAATTTAAATAAATTTTAAATTTTAAATGCTAAAGCACGGCGTACTTTTGAACAGAACAAACGCCAATCTTGGCAAAATTATGTATCCAAAATAAATTCTCGGACACCCATGTCCAAGGTATGGGACATGGTCCAGAGAATTAAAGGTAAAGGTACTAAATCTACTGTCCATCATCTAAAACATGGAGATCAATTACTCACTGATAAATCAGATAATGCAAATAATCTGGGCGAAACTCTCGCTAAACATTCTTCCTCTTCTAATTATACTCCTAAATTTCAGCAATATAAAAAACAAAAAGAAAAGAAAACTATTAATTTCAATTCTGATAATGGGAAAGATTATAATGAAACGTTTTCTATTCATGAACTCCCTACTGTTCTTGATCAGTCTCCTGACACTGCTACAGGAGCTGATAACATACATTATCAGTTCCTAAAACACTTACCAGAATCCTGTTTAGAGACGCTCTTATCAATTTTTGATGATATTTGGACTTCCGGGAAATTTCCCTCTTCATGGCGTAATGCTATAGTAGTACCAATACCTAAACCTGGACGTGATCATACGGATCCGTCCAATCGTTTTAAACGATTCAGTTTATGGATCGTTATTTGTCTATGATTTTAATATTTCTTGTCGTGGTAAAAATATGCATACCATTGAACGGCAACTGCAGTTGTGTTTAAACAAGAATAATAAATGGTGTCTTGAAAACGGCTTTAAATTTTTTAAATCGAACACTAACTGCATACTTTTTTGTCTGTCAAGGAAGGACCGTAAAACAACTAGAACATCACAGTTTCAATTAAAGGTAGCATGGAAGTTAAAACTAATATCACTATTCAAATCTGGACCGACAACTCAAGTGGTTATAACCAATGTAAGGTTTTTTTTCTCATGTAATTTATTGATACCCATGATCCGTATGATCCAGATTTAGGTATTGGTACTACTATAGCATCACGCCATGAAGTCCAAATATCATCAAAAATTGATAAGAGCGTCTTTAAACATGATTCTGGTAAGTGCTTCAGGAGTTGATAATGTATGTTATCAGCTCCTGTAGCAGTGCCATGAGCATGACAATGTGCAAGTATTTACACTGTGTCCATATTTCTGGCATTTAAAACACCTCCAATACTCAGTCGATAGAGACCGTCCATGGTCAGTATCAACAGGATCAATTTCAAGTGGACGTTTTGTTTTTTGTTGGGTATTTCATAAGCCATGGTTGGTGTTATATGGTTCGTCATCCGAGCTCCCCGCCCACCATGGAGTATCACAAGGACAATGCTAAAGCAAGCAGGCCTCCAGTTTACAGCACCAAGGATACCCGAGCTGACGGAGGGGCAAGAATTAGCCTTGAAACGTCGTGTTAAAAGAATTAAAGAAGTTGTCATCCATAATAGTGTCTTGTATTACCTCACCAACTTCTAAATGCCTTTGAAGAATTTCAAGGATACCCGGATGATATACTCCAGCAGAAGAATTAAAACATTAATAATTAATTACATTAAAAAAATAATAATTCCATCAGATTGGCCCAGGAGCCACCGCCTTCTGGCATACGACTCTAGGCAAAAACATGAACTAGTGAAATTGAAATTCAGAAGATCCAAAAATCGGCCAAGACCTAATATATACATATTACAATTCTCAAAATTTTGTGCAACATTACATACAGTAATGCTCAGGGTTTGGCGTGACCAGCCAATTGTTTGAACCGGGCCCATTCAACTTCCCGTCTAGGTGAAGTCAGGTCATAAGTGGTGTGTTGAGTAATAGTGTTATAGTGTCTACTTCAGGACAGCCATGTCCAAATATTTCTACTGACCAAAAACTATGTGGCCAGGCTATATGATATTTAGTTATTATTATTCAATCTGCAATCTTGATCTTTATCACTAGCGCAGAGCACATTGTTTTGTCAGCTACCTTGTTCCTCTTTGTCACTTCCATTAATTACTGTATATGACATTTGTGGCCTTTATTGGTCATCCCCCTTGGCTGAGCCTGTCATCCCATCAGCTGTAGAAGGAAGTGCTTTTAGCTTCTCTATCTGTCCATTGTTGAATCTTTGCCTGTCTATTGTTGTTAAAAACTATATATATGTATGCTCACATCTGTACTGTATGTGAGAGATGAGATGTGAGTGTGGAGGCCGGCATTCCGACTGTCTTTGTGGGGACGACCGCGAGCAGGATTATGTCGCTCACAGGAAAGGCCCTAGGGTTGAGCTGGAAGTCCGCTCACCTCATTCATGTATACTTGTTTGTCATGTCTTGTGAAACCAACTAAAGAAGTTTGAACAACTAAACCATGCCTTCGTCTTCACCAACGTATTCATTTGTCTTCGTCAACGTAGTGTTCATCGAAATCTTCAGCTAATTCACCCCGAGTCGATGAGTATATGAAACCCGTTGACAATAGGAACACTGGTCCTGCTCCCACGCCCTCAACCAACAGGATCCCCTCCTCCACCGACAGAGGACCGCAACCCATGACAACCCTGATCACGCCAAGCCCTGACCATTACATTTTATGATGTAAACATTTTTGAAATTTTTTATTAAGCTATTAGATTTGGCGATTTTTCAGAAGTTCAAAATTTCAAATAGTCCCACATTTTTGCTTAGAGTCGTATGCCCAGAAGGCGGTGGCTCGTGGGCCAATCCTTTATTTTTTCTGCTGGAGTATATAATCGGGGTATCCTTGGTGCTGCAAGCTGGAGACCCGCCTGCTTTTAGCATTGTCCTTGTGATACTCTCTGCTGGATGGGGAGCTTGTATGAAGAAATAACAGAAAATAACCATGGCGTATGAAACCCCCCAGAAAAGAACAAAACGTGTGCTTGAAGAAGATCACACTGCTACTGACCTTAGACTGTCCAAACCTACTGAATATTGGCCACGTTTTCTAGTTGTTCAGACTGAAGATAGAACACCCTTGAAATTAAATCCTTTTGCTGTGTCTAAGGTTTTCCGTATGGAACATGGTTGAAAGAATGAAAGGCAAAGGTTCAAAATCTGCTGTTCACCATCTCAGAGATGGTGAAAATTGAATTACTGACAAATGTGAAATTGCAAATAAAATTGGCCAAACTCTTGCCCAAAATTCTTCATCGGCAAATTACGTCCCTGAGTTTCAGAGATATCAGAAACGACACGAGAAGACAAAACTTAAATTTGAATCAGATAACGATGAAAACTATAATGAAGTGTTTTCTTTATATGACTTATACACTGCTCTTGAGCAAGCTCAATGACACAGCAGCGAGTGAGGACGATATTCATTATTAGCTGCTGAAACACTTGAACCTGGACCATGTCTGGTCACGCTTTTAGATGTATTTGACCAAATATGGACATCTGGAAACTTTCCTCCTTCATAGCGTAATACCTTTGTAATCCCTATACCCAAACCTGGCAAGGACCATACTGATCCTTCCAATTACAGACCGATATCTTTAACCAGCTGTGTCTGTAAAACCATGGAGTGAATGGTAAATAATAGATTAATTTGGTATCTTGAAAATAATAACCTCATTACAAATATTCAATGTGGTTTTCGGAAGAATAGAAGTACCATTGAGCATTTGGTACGTTTAGAACCCGTTGTCAAAAATGCTATAGTAAATAAACAACTTGCAGTAACGATATTCTTTGATCTAGAGAAAGCGTATGATACCACCTGGACGCATGGCATTTTAACTCATTAAGCCCGAGAGCCACTTCACTGCTCAACACCTGGAATCCCGTGCTGATTGCCTGGCTCGCTGTGGTGAGACTAATTAGGGCTATTCACGCCTGATATCCCTGTCAGGTTTCGCAGATTACAGGAAACTGTCTCGTCATACGAGCAAGTCCTGATTGTTAAATTGTTTAATTGCGTTGTAAAGGTATAGGTTGAAAGAAAGCAGGAATGAATACATGTCATATATGTAACGTTTTACGTAATTTTAGTGTAGTCTCTCTTGCAGACTTTTGGTGGCGTGTACATATGTATTTTCTTTACACATGTTTGTATTCTTTGTATGTAAGACATACTTAAACAAATTGTCCCTCTCATATTATTGTGTGAGGATAAATTGTTCAAAACAAACAAAAATAATTAACGCACATGCTTAATATTCTTCTATGAAAGAGGCGTTTTCGCTGATACATTGCTAGTGTATACTGAATATTGTAAGGAAAGTAATAATAAACTAGTGCTTGACTTACATGGTGCAGATTCACAGTTTGTCACTTTGGTTCATCTAGATTTAACGCAGAAAATATACGTTATCAAACAAACATACATGTATACATATTGTTTAATACTATTCCTTGCATATATATCAGACAACGGGCGTTGGGATGGGGTGTCATCAAAGATGCCAAATAGAACGTTTTGTATCTCAACTGTTCAATCTAGTGGGTCATTTGTTATCTATGACCAATCGTATCATGAGATACCTGCCACAGAGGAAATGATAGGTGATGGGGCGTGGGCTAAATTTACGAAGAGCTCGTTTGGTCACTAGACAGCTTGGATACAGATTGATTATTGGCTAGATCGTTGATCAATCGATATGCTGGATTTCGGCTTTATCAACTCTAGCTATTGTGAAAACGTTTGCGTATCGTGAACATACATAATCGCAAGGATGCATGAAATGTACACACAGGACTAATAAGCACGTTGGCGAGTTTATTTTTTCTTAAAGCTCTCAAGGCGCTACAATTCGATCATTATTATCCCGGATAGCCCAATCCAGCTATTGAGTAGAGATAGCATTTATTTGCATATACATTTTGAGCACACTGCATGTACATTAAACATAATGTCTTGCTGAACATTTCATTATAATCGGCACATTGTTACGAATGAATATCATAATTCAAGTACATGTATTATAGAATTGAAAGAGATACTGAACATTTCATTATAATCGGCACATTGTTACGAATGAATATCATAATTCAAGTACATGTATTATAGAATTCAAAGAGATACTGATTTATTACAATGTATACACTTGCAGTTGAATAACCCCCCCCCCCCAAAAAAAAAAAAAGAAAAAAAAAAAGAAAAAAAAGTTAATGAAGAATGCATATTTGTTTTGAATGCGAGCGATGTTCAAAAGATAGATAATGGGCGTGACTCCATAAAACAGCTTGTCCAATGCGCATTAGTTTGTTTAACACTCGTCACGGTACAAACATTACTTTGGCATGCATTCTGCTAGAGGCTGTATTCGGAGGTTGAAAGAGGTGTTCAAATATCTCATTTATGTTGTCTGATTAAATAGCTATGTGCATGTGTATCAATTTCGTAATTGATATATTGTCCTCCTTTTCTTGACGATGGATCTGATACACGTGATAATTATACTGGATAAGATAATTACCGAGATCAAATACAAACGTTTCTTACACAATGCTTATGTAAACTGCATTGAAAAATCACATTTCAAATCAACATGAAACTTTCAACAGCTTGAGCACAATGCTACAGTTAGCTATGTATGTTTTATGTGCGATATAGGTGTGTTCATACATATATGTATATATATAATGAGTCTGTGCAAGAGTTATCACTTCATTATCACTTCATATTCAATTACGTCTTATTATCAACTTTAGAATTATGAAAAATCAATAGTCGCAATTGAGTTAGGTGTAAATTAGTAACCTGGTTTATTTCAAATCTATACGAACATGGGTGGAATACCGAATTGCTATTTATGTCTCCGATTCATTATATAAACTATTATAACGAATGAATGACTGATTTTATTTAGAAGAAGGTTTTGTAACCTTGTCACCGTTAATCCAATTACTGTGTTAAAGTAGTATTTTAGTATTCACTCCCAGTGATGAGTAACAAACGCTTACCTCCTGTAACAACATCTCATAATTCCCTTTCTTGCAGACATGTGTTCATTTGCCTGTAAATTTATAAGCCCATGACATTGCTAGCTATTGCTATCAAAACACTTTAATACTTCCTGTGATTAACACAGGAAGTAATCTCTCTCGTAAGAAAAGCTAATCTTTGATCATTACTGCTAAATTGATTGAAATAATAGGTACAGCACGAACTTAAAATGTAAAACGCACATGCGAGTCTCTCGCTGAATGAGAGGTGCTTTCTGCTGACGATCATGTGCGGCTCTCGCTCAAAGGCTCTCGGTGTGACACGCTCCCGTGACGAGCCATCTTCTCGTGGTGGGTGCTGGGTTACGCGAAGAGCTCGCCAACCCAGTGTGGATCCGGGTCAACTAGGTCCATAGCACCCCATTGCTGGTCGCAAGGAGAGACCGAATCGGGCAACCTGTTTGCCATGGGTTTCGTCCCGTGTCGGTGGAGGATGGTAGTCTGGTGACTGAACTATATATTTTGCTCTTATTGTTCAACACACCACGTCTGCCCTTACTTCACCTAGACAGGTGGTAGAACTGGCCCAGTTCTATCAATCGGCTGGTCACGCAGAGCCCTGAGCTACAGCCATCTAATGCTCAAAATGTTTGAAACTGTTAATTTGATTTTTCATGCTTGGCTATTTTGAGATTGTTATTTCAAATGCATCATTTTATGCAGATTTTTGCCTACAGTCGTATGCCCAGAAGACGGTGGTTCATGGGCCAATCTGGTGGAACTATTAATCTTTTATTTTTTCTGCTGGGGTATATCATCCGGGTACCCTTGGTGCTGCAAGCTGGTCTTAGTATTATCCTTGTGGTACTCCGTGGTGGTGGGGAGCTCGGATGCCGAATCATTACCACTTAGCATTGAATACCAAAACCCAAACGAAAAACCAAACGTCCACTTGACAGTGATTATGATGAACAAAATCTGTTGATTATTGGCCTCGTTTTCTAAATCTTGAGACTCTTGATCAAACTCCATTAAAGCTGAATCCGTTTGCTATATCAAAAGGTGTCCACGGAATAGCAAGAGAAATTAAAAACGTGAAACGCTTGCGTTCAGGATCTCTGTTGCTCAAATGTAATAGGAAACAACAAGGATCCAATCTGCTGCCCACTGAAATGTTTGTTGGAGTTCCGGTTAAGGTCACTGCACAAGGTATTGTAAGAGATCGAGACCGTCATTTGCAGATATGACGGAGTCTGACATTGCATCGGTAATGAAGGATCATGGAGTGATACTTGTAAAAACATTTTCAAGCTGGAAAAATAATGAGGTTGTTCCAGCTAACACGTATCTATTTTCGTCCTCTGCACCAAATGCGCCAAAATTAACCAGGGCAGGTTACTGCAATGTTAACGTTGATTTGTACATCCCCAAATCTTTGCTGTGTTTTAAATGCCTAAAATATGGATACAGTGTGAACACTTGCACATTGTCCGTTCCATATGCTCACTGTGGTGAGAATATACATATAACAGAAGATTGTGAAAGTATATAGCTCCAACAAATGTGCCAACTGCTAACAGAATGTTATCCACAGCCATGTACCACTTACAACTAATCTCCAAGCAGTTGCAGTGAGACTTACACTTCATGTTGTGCTTACGTTATGCTCACCCTACATTCCGCCTTCTTCAACACTATATTCCGCCTTCTATGATCAACTTCCGAAACCATGCATGTTAATGGTCACAATCCATTCTGGGGTGGTACAAATACTAACACTAAAGGTAAAACACTGGAAGTTTTATATCAAATAATGACATGTGCATTTTTAATGATGATTCAGGCACTTAGATGCATCCTGCAACCGGTACTTACTCCTCTCTAGATTTGTCTCTTGCAAACTCTAATCTACTAAATGAATTTGATTGGTCAGTCCACAACGATCTCTGTGGAAGTCATCACTTTCCAACGATATTATTTGAATCTTCTCCGACTGATTCTTCATCTTATACAAGATGGAAGTTTTCCAAGGCGGACTGGTCCTTATTTCAAACCCAGTGCACATCTCAACTAAGACCCGAATGTTTCAGTGATATTGCGGATCCTATTCAGGTATCTTCTGATGTTTTAAATGTAATTGCTGATGAGTGCATACCAGGATCCTGTACAACTCCACATGTATGAAAGCAATGGTTTACGACAGACTGTAAAAATGCTAGAACAGCAAGGAAAAGGGCGGAGAAATATTTCCGCCATCACCCAACTGCCCATAACTTAAACAGATTTAAAATACTGAATGCAGAGGCGCGTCGTATCTTTAAACAAAGCAAGCGACAATCTTGGAGGAACTATATCTCAAAAATAAATTCTCGCCGGTGTCCAAAGTATGGAACATGGTTCAAAGAATTAAAGGCAAAGGTTCAAAATCTGCTGTTCACCATCTCAAAGATGGTGATAATTTAATTACTGACAAATTTCAAATTGCAAATAAAATTGGCCAAACTCTTGCCAAAGATTCTTCATCAGCAAATTATGTCCATGAATTTCAGAGATATCACAAACAACACGAGAAGTCAAAACTTAATTTTAAATCAGATAACAATGAAGACTATAATGAAGTGTTTTCATTACATGAGCTATATACTGCCCTTGAGCAAGCTTATGACACAGCAGCAGGTGATGACAATATTCGTTATCAGCTACTGAAACACTTGTCTAAACCATGTCTGGTCACACTTTTAGATATATTTGACCAAATTTGGACATGTGGGAAATTTCCCCTTTCATGGCGTAATGCCATTGTAGTCCCAATACCAAAACCTGGAATGGATCATACAGATCCGTCGAATTACAGACCAATATCTCTAAGTAGCCGTCTCTGTAAAACCATGGTACGTATGCTGAATAATAGATTAGTTTGGTATCTTGAAACCAATAACGTGATCACAAATATTAAATATGGTTTCAGGAAAAATCGTAGTAATATGCTATAGTAAATAAACAACATGCTGTATCGATTTTCTTTGATCTCGAGAAAGCTTATGATTCAACCTAGAAGCATGGTATTTTGAAGGATTTACATGATTAAGGGTTGAGAGGCCGCTTGCCTCTCTTTATATCAGATTTTGTGAAAGACAGGCAGTTTCAAGTCCACAACAATGGGTTCAACCCTGTCTAATCATTCCAATCAGGATCAGGGTCTCCCTGAAGGCAGAACTTTAACCCAGAACTACCTATAAATGGCGCATCCATCAAAGTTATAAAGGTGGCCAAGGTCTTGGATCCATGTTTTGATTCCCATTTAACATTCCTGCCACATATTAAATCTCTCAACGTTAACTACCTGAAGGCGCTCGATTTATTAAAGGTTGTCTCCAATTCAAAGTGGGGAGGGGATCAAACTACCTTCATTTGTACGATCATTAGTACGATCATTTGTATTTTTATTTGTATAGATCATTTGTACGATTTACACTTGATTATGGCTCCATCGTATATGGTGGAGCCTCAAAAGCAACCTAGGCACCCATGGCGAGCCACCTCCTCGTGGTGCAATGTCCATAGCACCTCATTGCTAGTCACGAGGCATTTAAACTAATAAATTATAACATAAACAAGAATAAAATCAACTAAAACATAAATACAGCAATTATAAATCCTTATTTACAGATGGGTCTAAGGATGGTGGCGCAGTGGCTTGTACCACCGTCACTGGATCGAGAACAATATCTTCTAGATTACCAGATAATAGTTAATTTTTACAGCTGAAGCTAACACCATATTAACAGTTCTTAAATATATTCAAAGACACCCTAAACGTAAACAGTATATAATCTATTCAGACTCTCTTTCTTGTCTTCAGGCGATTAAACATTGATCATGTAAACATCCACTTTTAATTGACATTATTGAATTGTATAATAATGTTGCTACTGGCCAATACGACATCGTCTTCTGTTAGTTACCCAGCCATGTAGGCATTTCAGGTAAGAAATGTCCGATCTTGATGCTAAGGCAGCACTCAACAAATCTGTGACACCACTTCTTATTCCTTATTCTGACTACAAAGCTAGCATTAGAGCTTACACTCGTGATCTGATGCAGAAGAAGTG
This sequence comes from Haliotis asinina, assembly GCF_037392515.1. Classification (NCBI taxonomy): domain Eukaryota; kingdom Metazoa; phylum Mollusca; class Gastropoda; order Lepetellida; family Haliotidae; genus Haliotis; species Haliotis asinina. The sequence goes on along the minus strand of NC_090287.1, from coordinate 63,291,206 downwards.
GGACACCCAAGTAGGTATAAATAAACTACATGAAATAAAACCCTACATTGGTTATACCCACTTGGGTTGTCAGTCCAGATTTGAAGAGGTAATCATGCGGCGTTGTCGTATTGGCCATACTAGATATACTCATTCATACCTATTGAAAGGTGAGGATCCTCCGTTTTGCATCCCTTGTGATGAGAGAACCACGGTCAAGCATATCCTGCTTGACTGTGTTGAATTCTCCATCACAAGGGATAAATATTACAATGTCAAAAAAAAGTACCTTTTTAACACCGTAAGTTCTCATTTAATTCTTGGATTTTTAAAAGAAATTGATTTCATCATTGAACTTTGATTATTATGTTTTGTAGATAGCTGCATTTTAATTCATGGTAGTTTAGATTAGAAACTTGAATTGTTAGCGGCTGTACCCTCAAAGGGGATTGAAGTATTGTAAAATTATTGACCTCCTGAGAGGGTACGGAAGTCCTAAAACATTTCATGTACGTTTAGATTGTTTTTTTATCGTAGTATATGTGTATTTTTAATTTTTGGCTAGATGTGTCTAAATTGCTAACAGCTGAGGGGATGATGTAAATCCAACTAGGGTCGATGCAGGTAGCAAAGGTACTGTAAGTCCCCATGGCCCCTAGTATGTTGATCTGCCTTCAGTTGTTGGCAATCTATAGCATGATTTTATGTTGTATTGTCCGAATAGTGATATTAGTTTTAACTTTTTACACTAGTTTCATCCTATTTGTGATATTCTAGTTGTTTTACTGTCCCTCGTTGACAGGTTTTCATAGTATCCATATATTTCATTTCAGTATTAAACGTTCTCGTCACGATATAGCTGAGATATTGCCAATGTGACGTTAAATATTAACTCACTCACTGGTCACGAGGAGCGACCTAATTGGGCAACCTGTTTGCCGTGGGTTGCGTCCCGTGTCGGTGGAGGAAGGGATCCTGGTGGTTGAGGGCAATAGGGGCCTGCAACCGTGTTCCTGTTGCCTAACACACCGCTTTGGCCCTGACTTTACCTAGACGGTTGGTAGAACTGGCCCGGTTCTATCAATCGGCTGGTCACGCCATGCCCTGAGCATGGACACGTTCATGTTGACAATATATATTCCTTACATAGTATTTAGACACTGGTTATTGAGGGCATTCTGTTGTACGCATAATAATTGCCTAGAGACCTAATGCCAGAAGGCGGTGGCTCATGGGCGATTCTGGTGAATTATATGTGTCATGGGCCGAACCAGCCTGAATTTCTTCTGTTGGATATCATGGCTACTCGTGTCTTTATTCACTGGAGTATTAACACCTCTGTAGCCCTGATGTTACAAGCTGGCTTCCAATGTAACGTCGTCCTTGTTGACACTCGATGGCGGATGGGGAGCAGAGTTGTCGAATGTGTTTATCCCATCATGTTTCTCCACATTCACTCTGGTTCTTCAAAAGCTAACAAATGTTGACATGTTGATTCTGATGATGAAATATCGACTGAAAAATCTGAAATCATTGAAACTCAACCTATTTCTTATCTCCAAGGTTATTGAAGGTGCCTGCGGAGAAGGGGTTCATTGTTAGTTAAATGTGCTCGGGGGCAGCAATCTGTCAGTCTGCTCGGTCTTAAGCTGTTTGTTAATACACAGATTGTTGTCTCAGTGCACAGAACATTGTACTCAAGTATAGGAATCGTTCGAGATCGGGCGAAGTGTCTTTCCTTTATGAGTGAGGAGGAAACTGTAGCTGAACTGGGAACTCAAGGTGTTACAGCTGTGAAGCGTTTTACCAAAAGCAAGACGACAAAATCATTCAAACAAATACCTACCTGTTTACTGTCAGACCATTCCAAAGACTATTAATGCTGGTTATTTCAACCTTGTAGTGGACGTATACGTGCCTAATCCACTCAGATGTTAGAAATGTCAAAGATTTGGGCATGGTGCTAAGTCTTGTCATGCAAAGAGTTCTGTTTGCTACCGTTGCGGTGGCACTCACGAGAGTTCTCAAATGTACAAATGATTCATTCAGATGTGACAACTGTGACGAGGAGCATGCAGTCTCATCTAAATCATGTCCTGTCTTTGAACAAGAATAAAAAAATACTGAAAATTAAACATACACACAATGTTTCTTATCACGAAGCAAAACGGTTAGTTCCAGTTTCATCTCAGACTTCGTCTATTTCTTACTCAGCTGTAGTTTCCTTTCTTCCTCTACCTGTTGTCAAATCCTCCAGAGTTTCTACTCAATGCCAAACGTCGATCGGTTGGGTGAATGATGATCAGATCATTCTGGAACAAGTTTCTTCTGAAGCGGACACATCAGTATCCGAAACACAAACAGATGTCCATCTGACACGACACTCAGAATCAGACAATGTTACTAGAGAAACTCCAGTACAATTTTCGAAAACGGAAAAGAAACAAATGAGAAGAAAGGCTAGGGCCATACAAAACATGGAAGTGCATTCTTCTTCCTCAACCCCTGCTTCGGTTCGAAACCGATTTTAACCTTTGGACATGGAGGTCAGCCCTCCAGTCTCTACTCAAGGGAGTAGGCGATCATCTCGTTCACCAGTTAAACCACCATGAACGGTTATCGACCAGTAATCCAGTGGAGCTGCAGTGGACTTTGGAACAATTTCAATGATTTGCAATTGTTATCACAAGATCTGAAACCATCAGCATTTTGCGTACAGGAAACATATTTTAAAAGTACAGATCAGCTGAAAATCAGGCAATATGATTCGTGTCATTTCCTTTCACCTATGGGAGCTAAGACCGCCGGGGGTACTTCAATGTTGGTAAAACAAGGCATAATTCACAGTCCTGTTTCTCTCAAAACACCTCTTCAAGCTGTGGCTGTTCGTATCACTATGCACATTGTTTTCACTTTGTGCTGTCTTCACATTCCTCCATCTTATTCTCTTCAGCAAAATGAACTTCAAACACTCTATGACCAGCTCCCAAAGCCTTGTATTATAATAATAATACATAATTATAATAATCGAAACGCACATAATCCCCTTTGGGGAAGTACGCATACCAGCAGTAGGGGGAAGATTTTGAAAGAATTTTTGTCCGCCAATGATTTGTGTATTTTGAATGATACTTCTAAAACACATTTACATCCTGGTACTGGCACATACTCTTCACTTGCTGACCCAACTCTTCTTAATGAATTTGAACGGTCAGTTCATGATGACCTCTGTGGTAGTGATAATTTCCCTACCATTCTACAACCTGTAAACCCTACTGATGTTCCTCCATCATCACGATGGAACTTTTCAAAGGCAAACTGGTCTTTATACGAAACAGTATGTATGTTCCTGATCCTATAAAATGCTTTTCCGATGTGCACTAACCACTACAGTTGATGAGTGTATTCAGATGTCCTCTGTGGTTCCCCACATCCGTAAACCATGGTTTTACAACGACTGCAAACAAACTAGGAAGGCAAGGAAAAGGACGGAGAATTATTTCCGTCGCCATCCTATGGTCCTTAATTTGAACAAATGAAAATCGTAAATGCTAAAACGCGGCGTACCTTTAAACATCATAAACGCCAGTCTTGGCAAAAATATGCATCTAGAATCAATTCACGTACGCCAATGAATAAGGTATGGAACATGATCCAGAAAATCAAAGGCAAGATTCTGAATCTAGCATTCGCCATCTTAAAGACGATGACAAATTATTGACTGATAAATCGGATATTGCTAACAAACTTGGTGAAAGTCTGGCTGAACATTCTTCCTCTTCAAATTATGTAACCCAATTTAAAAAATATCAAAGACAGCATCAAAAGAAAACTATCAATTTCCATTCCCATAATGGGGGAGATTATAACAAATTATTTTCTGTTCATGACCTCCATACTGCCCTTGGACAAGCTCACGATACGGCTACAGGTTCTGTTAACATCCATTATCAGCTCCTTAAACACTTACCGCAGCCATGTTTGGAAACTGTCCTGGACACTTCCCACCATCATGGCGTGACGCAATTGTTGTTCCCATACCAAAACCGGGTCGGGATCATACTATGTCCTTAACAAGCTGCAAAACCATGGAACGCATGGTCAATAACAGACTAACATAGTACTTGGAATCCATTAATTTAATAACTAACATTCAATGTGGATTTCGGAAAAATCGCAGTACCACTGACCATTTCGTTCGATTAGAGTCATTTGTGAAAAATGCAATTATCAATAGCCAACATGCAGTGTCTGTCTTTTTTTGACCTTGAACAAGCATACGACACTACATGGAAATATGACATTTTAAAAGATTTGCATTATGTTCGATTACGGGGTCGTTTGCCTAAGCTAATATCCGAGTTTTTAACTGACGGAGTTTTCAAGTCCGAGTGTCACATGGTTCAGCATTAAACTTAATAGTCTCTCTGAGGTTTTAAATGATTCATATGATGGATCGTTATTTGTGGATGATTTTAATGTTTCTTGTCGTGGTAACAATATGCATACCATTGAACGGCAACTGCAGCTGTGTTTGAACCAAAGAGATAAATGGTGTCTTGAAAATGGCTTCAAAATTTTCTAAATCAAAAACCAATTGTATGCATTTCTGCCGTAAATATAAACCTCATCGAGATCCAGAACTATTTCTAAGTGGCACCCCTATCAAAGTTGTCAAGGAGGCTAAGTTCTTGGGACTTATTTTCGATTCACATTTGACTTTTTTGCCCCATATTAGATCCCTAAAAGCCAAATGCTTGAAGGCTTGAAGGAGGGGATCAGACTACCCTCCTCCACTTATATAAATCGCTCGTCCGCTCAAAACTTGACTATGACTCCATCGTTTATGGTGGAGCCTGGAAAAACAATCTAAACCTATTAGATTCTGTCCATCACCAAGGTCTAAGACTTTGTCTTGGCTCCTTTAGAACCTCTCCTGTTGACAGTCTATATGTTGAAGTCGATGAACCATCTCTTACAGAACGTCGTATAAAATTATCTTTACAATATAAAACAAAGCTATATTCTCACGAATCTAACCCTGCATATAACTGTGTTTTCAATCCTCTCTACGAGGATTTGTACGACAAGAAGTCTTCTCTTGTTCCACCTCTAGGGCACAGAATTAAACCCTTTCTTTCTTCGGTCGGCATTGAGCTGGAAAATATAGCTCCCTCCCGTCTTCTTTCTTCTCCTCCTTGGCAGATGGTTAGGCCACAAGTTGACCTAATATTAATTACATAAGGCAGCACTCAAGAAATCTGTGACACCACTTCTTATTCCATACTCAGATTATAAAGCTACAATAAGATCTTATATCCGTGATCTGATGCAGAAGAAGTGGGACACCCAGGTAGGTATAAATAAATTACATGAAATAAAACCTTATATCGGTTATACTTACCTGGGTTGTGAGTCCAGATTTGAGGAGGTCATTACGCGACAATGTCGCATTGGTCATACGAGGTATACTTACGATTATCTATTAAAAGGTGAAGATCCTCCGTTTAGTATCCCTTGTGATGAAAGAATCACAGTCAAGCATGTCCTGCTTGACTGTGTTGAATATTCTAGCACAAGGGATAAATATTTTAATTCACGAACTTTGAAGGATCTGAGAGGGTACGTACGTCCCAAAACATTTGAAGTCAGATTTGATCTTCTTTTTAGCCGTAGTATTTCTGTCATTTTAATTTGTGGCTTATCTTGCATACAATCACCAGCGGCTGAGGGGATGGTGTAAATCCAGCTAGGGACCATGCAGGTAGCGGAAGTACTGTAAGTCCCCGTGGCCCCTAGTATGGTGATCTATATAGCCTGTTTAATATTGTATTGTCTGAATAGGGATATTAGTTTTAACTTTTCACGCTAGTTTTATTTCTTATTGCGATATTCTAGTTGTTTTACTGTCCGTTGTCGACAGGTTTTTATCATATACATAGATTCCTTTTTAAAGAAAGCTCTCGTCAGGATATGGCTGCAATACCGCCGATGCGACGTTAAATATTAACTCACTCATTCACTCACTCACTGACCTGGAGCATTGCGTTAACACTGTGCAGATTGTATATACCTCCCTCTTCTACCATTCAACAAGCAGATCTTCAAACCCTATATGATCAACTTCCAAAACCATGCCTCATGATGGGCGATCTTAACGGACACAAACCACTTTGGGGAAGTGCTCACACTAATACTAAAGGTGCAATCCTTGAGGAATTGATTTCCAACAATAACTTATGTATATTTAATGACAACTCAGCCACTTACCTACATCCAGCTACGGGAACATATTCTTCCCTGGATTTATCACTGACCGATTCAACCTTATATAATGAATTGGAATGGATCGTTCATGATGACCTGTGTGGGAGTGATCACTTCCCCACCATTCTCAAAACAGTCAACCCTAGTGATGATCCACCTGCGTCAAGAAGGAACTTTGCCAGGGCTGATTGGACATTATATAAGACTCTGTGTGTTGAACACTTGAAGCATGATCTTCTTAGGGACAATGAAGATCCTATACAGTCTTTTTCAGATATTTTAAATGATATTGCTGACAAGGCAATTCCACATTCCTCTGCAACTCTACACATTCGGAAACGGAAACCATGGTTTAATAATGAATGTAAACAGGCCAGAAAGTGCAGGAAGAAATTAGAAAAATATTTCCGCAAACACCCTACAGTCCTTAATTTAGATAAACTTAAAACTTTACATGCCAAGGCTCGACGCGCGTTTAAACAGAATAAGCGTCAGTCTTGGAAGAATTTTGTTTCCAGAATGAATTCACGTACACCAATGTCTAAGGTGTGGAACATGGTCCAAAGAATTAAGGGCAAAGGTTGTTCAAAATCTACTGTACACCATCTTACGGACGGTGATAATCTCTTAACTAATAAAACTGACATAGCCAATAGAATTAGGGAAACTCTTGCCAAACATTCTTCATCATCAAACTATGTCCCGGAGTTTCAGAAATACCAGAAACAGCAGGAGAAGAAAATAATCAATTTTAATTTTAATGTAATAAATAAACAACATGCAGTATCGAGATTCTTTGATTTGGAGAAAGCATACGATACCACTTGGAAGCATGGCATTTTAAAGGATTTACATGATTTTGGTTTAAGGGGTGGTTTACCCCGTTATATATCACAGTTTTCACAAGATAGGCAATTTCAAATCCGAGTAGGTCCAACTTTGTCTGACTATTATAATCAGGATCAGGGTGTCCAACAAGGCAGTATTTTGTTTGTCACACGTTTTAGTATCAAGATCAATAGTTTATCCAGGGTTCTAAATGATTCAGTAGATAGATCACTTTTCGTGGATAATTTTAACATTTCTTGTAGGGGCAAAAATATGCATACTATTGAACGGCAACTGCAATTGTGCTTTAACAAAATGAATAAATAAAACGGGTTTAAAATTTCTAATTAAAAAAAAATTGTATACACTTTTGCCGTAAACACAAACCCCTTAGGGACTGAGAACTATTTGTAAGTGGCAGCCCCATCAAAGTTGTCAAGGAAGCTAAGTTTTTGGGTCTAATTTTCGATTCACATTTGACCTTTTTGCCACATATTAAATCCCTAAAAGCAAAATGCCTGAAGGCACTAGATTTGCTAAAGGTTGTTTCTAATTCAAAGGGCACACGTGGCGAGCCACCTCCTCGTGGTGGGAGCTGGGTAACGCCAAGAGCTAGCCGACACCCCCGTAGTGGACCCGGGGGATATTTGGTCCACCAACCCGTTTGCCGTGGGTTGCGGCCCTGTGTCGGCGGAGGAGGGGATCCTTGTGGTTGAGGGCAATAGGGGCTTGCAATCGTGTTCCTGTTGCTCAATACACCACTTTGGCCCTGACTTCGCCTAGACGAGTGGTTGAATGGGCCCGGTTCAACCAGTCGGCTGGTCATGCCAAGCCCTGAACATGAAGTATATATATGTATGTCATTGCACAAATTTTATTTGGACTTTCACTTTCGGTCTTGGCGTATTTGTTCATTGAGCTTTTCTGATTTTAAAATGCATTTTTGAAGTTCTGAACTTTTGCCTAGAGTCTTGTGCCCAGAAGACAGTGGCTCATGGGCCAGTCTGGTACATTAATTATTTCTAATTCTTCCGCTGGAGTATATCATCCGGGTATCCTTGGTGCTGCAAGCTGGAGGCCCGCCTGCTTTAGCATTGTGCTTGTGATACTCCGCGGTGGGTGGGGAGCTCGGATGATGAACCATATTACACTAACCATGGCATTTGAAACGCCAACCGAAAAAACAAAACGTCCACTTGATATTGACCCTGTTGATACTGACCATAGACCGTCTGCATCGATTGAGACTCCTGACCTTTAAAGCTGAACCCTTTCGCAGTATCTAAGGGTATTCAAGGTATTGCAGGGGATGTAAAAACATTAAACGTTTACGTTCGGGTGCGATGTTGAATGCGAGAAAAAGCAACAATCTACCAACCTGATGAACATGAAATCTTTTGTGGGCATTCCGGTCTCGGTCTCTCCGCACAAAACCTTGAACACGAGTAAAGGTATCAATAGAGATCGGGACCAATTGTTTGATGATATGTCGGACCTTGATATAGGATGTGAAATGAAAGATCAAGGTGTGCTCTATGTTAAGCGCTTTTCAACTCGGAGAAACAACGAAACCATCAAAACCAATACGTACCTGTTTACTTCTTCAACTCCAAATGCACCCAAATCAGTGAAGGCAGGCTATTGTAACATTCCAGTTGATACCTACATTCCCAACCCGCTCAGGTGTTTTAAATGCCAGAAATTTGGACACGGTGTAAATACTTGCACATTGTCTGTTGTGTGTGCTCACTGTGGTGAGAAGACACACACAACAGAAAATTGTGACAGTGATTATAAAAAATGCACCAATTGCTCAGGCGACCATTCTTCATTTTCTAAACAGTGTCCTATTTGGAAAGAGCAAATGGAGATCAATAAAATCAAATTTACTCAAAATATCTCTTTTTCCGAGGCCAAAAAACTGGTAAAGAGATCTGATGTTCCAGAAAGGGATGCTACAGTAGCAAAAACATCATCGGATTTTACCTCTAAAACACCATAAACCACAGGCTGCCAAACTACCTTGACGTGGGTCAACAGCGATTCTCCACAGCTTTTGTACCGTGCTATATCATCACAGACTGAGGAATCACTTCCTAGTACCTCAAAGTCTTCTTCTGATAACAAATCATCATCTCAGTCACACTCAAAGTCTCAATCGACAACTGATAGTCAACAAACAGTGAAAAGTAAACCGAAGCCAAAGCCTGATGCTTCAAAAGAACAAAGTGGCAGAGCTCCTAAAGGGTCACAGAACGTTTCTGAAAACGTCCATTCTAGGGCACATAGCTTGTCGCCCTCCAAAAGAGTTCGGGGTAGATCCCCAATAAGTCCACCCAAAAGATAGTCCAAGATTTTACACCTTCAGTGTTATGTATCCAAGAGATATATTTGAAACAAACAGATACATGTGACCTTCGTCATTTTAATGCATATTATTCTTTTTCACCTCCGGGTGATAGAGCCACTGGTGGATCATCCATTCTAGTGAGACAATACGTTATTCAAAGAACTGTTTTACTTAATACTAATATGCAGGCCGTTGCTGTGAGAATTACTTTACACGCAGCGTTTACGCTATGCTCACTCTATATTTTGCCATCTTCGACGTTTGTCAAGACTGATCTTCAAGCTCTATATGACCAACTCCCGAAACCCTGTATTATAATGGGAGATTTAAATGGGCACAACCCACTATGGGGTAGTGTAACTACAAACACTAAAGGTAAGTTGTTGGAGGACTTTTGTTCTGACAATGATGTATGTATTTATAATGATGGTTCCAACACATATTTACAACCTAGTGCAGGGACCTATTCCGCTCTTGACTTGTCACTCACAAATTCAGAACTACTAAATGAACTCCATCTGATGTTCCTCCATCATCAAGGCGGAATTCTGAAACGGCTAACTGGGCTTTACATGAAACACTGTGTGCTGAAAAACTTAATCCTGAACGTTTTATTGACGTTCCTAATGCTATTAAATGGTTTTCTGATAAACTGAATTCCATAGCTGGATATACCAAAGTCCTGTGCAGTTCAACATATTCGAAAACCATGCTTCAGCGATGACTGCAAACAAGCTAGGAAGGCAAGGACAAAAACAGACCATTATTTCCGTCGTCATCCTATGGTGCATAATTTAAATAAATTTAACTTTTAAATGCTAAAGCGCAGCGTACTTTTAAACAGAACAAGCGCCAATCTTGGCAAAATTATGTATCCAAAATAAATTCTCGGACACCCATGTCCAAGGTGTCCAAGGAACATGGTCCAGAAAATTAAAGGTAAAGGCACTAAATCTACTGTCCGTCATCTTAAACATAGAGATCAATTACTGACGGATAAATCAGATATTGCGAATAAACTGGGTGAAACTCTCGCTAAACATCACAAGAAAAAAAATGGTGATTTACAAAAAATTACAAAATTTAAAAGTCATATGTACAAACATTTTACAACGATTGTAAAGGTGGTGTTTACAAGAGTTGTAATTTTTTGTAAATTTAGGAAGGATTTTACCACTACTGCTTTCAATTTTGCCATTTCTCAAGAATCCCCATGACTCTGTAAACTTACTAATTTATTATTTCTTTTGTTCTGTTAGAGTGCTTACTGTTGATATGCATAATGGATCTTGCATGTGACATATTTATTCATGAAAACTGAGGGAATAAGCCATATTTTGTGTAGTCCATTTGTGCTTTATATCAATGCAACTGCGTCTGGTGCGTGAAAACATGAAAGTTGATGTGTACGGCCAGCCTTGATCTATATACCAAATACTTGTGCATGTTACAACAGATGTCTTGCCTTTGTTCGAGATCATCATCCCGGCTCATTTCGGTGATTTTACCACTCCGTGGGAACTATATGCATTCTCTAAATAACACCTGTCACTAGACCTTTTATGTTGGTGCTCATTAACGGTGTTATGCAATTGACGTATTCAAGAAATCTCATAAACATGCCAATAGATAATTGGTTGTGATGTCAGTACGTGTGGATTGCAGCAAATAGTCAAATGAATTAATAAAAATCATTGTGTAACAAGATTTATATAATCATTTACAAGAAGCATGTTACAGAATATTTAAATGGTGCGTGCCGGTATATCATTTGTTTGTTTATGTTCGGCGTACATAAATTTTTAATTTATCATTCATACATAAAACATAACTTACATAACTGTACAATGTGTTTTGCATTTGGTAACTTTCGTGAATATAAGAAATTCTTAAAGTGCTACACAATCATGCATCATCAGTGTCAACAGTGATAGTTCACTTCATACACAACTGACTCAACAAGATGGGAAAAAACTTTTCCACGCTCTGTCATGGTCTTCCTTTCTGCTTGAAGATGTTATTTGTCTTACGTCTATGGTTACTTCGGTGAGCATCCACAATTTTAACATCAAGACACCCAAAATAATTATCTTACCAATAACATTCTCATAAATGCTCTATATTGATACAATTTGTTTGTATATGTGGAGTGCACTTTACAAAGGTAAATAAACCAAAGTTCTAATACAAGATTATCATATCACAAACCACGAGGTTAATTCTTCAATCATATTTAGTATCAAATCTAAAAGAAGCAGTGGCGAAGAGGTAGGCAGATCTTAAGATGGACAGATTATTAAAATCAGATAATTCACTATTTCCATATAAGATTGTCTTCAAGGTTTACCCATGTTTGTAATTCAAATTTATATACATATGTGACAACACATGCTGCATTTAAATTTTGTATTGTATGTTGTATGGTACCGGTGTCGATATAAACTGTAAAGCTGTTCACAATTCCATTTCATTTTTTATCAATAAAAACAAACACAATAATTACGCACAAAAAAATGAAATGTGTAAATCATTCCCTCTGCTGGTGATGGCTGTGTGGGATTAGTTAAACGACCAAACCAAGTTGAGCATGCCTTATAATCCTCTTACTCTTAAAACTTCAGTCCAAAGATGATACCACTAGTGGGATTATTTGGCTGATTTGAGTTAGTGTTTTCATGAACAATAGTCTATTTCAACAACATGGTCAATTGGTAAAATTCATATTAAAGTGACATGCCTTTATTAACATGTTTCACAAACTGTTATGTACACGTGCACTGTCCATTGTATTTCTTGGTTGGAGAAGTTACAGAGAGGAAGAGTAACTCAAAGTAATTCAATGACCTTTTGAGATCTAAATACATATATGAACACCCGATGGGAAAATGCACTTGATCATTGCACACCGACATACGGACAGTTTTGCTATCGTGAATTTGAGACTTTACATCTACAAAGCCGTTCAGAATGTCTGTCAGCGATATTTCTTCAGAGGGCACATTCAGCTCAGGTGAGTATATTGCAGATGACGCAAGTATATTATTTGTAAAACCAGTAAGGCAATCCTGATGACGCCATGTGTTCCTTCAGCAGCATGGTTGTTGAGAAATCTTACACTCAAGACTACCATGTCATTTAGCAGGGAGCTCAATACACAGAGTCGTAGAGTATCCCTGCCATACAGTAAGTGTTTAGTATATTGAATCACGATATGAGAACAACAGCCCGACTAATTGGCTGATCAAAGGTTCATAAATATCCTTCCTGGGACTTAATCAGGCTATGGGGGTGGAATATAGTCCCCAGGTAACACCAGATGTTTTTTGTGGTAGAGCTGAAGGATTACCTGTTGCATGTAATTTCAATCATGATGTCCAATTAGTATAAGACTGATTTTGGACGTATTCTTACAGACGTAAAACGTTCTGTTTTATGTTTTAAGAGATAGGTTTCATCAATAACAACAATGACGGAGCAATACAGACTAATCCCATTATTCATGCATATACATATTTTGGGTTCCCATATCACACGTCATTATATGGATGGAACAGTGACTTTAATAGATATATCCTTTTCAAAATCGCTAAGGTATTTCAAAATCAAATTTAACACAAATATATTTTAAAAACTAAATTGATTGTTTATTTCTTTGTAAATGTTTGTAACGTTTTCAGACAAGATATTTTTATACGAAGTTGTATTAGAAGTAATTCGACTTTATTTAAGACTTTAGTTGTAACACCTGCTAGTCATTTTGTTAGGTTTTTCAAAATAATAATTGCATTTTTCCCATGAATTTACTTTCACAGACAACTGTGAGGTAGGCTCTACGGAATGCTGCTGAGTCTGTAAGAGGAATGACCCTAAGTCCACAACAGACATAAGAATATATTTTAATATGATTTAAATACAGTAACTGCAAGAGTTTCAATACATTAAACCATTCAACAAGTACACCTTCAGGGGTTTCTACAATAACCTCGACATGAATTTATCTTCATTGTGATGACAATAAATTTAGAATTGTATTTTAAATACAGTAACAGCAAGAGTTTCAATATAATAAACTATTCAACAAGTAAAACTTCAGGTGTTTCTACAATAATCTCGACGTGAATTTATCTTCATTGTGATGACAATAAATTTAGAATTGTATATTGTGTCAGGTTGGAAACAGGACAGAGGTTCAGGTTGGAAACAGGACGCTAAGGCAGCTCTCCCTGTTATTCCAAGAGTTTCAAGGTATTGCAGTTCTGCTTAATGCTCTGTCCTATATACATCAGTGCACAACAAAAAATGAGCACAACCCACTGTCATATAAATAAGAATGCTCATTTCTTGAGTTCCAAACGTGACTTTTGTTGCACAGTAAAATTATGCAACAAAATGTGATGTTCATGGGCTATTTTGTTCAACCGTGTGAATCGGGTGCATGTGTTTGGTGACGACTTCTTGTTATAATTCTGTAATCACTGTATAATATACGTCAGTTTCATTGAAACATAAAGTTTCTGTCAGGGTATTGTATTTCCTTTGTTGCAGTGGCTATGACAAGATGTTAGCAGACAAAAAAGGAAACCGTCTCAAGAAAGAAAAACAACCAAAACAAACACAATGATGTCATGAGAAAATGTTCCAGAAAAACTACAGTAAGTAAACATGAAACCAATTTAACTGGCTTTCGGGAATCAAGAATTAGATGAAACTGTTTTAAAAGCATGAACTACGTAACTTGACTTACCATCAATTAACAAGGAAGAAGGCATGTTAATTGATGAATCTTAACTGAGATGATATCAATTAACAAGGCATTAGGCCTTGTTAATTAGTGAACCCTTACTGACATGACTTGCTCATCAATGAACATGGGATTAGGCCTTGTTATGTGTTGAGGCTTTGTTCAAGGCTGGGAGATACAATAACAATCACCCCACAGTATTGATCCGTGTGATCTTTCAAAGGAGAAAAAAGGTTGTGCCATACAACACCTGTTTTCTAATGCACTAAATACACAAGTATCAATAATACTTGCTATGAGATTATGAGAATAACCATTGATTCTATTTTCACATTGGTTTACCATTCACTTAATGCAAGTATGATCATATTGACTGTTTTCTTCAGAAATCGAGTCGAAGGGATGCAACAGGCAGACCTCCCCAGCCAAAGGAAAACAAATTATGAACAAGTATTAAAGAATGCACAACTACAATGCTACCCCATTGTTTGTGATTGTATATTTGATAATAATGTGTAACATATTTTCCGTAAATTTGTAAATGGAATGTTTTTGTATGAAATTTAATCTTCCTCTTTCTTGTTGTAATCTGTAAATAAACATCTAGTGTAAGCTTGACACTGTCTACTTGTTTTGGGATGATTTAATTCGCATGAAAGACGGGAGTATTATAAAAGTGAAACAAATTCCGCATTATAGAACCATTATATACCATTTCCATCAACAGTGCAGTATTGACCATGGAGCACTATCAAGCGAACATTTATTTCAATGCTATGATATGCTAAATTCCTTGTTCACGCGTCATAAACCAAATTCAGCACATTACAACTTTCACCACCTAAACAACCCACTCCTCGGCGCATTATCGCGATGATGACACTGCAAGATGTCAAACCAGCCTACAACTCATCAGAAACAATTTCAAAATGTTTTTTTATCCAATAAAGATGCAGCAGAGTAGCGAGGGAAATGGAAGCAGTGTGACTCACCACACCTCAAATATGGTTCCTATGCCATGTGAATCAAATGACAATGCACAAAGTCGAACGAAGGCAATTCTGTGTTTTTTACAGGCACAAGGTGGATCGGAACTTACTAGTATTTGGCGTTACCACTATTGATCACGAGATAAGAAAAACCCTAAAAACATATGAAATATCAACATGTCAAATATTCCACCACTATTAGTACCAGTAACATATATTCCATTATATCAGTTCTACTGTTTGTAAGAAAATAAATAACATTACAAGCGTACAATCGCGATTCAGAAGTGCAATATGTTGTACCAGGGAGCCTATATAGATCATTGTAGAGTATCCCTTGTTGTACTTGGACGTTCGTCCCTCGTAACGAAGCCCGTGGGAGACCAAACCCAGTCATAGCTGGTGGATGTGCACTCACGTGTAACGACGGCTACCGATTGTTTGCTTCATTTGCTGATACGCCGAGGGCTCATAAGGTGGGGCCCATAGTGTGTTCAGAAAGATGATGTGTTTGATGGGCATTTTAGTAGTATGGTGAGTCACAAGAAAGTAAGATTCTTTATGGATAACAACTTTTGTATTGTATATGATGCATCGTTTCAGTATGGATTGATATACCGTTGTCAAACAAAATCATATACACTATGTTGTTATCCATAAAGAATGTACGTAGAGATGTTGGGTTTTGTAAATCCATCTCTGAATTTCCGTTCGATCCCATCAAAAATCATCTCAGTAGAGATGGTGAACTACTGGAAACTGTCATTCGTCCAAGTACAAAGCAGGACTTGAAACTGACAAGCGTTTGCACCAGTTTCCATGAGATCCAGTGAGAAAAACGGATGTAGTTTCTTTGCAACCCGTAGACATAAAAACATGTCATATGTACAAGTATCACACCTGCTTAATTACATAATGTGGCAGACACAAAATAATACAACATATCAATAATGCCCTATGTTCCATGGTGGGCAGTTCTCTCTGGAGGTCTTGATGTTTCTTTTTCTTTGGGAGCAGTGTCTGGCCAGCACCATGTTGCACCATGTTCAGTTTATTAATTTGCGTCTCCAGACCAACATGAAATTTATCATCTCGAAAACGTTGGGATGGGCTTTTCCAACAAGTTACTTTAACCTCCCATGCCAACCTCCAACCTATTATTTGTCCAGGGCACATTTCTGTCACGGGATTCCATTCCTGAAGGTTATTGTTTAGTTATGGTAAATATACCAGTATGTGTTAACTGCAACTAGCCCGTGTACAACAGGTGTAGTCCCACGAAGCCTAAAATTATTCAGTCAGGTACAGTTCATTCGGCTCATTCATGCCTCAGTGGATTTATGGGATTATGGTGGATTGTTGCTTGGCTGACCACAGAAAGGAAGAATCAACAGAAACAACAAAAATCAAATATGATTGTGAAATATTTCAAAAGGTGACCTATCCCATCTGTATCACTGGTACTATTGGTAAAGGTTGGATCGACCACATGATTCATAGCAACATATACTGTCATGTGTTATGTTATCACAACACAATCTCTATCATTTAGCATATTATCAGACGTGACAAGGTGATACTGTTTATGGTTATTGTTATTCACTGTTCCCAAACACAAAATAAGTGGGATAATGAGTCGGAATTCTTTTCTAAACAGCTTGCGCATAGTGAAAGAAACACCCATGCATCTTCACTCCACCGAACACTGTAGTAAGAGCATCAGCATCCTACCCCTAACAGAGTGACCCCTGTCCACTGAACAGTGGTCTGTCCCACTCTTATTTCACGCCCCAATTACCTCATTAATTATGTCGTGGGGTCAAACTGTAATTAACCTTTGGGATTTATTAGGTGTGAATTTGAGGCCTTGCGGACCGTTTTACCATCACCCACCAGTTATCTCCCCTTGTGGATCTTTACAAATTGTAAATGTCTTGTAAACATCATCTTTCCAAAATTGTAAATGTCTTGTAAACATCATCTTTACAAGACATTTACAAGCTTGCAAAGGTGAACTTATTTCCAGTGCATTCTTCCTGTTCTAATTATATACCTGAATTTCAGCAATATATAAAAAAAAAAAAACAACAAGAAAAGAAAACTACTAATTTCAAATCTGATAATGGGGAAGATTATAATGAAACGTTTTCTATTCATGAACTCTATACTGCTTTTGATCAAGCTCATGACACTGCTACAGGAGCTGATAACATACACTATCAACTCCTGAAACATTTACCAGAATCCTGTCTGGAAACTCCTAAATATTTTTGATGATGTTTGGACATCGGGTAACTGTCCTCCTTCACGGCGTCACGCCATAGCAGTACCAATACCTAAACCTGGACGTGATCATACGGATCCGTCCAATTATCGTCCGATTTCGTAAATACAAACCACATAAGGACCCTGAACTGTCTATAGATGGGACGCCCATTAAAGTTGTGAAGGAAGCCAAGTTCTTGGGTCTAATCTTTGATTCACATTTAACGTTTTTACCACATATTAAATCCCTTAAAACTAAATGGCTGAAAGCCCTTGACGTGTTGAAAGTGGTTTCAAATTCAAAATGGGGAGTTCTAAACTTGATTATGACTCCATCGTATATGGTGGAGCCTGCAAAAGCAACCTTAAACTTCTTGATTCTGTCCACCACCAAGGTTTAAGACTTTGTCTCGGGTCTTTCCGAACTTCACCTATTGGCAGTCTATACGTTGAGGCCGATGAACCATCTCTTGCACAACGCCGTATCAAATTATCTTTACAATATATCACAAAACTATACTCTAACGAATCTAACTCTGCATATAACTGTGTCTTCAATCTCTTTATGAAGATTTGTACAGCAAAAAGTCTTCTCTTGTGCTCTTGGGCTCAGAATAAAACCGTTTATTGCTGCTGCTGGTATTGAACTGGACAATATAGCTCCTTTCTGTCTTCTTTCCTCTCCTCCTTGGCAGTTGGTTAGGCCACAGGTTGGCCTAACATTAACTTCATTTAAAAAATCAGAAACAAATGAGTTACAGTATAAACAAGAATATAGTCAATTGAAACATACATATAACAATTACAAATCCTTATTTACAGATAGGTCCAAGGACGGTGGCGCGGTTGCTTGTGCTACTGTCATTGGATCCAGAACAATATCTTCTAGATTACCGGATAACAGTTCTATTTTTACAGCTGAAGCTAACGCCATATTAACAGCTCTTAAATGTATTCAAAGACACCCGAAACATAAACAGTAATCTATTCCGACTCTCTTCCTTGCCTTCAGGCTAGTCAAAATATTTTTGTAAACATCCACTTTTAATAGAAATTATTGAATTGTATAATATTCTTGCTACTGGCCAGTACGACGTTGTCTTCTGTTGGTTACCCAGCCACGTAGGCATTTCTGGTAACACAATGGCCGATCTTGCTGCTAAGGCAGCACTCAACAAATCTGTGACACTACTTCTTATTCCTTATTCTGTGTAGAAAGCTAGCATTAGAGCTTACGCTCGTGAATTGATGCAGAAGAAAAGGGACACCCAAGTAGGTATAAATAAATTACATGAAATAAAACCGTATATTGGTTACACCTACTTGGGCTGTCAGTCCAGATTTGAAGAGGTTATTTTACGACGATGTCGTATTGGCCATACTAGATATACTCATGCATACCTTTTAAAAGGTGAGGATCCTCCGTTTTGTATCCCTTGTGATGAGAGAGTCACGGTCAAGCATATCCTGCTTGATTGTGTTGAATTCTCCATCACAAGGGATAAATATTTCAATGGCACAACTATCAAGGATCTTTTTACCAGCATTAGTTCTCATTTAATCATTGTTTTTTCAAATAAATTGATTTCATTGTTGAATTTTGAGAAATATGTTTCTGTAGATAGATATATTTTAATGATTGGTAGTTTAGATAAGTAACTTGAATTGTTGGTGGCTGTACCCACAAACGGAGTTGAAGAATTGTAAAATTATTGTCCTCCTAAATTTAAATCTACCAGGTTTTCATGCGTAGTATTCTTGTTATTTTAGTGTTGGGTAGCATTTTGTACACTCACCACCAGCTGAATGGGATGGTGTAAATCCAACTAGGGTCCATGCGTTTAGCAAAGGTACTGTAAGCCCCCTTGGTACCTGGTATGGGTGATCTACCTTCTGTTGTTGGCTATCTATATCCTGTTTTTATATTGTGTTGTCTAAATAGTGATATTTGTATTAAGTTTTCATGCTAGTTTTAATTGCAATTGTGATATTCTAGTTGTTTTTCTGTCCTTCGTTGACAGGTTTTTATAATGTACATATGATCGTTTTCATTGTTGAATGTTCTCGTCACGATATAACTGAGATATTGCCGATGTGACGTTAAATATTAACTCACTCACTCACCCTAGGTGGATTTACACCATCCGTTCACCTGCTGGTGATTGTATCCAAGATGAGCCACAAATTAAAATGACAGAAATATTACGGCCAAAAACATGGAAGACTAAAAAATTTGACTTCAGATGTTTTGGGACTTACGTACCCTCTCAGGAGGACAATAATTTTACGGTACTTAATCCCCCCCCCCCTCCCTAACAGCCACTAACAATCTCAATTACTAATCCAAACTACCAATAATTAAAATACAGAATGGAGGATCCTAACCTTTCAAAAGATTCATGCGTATACCTGATGTGGCCAATACGACATCGTCGTATAATGATCTCTTCAAATCTGGACCGACAACCCAAGTAGGTGTATGCAACATATGGTTTTATTGCATGTAATTTACTGATACCTACTTGGGTGTCCCACTTCTTCTGCATCAGATCACGGATGTAAGATCTAATGGTAGCTTTATAATCAGTATAGGTAATAAGAAGTGGTGTCACAGATATTTTGATTGCTACCTTAGCAGCAAGGTTAGTCAAAGTGTTACCAGAGATTCCAACATGGCTGGGTAACCAACAGAAGACAATGTCGTATTGGCCAGTCGCAAGATAAATATAAAGTTCAATAATTTCTATTAAAAGTGGATGTTTACATGATAGGTTTTTAATAGCCTGAAGGGAAGAAAGAGACTGAGAAAAGATTAAGTATTGTTTATGTTTAGGGTGTCTTTGAATATATTTAAGAGCTGTTAATATGGCGTTAGCTTAAGCTGTAAAAATAGAGCTATTATCTGGTAATCTGGAAGATATTGTTCTTGATCCAATGACAGTGGCACAAGCAACTGCGCCACTGCGCCACTGCACCACCGTCCTTGGACCCATATGTAAATAAGGATTTTTAATTGCTATGTTTATGTTTCAATTGATTATATTCTTGTTTATACTGTAATTCATTCGTTTCTGATGTTTAAAATGTAGTTAATGTTAGGTCGACCTGTGGCCTAACCAACTGCCAAGGAGGAGAAGAAAGAAGACGGGAAGGAGCTACCTTTTCCAGCTCAATGCTGGCCGAAGAAAGAAAGGGTTTAATTCTATGCCCGAGAGGTGGAACACGAGAAGACCGTTTGTTGTACAAATCCTCGTAGAGAGGATTGAAAACACAGTTATATATGCAGGGTTAGATTTGTTACAGTAGGGCTTTGTTATATACTGTAAAGATAATTTTATATGACGTTGTGTAAGAGATGGTTCATTGGCTTCAACGTATAGATTGTCAAGAGGAGAGGTTCTAAAGGATCCAAGAGAAAGTCTTAGACCTTGATGATGAACAGAATCCAATAATTTTACGTTGCTTTTGCAGGCTCCACCATATACGATGGAGTCATAATCAAGTTTAGAACTCCCCATTTTGAATTTGAAACCACTTTCAACACGTCAAGGGCTTTCAGCCATTTAGTTTTAAGGGACTTAATATGTGGTAAAAACGTTAAATGTGAATCAAAGATTAGACCCAAGAACTTGGCTTCCTTCACAACTTTAATGGGTGTCCCATCTAGAGACAATTCAGGGTCCTTATGTGGTTTGTATTTATGACAAAAATGTATGCAGTTAGTTTTCGATTTAGAAAATTTAAAGCCGTTTTCAAGACACCATTTATTAATTTTGTTTAAACACAACTGCAATTGTCGTTCAATGGTATGCATATTTTTACCACGACAAGAAATATTAAAATCATCCACAAATAGCGATCCATCAATTGAATCGTTTAAAACTTTTGACAAAATATTCATCTTGATACTGCTTTGTGAAACACCCTGATCATGATTGTAATGATCAGACAGGGTAGAACCCATGCGGACGTGAAATTGTCTGTTATTTAAAATTTTGGCGATGAATTCAGGCAAGCGACCTCGCAAACGAAAATCATGTAAATCCCTCAAAATGCCATATTTCCTGGTTGTGTCATATGCTTTTTCGACTTCAAAACAGATAGACACAGCATGTTGTTTATGAATAAGTGAGTTTTCAGAAATGATTCTAAACGCACTAGGTGATCGACAGTACTTCTGTTTTTACGGAAAACACATTGCATATCTGTTATGAGGTTATTTGTTTCCAAGTACCAAACAAGTTGCTTATGTATCATGTGTTCCATGGTCTTGCAAACACAACTAGTTAATGAAATCGGAAAATAATTGGACGGATCCGTATGATAACGTCCAGGTTTAGGTATTGGTACTACTATAGCATCACGCCATGAAGAAGGAAATTTCCCGGAAGTCCAAATATCATCAAAACTTGATAAGAGTTTCTCTAAACAGGATTCTGGTAAGTGCTTCAGTAGTTGATAATGTATGTTATCAGCTCCTGTAGCAGTGTCATGAGCTTGATCAAAAGCAGTATGGAGTTCATGAATAGAAAACGTTTCATTATAATCTTCCCCATTATCAGAATTGAAATTAATAGTTTTCTTTTCTTGTTGTTTTCCATATTGCTGAAATTTAGGTGTATAATTAGAAGAGGGAGAATGTTTAGCGAGAGTTTCACCCAGTTTATTCGCAATATCTGATTTATCAGTAAGTAATTGATCTCCATGTTTGAGATGATGGACAGTAGATTTAGTACCTTTACCTTCAATTTTCTTGACCATGTTCCATACCTTGGACATGGGTGTCCGAGAATTTATTTTGGATACATACCCTGTTTAAAAGTACGCCGTGCTTTAGCATTTAAAAATTTAAATTTATTTAAATTATGCACCATAGGATGGCGACGGAAACACTGTTCTGCTTTTTTCCTTGGCTTCCTAGCTTGTTTGCATTCATCGTTGAACCATGGTTTTCGAATATGTGCAACAGCAGAGGACTTCGTTATACACTTATCAGCTATGGAATTCAGTTCATCAGAAAAACATTTAATAGCGTCTGGGACGTCAATAAAACGTTCAGGTTTAAGTTTGTCAGCACACAGTTTTTTATATAAAGCCGAGTTAGCCTTTTTTAAAATTCCGCCTTGATGATGGAGGATCATCAGATGGAGTTACAGATTTTAGTATAGTAGGAAAATGGTCACTTCCACAGAGGTCATCGTGGACTGACCATTCAAATTCATTTAGTAGTTCTGAATTTGTGAGTGACAAGTCGAGAGCAGAATAGGTCCCTGTCCCAGGATGTAAATATGTGTTGGAACCATCATTATAAATACATACATCATTGTCAGAACAAAAGTCCTCCAACAATTTACCTTTAGTGTTTGTAGTTATACTACACCAGAGTGGGTTGTGTCCATTCAAACCTCCCATAATAATACCGGACTTCGGGAGTTGGTCATATAGAGCTTGAAGATCAGTTTTGGCAAAGAGGGCGCAATATAAAGAGAGCCTAGCGTAAACGCTACATGTAAAGTAATTGTCACTGCAGCAGCCTACATATTAGTAATAAGTGAAACAGGGCTGTGAATAATGTTTTGTCTGACTAGAATGGATGATGGACCAGTAGCCCTATCACCCGGAGGTGAAAACCAATGATGTGCATTAAAATGATGAGGGTCAAATGTATCTGTTTGTTTTAAATATGTCTCTTGGAGACATAACACTGAAGGTGTAAAATCTTGGACCAATAGCTGTAATTCATGTAAATTAGTCTTTTGGGGGATTTATTGGGGATCTACCCTGCTGTCTTTTGGAGGGCAACAAGCTATGTGCCCTAGAATGGACGTTTTCAGAAACGTCCATGTCTTCAAGAGACCCATATTTATTGAACAACTGAATTTTGTTCTGTGACCCTTTAGGAGCTCTGCCACTTTGTTGTTTTGAAGCATCAGGCTTTGGCTTCGGTTTACTTTTCACCGTTTGTTGACTATCAGCTGTCGATTGAGACTTTGAGTCAGACTGAGATAATGATTTGTGATCAGAAGAAGACTTTGATGTACTAGGAAGTGATTCCTCAGTCTGTGATGAGAATCGCAATTTACCCAAGTCAAGGTAGGTTGACAGCCTGTGGTTGATGTTGTTTTAGAGCTAGATGATGGTTTTGCCACTATGATGTACTAAGAAGTGATTCCTCAGTCTGTGATGATATAGCAGGGTACAGAGGCTGTGGAGAATTGCAATTTACCCACGCAGTTTTGGCCTCGGAAAAAGAGATATTTTGAGTGAATTTTATTTTATTGATCTCCATTTCCTCTTTCCAAATAGGACACTGTTTAGAAAATGAATGAAGAATGGTCGCCTGAGCAATTGGTGCATTTTTAAAAGTCACTGTCACAATCTTCTGTTGTGTGTGTCTTCTTACCACAGAGAGCACACACAACAGACAATGTGCAAGTATTTACACCGTGTCCATATTTCTGGCATTTAAAACAGCTGAGCAGGTTAGGAATGTAGGTATCAACTGCAATGTTACAGTAGCCATCCTTCGCTGATTTGGGTGCATTTGGAGTTGAAAAAGTAAACAGGTACGTATTGGTTTTGATGGTTTCGTTGTTTCTCCGAGTTGAAAAGCGCTTAACATAGAACACACCTTGATCCTTCATTTCAGATCCTATATCAAGGTCCGACATATCATCAAACAATTGGTCCCGATCTCTATTGATACCTTTACTCGTGTGCAAGGTTTTGTGCGGAGTGACCGTGACCGGAATGCCCACAATAGATTTAATGTTCACCAGGTTGGAAGATTGTTGCTTTTTCCTGGATTCAATTAAAAGCGCTCTCGAACGCAAGCGTCTCATATTTTTCACCTCCACTGCAATACCTTGAATGCCCTTGGATACAGCAAAGGGCGTTAAGCTTTATCGGTGTCTTGTCAGGAGTCTCAATCACAATGAAACGCGGCCAATACTCATTCGATGCAGACGGTCTGTGGTCAGTATCAACAGGGTCAGTATCAAGTGGACGTGTTTTTTTTCGGTTGGCGTTTCGTAAGCCATGGTTAGTGTCATATAGTTCATCATCCGAGCTCCCCACCCATAACGGAGTAGTGGTGACAATGCTAAAGAAAGCAGGTCTCCAGCTTGCAGCACCAAGGATACCCGGAGGATATACTCCAGCAGAAGAATTATAAATAATTAATCTATCAAATTGACCCATGAGCCACCGCCTTCTGGGCATAGGACTTTAGGCAAAAGTTCAGAACTTCAAAAATGCATTTTAAAATCAGAAAAGCTCAATGAACAAATACGCCAAGACCAAAGTAAAAGTCCAAAAAGTTCAAATAACACACACATATATATATATATATATACACACACACACACACACACACACACACACACACACACACACACACACACACACACACACACACACACACACACACACACACATACATACATACATACACTCCATGCACAGGGCTTGGCATGACCAACCGATTGGTTGAACCGGGCCCATTCAACCACCCGTCTAGGCGAAGTCAGGGCCAAAGTGGTGTATTGAGCAACAGGAACACGGTTGCAAGCCCCTATTGCCCTCAACCACAAGGATCCCCTCCTCCGCCGACACATGTACGCAACCCACGGCAAACGGGTTGGTGGACCAACTATCCCCCCGGGTCCACTACGGGGGTGTCGGCGAACTCTTACCGTTACCCAGCACCCACCACGAGGAGGTGGCTCGCCACGGGGGCCTTCTGATTTTCTAAATGTGGTGAATGTGACTGGGAAGATGAATTGTGATCAGAAGAAGACTTTGATCTACTAGGAAGTGATTCCCCAATCTGATATGATATACATGTAGTAGGGTACAGAAGCCATGGAGAGTTGGAATTTACCTACGTCAAGGTAGTTTGGATGATTCTGTTATTTTTGAGCTAGACTCAGATGATGTTTTTGCTACTGTAGTATAACTTTCTTGAAAATCAGATCTGTTTATCTCCATTTGTTCTTTCCAAATAGGACACTGTTTAGAAAATGATGAATGGTCGCCTGAGCAGTTGATCCATTTTTTAAAATCACTAGTACAATCTTCTGTTGTGTGTTTTCTCACCACAGTGAGCACACACAACAGAAAAGTGCAAGTGTTTACACCATGTCCCTATGTCTGGCATTTAAAACACTTGAGCGGTTTGGGGACGTAGGTGTCAACTTGAATGCTACAGGTCCGACATATCATCAAACAATCAATCACGATATCTGAGGATACCTTTACTTGCGTCCAAGGTTTTGTGTATATATATGTATATATATGTATTTGGACTTTTAATTTCGGTCTTGGCCTATTTGTTCATCGACATTTTCTGATTTTGAAATGCATTTTTACGTTCTGAACTTTGCCTAGAATCTTATGCCTTAAAGGCGGTGTCTAATGGGCCTATATTAATGTTATGCCCTGTGCACGGAATATATGCATATTTGCATAACCAGCCGATTGGTTGAACCGGGCCCATGCAACCACCCGTCTAGAAGTAAGGGCCAAAGTGTTGTATTCAGCAACAGGAACACGGTTTTACAGGTCCCTATTTCCCTCAACCACCAGGTTCCCTTTCTCCACCGACAAAGGGCCACAACCCAGGGCAAACGGGTTGGTGGAGCAAATATTGCCCCGGGTCCACAACGGGGTGAACGGCTGCAGCGTCACCCAGCACCCACCACGAGGAGGTGGCCGTTCACGGGTGCCCATATTCGTGGAAACAAAATCGAAAATATGCAGATAAATTAAACACCTGCCCGTGAATATATCCTTCATGAGCTTGTGCATTTGAAAATTAGTAACAGCAAGAGTGATATTTTGTTCGCAGAACGAACAGAATCGATTAGGATCTTATTCCTGTAACATGATCGGCGTGGATTACAGCTGTATTTTCAAGAAAGGTCAGAATTATGATTTTCTGTCGATAATTATCTCAAATCGCACATATTTTCACCTCTGTTTAGCAAAGTTAATAAATTATTTCTGCTGATTTCCTTCCAGTCTCTTAACTCAATCTAAAAAAAATGTTTGCATAATGAATACCTGTGAAAATTGTTGGAACATTATTTATGACACGTTCGTCTGACATATTGCATCTAGTGACTGAGTGAGTTAATATTTAACGCCACATCGGCAATATCTCAGCCATATCGTGACGAGAACATTTAATACCGAAAATAAATATATGTCCATTATAAAATATGTCAACGAAGGACAGTAAAAAAACTAGAATATCACAGAGTAGAATATAAAACTAGTAACTATACCTAAAACAATTTATCTATAGAGGACAATACAATATAAAAATGGGCTATAGATTGCCAACAACTGAAGGTAGATCACCATAATAGGGACCATGGGGAATAAGATTACTTTTGCTACCTGCATGGACCCTAGTTGGATTTACATCATCCCCTCAGCTCTTAGCAATTTAGACACATCTAGCCAAAAATTAAAAATACACATATACTACTACTCAGCCGTCAGCAATTCGGGAAATCTAGCTATTCAGTAAAGTAACACTTATTCTACGATTAAAAACCTGGTACACTTAAATTTACATTGAGTGTTTTGGGACTTACGTACCCTCTCAGGAGGAGAATGATTTTACAATACTTCAACCTCCTTTGAGGGTACAGCTACTAACAATCTCAGTTACTAATCTAAACTACCAATAAAAAATATCTATTTACAATTCATTCAACAAATCAAATTCTTGAAAAAATGCAATATTTAAATGAGAACTGATGTTAGTAAAAAGATCCTTCATACTACGTGATTAAAAACAGGTATCCCTTGTGATGGAATACTCAACGCAATCAAGCAAAACATGCTTGACCGTGATTCTTTCATCACCAGGGATACAAAATGGAGGATCCTCACCTTTCAATTGGTATTTATGCGTATATCTGGTGTGACCAATACGACATCGTCTCATAATGACCTCTTCAAATCTGGATTGACAACCGTAGTGGGAATAACCAGTATAGGGTTTTATTTCATGTAATTTATTGATGCCTACCTGAATGTCCCACTTCTTCTACATCAGACCACGGATATAAGATCTAATGTTACCTTTATAATCAGTGTATGGATTAAGAAGTGGTGTCACATATTTGTTGAGTGCTGCCTTGGCAGCAAGATCGGCCATTGTGTTACCAGAAATGCCTACGTTGCTGGGTAACCAACAAAAGACGATGTCGTATTGGCCAGTAGCAAGATTATTATACAATTGAATAATTTCAATTAAAAGTGGATGTTTACAAGAAATATTTTGAATAACTTGAAGGCAAGAAAGAGAGTCTGAATAGATTATATACTGTTTATGTTTAGGGTGTCTTTGAATATATTTAAGAGCCGGTAATATGGCGTTAACTTCAGCAGTAAAAATAGAACTATTATCTGGTAATCTAGAAGATATTGTTCTTGATCCAATGACAGTGGCTCAAGCCACTTCGCGACCGTCCTTGGACCCATCTGTAAATAAGGATTTATAATTGCTATAGTTATGTTTCAATTGATTATATTCTTGTTTGTATTGTAAGTCATTTGTTTCTGATTTTTTTAAATGTAGTTAATGTTAGGTCCACTTGGGGCCCAATCAATTGCCAATGAGGAGAAGAAAGAAGACGGTAGGGAGCTATATATTCCAGCTCAATGTCGGCTGAAGATAGAAATGGTTTAATTCTTAAAACAAGAGGCGGAAGAAGAAAAGATTTCTTTTTGTATAAATCCTCACACAGAGAACTGAAAACACAGTTTGACTCACTGGAGTATAATTTTGTTACATACTGTAAAGGTAATTTTATACGGCGCTGCTCATCAGCCTCAAGGTACAGGCTGACAACAGGTGAAGTTCGAAAGGAGCCTAGACAAAGTCTTGATAGTCATGGTGACCTTGATGGTGAACATAATCTAAGTGCTAGGTTGCTTTTACAGGCTCCACCATATACAATGGAGCCATAATCAAGTCTTGACCGGATCAGTGATCGATAAAACTTGAGCGTAGCTTGATCCCCCCACCACTAGGAATATGAAACGACTTTCAACAGGTCAAGTGCTTTCAAGCATTTAGTTTTGAGGGATTTGATATGTGGTAGAAAGGTTAGATGCGTTAGTCAAAAATTATTGCCAAGAACTTGGCCTCCATTACAACTTTTATGGGACATCCATTTAGAAACAGTTCAAGATCTTTATGCGATTTATATTTTCTACAAAAGTATATACAATTAGTTTTGGATTTAAAAAATTGAATGCCGTTTTACAGACACCATTTACTATATTTTTACCACGACAAGAAAATATTAAAATCATCCACAAATAACGATCCATCAATTGAATCGTTTAAAACTTTTGACAAACTACTTTTAGTCTTGATACTAAAATGTGTGATTGACAAAATACTGCCTTGTGGAACACCCTGATCCTGATTGTAATGATCAGACAGGGTAGAACCCACGCGGACTTGAAATTGTCTGTTATTTAAAAATAAGGCTATGAATTGAGGCAAACGACCTCGCAAACCTAAATCATGTAAATCTCTCAAAATGCCATATTTCCAGGTTGGGCCATATGCTTTCTCAAGATGAAAAAAGATAGACACAGCATGTTGTTTATTAATTGGTGCGTTTTTCACAAATGATCCTAAACGACAGTACTTCTGTTTCTACGGAAAACACATTGTATATCTGTCATGAGATTATTTGTTTCCAAGTACCAAACAAGTCGATTATTTATCATGTGTTCCATGGTCTTGCAAACACAGCTAGTTAACGAAATCGGACGATAATTGGATGGATCCATATGATCACGTCCAGGTTTAGGTACTGGTAATACTATCGCATCCCGCCATGAAGAAGGAAATTTCCTGGAAGTCCAAATATCATCAAAACTTGATACGAGCATCTCTAAACAGGATTCTGGTAAGTGCTTCAGGAGTTGATAATGTATGTTATCTGCTCCTGTAGCAGTGTCATGAGCTTGATCAAGAGCAGTATGGAGTTCATGAATAGAAAACGTTTCAAACGTTATAATCTTCCCCATTATCAGAATTGAAATTAATAGTTTTCTTTTCTTCTTGTTTTTGATATTGCTGAAATTTAGGTATATAATTAGAAGAGGAAGAATGTTTAGCGAGGGTTTCACCCAGTTTATTCGCAATATCTGATTTATCAGTAAGTAATTGATCTCCATGTTTGAGATGATGGACAGTAGATTTAGTGCCTTTACCTTTAATTTTCTGGATCATGTTCCATGCCTTGGACATGGGTGTCCGAGAATATATTTTGGATACATAATTTTGCCAAGATTGGCGTTTGTTCTGTTTAAAAGTACGCCGTGCTTTAGCATTTAAAATTTTAACTATATTTAAATTATGCACCATAGGATGGCGACGGAAATAATGTTCTGCTTTTTCCCTTGGCTTCCTAGCTTGTTTGCATTCATCGTTGAACCATGGTTTTCGAATATGTGGAACTGCAGAGGACTTCGATCTCGTTATACACTCATCAGCTATGGAATTCAGTTCATCAGAAAAACATTTAATAGCACCAGGAACGTCAATAAAACGTTCAGGTTTAAGTTTTTCAGCACACAGTGTCTTATATAAAACCCAGTTAGCCTTTTTAAAATTCTGCCTTGATGATGGAGAATCATCAGATGGAGTTACAGATTTTAGTATAGTAGGAAAATGGTCACTTCCACAGAGGTCATCGTGGTCTGACCATTCAAATTCATTTAGTAGTTCTGAATTTGTGAGTGACAAGTCGAGAGCAGAATAGGTCCCTGTAGCAGGATGTAAATATGTGTTGGAACCATCATTATAAATACATAAATCATTGTCAGAACAAAAGTCCTCCAACAATTTACCTTTAGTGTTTGTAGTTACACTACCCATAGTGGGTTGTGTCCATTTAAATCTCCCATAATAATACAGGGCTTTAGGAGTTGGTCATATAGAGCTTGAAGATCAGTTTTAGCAACCGTCGAAGAGGGCGAAAGAGAGCCTAGCGTAAACGCTACATGTAAAGTAATTGCCACTGCAACAGCCTGCATATTAGTATTAAGTAAAACAGGGCTTTGAATAACGTTTTGTCTGACTAGAATGGATGATCCGCCAGTGGCCCTATCACCCGGAGGTGAAAAACAATGATATGCATTAAATTGAAGAAGGTCAAATGTATCTGTTTGTTTCAAATATGTCTCTTGGGGACATATGGCTGATGGTGTAAAATCTTGGACCAATAGCTGTAATTCATGTAAATTAGTCCTCAATCCTCTCCAGTTCCACTGTAGAATATTATTGGAATAAACTATCTTTTGGGGGGATTTATTGGGGATCTACCCTGCACTCTTTTGGAGGGCGACAAGCTATGTGCCCTAGAATAAATAGACTAGAATGGATGATCCACCAGTGGCCTTATCACCCGGAGGTGAAAAACAATGATATGCATTAAATTGACGAAGGTCAAATGTATCTGTTTGTTTCAAATATGTCTCTTGGATACATAACGCTGAAGGTGTAAAATCTTGGACTATCTTTTGGGTGGACTTATTGGGGATCTACCCTGCACTCTTTTGGAGGGCGACAAGCTATGTGCCGTAGAATGGACGTTTTCAGAAACGTCCATGTCTTCAAGAGACCCATATCTATTGAACAATTGATTTTTGTTCTGTGGCCCTTTAGGAGCTCTGCCACTTTGTTGTTTTGAAGCATCAGGCTTTGGCTTTGGTTTACTTTTCACCGTTTGTTGACTATCAGCTGTCGATTGAGACTTTGAGTGAGACTGAGATGATGATTTGTGATCAGAAGAAGACTTTGATGTACTAGGAAGTGATTCCTCAGTCTGTGATGATATAGCAGGGTACAAAAGCTGTGGAGAATCGCAATTTACCCAAGTCAAGGTAGGTTGACAGCCTGTGGTTGATGGTGTTTTAGAGCTAGATCCCGATGATGGTTTTGCTACTATAGCATCACTTTCTGGAAGATCCGATCTCTTTACCAGTTTTTTGGCCTCGGAAAAAGAGATATTTTGAGTAAATTTGATTTTATTGATCTCCATTTCCTCTTTCCAAAATAGGACACTGTTTAAAAAACAAAGAATGGTCGCCTGAGCAATTGGTGTATTTTTTATAATCACTGTCACAATCTTCTGTTGTGTGTGTCTTCTCACCACAGTGAGCACACACAACAGACAATGTGCAAGTATTTACACCGTGTCCATATTTCTGGCATTTAAAACACCTGAGCGGGTTGTGGATGTAGGTATCAACTGGAATGTTACAGTAGCCTGCCTTCACTGATTTGGGTGCATATGGAGATGAAAAAGTAAACAGTACGTATTCGTTTTGATGGTTTCGTTGTTTCTCCAAGTTGAAAAGCGCTTGACATAGAGCACACGTTGATCCTTCATTTCAGAGCCTATAACAAGGTCCGACATGTCATCAAACAATCGATCACGATCTCTCACAATACCTTTACTCGTGTTCAAGGTCTTGTGAGGAGAGATCATGACCGGAATGCCCACGAAAGATTTCATGTTCATCAGGTTCGTTGCTTGTTGCTTTTTCCCGCACTCTACTAGGAGGGCACCCGAACGCAAGTGTCTAATGTTTTTCACCTCCAATGCAATACCTTGAATACCCTTGGACACAGGCAAGGGGTTCACTTTTAACGGTGTCTTGTCAGGAGTCTCAATCACAATGAAACGTGGCCAATATTCAATCGATGCAGACGGTCTATGGTCAGTATCAACAGGGTCAATATCAAGTGGACGTGTTGTATTTCGTAAGCCATGGTTAAGGTAATATGGTTCATCATCCGAGCTCCCCACCCACCACGGAGTATCCCAAGAACAATGCTAAAGCAAGCGGGCCTCCAGCTTACAGCACCAAGGATACCCGGATGATATACTCCAGCAGAAGAATTAAAACATTAATAATTCCACCAGATTGGCCCATGAGCCACCGCCTTCTGGCATAGGACTCTAGGCAAATTTCAGAACAACATATTTCAAAATCAAAAATGTTTTAGATAATAAAACCAAGTGAAAAGTTACAACAATTGCGAATGATATGTGTGCATTGATAAATATAATAATACTCCATGCACAGGGCTTGGCATGACCAGCCGATTGGTCGAACCGGGCCCATTCGACCACCCGTCTAAGCAAAGTCAGGGCCAACGTGGTGTATTGAGGAACAGGAACACGGTTGCAAGCTGCTATTGCCCTCAACCACCAGGATCCCTTCATCCACCGACACAGGACCGCAACCCACGGCAAACGGGTTGGTGGACCAAATATCCCCCCTACCCCACTACGGGGGTGTCGGCGAGCTCTTAGCGTTACCCAGCACCCACCACGAGGAGGTGGCTCACCAGGGGTGCCTGATAATCTAAAACAAAAAATCTGTGTACCATGAGGCAGTCATTTCTGTATTTTTTCAGAACTGGCAAGATGGGTATGACAAATACAGAGATTAATTTTGTTGATTTATTTGTTACTTGGACAGTTTGAGGAAGATGATGAAAACATTTTGTTACTAGCAAGCCTGTTTAACAGTTTGAAGCAGATGATCGAAAGTTGGATTTCTTTGTTAGTTGTAAACCTGTTCGACAGTTTAATAAATTCATGACGATTACTGTCAACTTCTAGTTATTTTTTTCTGAGTTCCTAAAAGAAACAAATTTAATTGTAGTTTATTTAAAGCACAATGTCTATGGTTTTGTTTACATTAGAATTTAATTCTTCTTTGGCTTCTATTAACTTGTTCTGAAATGTCTCTCCAGCAACGCTGATATGCTTTTATTGTAAGAAATCGGCATAGTTCTAAAATATAGACTATATATTATGCACTTCAAGTGTGGTAAAAACAATATTTTAGAAAGTGATTGATATGAAACTAGCTTATCATCAATGCCACTGATGTATTCTTGTCCTGACTCAAATATGCGACTGAATTGTCTTCTCTGTAACAAACATGTCATTGTTAGTCACCTTATTTGGACATGTAACACTTACTATACTTCTGAGGGTAACATGCAAAAATATATTTCTTTCATTACAGATAGATCAAAGATTTGTGGTTAAAATTAAATAGCTTTTCAAATTTATTTGACATATTTTCTTTCCAATAACATATAGTGTCTTTGGCATAACGATGCTGTTTTTCGTATAACAGGACTAGAAAGTAAGTGTTTTATGATCTAAAGAGAAAGACATTGTCAGAAATCAACCAGAAATATCAAAATATTCTCTTCAAATCACCTCCAGTGCAATAATTCTTTTTATGCGAGACAGATGAGGGGATACCAAGAGTATTGAAAAGTACTAATTGATTTCACTTTTCCATCTGATACAGTGTAGAACAGGTTTATTTCATCAACATACAATCACGGAACTGAATATTTAAGTGTGTGTAACAAAATAAAACCTAAGGTAATATCTCTAACTATCAATGTATTTTTAAGAAAAATGTAAATAATACTGTTGTTACAGGAAAGACCTTGTAGCTTCGACCTGATTAGTGTTCATAACAAAATTGAATATAATTAAGCCTAAAATATTATTGATATGTCAACCTTAACAATGTATACGTAGCTTGCTATTTGTGAAAATAGGGATTGAGTTTTTTTTCATTTGAATTATGTTGTCTTTTGTACACTAAATAGCTGCAACTTTTGAAAATGACTCAGGTCGGTAGTTAAGTGGATCATTTATCTCATATCCAACTTCTCATAGCCAACACATGTCATATTTGGGATTTCACTTCCTCAGTAAAGTACAAATTCTAGTACTTTTTTGGTTGAGTCCCATCCGAGATTCCTACACGCACCCTCAGAGTCAGGCACCTAATCGTCAGCACTCGTCCTGGCCGACGGCAGTATAAAGTGGACCACGATGATGATAATAGTGTTAAGAAGATTTATTTACTGTAAATGACCAATATAACGCTGGTATTAGTAAATTGTGGGCCTGCTCTATTGTGATTGTACGCCGCATTTTCCTTTAGGCTTGTAGGTCTGTTTGCATACTTATTCTGTTTTCCATAAGTAATGTTCGTGCCTATAAAAAATCATCTCTGTCAAACATGTTGATAATTGTCATAGTTGTTTGTTTTGAAGCTCGGATTTGTGCAATCTTCAGTACCTCAATGTTTATTCGTTCCTTGTAACATTCTTATGATAGGCCATGTTATGATAACATACATGAAAACTGCACACGAAATCATAAAATAAAATTGAGGTTAATTTTGATATTACGTATCACTCCGCGCGGGGGCGGATCATAGAGCAGACCTTGATCATACATTCCTCCGCATGACGTCATGAATCAAGTTCCACTTTCACAACTTCCCATGGGCAAAATAGTGATACCAGTCTAATGAAATTCATTCATATTCTAATACATACAATTTGTATGAAGCAATGAACAGTCTATTGGACTTTAAATTGATCTGTCAAGCAATAAACGGAAAATTCCGAGCTCAGAAGAAAGTAGGACCGGCAGGGGTAACATACGGAATCTTGGGTGCAATACGAAAACTGACTGTACTGTATTACTATTCTTAGTTCAAATGGGTATACAATAAAGTAATAAAGTGTGTAGATTCTAGCACTTCGTTACGTGTTCTGATAGAAAAGGGGACAGATCCGTAAAATGTCAGGCCTAAAACATCAATATTACTGTTCGCCAATTTCCATCACATTATATTCACAACTGTCAGCGTGTGTAGATGTTGAAAATACGTACTGTTTAGATGCACTGCGTACAATATCAGGCAAATGAAGGGATGGTATAAATCCAGCGAGGATAACAAAGTCCCTGTGGTCCTTGGCATGGTGACTCGCGTTCAGTAGTTGGCTGTCTTTAGCCGGTTGTACATTGTCTTGTGATGTACAGTTAAAACATTTAGTGCCAAGAGGGGGCAAATGGTATTTGGCTGCGTCCGTACATACGTGCGAATTGAAATAACTTAAGAAGCGATACTTAAGATTAGATACTTGTCATATTTGGTGCCTAGGTTAACTGCAGTATCCGAAAGGTCCCTGTCGGGTTTGGTGACCTTCATTTCAAGGTCACAAATGGACTTTTACCCTTGACAGTAAGATAACTCAAGAACCGTTCACTGGATTGTTTTCATATTCAGCACGAAGCTTCATCGATGGGTCGGAGGTTTCAGTCGATTTTGGCGACACTATTAGAATTTTAGCATGTAACTTACATGATAAAATTGTCAGTTAGATATCTCAAGGATAGTTCACTGAGTGTTCTTCATAGACTTGACTTGACTTCTTTTGAATGTCTTTGGTGAGCAATTGCTTTATTACTATTTCTGCCTATTTCATACACCATTACATTCAAGTTAAGGTCAAAGTGAATCTTGAAAATGTTTGCGTTTGAACAGCTATAGGGAAAGACATCAAGAGAGGTTGACTAGTCAAATTTTGCTTACATAGAACTACACCTTAAACTACGACCTCAACTTTTATATATTTGATTTGATAATTTGCGGCTGGGTTAGTGACAACTACTTGTTTCGATTTCATTTCTTGTTTCGCATTTATATCAGTGATGATCTAATTGTTTCACTGTCCTTTGTTTATACTCTTACTCTTAATTGTAATATATCTATAACTTATTTAGTCACGATGTAGCTAAAATACCACCGATGTGATTTAAGATCTTCACTCAGTCATTACTTGGTTTTCAGATGAGGGACAGAACGTGACATCACACACAAACTATGTGCATTAGATACCATTGATACGACAACATCCGATAAAGTGAGGGAAGAAACGTACGTAAAAGGCACCCGTGGACGGCCACATCCTCATGGTGCGTGCTGGGTAACGCCAAGAGCCGTTCACCCCCGTCGTGGACCCGGCGGGATATTTGGTCCACCAACCCGTTTCCCGTGGGTTGCGGCCCTGTGTCGGTGGAGGAAGGGATCCTGGTGGTTGAGGGGATGGGAGCAGGACCAGTGTTTCTATTGCTCAACACACCACTTTGGCCCTGACTTCACCTAGAAGGGTGGTTGAATGGATCCGGCTCAACCAATCGGAGCAGTCCTGAGCATTGCTATATGTAATGTTGCACAAAATTTTGAAAAATTGTAATATGCCTATTATTAGGTCTTGGCCGATTTTTGGATCTTCTGAATTTCAATTGTACTAATTCATGTTTTGCCTAGAGTCGTATGCCCAGAAGGCGGTGGCTCATGGGCCAATCTGGTGGAATTATTAATGTTTTAATTCTTCTGCTGGAGTATGTCATCCGAGTATCCTTGGTACTGCAAGCTGGAGGCCCGCTTGCTTTAGCATTGTCCTTGTGATACTCCGTGGTGGGTGGGGAGCTCGGATGATGAACCATTTACACTAACCATGGCTTATGAAAACCCAACAACCCCCCCCCCCCCACACACACACATACACATCCACCCCCACCCCCGACCCCCAAAACGTCCACTTGATATTGACCCTGTTGATACTGACCATAGACCGTCTGCATCGATTGAGTATTGGCCACGTTTCACTGTGATTGAGACTCCTGACAAGACACCGTTGAAGTTGAACCCCTTTGCTTTATCCAATTGTATTCAAGGTATTGCAGGGGATGTGAAGAACATAAGACGCTTACGTTCGGATGACCTGCTAGTAGAGTGCGGGAAAAAGAAGCAAGCAACCAATTTGCTGAACATCAAATCTTTCATGGGCATTCCGGTCACGGTATCTGCACACAAAACCTTGAACACAAGTAAAGGTATCGTTAGAGATAGAGACCGATTGTTTGATGATGTCGGACCTTGTTATAGTATCTGAAATGAAGGATCGTGGTGTACTCTACCTCAAACGCTTTTCAACTCGGAGAAACAATGAAACCATCAAAATCAATACGTATCTGTTTACTTTTTCAACTCCAAATGCTCCCAAATCAGTGAAGGCAGGCTACTGTAGCATTCCAGTTGATACCTACATCCCCAACCCGCTCAGGCGTTTTAAATGACACGATGGCTTTTAGGAAGTGGTCAAATGCAACATATGTCATATTTGGGATTTCAGTTCCTCAAATATGCCATATGTTGCATTTGACCACTTCCTAAATGGCATCTTGTAACCATAGCTTTCGGACGTGGGAGCCGTGCCAAGTCACATTTATCAGAGGGGTACACAAAGTACGCAGTCTAGACTACCAGTTGTCCGACTTTAATTTTTGTGGAAGTTGCGGTGGCTGAGCGGGTTAGGCGGCTGACTTTGTGTGCTGGTAGGTCCTTCACTCTGTACTTTACTGAGGAAGTGAAATCCCAAATATGACATATGTTGCATGGTGTAAGTACTTGCACATAGTGTGCTCACTGTGGTGAGAAGACACACACAACTGAAGATTGTGACAGTGATTTTAAACAATGCACCAACTGCTTAGGCGACCATTCTTTGGAAAGAGCAAATGGAGATAGACAGTATATCACTTTTTCAGAGGCAAAAGCACAGGTAACGAGATCTGATCTTCCAGAAAGTTAAGCTACAGTAGCAAAAACATCATCTGAGTCTACCTCTAAAATAACAACATCATCCACAGGTTGCCAAACTACCTTGACTTGGGTAATTTGCGATTCTCCACAGCTTTTGTACCCTGCTATATCATCTCAGACTGAGGAATCACCTCCAAGTACATCAACGTCTTCTTCTGATCACTAATCATCATCATCATCTCAGTCACTCAATCGACATCTCAGAGTCAGCAAACTGTTAAAAGTAAACCTAAGCCTACCCATGATACTTCAAAACAGCAAAGTGGCAAAGCTCCTAAAAGGTCACAAAATAAAATTCAATTGTGCAGTAAATATGGGTCTCTTGAAGACATGGACGTTTCTGAAAACGTCCATTCCAGGGCACATAGCTTGTCGCCCTCCAAAAGAGTGCGGGGTAGATCCCCAATAAATCCTCCCCAAAGTTAGTTTATTCCAATAATATTGTACAGTGGAATTCCAGACAAATGAGAATTACATGAATTACAGCTATTGGTCCAAGATTTTACACCTTCAGCAATATGTCTCCAAGAGACATATTTAAAACAAACAGATACATTTGAACTTCGTCATTTTAATGCATATCATGGTTTTTCACCCCCGGATGATAGAGCCACTGGAGGTTCATCCATTCTAGTCAGACAAAACGTTATTCAAAGCCCTGTTTCACTTAGTACTAATAAGTGACAATTACTTTACATGTAGCGTTTACGCTATGCTCTCTCTATATTTCCATAGCTGATGAGTGTATAACGAAGTCCTCTGCAGTTCCACATATTCGAAAACCATGGTTCAGGGATGAATGCAAACAAGCTAGGAAGGCAGGGAAAAACGCAGGACATTATTTCCGTCGCCATCCTATGCTGCATTATTTAAATAAATTTGAAATTTTAAATGTTAAAGTGCGGCGTACTTTTAAACAGAACAAACGCCAATCTTGGCAAAATTATGTATCCAATATAAATTCTCGGACACCCATGTCCAAGGCATGGAACATGGTCAAGAAAATTAAAGGTAAAGGTACTAAATCTACTGTCCATCATCTTAAACATGGAGATCAATTACTTACTGATAAATCAGATATTGCGAATAAACTGGGTGAAACTCTCGCTATACATTCTCCCTCTTCTAATTATATATCTAACTTTCAGCAATATAAAAAACAAGAAGAAAAGAAAACTATTAATTTCAATTCTGATAATGGGGAAGATTATAATGAAACGTTTTCTATTCATGAACTCAATACTGCTCTTGATCAAGCTCATGACACTACTTAGGAGATGATAACATACATTATCAACTCCTGAAGCATTTACCAGAATCCTGTTTAGAGACGCTCTTATCAATATTTGATGATATTTGGACTTCCAGGAAATTTCCTTCTTCATGGCGGGATGCGATAGTATTACCAGTACCTAAACCTGGACGTGATCATACGGATCCATCCAGTTATCGTCCGATTTCGTTAACTAGCTGTGTTTGCAAGACCATGGGACGCATGATAAATAATCGACTTGTTTGGTACTTGGAAACAAATAACCTTATAACATATATACAATGTGGTTTCCGTAAAAACACTTAGTGCGTTTAGAATGATTTGTGAAAAGCGCTTTAATCAATAAACAACACACTGTGTCTATCGTTTTTGATCTTGAGAAGGCATATGACACAACCTGCAAAAATGGCATTTTGAGAGATTTACATGATTTAGGTTTGCGAGGTCGTTTGCCCCAATTCATAGCCTTATTTTTAAATAATTTCAAGTCCGCGTGGGTTCTACCCTGTCTGATCATCAACAATCATGATCAGGGTGTTCCACAAGGCAGTATTTTGTCATTCACACTCTTTAGTATAAAGATAAATAGTTTATCCAAAGTTTTAAACGATTCAATTGATGGATCGTTATTTGTGGATGATTTTAATATTTCTTGTCGTGGGAAAAATATGCATACTATTGAGCGACAACTACAGTTGTGTGGAAACAACTACAGTTGTGTTTAAACAAAATAGATAAATGGTGTCTTGAAAATGGCTTCAAATTTTCTCAAGCAAAAACCAACTGTATACACTTCTGCCGTAAATATAAACCTCATAAAGACCCAGAACTATTTCTAAGTGGCATCAAAGTTGTCAAGGAGGCTAAGTTCTTGGGACTTATTTTTGATTCACATTTAACAATTTTGCCCCATATTAAATCCCTAAAAGCCAAATGCTTGAAGGCACTCGATTTATTAAAGGTTGTTTCTAATTCAAAGTGGGGAGAGGATCAGACTACCCTCCTTCACTTTTGTAGGTCACTCATCCGCTGAAAACTTGATTATGGCTCCATCCTATATGGTGGAGCCTGCAAAAGCAGCCTGAAACTATTAGATTTTGTCCATCACCAAGGTCTAAGACTTTGTCTTGGTTCCTTCAGAACTTCACCTATTGACAGTCTCTACGTTGAGGCAGATGAACCATCTCTTACACAACGTCGTATTAAATTATCCTTACAATACATTACTAAATTACACGCTAATGAATCTAACCCTGCATATAACTGTGTTTTCAATCCACTTTATGAGGATTTGTGCGACAAGAAGTCTTGTTCCACCTCTAGGACACAGAATTAAACCCTTTCTTTCTTCGGCCGGCATTGAGTTGAAAAACATAGCTCCCTCACGTCTTCTTTCTTCTCCTCGTTGGCAGATGGTTTAGGCCACAAGTTGACCAAATTAACTACATTTAAAAAATCAGGAACTAATGAATTACAGTATAAACTAGAATATCATCAACTGAAACATGAATATAGCAATTATATATCCTTATTTACAGATGGGTCCAAGGACGGTGACGCAGTGGCTTGTGCCACTGTCATTGGATCCAGAACAATATCTTCTAGATTACCGGATAATAGTTCTATTTTTACAGCTGAAGCTAACGCCATATTAACAGGACTTCAATATATTAAAAGACACTCTAAACGTAAACAATATATAATCTATTCCGATTCTCTTTCTTGCCTTCAGGCTATGAAAAATATTTCTTGTAAACATCCAACTTTAGTAGACATTATTGAATTGCATAACGATCTTGCTACTGGCCAATATGACATCGTCTTCTGTTGGTTACCAATACCTACTTGGGTTGTCAGTCCAGATTTGAAGAGGTTATTTTACGACGATGTCGCATTGGCCACACTAGATATACTCATGCGTACCTGTTAAAAGGTGAGGATACTCCATTTTGTATCCCTTGTGATGAGAGAGTCACGGTGAAGCATATTCTGCTTGACTGTGTTGAATTCTCCATCACAAGGGATAAGTATTTCACAGTTAACACAATTAAGGATTTTTTTACCAGGGTTAATTCTCATTTAATTATAGGTTTTTTAAAAGAAATTGATTTTTGGTTGAATTGTGAATAGTATGTTCTGTAAA
Source organism: Haliotis asinina (assembly GCF_037392515.1). Taxonomy (NCBI): domain Eukaryota; kingdom Metazoa; phylum Mollusca; class Gastropoda; order Lepetellida; family Haliotidae; genus Haliotis; species Haliotis asinina. Next base: position 63,249,821 of record NC_090287.1, on the reverse strand, counting down.
TTGACGTATTTTAATAACTGGTAGTTTGAATTAGTAACTTGAATTGTTGGTGGCTGTACCCTCAAAGGGGGTTGAAGTATTGTAAAATTATTGTCCTCCTCAGAGGGTACGTAAGTCCACAAACATTCACAGTAAATTTAAGTCTACCAGGTTTTTAATCGTAGTATTCATGTTCTATTAATTTTGGCTAACTTTTCGTACAATCGCCAGCAGCTGAAGGGGTGGTGTAAATCCAACTAGGGTCTTCTTCTGATCACAAATGATCATCATCTCAGTCACACTCAAAATCTCAATCGACAGTTGATAGTCAGCAAACTGTTAAAAGTAAACCTAAGCCTAAGCCTGATGCTTCCAAACAACAATGTGGCAGAGCTCCTAAAGGGTCACAAAATAAAATTCAGTTGTCCATTCTAGGGCACATAGTTTGTCGCCCTCCAAAAGAGTGCGGGGTAGACCCCAATAAATCCCCCCTAAAGATAGTTTACTTCAATAATATTGTACAGTGGAACTGCAGAGGCCGCAAGATCGGCCATTATGTTACCAGAAATGCCTGCGTGGCTGGGTAACCAACAGAGGACGATGTCGTATTGGCCAGTGACAAGATCATGTCTATTAAAAGTAGATGTTTACATGACAAGTGTTTAATCGCCTGAAGGCAAGAAAGAGAGTCTGAATAGATTATATATTGTAAGGGAACAGCCAAGGACTAGTCAAAATACTAGTAGACAAACTACACAAATATAATGGATGCTGCCACCAGTCACAACATGTGACAAAAGATATCTCAGAGTTCGGAGATGAAGTTCAGTGGAAATATATCACAAGGACCTAACAGGTAAAGAATGAAGAAACTGGCGATATGCAGAAGGATCACACAACAAACAGACAAAGTTCCAATAACGATTTTATTTAATGAGCACGTACTAAACTGAAAATACACGATCTCGAAACTGTCACGTGGACTATCATGAGGACTGGATATCTTGCTTGTCAACCCGTGTCTTCGTGCTTGTAGAAGTCTTGTAATGCTGTATGGCAGTCTTGACTGAGACTCCTGGCTGTTAAATGAATTAAACTGTGCAATACACTTTGAAACTGGAAAGTGAATGAACTTGCAGCAACCGGAACTTGATCCAGATAGTAAGCAACGTATTCCGGAAGTCACGTGATCTGGAATGAATGACAGGGAGGCCACACCTCCGATAGCTGTCAAAATGTGATACAAGTAAGAATTAAAACGTGCACTGAAAAACGTATCTCTAGGCTTTAAGTGATTCCAATAATGCCCTGTGTAAGAAACCCACAGCAGAGACTGTAACTTGATAAGGTCAACATAGGATACCGGAATGAATCTGCCGGAATGAATCCGGATCACCTAACTACAACTAGATACTTAGAGAGCAGACCAAGTGTTAACAATATCATTGTTAATTAAAAATTATACAATAAAGCTGCGAGGTAACCCAAATTTGCCGCCCCGACTTTAACCTTGACAGCTCTATTTATAGGTGACATAAGGTCACATGACACGCGAACGTGACGTCAGGGAATTCAAGATGGCGACTGTAAACATGACTTGACGTTACTTGTGCCGTAATTTACTGTTATACCTGATACTGTAGCTTGAAAGCTGACAGCACAAAAGGTAGGTCATCTCAATTAAATGCAGCATAAGGCTGGTATCGTGGCTGGAATCATTGTGATGTCTGGGAAATTGATTATCTCGATATTTGAAGCAAAGAACACACATGAATTTCTGTTACAATATTGTCTATGTTTAGGGTGTCTTTGAATATATTTTAGGGCTGTTATTATGGCTTCTGCTGTAAAAATAGAGCGGCTATCCGGTAATTTAGAAGATATTCCCGTGTGGACCCGGGACAGAATGTGTCCACAGCATCCCATTGCTTGTCGTAAGAGACAACTAAATTGGTCAACCTGTTTGCCGTGGGTTGCGTTCCGTGTCAGTGGAGGACGGGATCCTGGTGGTTGAGGGCAATTGGGCATTTAACTGCGTTATATTTGCTCAACACACCATTTCGGCCCTTACTTCACCTAGACGGGTGGTTGAATTGGCCCGATTCAACCAATCGGCTGGTCATGCCAGGCACTGTGCATGGACTATGTATGTGTCATTGCACAAATTTGATTTGGAATTGTTGTGAATTTTGGTCTTGGCACTACTGTTGATCTGTAACTTTTTCGATTGTGAATCATCCAAATTATGATCATATGAACTTTGCCTAGAGTCTTGTGCCAGAAGGCGATGGCTTATGGGCCTATCTGGTAGACTAATTATTTATAATTCTTCTGCTGGAGTATATCATCCGGGTATCCTTGGTGCTGGAGGCCCGCTTGCTTTAGCATTGTCCTTCTCATACTCCGTGGTGGTCGGGAGCTCGGATGATGAACCAAATTAAACTAACCATGGCTTATGACATACCCCACAAAAAAACCAAAACGTCCACTTGAAATTGATCCTGTTGATACTGACCACAGACCGTCTCTATCGATTGAGTTTTGGCCGCGTTTTCTTGTTACTGAGACTCCAGACAAGACACCATTAAAGCTGAACCCTTTTGTGGTATCTAAGGGTATTCAAGGTATTGCTGGGGACGTTAAGAACATTCGACGCTTACGTTTGGGTGCGCTGTTAATTGAATGCGGGAAAAGCCAACAATCAACCAACCTGATGAACATTAAATCTTTCATGAACCAGTTGAGTGACTTACCATCATGGTGATATGTGAAATTACCACTTACAGGTTAGGAATTTATAAAAAAATCCAGCAGATTAAACGAATCGTTCAGTTGCCTAAGCAACACTAGCAACAAAAGTAGGAAAAAAAGAAAGAAAATGAAACAGAAAAAACAAAAACAAAAGAAAGCACTCAATTCTCATGTGGAGAAAGTGTACCAACAAAATACATAACATCTAAATGTCGCCATAGCTGTAAGACAAGTTCGTCTCTGTTTTCTTCTTCAAAAACACACATGGTTAGTTGTAACATAGCGCCTTTAAGGTATGCAAGACTAATTTATTGTTCTACATTAATTTAGACAGAATAGCAGTCTAAGTAAACTTGTCCTCGGTTCTTTTCGTTACGCTCCACTACTGAGTCAAACAAGACCTTATGGGAGGTTGCGTCAGGTAACCTTTGCGATTGACCAGTCAGAACACAGCTTACCAAATTGCGAAAATGCACATTCGCACATACCTTTGAACTTTTTATCTCGAAAAGTATCATACCCAAACAATTCCGAATGCTATTTAGCGTATGCTCGCTTCCGGGTGATACACACGGCGTATGAAGCGTACGTGAACATTCTCTTTTCTCTCCGGACAGTTTGAAGATGACGTTGTTCTCAGCGGGCGGATTGCAAGCATCACAAGTCAGACAAGGCTGTGTCTGACAGTTTGGAATGACAGGGCATCCTATGACGAAATACAACAAAAAAGCACTGCACTGGACATGATAATATTTATCCAATTAAGGGATAAATTCTCTTATCGACTTTGAGCTGCCAAATCTCGGATCTCTATGATTAAGGGGAGATAACTCTTATAGCTCTCGGTAGTCAGTAGAAAATCGCGGTAGGACGTAGGTTCCACTACACTATATCAATATCACATGCTGCCCGAGCGAGGACTCAAACGGACAAAGGCCAGTGACAGCTGTGATTGGATGACATAGTGTAAGATGTGTATGTGTTTTAAAAGCTTGTGTTTTATTGTAGCTTAGAGGCCAGACTGTGCCCATGTGTACATGGAATGGCTGTTGATAGCCTGGATATTTTTTTAAAAAAAATATAAGGTTACTATAGAAGTCTATGGGAAAACATTTGGTGTTGTGTAACCTGTAGGGTTCGAGCACTTTTCAGTAATTCATAGTTTACATGCTTTCCTGTGTTTATTTCACCATGGAAACAAGTCAGTATTAATGTGGAGGCAAATTTAAAGGTAATGGGAGTAAAGATGGGGCTGTTTTGAGTGGAATAGATTGTTCTAATGTTGTGAATATGAACGCTGCTTCGTTTTGAGGCCCAACAGTGGTGAAAGACCCCCATGGTGAGTGTTACCCTTGATTAATGGTTATCTGCTTCTAAATTTGTTGGAACTGATGAATTTGACAACAAAGTAAGCCAAAATAAACACTATTATAACAATGTGAGTGTCTGGGGTAATCCCCTGAGGGTCAAATTAAAGTAACATGATAAGAAAATCATGAAATATGTTCACTGCACAGCAGAACATGTCACAAACCCTTGTTTTAAATGTAAACATTGAAGCATATGGTCAATTCTTTCTGTCTGACCCCTTTTGCATGTGAATCAACTTAATTTTCTTCCTTTTTTTAAAAAAATCCCCCTTTTTAACACATATGACTTTCAAAATTATTTTTTGTTTTATCTACAACTGTCTCATTGCTGTTTTGGATTTTATGATTTGCCATTTAATATAATAACAACATTATTTTCAGCTTGCAGAATGCCTGTTGATGAATGGGGAGGTGTGTATGCACACATATAGCAGAAACAGAAGCCTTCACATCCAATGTGATATTTCGACAAGCCGGTCTGAAGTCTGATGTTGACTGCGTCTAATCAAGCACATGCCCTTTTCTTCGATATGTCTTACCACCTTGTGGCACCCATGAAGAGCCACCTCCTCGTGGTGGGTGCTGGGTAACGCTAAGTGCTCTTCTCCCGTGTGGACCCGGGACAGAATGTGTCCACAGCACCCCATTGCTTGTCGTAAGAGGCGACTAAATTGGACAAACTGTTGGCCGTGGGTTGCGTCCCGTGTCGGTGGAGGACGGGAACCTGGTGGTTGAGGGTATTTGGGCTTTTAACTGCTTTCCATTTGCCCAACACACAACTTCGGCCCTTACTTCACCTAGACGGGTGGTTGAATTGGCCCGATTCAACCAATCGGCTGGTGCTGCCAAGCCCTGTGCATGGATAATATATATGTCATTGCACAAATTTTATTTGGACTTTTTAATTTCGGTCTTGGCTGAATTATTCATCGACTTTTCTGGTTTTGGAATGTATTTGAAGTTCTGAATTTTGCCTAGAGTCTTATGCCCAGAAGGCGGTGGCTTATGGGCCAATCTGGTAGACTGATTCTTTGTAATTCTTCTACTGGAGTATATCATCCGGGTATCCTTGGTGCTGCAAGCTGGAGGCCCGCTTGCTTTAGCATTGTCCTTGTGATACTCCGTGGTGGGTGGGGAGCTCGGATGATGAACCATATTACTCTAACTATGGCGTATGAAACCCCAACCAAAAAACCAAAACGTCCACTTGATATTGACCCTGTTGATACTGACCATAGACCGTCTGCATCGATTGAATACTGGTCGTGTTTCGTTGTTATTGAGACTCCTGACAAGACACCGTTAAAATTGAAACCCTTTGCTGTATCCAAGGGCATTCAAGGTATTGCTGGGGAGGTGAAAAACATTAGACGCTTGCGTTCGGGTGCCCTGCTAGTCGAATGCGGGAAAAAGCAATAATCAACGAACTTGATGAACATGAAATCTTTCGTGGGCATTCCGGTCACGGTCTCTGCTCACAAGACCTTGAACACGAGTAAAGGTATTGTGAGAGATCGTGATCGATTGTTTGATGATATGTTGGACCTTGATATAGGATCTGAAATGAAGGATCAAGGTGTGCTCTATGTCAAGCGCTTTTCAACTCGGAGAAACAACGAAACCATCAAAACGAATACGTACCTGTTTACTTTTTCATCTCCAAATGCACCCAAATCAATGAAGGCAGGCTACTGTAACATTCCAGTTGATACATACATCCCCAACACGCTAAGGTGTTTTAAGTGCCAGAAATATGGACACGGAGTAAGAACCTCCACATTGTCTGTGAGTGAGAAGACACACACAACAGAAGATTGTGAAGGTGATTATAAAATATGCATCAATTGCTCAGGTGATCATTCTTCATTTTCTAAGCAATGTCCTATTTGGAAGGAGCAAATGGAGACCAATAAAATCAAATTTACTCAAAATATCTCTTTTTCTGAGGCCAAAAAACTGATAAAGAGATCTGATCTTCCAGAAAGTTATGCTACAGTAGCAAAACATCATCGGGATCTAACTCTAAAACTACGCCAACCACAGGCTAACAAACTACCTTGACTTGGGTATATTGCGATTCTCCACAGCTTTTGTACCCTGCTATATCATCACAGACTGAGGAATCACTTCCTGGTACCTCAAAGTCTTCTTCTGATAACAAATCATCATCTCAGTCTCACTCAAAGTCTCAATCGACAGCTGATAGTCAACAAACGGTGAAAAGTAAGTGGAAGCCAAAGCCTGATGCTTCAAAACAACAAAGTGACAGAGCTCCTAAAGGGTCACAGAACAAAATTCAATTGTTCAATAAATACGGGTCTCTTGAAGACATGGATGTTTCTGAAAACGTCCATTCTAGGGCACATAGCTTGTCGCCCTCCAAAAGAGTGCGGGGTAGATCCCCAATAAATCCTGATGCTATTAAATGTTTTTCTGATGAACTGAATTCCATAGGTGATGAGTGTATACCAAAGTCCTCCGCAGTTCCACATATTCGAAAACCATGGTTTAGCGATGAATGCAAACAAGCTAGGAAGGCAAGGAAAAAAGCAGAACATCATTTCCGTCGCCATCCTATGGTGCATAATTTAAATAAATTTAAAATTTTAAATGCTAAAGCACGGCGTACTTTTAAACAGAACAAACGCCAATCTTGGCAAAATTATCTATCCAAAATAAATTCTCGGACACCCATGTCCAAGGTATGGAACATGGTCCAGAAAATCAAAGGTAAAGGTACTAAATCTACTGTCCATCATCTTAAACATGGAGATCAATTACTTACTGATAAATCAGATATTGCGATTAACCTGGTCGAAACTCTTGCTAAACATTCTTCCTCTTCTAATTATATACCTAAATTTCAGCAATATCAAAAACAACAAGAAAAGAAAACTATTAATTTCAAATCTGATAATGGGGAAGATTATAATGAAACATTTTCTATTCATGAACTCCATACTGCTCTTGATCAAGCTCATGACACTGCTACTGGAGCTGATAACATACATTATCAACTCCTGAAGCACTTACCAGAATCCTGTTTAGAGACGCTTTTATCAATATTTGATGATATTTGGACTTCCGGGAAATTTCCTTCTTCATGGCGTGATGCTATAGTAGTACCAATACCTAAACCTGGACGGGATCATACGGATCCATCCAGTTATCGTCCGATTTCATTAAGTAGCTGCGTTTGCAAGACCATGGAACCTGTGATAAATAATCGACTTGTTTGGTACTTGGAAACTAATAATCTTATCACAGATATACAATGTGGTTTCCGTAAAAACAGAAGTACTGTCGATCACTTAGTGCGTTTAGAATCATTTGTGAAAAACGCACTGATTAATAAACAGCATGCTGTGTCTATCGTTTTTGATCTTGAGAAGGCATGTGACACAACCTGGAAATATGGCATATTGAGAGATTTACATGATTTGCGAGGTCGTTTGCCTGAATTCATTGCTAAATTTTTAAATAACAGGCAATTTCAAGTCCGCGTGGGTTCTACCCTGTCTGATCATTATAATCAGGATCAGGGTGTTCCACAAGGCAGTATGTTGTCTGTCACTCTTTTTAGCGTCAAGATTAACAGTTTACCTAAAGTTTTAAACGATTTAATCGATGGATATTTATTTGTGGATGATTTTAATATTTCTTGCCGCAGTAAGAATATGCATACTATTGAAAGGCAACTGCAGCTGTGTTTAAACAAAATTGATAAATGGTGTCTTGAAAACGGCTTTAAATTTTCTAAATCAAAAACCAATTATTGTATACACTTCTGTCGTAAATACAAACCCCATAAAGAGCCAGAACTATTTCTCAGTGGTACCCCAATCAAAGTCGTCAAGGAGGCCAAGTTCTTGGGACTCATTTTCGACTCACATTTGACCTTTTTGCTGCATATTAAATGCCTTAAAGCTAAATGCCTGAAGGCACTGGATTTATTAAAGGTTGTTTCAAATTCAAAATGGGGAGGGGATCAATCTACCCTTCTTCACTTATAAAGATCACTGATCCGATCTAAACTTGATTACGGCTCCATCGTATATGGTGGCGCTTGTCAAAGCAACCTAAAACTACTTGATCCTGTGCACCACCAATGCCTGAGACTTTCTCTTGGTTCTTTTAGAACCTCTCCTATCGACAGTCTATACGTCGAAGCTGATGAGCCTTCTCTCAACTTACGTCGTATCAAACTATCTTTACAATACATTACAAAATTAGCTTCTGATGAGTCTAACCCCGCATTTAATTGTGTTTTTAATCCTCTCTATGAGGATTTGTGCGACAAAAAGTCTTCCCTTTTTCCGCCTCTTGGGCTCAGAATTAAGCCATTTCTTGCTGCTTCTAGCATTGAGCTGGACCATGTAGCTCCTTCCCGTCTTCTTTCTTCTCCTCCTTGGCAGTTGGTTAGTCCACAAGTTGACATAACATTAACAGCACTTAAAAAATCAGAAACGAATGAATTACAGTATAAATAAGAATATAATCAATTGAAACATAAATATAGCAAATATAAATCCTTATTTACAGATGGGTCCACGGACGGTGGCGCAGTAGCTTGTGCCACTGTCATTGGATCAAGAACAATATCTTCTAGATTATCAGATAATAGTTCTATTTTTACAGCTGAGGTTAAGAGGCATATTAACAGCTCTTAAATATATTCAAAGACACATTAAACGTAAACAATATATATTCTATTCTGATTCTCTTTCTTGCCTTCAGGCTATTAAAAATTTATCATGTAAACATCCACTTTTAATTGATATTATTGAATTGTATAATAGTCTTGCTACTGGCCAGTACCACATCGTCTTCTGTTGGTTACCAAGCCACGTAGGCATTTCTGGTAACACAATGGCTGATCTTGCTGCCAAGGCAGCACTCAACAAATCTGTGACAACACTTCTTATTCCTTACAGTGATTACAAAGACACCATTAGATCTTATATCCGTGATCTGATGCAGAAGAAGTGGGACACCCAAGTAGGTACAAATAAATTACAAGAAATAAAACCGTATATTGGTTACACCTACTTGGGCTGTCAGTCCAGATTTGAAGAGGTTATTTTAAGACGATGTCGTATTGGCCATACTAGATATACTCATTCATACCTTTTAGAAGGTGAGGATCCTCCATTTTGTATCCCTTGTGATGAGAGAGTTACAGTCAAGCATATCCTGCTTGACTGTGTTGAAGTCTCCATCACAAGGGATAAGTATTTTACAGTTAAAACAATTAAGGATCTTTTTACCAGCGTTAGGTCTCATTGAATTATTGATTTTTTAAAAGAAATTGATTTTCTGGTTGAATTTTGAAATTATTTTGTGTAAATAGATGTATTTTAATTATTGGAAGTTTGGATTGGTAACTTGAATTGTTGGTGGCTGTACACTCAAAGGGGGTTGAAGTATTGTAAAATTATTGTCCTCCTGAGAGGGTACGTAAGTCCAAAAACATTCACAGTAAATTTAAACTTTCCACTGTTCTTAGTCGTAGTATATCTGTATTTTTAATTTTTGGCTAGATATGTCTAAATTGCTAACAGCTGAGGGGATGATGTAAATCCCACTAGGCTCCATGCAGGTAGCAAAGGCACTGTAAGTCCCCATGGTCCATAGTATGGTGATCTACCTTCATTTGCTGGCAACCTATAGCCTGATTTTCTCTTAATGCCTCACTGTGCAGTATTTCTTTTTGCCAGACATGAATTAAGGGCTGTATATGAACCCAAGAAGTTGATTAGATGTAAATAATAACAACTGACCCTTGTAGAGTGGGTCTGACCACAAAGTTTATTGACATGAGAGTGTGTGATGTCTTTAAATTATCTCCCTTGTTTATCCATTTACAATCTGTCTTCTTGTTACCCAGTAACCCATAAATTATTGCAGAGAAACACTGTTTTAGCTGATACTGTCAACAACTGTTAACTGTGAATAGAAGTATTCAGTTTTGGGCAGGTTAACCAATACATTTCCAAAATTATGAGGATATTTTCACTTTGTACCCTCTAAACTGGCTTATACATGAAACTGTCAAGTCTAACAACCGCAAAACAATACTGGATATTTTTTAAAAAATATAAGGTTACTATAGATGTCTATGGGAAAACGTTTGGTGTTGTGTACGTCTTGTCGTTGTAATGGGCAAGGGCAGGTAACTCTAAGGTTCTTTTTTGCGTAAAGTTAAAGTGAAATCTAATGCTAAAATGCAGACAATATCGATAAATGGGATGAAAACGTTTGTTGGAATTCAAATGCTTGTAATTTGCAACTGCAGTTGTAGTTGCAATTGTTCTGAAACGGCCATGGTGGTACCTCACGTGGAAGTTCACCTTCCACGTCTGAAGGTCAAGCGAGCAATATGCAGGCAACACCCACGACGGTTCCCCACAGAGTAAATAGGTCAAATGCTGTCCCAGCAGATGCAGAGTCCAAATGAGATGAACGCAGATTTCGTTCACAATGACTTAGAATTACCAGTTGTGTTTAATCAAATTGCCGATGTTTGTGCCTCTCCCATCATTCCAAGAGTAGCTATCCAGAGTCCAGAGTCACTCGGTTCACTGATCCCTCAAGGGGTTAGGGATGAAATTCACAATGGGGACTTTGTGGAGTGATATTGCTGAGAAATGACATTCAAGATTGGGATGATATACAGGTGGGGTTTGCTTTGGGTGCTATTGGGGCAATTGAACTGTTTAAAAAAAGGCATATTAACAAGACTGAAACAACTGAGCAATGGACTAACGCATTCTTGATATTTGCAAGTATCTATCTTGATCTTTCCAGAGAAACACCAGGAGCTCCTGAAATATATGAGCAGTGTCAGGATAGCGTCACGTAGGGCCAGAGGATTAGGGTGGCGAACATATGATCTACAGTTTCTGGCAAAAATAGCTCGTTTTACCAACACATCTTGGGGTGTCGCCGATCATGATCTATGGCTAGTCAACATGATACCCTCAAACAATCAACCGTTCAGGCCATTTAGTCAGATACCCCCAAAGAGGTACATAACAAATAAACAGATGAGGGCTCCATGTTGGGATTTCAACGTTAGGTCATGTACACGCTCATCTTGCAAATATGCATTGGACATAAACATAATAATAGGCAATGGCTTTATGAGATAATTTATATGGCGTTCAGCGCAGATATATTTTACCTATTCTTGCTGTTCATAATTTTTCAGTTTCATTTTGCTTACAAGCCATCCATCATTATCTCTCTCTGTGTAAAAAATACTGAAGATGAAACACATGTCCTCTTTGATAGTAAATATATAATTATGCTTCAAATAGGTTTATTGTTCTTTTATTACAGTACTATCAGCAATTCTAAGATGCTTCGGTGAAAGATCAAAGGTGCCGACAACACTTTATCAGATGATAATGTGCACTTTTTGCATTACATCACAATGTGTTGACGTCACTGCGCCATTCCAGTCTGCCCCCTCCTAATCGAACTTTTTTCATTACGTCACAATGTAACCGACGTCACGATGGATGTCAGTTGCCATCGCCTCGTACAGCCTCCCACAGTAAAGTGCTTCGTCGCATCCCGTTTCTTGGTTTGCAGTTGCATCACACAGCTAACATCAGGTGGAAACATTACGTTTATGATTACACGATGCCACTTAGAAAGTGTTAAAATGCAACATGTCATATTTGGGATATCACTTTCTTACTAAAGTACAAATGCTACTACTTTTTTGGTTGAGTCCCATCCGGGATTCGAACCCGCACCTCAGAGTCAGGCACCTAATCGCCAGTACACAAAGTCAGCCGCCTAGCCCGCTCACCCAGGCTGATGTGGAAGTCGCGGTGGCTGAGCGAGCTATTTCAAATTTCAACTGTAAATTATTTATATTGTGAGTCTTTTGGCCTTTATTGTAAATATAATAGTATACCTGTGTTGTCTTTAAGGATTCTTATCGAAACCATGTTGTTTAAACGGTTGCGTCGTATTGAATGTGGATTTTTATGATTTACCCATCATTTAAATGCTTGAAACATCAACTCACGGTCACATGTTCTTCTGTTTGCAGATAATCTGTAGAAAACATCATTCGAACGCGAGTTGCATGTTGTACAGGTTTGACAACGCTGTGTTACACAGTTGGCTATCCATGGGCAACCTTGAAGGAAAAGAGATGATTATCTTTCATATGTGATACAAATACGAGTGAGTTAGCGAGCTATAGTTTATATAAGAAGTTTGGCAATATTTCGGCCATATTGTGACTGTATAAGGTCATAAACAAGCAGTCAAAAGAAAAACGACAGTAAAATGTCAATGTAATTGTGAGTCTGTTTGAAAATATAGCTAAAGGCATATATCTCGAACACAACATGTCTATTCCCAGTGAACATTTGCACTTCCATTTCGTATTTGTTGAAAAGTCTTGACTTTACACGAATAAAACGGAAGCTTTGCACAAAGTTACCCGTATCAAATTAGGGGATAAAAGCTAACAGTTTTCTTCTCTTACATCATTTTAATCCATTGACAACGAGTAACATGCCTCATTTAACACCAGAGCAGACACAGAGAGCAAAAGGTATCTTACAGATTGAACAGTCACAAGAGCATGTGGCTTGGACCATGGGATACTGCAAATCTACCATTGGAAGACTTGTCACAAGTCGATGACAGACAGGTGATACTGCAGACAGGTTAAAGGGCAATAGACTGGTCTCTACACTGGTCTCGATTCAACACGAAGACCAGTATTTACGTATTTTACGCTTGAGGAACTGACACGTCATCAAGCGCCAACAGTGTTAGACATCCAGTCAGCAGACAGAGTGTGACCAGACGACTCCGCATTCATGGTCCCTTTGCCAATCTTTCAAGAGCATTTGGTTGACGTGACAACACCGACGTGCAAGACTGAGATGTACTAGGACTGCGCCATATTAGATCACGAGCCGCGTCGTTTTTCTTCTTGTTATCCTTAAAATACTGATTCCAAATGATTGCCATATTTTGCTTAAGTTTTGTTTTAGACAAGGAAAATATTTGGTGGCGTTCCTTTTGGACGCTGAATTTGTTTAAATAATTTATCTTATAAGCTGTCTGCGAAGGACTGTAAAAGAACTAAAATATCACAGTTAGTGAGTCACTTAAAAGTATGAAATATTTAAGACAATGTAATATAATTACAGATCACCGATCACCAGCAGCTGAAGGTAGATAACCGTACAAGGGACCATGCGGACTTACAGTGCTTGTGCTACCTGCATGGACCCCAGCTGGATTTACACCATCCCTTCAGCCACTGGTGAACACAAATACGAAGCTGTCTTTCCTTTTTATTAAGATTTTCATGCGACGATAAGTCCTGTACCGACCATCATGGAAGGTCAAATTCAATCTGCTTTCAAACCATTGACGTTAAATCCAGCGGCCATGATGACTACTCTATCCCAAAGGTGCTTGCCAGTGACGTGGTGGCAATGGTGTTCGAACTGCATGTCGCCTACAGCGAAAAACGGCTGACCCTAAACGTCGATGAAGCATGCTTCAGGATATACATTGTTCACATTGAAGTGTTCTATCAGAAGATCTGTGCCTATCATGTGTTAATCATTTGCCTGTTATCTCGGACTGCTGTGACTCAGGGTCGACCTGGTCGACGTGCATATTCCACGGAACCACTGGCTTGACATATTTGTCTATATCACAGTCGAACAATAGCAATCCGACTCACATAAAATCGGACAGCAACCTGACGCAAAGAACAGATTCCAAAGACCTATTGCCTGACCCCCTTCAGCAAGAAAGACCCGTTTCATTTTAAAATGCGATGTCAAATATACTACCGACAGAAAATAAGGGAACCAAGAAATTGAATGTAGATGACTTTGACTGTGACAGGGTCCGTTGTCGTGGCGTATCTCCCAAACGCAACATCCAATGACAATGGAATTTCGCATAATGCATGCCCAGCACGTGCTACACGTGCATACAGAAGTTAACTCCTGTAAATGTACTGGAGAAGTCGCAATCACTAATGCAATAGAGATTGACACTTACTGACAGAAATGCCTCCGTGGCAGTATCTCGGTGAAGCAACAAAATGGAGAATTGTGGGGATGATAGAGGGGGGGACATCATTATGTGAAGTTGCCCGGCAGATGGGTAAATCAAAAAGTGTAATTTCACGCATGTGGGATAAGTACCGTCAAACGGGTGGGGTTGCAACGAGACCTGGGCGTGGTAGACCAAAATCAACGACACCACGACAGGATCGTCTGATTACGTTAATTGCTCTACGCGATAGGTTTAAATCGGCCCCTGCTATCAGTAGAGAATTCCGCACACTCACTGGAAGACGCATTTCAACCTCAACCGTTAAAAACCGACTCTATCAAGCTCGTCTGAAAGCAAGACGGCCTTTTAAGGGTGTCACCCTTTCAGCTCACCATAAGCGCCAAAGATTGGCATGGGCTAGGCAGCATCAGGGACGGGCTATGCGCCACTGGCGTTACACCATGTTCTCTGATGAGTCAAGGTTTTGCCTACGATTCACAGATGGCAGAAAACGTTGTTGGCGATATGCCAGAGCAGCAATTCTTGACCATGATCGATATGGAGGTAGTAGTGTCATGGTGTGGGGTGGGATTACACATGACAGACGATCAGATTTGGTCATCATTAACGGAGCCATGACTGGTCAGCGATACGTTGACCAAATATTCCGTCCTGTTGTGGCTCCATTGGCTAGAGTTATCGGCCGAAATTTTGTATTCCAAGATGATAATGCCAGACCACATCGGGCCCGAATTGCCTCCGCTTATCTCCGACAAGAAGGTATCCAGACATTGGACTGGCCCTCTAAGTCCCCAGACCTGTCCCCAATTGAACATCTCTGGGACGTTCTTGGTCGAAGGGTGTACGCCAGGGACCCAGGACCCGCCAACCTGGCCCAGCTTGGTGCAGCTCTCCAAGAGGAATGGCGGGCAATACTACGGGCAACCATCTGGAAATTGATTAACAGCATGCCATCAAGGTGCCGTGAATGTGTTGCCCAACATGGTGGACACACCAGATATTGAACTTGACGCCTAAAATTGATTTAGTGGATATTTAAAGCAGTTTCAAATTCGCTATTATTTCATTAGTTCCCTTATTTCTTGTCGGTAGTATAGATACATGAACAGTGAAGGACAGTGAAAAAGCATCTATGCATGTGTATTTTACAATTTTTAAGAAATACTATCACCAACAGCTTGGCCGTCATTAATGACGTCGGGTATATGTCCCCTCGCAAACTATCTGCTGTCCTTCCTCCTGAGAGGGTGCGTAAGTCCCAAAACATCTGATGTAAATTTAAGTTTTCCAGGTTTTTAATCGTAGTATTTTTCATATTTTATTGTATGGCTAATTCTCTGCATACATGCCAATGGCTGATAGATGATTAAATCATTGGAAACAAATGTTGCATTTATACCTTCAAAACGATTTTGATTGAAAACATCAAAGTACTCGATTACCTGACGATTAACTGTCTGGTATGGCTTGCTTATGGAGGAGCAAGTGAATTTATAGGACGTAGAAACTGAAACAACAATTGATAATTTGGGAATTATTAGTAGCTGGAAAACGTGTCAACAAATTGCCCAGGGGATGTTCTCTGTTGATACGGTGAGTGGGTGAGCATTATTTTTTTCCAGCGAAACTACGCCGTGACACATCAGAAATGGGCTTCACACATTGTACTCGTGGGGGAATCGAACCCGGGTATTCAGCATGACGAGGACACGCTTTAACCACTACACTACCCAACCGCCCCTCATATCCAAAAATACCAGCGTGTTTTGAATTTGAATGTATCCCATCACATATGTATCCATCACACACGGAAAATCAGTATGATATGTTATGACCCCTTGTTCGTTGTTGTTTTCAAACCTGGTCCCTTGGACGAAAACACAACTCGACAACCTTCATACAAAATGTACCCATCATCATAGCAGCAGGCACAGGTTGGTGCAAATATATATTCAAGCATGGTAAAATATCAGCAATATTGTACTGTAAATCTATACATATATACAGCTTAAACAACCTTATATACTTACCTGTCTGCGATAGACAGTAAAAGAAGTAGAATATCACAGTTATAGATTTAGAACTAGCGTCCGACGTAAAATTATCTACTAACTGGGACATAACAATATAAAAATGCTATAGATCGACAACTGAAGGTGGATGACCTTAATATTGACCATAGATACTTACAGTGCACGTGCTATCCTCTATGGACCCTACCTGGATTTACATCCTCCCTCCAGCTATTGATGATTGTAGTTAAATTTAGCCATGGTTTAAAACAAAAAATAGTCTACGATTAAAATTTCGAAGGGCGAAAACGACTTCTCAGAACGACACTACTGTATGCTACTATCTAAGTTGCAACTTAAACTCTACTAATATGTAAAACATGATTAAAAAGATCCTTCATTGTTGTTCCATCGAAATATTTCCCCCTTCTGATGGAAATCAATACAGTCAAACAGGACATGACTGACAGTGATGCTTTCATCACAAGGGATGCGGAATGGAGAATCATCTCCTTTTAACAAATACTCCTGAGGATACCTGTTGTGGCCAGTGTGACATAGTCGCATAATGAAATCTGGACTGACAGCCCAAGTAGGTGTAACCGATAGTTGGCTTTATATGATGTAACATATTGATACCAACATGAGTGCCCCACTTTTTTTTGTATCAGATCACGGATGTACGATCTGATCACAAGTGGCGTCAGATCCCCCATTGTGTTACCAGAAATGTTAGCATGGCAGGGGAACCAACGAAAGACGATACCGCATTGGCCCCTTGCAAGTTTATGGTATAATTCAATAATTTCAATTAAAAAGAAATTAAGAAATGTTTCTAATAGTCTGAAGACATGACAGAGCAAGAAAAGAAGATATGGTGTTGATATTTAAGTTGTTTTGGAATATATCTAACATATATATATATATTATATAATATGGCGTTAGCCTCGGCTGTAAACATAGACCTGTAGTCTAGAAATTATTTTTGCGGATCCAGTGACAGTGGCTGTTGTAAAACGTTAGTTTCTTGGTTTTTACATGTCGTCAGTGTTTGTTCGACCTGTGGGTTCACTAATTACCCTGGAGGAGAGAAGTCGGGAAGGAGATATATTTTTCAGTTCGATGTGAGAAGCGACAATTCAGATTTATACCAAGAGATGGAACAAGAGAACATTTCCTCTTATATAGATCTTCATAGAGGGGATTAGAAACACAGTTATATGCAGGTTTGCCTCGTTGGAATATAGTTTTGTTGTATACTGTAAAGTTAATTTTATATGGCGTTGGTTAAGAGGGTTCATCAGGTTCGACACTGAGGTTAACAAGAGAACTTCGAAAAGACCCAAGACAAAGACTAAGTGATGGACAGAATCTAATAGTTCTAGTTTGCTTTTGCAGGCTACACAATGTATGACCAAGGATCTATATAGGTGTAGGTGGGTAACTTGATCCTCTCCCCAGTTTCAAGAAGTTAAGTGTCTTCAATCATATATTTTTAAGCATTTTATATGCGGAAGAAAGGTTAAATGGGAGTAAAAATTTAGATCCAAGAACTTGGCCTCCTTTACACTTGGGCCCTTATGCGGCTTATATTTTCGACAGAAGTATATACATTTAGTCTTTTACTTTAAAGCCGTTTTCAAGACACCATTTATATATTTTATTTAAAAAAAAACTACAGCTGCCGTTTAATAGTAAGGCTAAGTTTACCCCCGGCATGAAATATCAAAATGATCCACAAAAAGTGATCCATCAATTGAATCGTTTAAAATTATTTATCTTGATAGCTAACGGTGTGGCTGACAAAATATTGCCTTCTGTGACACCCTGTTCTTGATTATAATTGTCACACAGGGTTGAACCCACTCGGACTTGACAGATTGATAGTTATTTTGACAATATACAGTAATAGCCAACTGAAGACCTCCTGTATACTCCGCTTTATGACACACTGACGTGTCACAAATCCACTGCATTAAAACTGCCTTAATGAGTTGTGTTACATATCGAGTTGACGACAGAGCATTCACTTGTAACCTGCGTTCATCTATGTAGTGTGTGGTCCGAATGTTTTCCCTGAATCCCCTTACTGATTTATGTGTTAAGATGTATGATTCTGCCGATTGAATTACATTCTCTAATTTATATTACTGCTTTGAAAGCACTGCCGTTACGCTGAAACCCCTGTATGTGAAAGGTTATATTGCAAGTACTTCATAATTACTTGATTAATCATGCTTAAACACGAATTACAAATTAATGGAAGACCAGGCCTGTTGTGACCAACACAAGTCCCAATTTCTTGAAACAAACTTAAGTCTGAATTTTTATTTAAGATCGAGTATTTACTGAAATTTGGGAAAACGCATTGCACAGCATGAACTGAAACTGGTATAAAACGCAAACTACTCGTGTAGTAGACAATTTGAATTTGGTGGATAGAGATTATTTATGTTATTTGGGCTTTTATATATAAAAAAATGCAGCTGAGTTTAAAAAAATCAACTGATTCAAAATGTTGAACTCAGTTTGAGATTTGAGTAAAAGTTTGATCGGGTGCACCACATTCCTTAAACAGTTTTAAGCAAATCCAAACCTTCTTGGCAGCAGGTGCTTGTCCATCCGTGTCTGCACCTACATTGTCTGGTCTTTTCATTAAACGTCCCTCCGTTTAAGCAAAATGAATGGTATAATAATCTTGCTACTGGCCAAAACGACATCGTCCTTTGTTGGTTACCTAGCCACGTTGGCATTTCTGGGAACGCGATGGCCGACCTGCTTGACTGTGTTGAATTCTCCATCATGAGGGAGAAATATTTCAATGTAAAAACAATTAAGGACCTTTTAAACACTGTAAGTTATCATTTAATTCTCGGATTTTTAAAAGAAATTGATTTCATAACTGAATTTTGATTATTATGTTCTGTAGATAGTTGTCTTTTAATTAATGGTAGTTCAGATTAGTAACTTGAATTAGTGGCTGTAAAGGGTAAAGGTTCCAAATCAACTGTCCACCATCTGAAGGATGGTGACGATGTTTTGACAGATAAGGGTGACATTGCCAATAAGCTTGGTGAAACTCTCGCCAAACATTCGTCTTCATCATATTACTGCTTGACACGCATTAGATGAGCCTGCGCAGTAAACGCGTTTGTGACAACTAGGCTGGGCAAGGAATGTAGACGAATACACTCGACTGCTACAGGTACATGAGGTAGGTCGGGTACTAAGCACGTGAAATCAATACCACTACTGTTTATCACGTGTCTCGTAGAGAGATTTCGTTAAGCAAGCAGGAAATTGAACATTTTAATATTTAGGCGACAACCTGTTTCCCTCTTGTTTCAAATGGAATGTTCTGGAGGGCGTTCCCATATATGCAAATTGGGGTCATTTGTCAGGTCGTGGCTCATCTAATACTTGTCAAGCAGCACGTCCCCGAGTTTAAGAAATACCAGAAACAGCAGGAGAAAAAAAAATCAAGTTTAACTCAGACAATGGTGACGACTATAATGAACTATTTTCATTACATGAGCTATATACAGCCCTTGAGCAAGCTCATGATTCAGCAACAGGTTTTGATGATATTCATTATCAACTTCTGTAATATTTACCTGAATCATGCCTGGAAACACTGGTAAATATATTTGATACCATATGGACTACAGGGACCTTCCTAAATTCATGGCGTAATGCCATTGTAGTATCTATACCAAAGCCTTCGAATTACAGGCCAATCTCTCTAACGAGTTGTGTCTGTAAAACCATGGAACGTATGGTAAACAATAGATTGACTTGGTATCTTAAAAAAATAATTTTATAACAAATATTCAATGTGGTTTCAGGAAAACTCGTAGCACCATTGACCATTTGGTACGTCTAGAATCCTTTGTCAAAAATGCTTTAGAAAATAAACAACGTGCTGTATCGATATTCTTTGATTTGGAGAAAGCATACGATACCACTTGCAAGCATGGCATTTTAAAGGATTTACATGACTTCGGTTTAAGGGGTCGTTTGCCTCTTTTTATATCACAATCTTTAAAAGACAGGCAGTTTCAAGTCCGAGTGGGTTCAACCCTGTCTAACCATTATAATCAGGATCAGGGTGTTCCACAAGGCAGTATATGCAATATCTACCATATGATATTTTAAAAGTAATATTTTCTATCAATCCTATACATTCACGGGTCACTATGCAATATCGCTACCGTTCAAACGAAATTCAACTTGAACAGAGAGAGAGCATATCCAAATGTCGAAAATGTTTTAGTCACGATATAGCTGAAATATCGCCGATGTGACATTACGTCTTCACTCAATCACTCATAACCAAATGCATGATTGTTTACGAACGCCGCATTTAGCATTATTATAAGTATCAGTTTGTGTCAGTGTTGTACATGAAAACCTGAGTCATTTACTCTCCATTTCACTCCTGCAAGGCAGCACGGAATGATTGATGGAGTGAATGAGATATGATTTCCAGTCACATCGGCAATATTTCAGTCATGTGACTAAAACAAGTAATAATTTAAAATAAATGAAATAAATTAAAAAAAATACATGTCAGCGTTGGACAGTTAACAGAAGACAATACAAATGACATGACTGGTTGATCGTAAACATCTGGTTAATGTGCGTTTGTTCGTGACGTTAGTAAGAGGTTTAATATAATTGCAAATAGTTTCCACATCATAATTGTGACAATTACTACCTGAACTCGAGGATATTATTCAAGGAATATTGATACACACAGCTGAAGAGGATATGGCCAGACAGTGTAGGTTACTGATTCAGGTGTGGTGTTTGTGTTCACGGCAAAGCTAAAATGCATACAACATTTGTTTTAATCAATAGTGAACAAAGATCACTGTTTAATATAAAAGGAATGAACGTCTCAATCAACAGTTCATGACAGTAAGAGACTGACTGAATCAGCTGACTTCAAGAATGCAAGTACTCGCTACTGGTTTGGCATGGATATACAAACTGACCCCGATTTCTCGAAACAAACTGAAGTCTGAGTTTTGACTTAAATTTGAGAAAACGCAGAAAAATGCAATTTCCAAATGAACTGAAATAGATATCTAAATCAAACATAATAGACAATTTAAGTTAGAAGGATTAAATAAGTTATTTGGGCTTTTTGAAAAGGCAATTGAGTTAAAAATTCAGCTGTTTCAGTTTGAAATTTGAGTAAAGATCGCGGTCAGATCGTAAATGACTGCAAATAATGTACTACGAAAGTTCAGACGTGACACATTTTTATGGAAAACAACTTCTTTTTATGTTATTCATTATAAGACGTTTTAGAGCTAATTCTTGCTTCTTGATCCTGTGATTGCTGAAAAAACGTGTCGTGTTGTCTTTATGTTCCACTTCTAAATGTAAATGATATGGCTGAAATATTTCTGATGTGACGTTAAATATCAACTCGCCACCAAAATTTAAATGCCTTTGAAGAACTACAAACGTTTGAGGTACGACACAAGATACATAAGTATTACCTTCAGATACATTTTGGATTTGTGTGTCACGACGCCAGATATAGTGTAAAGTTTTAATCATTGAATCATCAGTTATACATTAATTATCTGGTAAACTATTCATGGAGAACACTATTGCTGATTATGTATCCTTAGAAGAAAAGAAAAAACGTTCTTGCAGATATGTTTCATAAAGCAGGAGTATAATTTACATATATACGTTTAATACGATACATGCGTGGTCATGTTAAAGTTCTATTTCTTGCTGATAGCGAGCACTATAGCCACATGGGTCTATTGCGGTCACAGCAGCAAAGAGAGATTCTGGTAGAGAATGGATGGAGATCACGGTCATGTTTGTTTCAGTTCTTTTCGTGAGAACCCCATCCAAGATGTCTGCTCCTCCAACCACTGTCCCAATGTGAAGCTCATATTGAAGATCCTTCCATGGAGAGTCGAACAGCCCGTCCCAGTTCAGGGAGATGTGCTTTCCTTTCCGAGACACAGCTATCGCAGCAGATTCTATAATAACATTCATTGGGCATCAAATCTTATGGTGAGTGAGTGCTACAAAGTTCAATAATTCTTGAAGTAATTACAGGTAGAAACTTAAGACAAGCTTAACATAGAGACAATTTCATTTTCATTGAATGTTAAATAAGCAGAAATACAATAGGACAATTTAACCTGTTATTGTCGGAGGATTGCCATGGGTGGTAAGGTTAAGAAGAGTTGTTTCCCTTTGTGTCCCAAGCACGTTGTCTTGAGATACTGCAACTTTTTAAGAGGCCAGGTTGTTGAAGTGCAGCCCACACAACGAGGCGAACTCATAATCGGTGGCTACTTTGGTCTGATATGTGCCGGACTCATCTGTTACCTTAATCTGAAGTTACGAGTCAACAAGGACACATCATTACTAGCAAATCGGTGATTGTAGAGTAAATGATGTATAGGATATAGGATATTCATATAGCGCACATATCCACGCACTAGTACATGCTCAATGCGCTGATATTTGTTCCCTCGATCACTGGATGTCAATCTCAACAGCATATCGTAAAGTCAATCTCAACCCCCTGAAGAGTATACAACTCTTGCAGCCACTAGACGCACCGAGCCATTGTGGTTTTCCCATCCTAACGAGGCACCAATTAACAGTTAGGTGGACTAGGACACATAGTCACAGTACTTTGTCCAAGCCCACTGTCCAAGTTGCTGTACCCGCAAGTTGTTTGCACGTATTCATGTGGCCACCATCTGGTTACATACCAACGGATTCCTGGGTTCTTCAAAGTGCATAGGGTTATATACTGTACACAAGGGGTTGTGACAACACTGAAAGAGTCTGCACACAAAGTTGACTCCCTATTTTTTACACCCGGTCACACGTGGGCTCGATCCCGACACAATGACACGTAATTTCATCAACTTAAATGACATGCCAGGTTCCTGTTATACAGAAATAGTTGCAAGACTTACCAGACGTTATAGTTGTTAAACTTACCACGGTTGACTGAAGACGATTCCGGGCCCAGTGTATCCGTACTGTGTTGTCGTTAAAGCATTGATCACGTTGATAGAAGTATCTGACGTTGTCCTCCAAGATAACCGCCATTGTAGGCTTCAGTTGACCATGAGTCAGCGTTAGACCATCGGAGACGGCTGACGACATCAAACCCACGTTGTTGATACAACGAACTGTTGAGAATATCTTGAGAGGAAGGCTGATATTGACATTTGTGATGTCAAAGTTAGCTGTTGTTTGACTTCGGGAAACCAACTGAAACATCTTGATGTCAGCTTTGCCCGGTATCCTGCCTGGATAGATCAGTTACTTTTCTGTAGTGTTTTAGAAAGTCTATTAATCTAATTTATAAATAAAAAATAAACTTATGAACAAATCGCCGCAGCATTCCACGCTTTAATGCATATCACGGTATATCAGTGGGATGGATCGATGCTCATGACTTCAGTTACTAGATTCTCATGTACAGACTCAAGTATTTACACACCGTCAAATAGCTGAAATACTACAGAGTGTCTCGTTAACTAAAGACAAACTCTTCTGCAGCACAATTCAGTAGCAATCCGTTCTTCCGTTGGCAGATGTTTCAATCAGCGGAACCATTGCAAAATGTCTCGGCTCCACTCACACTTAAACAGCTACATGGCAATGTTCGCTAACTGAGCCTTTGTTGATAGTCCTATAATGTATCACTGGTCGGACCAGTCTGGAGTTACTGTTCCAAACTAGATGCGAGGTTCGTATTGCACCATATGAGTTAGGATTAAGTGAGTAGGTGTGTTTACTTTTACGCCGCAGATATATGGTTTATGAAACTCACATGTGTAGAGAATATGTTTAACTCCAAATTTAAATCGTCTTCAAATTGTGTAGCATATAATTTTCTGGTAAAAAGCGTCTTAACTAGGGTACAGTCAAGGCAGACAGCATCTCAGTTAGCGCTGAGTTAGGATTCTTAAATTTGACATCTCAGAAAAATACAACAGCTCGTTCTACCCCTAGCCCTATGGATAGTGTAATAAAGTGCAATTTTCCCTGATTTATTATAACGTAAGCGTCCTCGTATATTAATAATAGTTCAGGCCAAAAGTGTACTCGATTACACTATACATAGGAGTAGAGAAAATGTATTTCTAATATATTACATACCTATTGCCCAGCTACAATGCAGAATACTCGACTCAGCATCATTGACGGCCCAGTTGACGTACACATTACCCAAAGCCTGGTAGTCAATGTCAATTCCTACAGGAAGAATGAATTAGTGTTACAGCCAAATGTAGCCACTTTATTTTGTTGTCCGCTGTTATTTATAGATCCATTCTGTCTCATGAGTAAGAAACTCTGGGGTTCACCAAACAAAAAGTTGACTTTCCCAGAAGGTTTTGACAGAAACAAATATAGATTGATGTAACTTTTAAAAGCAATTTCTTGACTGATGATAGATTATCTGTTCTTTTAATCTGACAAATAGTTGACAATCCTAAAAGTAATCTGACAGAACCACAAGTATTTCACTTTACCGTCTCCATCACTGACGTGAGAGAACACCGGCGGGGTCATGTCGACAGTGATTGGGTCAGGGTGGGACACAGTTGTCAGACCAGCAGCATTCTTGGCAGTGATGGTGAGGAACAGTTTCTGTTTGTGGGACATTCTCAGACCTGACAGAGTTTCATGCGTGTGTCGGCCAACACTCTTAAAGTCCTGCACCTGAACACCTCCGGGGACATTACCTTTAAGAGTGAGTGAGTGAGTGAGTGAGTGAGTGAGTGAGTGAGTGAGTGAGGCGGCGGTCTGTAAATAATTGACTTTTGACCAGACAATCCAGTGATCAACAGCACCTTCGCACTTTGGACACGATGACGTGTGTCAACAGTCAGCAAGTTTTGACCACCCGATCCTGTTAGTCGCCTCTTACGACAAGCGGTTGCTACTGAAAATCATCTTTGAATCCGGATCTTCACCGGTTACCTTTAACAGACGACACGATGTTTCGGGCATTTAAACGATTATTTACACAACCACAGACATAAGTGGCTATAAGCACGTGAATACTGACGCGGTGCATGCAAATTGAAATTCTACCCTATACTCGACAATACAGTGACAATACTGAGTGTTAGCAACATGATCGAATTACACAAGAGGGGTTAAGTGAGTGACTGAGTTAAATTTTAAAGTCAGTATAGCTATATTTCAGCCATATCTTGACTAAAACAGTGAATACTTTATAATTGTATTTAGTAGTGAGTGAGTGACTTAAACTTTTATATAGCATAGGCAGTATTACAGCCATATAATGAAAACAAGGTAATCAGTCTAAAATATTCGTCGACAAAGGACAGTAAAACTAACTAGATTATCACAGATATATTGATGTTAAAACTAGTCGTGAAATCTAAAATATTTTAACTAGAGACGACGATACAGTGTATCAAAAAGGCTATGGATCGCCAACAACTGAAGGTAGATCACCATACAAGGGACCAAGAGAGGTTAAACGAATAAAATATAAACTGATAAGATATTTGTTTGCAAAACGCACCCGCAGCCACTGTGTATTGTACGATTGGAGATTCTCCATCATCAAAATACCAAGATACATGGACTGATGACCAGTGCTTCCGGAAGACAGCTTGATGCTTGACGTTACTTTCTGTTTCCATATTATGTGCATTCCCTACATGATCCACTCTCTGCAACAACACATGATCTAGGACCATTTCCATGTTGATGGAGGACGTCCCAATCTTCAACAGCGTTGTAGAGTTTTGTGCCAGGAAACTGAAGCTATACTGGCTCCACAGGATCACCCGTCCATCAGTACTATGACACGAGTCTACACATAGGTGGGGATCGAGACTGAAGGTAAAGATGTCGTTTCCAAACGATATGGAACCTTCCACTATTTTTTGGTTGACAGTTATGTCCAAAGGATAACCAACATGGATGGTTGCTTTGTATCTGCTTCCAACTTCAAGGTTCATGACAGTCTGTTGTATGCTGCCTCGTACAGAAACTATTGTCTTCCCGTGTGTGGCATGATGACCACCAGGTGTCAGTAGCTTGATGCAGGATTGTCTCTCACTCTTCCATGAAGGTAGTTCAGGATAACAGTCAGTGGATTGGTTAATATTTTCCTCAAAGGAGGGATTGGACACCAGATTCTCCCCCAGATAGGCAATGTCCTTAACTTCAGGTGGCGATGAATCAATGATGACCCCATCTGATACAACCACTGTTGATGTGTGGCCAACAACGTCTACTGCATAAACCTTCGCCCATATTTGTATTCCTGTAAATAATAACTACAAAGGTCATACCTCAACAGAGGTGTTTTACGAAATACATGTCAACAAATGTCTGTTTTATACTGAAGTTAGGATGCATTGAAAAGGCATGAACTATTATATGAAGTTATAATCTAACAGAGTTCCAAGGACTGGCATTCCTGCCAAATGTATGAGCACAAAAATGCAGAAGTAGTTAACGTTAGAAGTACGATGTATTTAATGTGACTAATTATGTCGGTTACGACATGTTTATGCGACACGCGAAATTTTACTATAATAAGATCGAATTTTTAAACGTGCATTTAGAACGGTGGGTTCCGCTCGATATATTTCAAAGGTGAGCTACAGTGCCGTTTCAAAAAACAATCAGGTAAATTATCTATCTTACTACCATTAACAAGTGGCGACTCCAGGCGAGCCCTTGCTGATGTGTGTAGTCCCACGTCCTGCCAATCCATGATGCTGCATCCAGATGTATCATTGGTTGAACCAACACACCAGAAATACTTGCTGATTGTGGAATCCTTGTCAGCAAACCCAAACCAGGAGGCAGATAACTGTGTCTGGGAGGACTGGTAGTCGACATCCCCGGATCCTGGACAGTGACAGGACGACAAAAGTATGGTGACCGACTTTATGCGACATGTCATGCCATTTACAATATACATACTAAATCCATTACTGAAATGGTACATAACGCACAGGCTTACCATCTCCATCTTCTACAGTCCCTGCTACCGGTGCCGTGACATCGACCTGTACTCCACCTGAGAATGCCCAAGCAACCAGTCCAGCTTTGTTGTAGGCTAGTATATTGGAGAAGTATGTTGTTCCAGGTTCCAGAGACAACCCAGACACTGTGCAGTTGGTGGCAGTCATGTCAGACGACGAATGTATGCTGTAACCTGAAACAGGCCCAGTTAATTTTATTACTGAGCATTCAGATTTAGGCGAAAACATTGCAACAGATATTTGGGTGTCCTAGGCTAATATGTTTTGTCAGCTTACCGCCAGGTGAAGTACTTGTGTAAACCCTGTATTTCAAAGGTTCTGCCTGTGTGTCCATTAGTACATTCTTCCAGCTCAGGTATATCCTATCTACGTGACGCTGGTAGTCGACGTCTTTTCTGTCTCCAGATTCCATGTGCTCTTTCACCTGTAATGAAAACTACTGAATGGTGACTGAACGAGAACGTCTCTATGGAATACGCTTACTTCAGTAAGTGGAAATCTATTTGTTCATACCCCATGGAATGTAGATACTCTTGTTGTTATGGTATACTCGGTACGTATTGTATGGTTCAAGTGATCGAAACCAACCCACCGCTACTCCTTGTCGGGAGGATGTCCTTGGTGTTGTAATATCAATAAGGACGCCATCGGATTTGCAGATGTAGTATGTGTTCTCGTCATACCATGCCCGCACAAATACACTGTAGCTGAGTCCTGGTGTTAGTTCACGCCCTGTGAACATTCCAGTACAAAGTCCATAACTAAGATCACATGTGATGACAGACAAACCCATTTGGCTGGCAACTTCTTTTATTTGTGTGATGTTTCCATACATATTATAGTACCGTTGACAGTTGTCAGTGCGACAACGGTACAGGGATCTGTATGGAAATGTCGCAATAAAAGAAGCTTGACAACGATAAAAGAATATCTATGAGGACGTGAAGGAAGATTTACAGTCACATGGGCAATATTTCACCCATATCGTAACTATAACATGTCATAAATTCACCAGAATTACATGTAAATTATCTCAGCTGCCTGTTCGTTTGTTTTTCAGAAATTCAATAATTAAATGATGATTAACATTAAAAAGGGCCGTCACTGTTTTGAGGGTATTATTTTCGCACAACTTGATAAATACCTGTATGCATTTTACCCCTACTTTGTAAATCGTTATAAACAAGCAGAACATACTTGACCGAGATACTTTCAGCAGATGGGATAAAGAATTGAGGATCCTCACCTCGTAAATGGTATTCATGCATATATATATATATATATTAAGGCCAATACGACATCGTCACATGATGACCTCTTCAAATCTGGTCTGACAGCACATGTAAGTAAAACCAATATAGGGTTTTCCAGCAGTGGGCGATGTCGTATAGGTCAATAACAAGCTCATTATTTAAGAGTATGGGGTTAGTGAGGCAGTACATGGATTCACACACATGTCATGCATGTCTCATCCCAGGACACGAAAGAAATTTACCAAAACAGGTGATAATGTCAGTATCGAGTGTATCCATTCCTGTCAGGAAGATCAGTTGAAGACACTCTCTGACAGAGTACACCGGACGCTGTATTTGGCTCGTATTCCAATCCTGGGCCTAGAGTTTCGAAGCTCTCTTAGTGCTGGTGGAACCCTCTCACGCACACGGTGCCCTACAGTGTCCCCAACATGCTCAAGTGGATTGAGATCTGGACTTTGTGCTGGACATGGTGTCGTTGTGATTACGTAATTAATACGTCACTGTCCAGCTTCTGTGGGGCCTAGAGTTGTCATCAATGTACACTGAGCTTTGGAGATTGTCAACGTGTGGCACAACAACCCTCTCCATGATCTCCCTCCGATGTCCATTGATCATTACGATTACCCCTCACAGTAACAAGCTGACAACTCGACACCATAATCGACCCACCACCAGATGGAAATGCTTCACAGTTTTCCTGTATGCATATGCCATGTTTCTACGAAGCAATAGACATACTCTGCCATGTACTGAAAAAAAACCCCACCCACAAGGTTCCAGGGACCATGTGCTCTACACAACGTTAAACGTGCGTTTTGTGCCCATCTGTTAACAGGGGTCATCTTATTGGTCTTCGAGTATGATATCCAAAAGCTTTCAATCGGTTTCTTAATAGGGAAAACTGCCGATTGGATAAACAGTCGCATTTCAACACAATACTTGTAGCACATGGATTACCGAGTGCATGCCTAATCAGAAGATGTGCAGATGTGCACTCGGGTCTACCTGAGCGTTGCCTGTCCCTTATATCTGCTATTTGTAGGTACTTAGGTACGAAGCTATTGATTGTGGAAGGATGATGACCAACTTGGACAGTAATCTGTCTCAAAGACATTCCAAGATTTCTTCTGCCGAGCTTTTAGGATTTGACAACTGGGGGTGGGTGTTTGTCCATTTCATCAGGTATTGTCCACGTATTCAAAGGGCTGCAACCTCGGCACGTGCAGGGCGAACATCCATCGTGATCTTATAGGGTGAGCCATTTACACCAACATTCTTATATCGATAAACCCAGTGCTCGAAATCAACTTTTTTAAGCAAGAAACAAGTACTTGCTACCTGATCAAAATATAGGCAGCACAATCCCTTACCAGGTAGCAGCGTTCTTTCATACACATTGCTGTAATTACCTCTTATTCACACATTTTATGATACATCCATCATAAGTTCCAACAGAAAACTGGGCTGTTTTATCCTTGGTGAAATCACGAAAGACAGAACACCTTTTTTCTTCACAAAGGATCATTCTCACCTCTCCCAGGATCCACGTATTTGCAATTTATTTTTCTTAAAGCAAGATTTCCACTTGTATGCTGTACAGACGGTTGTCTCCATACTGATGACTTAGCATCCACGCCAACTCCTATCATACAATGCAAAGCTCTTTACAAAGTCATGCTATTCCATTTTTCTCTTTCATTAGCTTTAGATACAATACAAAGGCTTTACAGACAGACAGACAGACAGACAGACAGGCAGGCAGGCAGATATCTTATTTATGTCTCACCTCATACATTAGAACATATATTCAGTACAATAAAATACATTGACGAGCCACCTACTTTAGGGTTATGAGAGATTGTAAAAAAGCTATTACATATATGTACACAATCTTAAAAAGTTATACACCTTTCTTACAAATACCCCAATAAGATTATAGATACATGATAAAAACATACAAGTCAAGTTAACCTCATAAGTAATTTTCTGAGAACGCAGGATTCCAGTAACGCTTGTTCAAGAGAGTCTGTGTGTTTTCCCACATGAAAACTTCTCGGATTCTGGTCGCACAGTCGCTTGTACAATCTTGCGATACTCTTCTATAGCTGGACCACCGGTGTCAAACATCCCATATATAAATCTCTTTATCTACACTGGCCTTAAGTTCAGAAGTTATTCTAGCCTCCATAAAATCAATAAGTGTCTGAAAGATAGTTTGTCCGCACTGTTGTAAATACATTCTTCAAGAAAAAAAGAACCAAATATCATTGAAAATTTGGTGCTATTCAAGGACATGTAGATCGGTGGAAAGCAAAGATATATGAATGAAATTTTGTGGAGCAATGCATTGCTATCTTGTCCATATTTTATGAGAATAACAGTCATCAGAGTCATTTCTGCTGTCTACCAGGTGGTGTTGAAGTCAGTACCTCGCATGACCACCTCCAGCTGCTACCACTGCCAGGGACCTCCTGGGTACAGGTCGAATCAGTCGTTAGATGTTTTGTTGTGGAATCCTTCCTCATGCAGCATGTGAAGAGTCTGTGGTGGATTACCACGTTGAAATACCCGTAAATCGATTTGATCTCAAAGCTGTTCGATTGGGTTTAGATCCGGGGATCTGGAGGGCCAGGGAAGGGTATTGATGTTGTTATTTGCCAGGTGGTCCACGGTGGACGGAGAGTCTGGTCGATGTATCGATTGGTCGTCAGATTGCCTTGGACAAGCACCGATCTGCGGGTGTATTAGATCGCTGTCCATACCATAACACTCCCCTCCCTCTCCCCCTCCCCCTCCCCCACCGAATCTGTCCACCTGTCTGATGCAGTTAGAAGCAAAACGTTCATGACGTCGTCTGTAGATAGGGTCTCTACCATCACGTCGTCTGAGGAGATAACGGGAGTCATCGCTAAATCATAATTGCCTCCAGTTTGCCAGGTTCCATGGCAGCACCGTGTTGCACCGTCTCACTCGTCGGCATCGATGTAGTCGTGTCAAGGAGGGGGCAACTTTTGGACGTTTATCACGTATTCCTACTTCTCGGAGACGGTTCCTGATTGTCTGATCCGACTCCCTTTGGGCTCCAGATTGTTCTTGCGCGGTGTCACGGGCGATACGATGGCGGTCACGTAGGTGGGTTACCCGGATGTACCGATCTTGGGCAGGTGTGGTGACTCTAGGCCTTCCTGATCTTGGGCGGTCATTTGTTGAATTTGTTTGACGAAATCGATCACACAACCGAGTTATTGTGCTGTGATGAACGCTGAAGATCCTTGCCACCTCGCTCTTTGATTCGTCAGCTTGCAATCGTCCAATTGCCTGATTTCGATCGGCAGCGTTGAGACGTCCCATTTTCGTGTACACTACTTGCAAAGATCGTAGGTGAAATTGTGAGATTCATTTGGGTCTTTTATAGTCTTCTAATGCTGTTCTCATTTTCACTCATAATACAAGCAGACGGCGTTTTATCGCAATTACGGTTCAGGAAATGACGAATGTCCGTTTTCAAACACCGGAAGCAGTAATATTATACTTATGCGCATGCGCGCTCAGTTGACTGGTTCTCTGTTTCAGTTATGCGAGTTTTGCCCTGCGTTAGTGACCAACAAAAGCACCGATGAACATTTATTTAAAAAATTAAAGTTTGATAAACACCAGTATCGGTACATTTGCGAGTAAGAGTGCACAACTGGTGATCCATCTTTGGAAAATGACGCCCAGCTGATGAACGTAAGTCGTTTCTCTAAAAATACCTGGCAGCGAGTTGAAGCTACTGTTTTTTTCAGGTAGCAAAATAGAATTTTGAATAGCACATTTTCCACCTCAAAGCATTTATTTCTAACCCTGTATGTTATACCATCAGTCTGTAATATTTTATATTTTGATAAGTGATTGTGGTGATACTAATTACCGGTATGCATTTAAGGTGTCTCTTAATATATCTGTTAGTATTGCGTTTGTCTCTGCTGTGAAAATTGAACTGTCAATGGGAAATCTAGAAGATATTGTTCTGGTTCCAATGAGAGTAGCACCAGTCTGTAAATAAGGATTTGTATATGTTGCATTTTGGTTTAATTCTTGTTTAATTCATTAGTGCGTGATGTCTTTGTCAGTGTTGTGGCCTTACTAACTGCCAAGGTGAAGAAGGAGGAAGACGGGAAGAAACTATATATTCTAGGTCAATGCCAGAAGAAGAAAGGAAAGGTCTGATTTCTATTCCCAAAGGAGGAATTGGGACAATTCTTGTTATGCAGATCCTTTTAAAGAGGGGCACCCGTGGCGAGCCACCTCCTCGTGGTGGGTGCTGGGTAACGCCAAGAGCTCGCCAACCCCGGTGTGGACCCGGGTCAGCAATGTCCATAGCACCCCATTGCTGGCCGCAAGGAGCGGTCGAATTGGGCAACCCGTTTGCCGTGGGTTGCGTCCCGTGTCGGTGGAGGACGGGATCCTGGTGGTTGAGGGCAGTGGGAGCCTGAACCGTGTTCCTATCTGCTCAACACACCACTTTGGCCCTTACTTCACCTAGACGGGTGGTAGAATCGGCCCGATTCTATCAATCGGCTGGTCACGCCATGCCCTTTGCATGGGAAATATTATTATTTCAAGTATCTTTATATTACTTCCACTGATGTATGATGTGTTTCTATCATGAAATGTTCTAGCGGACGTATTCTGTTGGTAATCATTCTGCCTAGAGTCCTATGCCAAAAGGCGGTGGCTCATGGGCCAATCTGGCATTATTGACCTCCGGGTTCTATTTGTCTTCAGGTAAGTGTCTAGGGCGGAACCAGCCTTGCATTTTCTCTGTTTGGCAATTGTAGCTACCTGTGTCTCTTTTGCTGGAGTATAGCATCTCTGTAGCCCTGGTGTTTGTAGTCGGCTTCCACTTCGACATCGTCCTTGTTGACACTCCATGGCGGGTGGGGAGCAGGGATGCTGAATTATATTATCACAACATGTCTCAAACAAATTCTTCTGGTTCTGGCAAGACAATTAAACGCCGACATGTAGACTCTACTTCATCGGATGAAGATGTTTCTCCTGAAATTACAGATGCTTGGCCTCGGTTTATTGTGATATCATCTTCGGATGGACAGCCACTAAAATTAAATCCATTTGCTATCTCCAAAGGCATTCAAAGTGCCTGTGGTGACGTGAAAAACGTGACACGTCTTCGAAATGGCTCCATTCTAGTAGAATGTGTAAGGAGACAGCAGTCGATCAATCTGCTGGGTTTACATCAGTTTGTCAACACTCAGGTTGTTGTGTCAGTTCACAAGACATTGAACTCAAGCAGAGGCATTGTAAGAGATTTAGCTCATTGTCTGTCTGACATGAGCGAGGAAGAGATTGCTGCAGAACTGAAAAAGCAAGGAGTAACACATGTTAAACGTTTCACAAGGAAAACTCAAGATGGCAATATTGTTAAAACGCACACTTACCTGTTTACCTTTTCTCTCCCAGTTATACCAAAATGTATCAAAGCAGGTTACTTCAATATCGGGGTTGATGTTTATGTACCACAGCCACTGCGATGTTTCAACTGCCAAAAATTTGGTCATGGGGCGAAGTTCTGTCGTAGCAAGCAGATAGTATGTTGCCGTTGCAGTGGAGCACATAACAACTCTGAGTGCACACATGATTTGAAATGTGCCAACTGCAAAGAGGGGCATATGGCTTCCTCCAAAGTTTGTCCAACTTTTGAATTTGAGTCAAAAATCTTGAAACTAAAGCATACCAAAAACATCACTTACTCAGAAGCAAAACAACTTGTGCAATCTACAACAGCTCCGTCTTCTTCAGTAAAAACGTACTCGGCAACAATTTCTTCCCCACCTCCAACCTCTAGAATTATTACTTCTTCAATATCGTGCCAGACTGACATCTCGTGGGTCAAGGATAAACAGGTTATCCTTGATGTCTCATCTCAGCGAAATCAATCAGTTTCCACAGCTTCATCTCAGACTGAACCAGAAACTGAACCTGATACAGTAAAGTTATCTGCAAAAGAGAAAAAGAGACTAAGAAAAATCAGAGCACTCCAGAATGTGGAATCTTCTCCAGTTTCCTCTCTTGAGGTTCACAATTCATATGAGACACTTGAAGATATGGATGTGTCTCCTCACCCACGTGTACGCGACAACAGTAAGTCGCCACGGGTTGGCAAACGTATATCCCCAGTACTTCCACCATCACCATGAGTCCTAGTTCTTTAATTCAGTGGAATTGCAGAGGTATGAAAAATAATCTCAATGAAATACATTTACTAATACAGGATGTTCGACCGGTAGCGTTATGTCTCCAGGAGACGTATATAAAATCTACAGACGATATTAATTTACGGCAGTATAATGGTTATCACTGTTTCTCTCCCCAAGGAGACAGAGCAACTGGAGGTGCTTCAATTTTGGTACGGCAGGGTATTATCCATAGCCCTGTTTCTCTCCGTACCAATCTCCAGGCGGTTGCTGTTCGTCTCACCTTGAGCATTGCGTTAACACTCTGCAGTTTGTATATACCTCCCTCTTCTACCATTCAACGGGCAGATCTTCAAACCCTATATGATCAACTTCCAAAACCATGCCTCATCATGGGCGATCTTAACGGACACAACCCACTTTGGGGAAGTGCTCACACTAATACTAAAGGTGCAATCCTTGAGGAATTCATTTCCAACAATAACTTATGCATTTTTAATGACGACTCAGCCACTTACCTACATCCAGCTACGGGAACATATTCTTCCCTGGATTTATCACTCACCGATTCAACCTTATATAATGAATTCGAATGGATGGTTCATGATGACCTGTGTGGGAGTGATCACTTCCCCACCATTCTCAAAACAGTTAACCCTAGTGATGATCCACCTGTGTCAAGAAGGAACTTTGCCAGGGCTGATTGGTCATTATATACGACTCTGTGTGTTGAACACTTGACGCATGATCTTCTTAGGGACAATGAAGATCCCATACAGTCTTTTTCAGATATTTTAAATGACATTGCTGACAGGGCAATTCCACATTCCTCTGCAATTCCACACATTCGTAAACCATGGTTTAATAATGAATGTAAAAAGGCCAGAAAGTGCAGGAAGAAAGCAGAAAAATATTTTCGGAAACACCCTACAGTCCATAATTTAGATAAACTTAAAATTTTAAATGCCAAGGCTCGACGCGCATTTAAACAGAATAAGCGTCAGTCTTGGAAGAATTATGTTTCCAGAATAAATTCACGTACACCAATGTCTAAGGTGTGGAACATGGTCCAAAGAATAAAAGGCAAAGGTTCTAAATCTACTGTATGCCATCTTAAGGATGGTGCTAATCTCTTAACTAACAAAACTGACATAGCTAATAAAATTGGTGAAACTCTTGCCAAACATTCTTCGTCATCAAACTATGTCCCGGAGTTTCAGAAATACCAGAAACAACAGGAGAAGAAAATGATCAATTTTACCTCAGACAATGGTGAAGATTACAATGAATTATTTTCACTACATGAGCTCTATACAGCACTTGAACAAGCTCATGATACAGCAACAGGGGCTGATGATATTCACTATCAGCTCCTGAAACATTTACCTGAAACATGCCTGGAAACATTGCTAAATATATTTGATAAGATATGGACTACAGGAGATTTCCCAACTTCATGGCGTAATGCCATTGTAGTTCCTATACCGAAGCCTGGCCGGGATCATACTGATCCTTCAAATTACAGACCAATCTCTTTGACGAGTTGTGTCTGCAAAACCATGGAACGAATGGTAAACAATAGATTAACATGGTATCTTGAAACCAATCACCTTATAACAAATATTCAATGTGGTTTCAGGAAGAATCGTAGTACCATTGATCATTTGGTACGTTTAGAATCCTTTGTAAAAAATGCATTTATCAATAAGCAACATGCTGTATCGATCTTTTTTGATCTTGAGAAAGCATACGATACCACCTGGAAGCATGGCATTTTAAAGGATTTACATGGTTTCGGTTTAAGGGGTCGTTTACCTCTTTTTATATCGCAGTTTTTACAAGGCAGGCAATTTCAAGTCCGAGTAGGTTCTACCCTGTCTGATCATTACAATCAGGATCAGGGTGTTCCGCAAGGCAGCATTTTGTCTGTGACCTTATTTAGTATCAAGATCAACAGTTTATCCAAGGTTTTAAACGATTCAATAGATGGATCACTTTTCGTGGATGATTTTAATATTTCCTGTCGCGGTAAGAATATGCATACTATTGAACGGCAAATGCAATTATGTTTAAACAAAATAAATAAATGGTGTCTTGAGAATGGTTTTAAATTTTCTAAGACAAAAACTAATTGCATCCATTTCTGCCGTAAGTATAAACCACATAAGGACCCAGAATTATTTTTAAATGGCACTCCTATCAAAGTCGTTAAGGAGGCCAAGTTCTTAGGTTTGATTTTCGACTCTCATTTAACTTTTCTTCCGCATATCAAATCCTTGAAAACAAAATGCTTGAAGGCACTTGATCTATTGAAAGTTGTGTCAAACTCAAAATGGGGAGGGGATCAAGCTACTCTCCTGCACCTATACCATTCACTTGTCCGTTCGAAGCTTGACTATGGCTCCATCATTTATGGTGGAGCCTGTAACAGCAATCTAAAACTCCTTGATTCTATCCACCACCAAGGTCTGAGACTTTGTCTTGGGTTATTTCGAACTTCTCCTATTGACAGTCTCTATGTCGAAGCCGACGAACCATCTCTTACACAGCGCCGTATCAAATTAGCTTTACAATATATTACAAAACTATACTCTAACGAATCCAACCCTGCTTTTAACTGTGTTTTCGATCCTCTTTATGAGCATTTATACAACAAAAAGCCTTCTCTTGTTCCGCCTCTTGGGCACAGAATTAAACCATTCATTTCTGCTGCCGGCATTGAGCTGAAAAGTATAGCGCCTTCTCGTCTTCTTTCTTCTCCTCCTTGGCAATTAGTGAGACCACAGGTTGACCTCACATTAACAAAGTTTAAAAAATCAGACACAAACGAATTACAATATAAACAAGAGTTTATGCAATTAAAAAATAATTATAGTACATACAAATCCTTATTTACAGATGGGTCCAAGGATGGTGGCACAGTTGCTTGTGCCACTGTCATTGGATCCAGAACAATATCTTCTCGATTACCTGATAACAGCTCCATTTTCACTGCAGAAGCAAACGCAATATTAACGGCTCTTCAATATATTCAAAGACATCCTAATCATGTACAGTATATAATTTTTTCTGACTCTCTTTCTTGCCTTCAGGCTATTAACAATTTGTCTTGTAAACATCCACTTGTAATTGACATAATTGAATTGTATAATGATCTTGCAACTGGCCAGTGCGACATCGTCTTTTGTTGGTTACCCAGCCATGTAGGTATTTCTGGGAATGCAATGGCCGATCTTGCTGCTAAGGCTGCACTCAACAAATCTGTGACACCACTTCTTATTCCATACAGTGACCATAAAGCTGTCATTAGAACGTACATTCGTGATCTGATGCAAAAGAAGTGGGACACCCAAGTGGGAATAAATAAATTACATGCCATAAAACCTTATATTGGTTACACTCACTTGGGTTGTCAGTCCAGATTTGAAGAGGTCATTATGCGACGATGTCGCATTGGACATACGCGCTACACCCACAGTTATTTACTGAATGGCGATGATCCTCCGTTTTGCATCCCTTGTGATGAGAGAACCACAGTCAAGCATATCCTGCTTGACTGTGTTGAATTCTCCATCATAAGGGATAACTATTTCAATGTCAAAACAATGAAGGATCTTTTTAGCACAGTTAGTACTCATTTAATTCTTGGATTTTTAAAAGAAATTGATTTTCTTATTGAATTGTAATTGATATGTTCTGTAGATAGTTGTATTTTAATGATTGGTAGTTTAAATTAGTAACTAGAATTGTTAGTGGCTGTACCCTCAAAGGGGGTTGAAGTATTGTAAAATTATTGTCCTCCTGAGAGGGTACGTAAGTCCAATACACTCATAGTCAATTTAAATCTACTACAAGTTTTTAATCGTAGAATATTTGTTGTTTTAAGTAATGGCTAAATTTTAGGATTATCGCCAATAGCTGAGGGGATGGTGTAAATCCAGCTAGGGTTCATGCAGGTAGCAGAAGTAATGTAAGTCCCCATGGACCTTAGTATGGTGATCTACCTTCAGTTGTTGGCGATCTATAGCCCCGGTTTTATGTTGTATTGTCTTCTTTAATTCCAATGTTTTATCTTTCAATGCTAGTTTTATGTTCTGTGATACTCTAGTGTTTTTACTGTCCTTCGCTGACAGGTTTTACTTTTTCTCTTTTTTCATCCTAACATTACTATAACTTATATTGTTCTCGTCACGATATGGCTGCAATATTGCCGATGTGACGTTAAATGTTAACTCACTCACTCACTCACTTTTAAAGAGGAGTAAAGCCACAGTTAAATGCAGGATTGATTCGTTAGATTGAAGTTTTGTTACATACTGTAATGGTAATTTTATATGTCGTTGGTTAAGAGAAGGCTCGTCAGGCTCGAAGACTGTCAACATGATTCTGAAGGACCCAAGACAAAGGCTTAGACCTTGGTGGTGGGCAGAATCTAACAGTTTTAGGATGCTTTTGCAGGCTCCACCTCATACAATGGAACCATAGTCAAGTTTCGATCGGACCAATATCATGATCCCCTACCCACGTATAATTAGAAACTGCTTTCAATAAATCGAGTGCCGTCAAACGTTTATTTTTGAGATATTTAATGTGCAGAAGTGAAATAGAAGTCGAAAATTAAACCCGTGAACTTGGCCTCCTTGACACTTTAAGATAAACTGAACTGTAGAATGTCGTCGAAAATGCTTTTTGGCTTTTTTTCAAGTGCAATGAAGCACGAGTCTACAATGTCACCATAAGGAGGTTGCTTTTCAGGTATGCCGAATCTGTATCGAAACGTCTCTCACAAAATAAGTCGTTATCCATAAAGATTGTCTACATTCTACTTCCACAGTTCTAACATGCCACATATGAGGGTATTGAAATGGCGGCTACAACGAACAATGTAAGTCTATATGGTTTATATGTGCGTAAAACAACATAATACGACCTCACCCCTTTCTCCTCTTACCTTTTGGTATCACTTTTCGTGGATGATTTTGATATTTCTTGTCGTGGAAAAAATATGCATACTATTGAACGGCAACTGCAGTTGTGTTTAAACAAAATTAACAAATGGTGTCTAGAAAACGGCTTTAAATTTTCTAAAACGAAAACCAATTGTATACATTTCTGTAGGAAATACAAACCGCATAAAGATCCAGAATTGTTTCTAAATAGTACTCCCATCAAAGTTGTTAAGGAGGCAAAGTTCTTGGGTCTGATTTTCGACTCACATTTAACGTTTCTCCCCCATATCAAGTCCCTAAAAAATAAATGCCTGAAGGCGCTGGATTTATTAAAGGTCGTTTCTAATTCAAAGTGGGGAGGTGATCAAGCTACCCTCCTTCACTTATATAGATCATTGATACGGTCTAAACTTGATTATGGCTCCATCGTTTATGGTGGAGCCTGTAAAAGCAACCTAAAACTTTTAGATTCTGTCCACCACCAAGGTCTAAGACTTTGTCTTGGATCTTTCAGAACTTCACCTGTTGACAGCCTTTATGTCGAGGCTGATGAGCCATCTCTTGAGCAGCGACGTATAAAATTATCTTTACAGTATATCACAAAACTATGTTCCCATGAGTCAAACCCTGCGTATGACTGTGTCTTCAATCCTCTCTGTGAGGATTTATACAATAAGAAACCTTCCCTTGTTCCGCCTCTTGGTTTAAGAATAAAATCACTTATTTCTGCTGCCGGCATTGAGCTGGATCATATAGCTCCTTCCCGTCTTCTTTCTTCTCCTCCTTGGCAATTGGTTAGGCCACAGGTCGACCTAACATTAACTACATTTAAAAAATCAGAAACTAATGAATTACAGTATAAACAAGAATATAATAAATTGAAACATAGATATAGCAATTATAAATCCTTATTTACAGATGGGTCCAAGGATGGTGGCGCAGTGGCCTGTGCCACTGTCATTGGATCCAGAACAATATCTTCTAGATTACCAGATAATAGTTCTATTCTTACAGCTGAAGCTAACGCCATATTGACAGCTCTTAAATATATTCAAAGACACCCTAAACATAAACAGTATATAATCTATTCCGACTCTCTTTCTTGTCTTCAGGCTATTAAAAATATTTCTTGTCAACATCCACTTTTAATTGATATTATTGAATTGTATAATAAGCTTGCTACTGGCCAATACGACATCGTCTTTTGTTGGTTACCCAGCCACGTAGGCATTTCTGGTAACACAATGGCAGACCTAGCTGCTAAAGCAGCACTCAACAAATCTGTGACACCACTTCTTATTCCATACACTGACTATAAAGCTATCATTAGGTCTTACATCCGTGATCTGATGCAGAAGAGGTGGGACACTCAAGTAGGTATCAACAAATTACGTGAAATAAAACCCTACATTGGTTACACCTACTTGGGTTGTCAGTCCAGATTTGAGGAGGTCATCATGCGACGATGTCGTATTGGCCACACACGATATACTCATGAATATTTGCTTAAAGGTGAAGATCCTCCGTTTTGTATCCCTTGTGATGAAAGAATCACTGTCAAGCATGTCTTGCTTGACTGTGTTGAATATTCCATCACAAGGGATAACTTTTTTAAATCAAGAACTATGAAGGATCTTTTTAGTAATGTTAGTTATCGTTTAATCATTGCGTTTTTAAAGGAATTAGACCTGTTACATGACTTGTAAATAGATAAATGTTTTATGATTGGAAGTTAAATTAGCAACTAAGATTGTTAGTGGCTGTATCCTCGAAGGGGGTTGAAGTACCGTAAAATTATTGTCCTCCTGAGAGGGTACGTAAGTCCAGAAAAACAGTTGAAGTCAGATTTAATCTTCCACTTTTTTAGTCGTAGAATATGTGTAATTTTAAATTGTGGCTAATCTTGCATACAGTCGCCAGCAGCTGAGGGGATGGTTTAAATCCAGCTAGGGACCATGCAGGTAGCTGAGGTATTGTAAGTCCCCATGGTCCCTAGTATGGTGATTTACCTTCGGTTGTTGGCGATCTATGGCCTGTTTTTATAATGTACTGTCCAAATAGTGATAATATTAGCTTTTAAGTTTCTACGCTAGTTTTAAATACTAACTGTGATAGTCTAGTGGTTTTACTGTCCTTCGTCGACAGGTTCTTCATAATATGCCTATATATTCCTTTTTATGTCACGTATATTCTCGTCACAATATGGCTGCAATATTGCCGACGTGCCGTTAAATGATAACTCACTCACTCACACACTCACTTACCTTTTGGTAGGGTTATGACTGCAGACATTAACGATCCTGCATCAAACCACACTCGTTCGATACTTCCCCTGTATATTCCTGTCGGATTTGTCTCACTTGAATACCCAGCACTGAACTCGTATCTGCAAATAACATTGTTCAGGGCCTTTATCAATGGATAAGGAAGAAGGGGAATTAACAGATTTCGAGAAAATTTTTATAGCTACCTTACGGGCTGTGGGGATTGTGTGTTGGTTACCGTCCATTTTGCTGCAAGCAGTGAGTCAAAGGGAGAGAAGTCCACGTCATTCCCCAAGACAGGAGATTCAAGGGATTTCAGATCAGTGATGTCTGTGACGGTCACAGAAAAATTTCCCATGCCTGGTATAAATTAAAAGCACATGTGAGACAGAGAATACTGGCATGGACATGATTCTAAATCTCTCAAAACCATGGTTTAATCTATAAAGTGGTGTTATACGATAAGACGTGGTCTTTTTGTTATTTTACTAATTGATAGAGTTTGAAACCCTCTTAAAATATATAAGCATACCATTGCCCAAGGATCTACATCCTTGTCTGGTACCACACGTCTTGTCCTGGGCAGCGCAGACGCAGTGTCCCTCACAGTTGTAGGGGTTGCACCGTCTCACCAACTCCAGCTCACCCCCGTCTCCCAGAACCAGCTCCGAATGGAGGAGACTGCTTTTTAGGCCGGCCTGAATAACCAAACGAACTGAACATCAAAGAAAGGAAGAAAGGAAGGAAGGAAGGAAGAAAGTGTAAATGGCAATTTGCAAGAGAGTCATCTTGTACTTACTCCGTTTACTGCCCACATGGTGATGAATACAGAAGAT
Organism: Haliotis asinina; assembly: GCF_037392515.1. Taxonomy (NCBI): domain Eukaryota; kingdom Metazoa; phylum Mollusca; class Gastropoda; order Lepetellida; family Haliotidae; genus Haliotis; species Haliotis asinina. The sequence continues at coordinate 63,207,091 of NC_090287.1, read as the reverse complement.
GTAGAAGACAAGTCCTTGGTGCTGATGTTGAACGTCTGCACGATTCCCTCATCCTCCAAGTCCACTCCAGTGATGTTGTGGATTATCTTCACCAGCGGGTCCTGGGCACGGTGCACAATATACACATTGAGGTAAACGATACCATTTAAATCCTTCAAAACTTATACACCTCCACCAACATGTACTGGACATCGTATACGATAAACACATTCAGTTAACCCATACCATGCACATCCTTCAAAACATATACAGCAACACCAGCGGGTCCTGGACATCGTATACGATAAGCACATTCAGATAAACCATACCATGTACATCCTTGAAAACATATATCCCTATACTAGTGGGACCTGGACATCGTGCACGATAAACGCATCAATAAAAACATGCCCTTTACATCCTTCAAAACTTATATTCTTTGGAGATAGCACATGAAGTACATCTTGAACATCATGATATGATATTTGAAATCGATATTGAAATCCACTGAACCCTGAACTAAAATGCATTGAAATGTTCAAGGCGTGCAAGTCTTGAAAAATCTTCAAAATTTATGAAACCTCTGCTAAGTCGGCAGCAAATGGTCTGGAGCCCACTGTAGTTATGTAATGATCTATTCCAGAATGTAGATCAGCAAACCCAAGCCAAGCAAGGCTGAGACTGGTCTTTGTCCAAGTCATCCAGCCAGACTGATTCCTTGACAGTTTGGCAGCATGGTCCGTTTGTACAGCAAGAACTCCTGCAAAAGTGAACTACAGTTAGATGTATGTGCTTCTTAGTTTTATTTTCTACAAACTAAGACAACGCAAATCCTAATACAAGAGAAATTATGTTCATATCCATTATGATAAGTATGTACCGACCTGTTGTTGGACCGGAGCTGTCGACCAAGATGCTTTCACTTTGACTCTGTGTACAGAGACCAGCCATGTTGCATGCTATAACCTTCACCATGTAATGACTTCCATCTTGAAGATTAAGTTGTGTGAAAGTATATTCTCTCAAAAGTCCTGGTATCTGGAGACAAAACGTGCCTTCTGCGTTGTAAAATATCGGAGACAGCATAATGCACTAACACGCACTCATTATCCTGTTATACGTGCATTAAAGAAAAACGTAATTGAAAAGGTCAGCTAATTCTTTGTTACTTCCCTGTTTTCAGTGACTGACATTACGCAGCCCCTGTCAGCACCTTACAGTGGCTCTCACCTTCATCAAGGAAGAATCAAACTCCCCTAAATGATGAGAGGAGATTGAGATGTACTGCTTCTCAATGAAAGACTCCTCGTCCTTCACGCCCCAGCTGACCTTCACAGTGGACCGACTTATCAGCGTCATAGCAACCAAGTATCCTTGCCCTTCCACAATATCAGGGGCATTCGTCACTTCAGGTGCACTGTTGTCAATGATGAAGCCATTTGATGTCGATGTGGTGAACACCCCTAGAGTAATAACCAAATGAAATACCAACATACAATGCTACATTTATCGACACTTCAATTGTAGAGAAACGACAATGGCATAAACTCGCTTTGGTGACATGACGTCATTCTGAAAGTAGTACATCATTTGTTAATCAAATAAATCTGCCTTTCCTGAAGAATGTGATAAATGTTACACACATTCAGTCTTATGTTTTCGGGTGGAGTACTCGTCACTGTTGGTGCAAAAATGATAGATGGGTTTGTGAGCAGAGCAAGGAATAATTTTATGTTGAAATCAGTTTTATTTATAATGAATCTCAACATCACTCATACCTGCTTTGTTGAAAGCTCTAACTGTTATGTATATCCTTTTTCCTATGGGTAGCATCTGACTTTCGTTCAGTGCGAAGAATGCCATCTCTTTGAGGGCAGCATGTTTTGGTGAGAGAATGTCATTGCCTCCTGGTGTGGTCCCCACCTGCCACTCATAGTGGTCCAGGCCTGATTCGGGGTCCTGAAACCCATGCCACTTGCAGCCCAGGAATGTTCTAGTGATACAAACACAAGCGCATAAAATCATTGTTAAGTTAAAAAAACTTTGATATTAAAATCACTAAGCAGGAATATGAGTGGACCTGCTAACTATGGTGGCTGATTTGGGCCATATTTTAAGGCGAGAAAGCGAGAAAGCGATATCACAAGACGAGTGAGTGATAACATAAAACGAGAAAGCGATAACATGAGATGAGAAAGTGATAGCACAAGGCGAGAAAGCAAGAAAGCGATAGAGCGATAAAGCGAGAAAGCAATAAAACAAGGCGAGAATGCGATAGAGCAAGAAAGTCATACAACCAGTTGTGAAAGCGATAAAGCAATAGAGCGATAAAGCGATAATGCGAGACGAGAAAGTGATAACATGAGACGAGAAAGCGATAATGCAAGATGAGAAAGCGATAGCACTAGAGAGAAAGCAAGAAAGCGATAGAGCAATAAAGCGAGAAAGCAATAAAACAAGGCGAGAATGCGATACAGCAAGAAAGTGATACAGCCAGTTGAGAAAGCGATAAAGCAATAGATATTTACCTTAATTCTCCCCTATCTGCGCATGTCGTCTTGCCTGTGTATGGCTTAATCCAACGGGAAGCTGAATCACCATTTGTTTTAGTCGCATAGCATAAAATGCACATGCTTTCAAATTCTATGGCAATTTTGTAATTAATCTTTTAACTTGTCTTGCCAATAATCCAACAATACCTCCAGAAACCGAGAGTGTTTTTGTTGAAATAAATGAGTGTTTTGAAAGCCTGTGAGAAGTTTAGCAAGTTTTAGCAGGATTAATTCCTGGCTTACATTATTCTATTGTCATTTCCCTTGTTAAATGCCACCATTGTTGTCTCATCACACATGCCTGGAACAATCCCTGGCTTCCATTTGCCCATCCACCCTACCAGTTTAGCGCTAATTAACTATCGGCTTCCCTTGTTATCTTATCACGGTTGTTTCAAATGTTCGTATATAGCTTTCCGTTTCATAGTTTCTTCATACACCTGATGCAAGAAGTAAAAATATACTCCGTACTTAGTTTTTTTTCACTAGGATTTATTATTCTCTGTGCTAAAGCTACACCTTTACCTTAGTCTTCAGCAACTTATGCTTGTTGTAAGAGGTGACAAACGGGATCAGGTAGTCAGGCTCGCTGACACATGTCGTCGTAAACCAATCACGAAGATCGATATCGCTGCTCATGATGTTGATCACTGGATTGTCTTATCCAGACTCGATTATTTACAGACCGCCGCCAACCCGGTGAATGTCATCTGTTGCTTTCATTAGATTCCAATAGTTTTGACATAAATTGACCAAATTATAAATACTAGGATAATACGGGTAGATCATTACATATATTGAAAGAGTTTCAAGTCCTTGCCTGACAACGAAAATGTTACAGACTGAAGAAAAGTTCAAAAGCTGTAATTTTTGATAACCATGGAAAACATAAATGGATACAGCTTTTTTTAAAATCTCACTCACTCACTTATAATTCATGGGGTTGTTGTGATTTTATTTTAGGATGAATGTTTGGATGTTGTTGAATGCACCGTTTTAGGTTGCACTAGTGCTATCACAATGTCGTATTTGGCATTACCCCCTCCCCACTAACAATAATTGGTTGATGTCATTAAGTAGGTTAAGACAATTCCAGTTCAGTGATGGTATAAAATATGTAATTCCTTCAGTCACTTCACAAAATGAAGTATGCCAAAGGAAAGTCTACATATATCTTAAATTTCTCTAAACGTCAAGCCAAACAATGCCAAGAACAATACTGAAAACCACTTTATACTAATGAGAAACTACCGTAACGAATGGCGATTAAGCTCCAGTTTGTCGTCATTCATGCCCAGACAGGACTGAATTGTGGGTAATATTGCTTTCTCGCTCTATTGCTTTCTCGCTTCCTTGCTTTCTTGCTCTATCGCGTTCTCGCGCAATGATATCGCTTTCTCGTCTCGCGATATCGCTTTCTCGCCTCCAAAATTTAAGGCGAGACAGCCAGCTAGCTGGATGTATGGTAATGGGTGTCTCGGTCTTGTGTGCCGAGGTTAGGATTAGGGTTAAACCTTGATCGTAAAATCACTAAGCAGGAATATGAGTGGACCTCTTAGCTGGATGTTCGGTAATGGGTGCCTCGGTCTTGTGTGCCGGGGTTAGGATTAGGGTTAAACCTTGATAGTAAAATCACTAAGCAGGAATATGAGTGGACCTGGTCGCCTGGTACTGGGTGTCTCGATCTTGTGTGCCGTCCAAAACTCTTCCAGAAACAGGAGGACTTTGATCCAGGATAACACCATCGGATGTTGCGCTGCTGCACAGTCCTGCCATGTTACAAGCTGTCACTGTCACGTAATACCTGACACCCTCAGTGAACATAATGTGATGGAAGACTACATCTGGAAATAAGCAAACACTTGTTAAATTTGCTATATCAGTGAGGAGATAATGCTATTTTCATTTTTGCGGCTGTTTGGCTTGTGGTCTAGACCAGTAAACCGGCAAAAGCCGCTTGTAACGGGTGCACAAATGCGTTTTTTCACGACTCGGTGTGGAGTTGTGAGAACAACGTCGTTTGCAAGATTTAGATAACTATATTTTGGATAATAATTATGACTTTTAGTGCTTCTTATAAATATAAACATCATACGATTAGTGCACCATTAAGTGCAGGCGACAAAAAACACCTCATTCCTACAGTATATTATTGATTGAGATAAGACACTTATTTTGAACTTTATAACTTTTACCAATAAAGTAATTATAGATCAGCGCGGTGTTATTTCCAGTTTGGAACAGACCAGACATGTCGGTATTTACTTCATACTTTAGATGTTGGACACATACACTGAATATGATTCATAGTCAGGTGCACCAGTCTGTTTAATTGTGGACTTTTCATGACAGTTTTTCATCGATCGTGTTCGGTCGAGAATGATTTGAATTGTTGAATATGAAGCTAGCATCCACGAATACCAACAACTTCACAGGGGCGCCCTTAGGTATCAATGTATATGTTGTGTAGCGAACATCCTGTGGAATTCAGAAAGTATAATCACATTGATTTTAGAGACAATTTATTCAGTGTTACGTTTAAAAATCTGCCGTGACAAAGGGTATACTGAGTTAAACAGAAACTTCACATTCTTTCTTCAGGGCACTATAAAAGAACAAGAGATGGTAAGATGTTTTTTTTTTTCTGCAGAAATTTTTTTCCCGCAGAAATTTCTGGCAGAATGTTTTTATTTCACTACCAGAATTATCTTAATTTAACAAAATTAGAGAGTATAAGTAATGATACTGCTGCGTGAGTGGTAATTTCATGTTTATTCCAAGTAATAAGCACTTAGCGTGATCCACGGATCTGATATTTTTGTTTCACTACCAGAATTATCTCAGTTGAATAAGATTAAACACAATCGTTAAATAATTTAATATAGACTTTCTTTAAATGATGTCGTTTTCCCTCTTTAAAGAATATTAGTACCAGTACCTGTATTGGGGTGAATTTTCTTTCTAATCCCAATAAGTCTACATTGTTTTTGTATGCGACATGGGTTGAAGGCGAATAAAGACGAAACCGGACATATACTACATGCAATAATAACAATGTAAGATAAGTAAGTGATATAAACTGCCATCATCACAGACACATTTGTACAATTTAACATTTCAATCACTGGCCTTGTTACGAAAACACGCCAATCAACTTATCTCACTAGCTTCTGTCATGATGGGACGATAATTCACTCACTAGGGTCTTGGTTAAAAAAAGGTAGGAATAACAAATATAAAGGGGATATTGTACCACATTAGTCATTCTTGAATGAGATTAACAGGTGTGAATACTCGGTGGCCACTTCGGCATAAATCATTGTTTCAACGAGGCAATTACATTTTCGCGGGTATTGACACTTTGAACACTGATGCATTGTCACATAGGTATTGTTTATCATCTCATCTGGTACGCTGGTCTTTTCGGGCATGTTGATGAATTCAAATTATGGCTCACGCGTCTTACATTGTTATTATTGCATGTATGTAGTATATGTCCGGTTTCGTCTCCATTCGCCTTCAACCCATATCGCATACAAAAACAACGTAGGCTTATTGGGATTAGAAAATGCACCCCGATACTGCTAAATTAATCTTGCACAACGTGAATCCACTAAGAAGTTACAACTGTGTTATAATGAAACGGATGGGAATAATGCATAAGCCTTTTAAATTGTAAAAACTATAATGAAATACGGATAAATTCACACTGTAAAATACTCGGTTGTCTGGTACTAATACGCTTTAAAGAGGGAAAACGACATCATTTAAAGAAAGTCTATATTAAATTATACTGTATATTTAATCTTATTCAACTGAGATAATTCTGGTAGCGAAACAAAAATATCAGATCCGTTGATCACGCGAAATGCTTATTACTTGGAATAAACATGGAACTACCACTCACGCAGCAGTATCATTACTTATACTCTCTAATTTTGTTAAATTAAGATAATTCTGGTAGTGAAATAAAAAATTTCTGGCAGAAATTTCTGCAGAAAAAAAAATTCTGCCAGAAATTTCTGCAGAAATGCATTTTCAGAGCCAATTTGTGAGCTTATTAACACGTGAATACACTGGCACATGAACTTTCTGTGTTCATCTCCTCGAGATCTTTCCAATGATATAAAATATGTCTTTGTAGCTTGCTCCCTTCTGTGTGTCAAGTTAGGACTCGCTGGCCATTTCTAAGTTGTCCCGCCCGGCCTTAAAGGCAGAAAACTCTAAAGCGCTACCTTAAAGGCGTGCCGCTTAACACTATTATCGTGCTACGAAATGTGACCCATAATAACTATCACTCAAAAATCTAAACATTGTTATCCAATAATAACTGTTATGCATGCTGAGCATGACCCACCTGTGCTTGCACCTGTATCAAATTCCGCTACTGTGTCCTCACATCCAGAGCAGGTTCCAACTTTGACCAAGAAGTGAGACACGGTAGAATGGGGATCAGAAAACCCCTCCCAAGAGGCTCCCATGTCCTCAATCTTGGTGATGTAATCTTCATCCTTCACCTCTTCTGAACTAGCTGATGATCTTCCATCAAACACTCGGCCGACAAATGGCGGCGTTGTATCCACTTCCAGGGCACTTGACGTAATGAATGCGGTGAGGCTCACTCTATTGTAGGCCTGCAGACCGGAGGGAAATACATATATGATTTTCGCATGCAGTGATAAATAAAGGACTTCCACTGGATCGATTTACATGTATACTTTCAAGAGAAACCAGAACCACGTCTTTCATTTATGGCAATGCTCTTTGATAACTCATTTGATCTTTTAATCAAAGTTCCTAATTATTATATAGTACTGAGTAAATGCTGAAGGCTTCAAACGTTTTAGGACATTCACCTTCACAGTAACATACACACTGTGACCATCTTTCATTGTTTGGGAAAGGTCCAGTTCTGTACATAGCCCCTGTACTCTTCGCAATACCAAGATGTCCTGGTGCCCTGGTCTACTTCCAACATAAACATCGAAGTGTTTCACTCCACTTTCTTCGTCCACAAACACTCCCTCCCAGCTGGAATAATGCAAGGTAGCACACAACATCACTCGTTATCGTACTATTATTTAGCACTGTCAATATCCAAAGTAGGAGTGCAGACAGGAATTGAAAGTGTTTGATTATCTTTATGATTATAGTTGTATATCAATGACAAACTTCGAGAAAGTTCACGAAGAATGTTAAAAATATGTTTGTACGAACTGATAAGTTCTTCAAAGAGTAAGTAAACTGTATGTTACTATAAAATATTCAGGAAGTAGGAAACTTATGTGTTTTAACAAATTCAAACATTTACGATACATACCACACTGGGAGTACAGGCGATGTGAGGTATCTTTCTTCAACTTGTATGTTTTTCCTTGTGTGATAAGGTGGAGTTGAATCTATGACAAATCCTACTGACGATATTGTGGTGTGGCGGTTGACAAAGTCGGTAGCTGTACACAATATAATTAAACATACAAATCATTCTACTTGCGGCGAAATCACAAATGAACACATTTCATGATGTAAATTGGAGGATGATTCGTATAGTACAAACGTGGTACATTTGGATTTTTTAAATGGCCACTGAAAAAGTTGTAATATAGATAAACTGACGCATTTCTCCGAGACCATGTACCTCTGACACTAGCATAGACGATATGTCCGCCCTGTAGTTGAAGACCTGAGAACGTGGTGTGGTGGACGTGTCCAACATTTGTGAACGCTCTGATGTCATCCTCTCCTGGCACAGACCCTGTCACATTGAGCCATGTGTAAGTTCAGCAGTGCAGACGGCAATGCACCTTAAATATTAATCTGTTGAACGTAAAGTATAAAGTCCATGTTCCTAAACTCCCTCTCAGAACATTTAACATTAGAATAAAACAAATATACTGAAATTATATGTCATACATCTAAGTGTACAATATTGCCGTACCTAATGCAGTTTGATAGAAGGCGATGCCGCTCGTATGGGAACTCCGTCCCTCCTCTTCTACATCAGTAAATCCATACCAGTCAACCCTCACCTCAGATGTGCTGATCTGTTGAAAGTTCAAGGATGATTGAGCATCACTTTTTCATAAACAGGTAGGATACAACACAAGAACAAGAAAATGCCACTCTGTATAAATGCAACTAACACACATACATACGCGCACGCACGCACGCCCGATATTATGGTGACTACCACCAAGCCAGTATAGGGTTATGTGATCAAACTAAATACTTCCTACGTACTGCTCTACATATAAACTCTATTAAAAGCAAACGTCATTGTCCGATTCACACTACATCAGACAGGTAGTTTATGTTTCTTATCATTTTCCTATGTACAGGAAACAAAACTAGACATATATTTAATTTGAGATTAGTAATCACTGTGATTACTATTTATAGGTGCAACAAAATTATTAATGGTTGAATAAATACTAAAATATCTCTTGCTACTGTACACAGAATATGTTTCACAAATACAGAATACATTCCCTTAATCTTAAACTAGAAAATACCTTTGAAATTACATGGCTGGTAACACCTCCCTTCAGTCACAACAATTTTACATTTGCCAGGTTTATCTTCTAACTTAAAATTACGACACCTAAATGTTGCAAAGGAACATTCTTAAGCCATTGAGGAAGGCTCGTAAAGTTAAGTATTTTGCAGCATTTAAAGGAGATTTGATTTGTTGATTTTTTGTAATAACAACATTTACGGTTTGACTGTAGAAATAAATACCAGGATTGAAATAAATTATAACACACTGTCTGCTTGGAAACAACAACACAGGCTTTGGTATCCCCTGACTAATCCAAACCAATCTAAATCCATATTTAAATAGGATAATGTTTGTTTGTGTCACCGATGAACTGTGACCTACATTATCAGAAGATAAAAGCATAAAATAACATTGTTTTGTTAACCTACTGTCAGGCATACACAGTTAATCTAGGCCAATATTTAATATCCTTAGTCATGTATACAAATGACAAACGTACTCTTCCACATTCATCTAAACCCATACTGCAGATTTTCCAACATGTAATACATGTTTACAAAGTTTAATTTGGACATATCTAATGGCATTGCAGTAAGAAGTACCCAGATATTTCTGATAAATATCATAGCATTGGTGTGATAATACAATCAGACATCTTAAATTACTCTAGACAGGTTGAAAATTACCTAATTTGTTTTGAACATCATTGACAGAAAATATTGCTTGATGGGCCTGGGATACTAAACATGTTTGAGTTTTTACTATCCGTGTAAAAGGGTACAACATCAACAGAGATACTATCATACAACCATTTTCCATAAGACCCTAAAGGGCCACCATTTCTTCAAACAATGGTCTTAGTTTTCTTTAAATTCACGTTCGTACCAGTTTCCTACGTGGACGCATTTTTATAGACTAGTTGGTGTTCTCACACGAGTAGATGTACACAGATGCCATTACGTATTTTCCCGTTAGATAATAAGCAAGAGTATACAAAACACAATCCCGCAGTTATCACCAGATGTTCGCAAAATCGAGAGTGTACCTTGAGCCACTGGTGGCGTCTGTCCCCAAAACGTGTGAAAATCAGTCAGTTGATAACTCGAAACAGCAAAGGCAACATATTTTAATTACCAGTACAAAGAAATGAAATGCAATAGAATTACGTGATTAATATTTGACATACTTGATATGTGTTTTCCGTCAACCCCGAGATGCTGATCGATCCTGGAGATGGTGGAGTGAGGTCAACAGTGATACCGTCACTGCAAGCATTCACTTCTTCCAAGACAGTTGGCCACTTCTCATACGTCACTTCCGTCTCCTCAGCATGAATGCAGACGTAGAACCTGTGTCCATGACGAAGCTCTTCTGTCTTGTCAAAATGTACGTTGACAAATTCCCTTCCTTGACACAGAAGAAAATCACAACATAAATACTCCATTCATGAAGGGTTGTCATTTTTCACAATGTACATGTATACACAGCCTAACTTTATGATAATGAGTCTTCATTTACGTAACACGTGGTCATCTTGAAAGGACCTTGAACATGGTGAGATGTTTTATTATGGAAAGTTTGAATTATCAGCAAGGAACTGCATCCAAAATATCAAGAAGTCATGATCACCGACAAATAACCTGTGTTCACAACAATCACCTGTTTCTCCACACTTGATGACATGGGCCAGGGCGCAAGGGTCAGAGACAGTCATTAGACTCTCTCGCTTGAAGTGAGATGTGGGGTCCACCTTGTTACTCACTACCACCGCCCACTTGTACTTCCTGTGACGTAGACTTGGCCAGACAGCTGACAGGATGTTTTTGTAGGGAGTATAGTCGACGTCCAGCATAGGCCAGAGGGCATTTTGTTCTAGCATGACAGTGCTCCCAATGCCTTCTGCAATCTTTAATCCTGTATAAACAGTGCGGGTAAACATGCATGTGTACAGTATTACATTTCAAATGTCAAGCCAGTGATCAACACCTTCCATATACACAAATCACATGTGCTTGGAAGACATTTAGAAGCAGAAATCATGAGATAGTACTAGCAATCAATACAACTGGAAGAAAACGTATATAGAGTAAGAAAGTCTCAAAAAGAATTTATTTGGAAAACATATTTTACTGCCACCACATCAAGTCCGCGCAACGTTTTACTGGAGCCGTTGAATATTTGAACATTTCAAATAACTAACCAGTAGCGTCAATGACGAGTGAAGGCTTCACCAGAAGTGGATCAAAGGCAGAGCAGTTTCTGACATCAGCAGACACCAGGGTAGAGAGACCGACTTTGTTGTACCCTCTGACGGCCAGCCGGCGGCATTTGCTGAAATCTAGCGGCCTTGGGAGGCTGATCGTGAATAAAACCTGAACAGTTGCCAAAACATATGTATGAGATTATGACGAATCGTGACGAAGGTTGAAATCAAGACTGTGTTATATAAACGGGATCGCCATTTTAAGAAGACCTCAGGTTACCTGATTTTCCTGATGAGTCAGATTGACCACAGGTGCCCACTTGGTGAGGAGTCCAGGATCGATCAAACTCCACTCATACCTGTCCATCACAGCATACGACTCAGACGTATTAGGTATGTCGCGGTCACGGAAACGATCCATTGCAACCTCAAGCTGTGCAAAGAATAAAGGAAAGGGGAACTTGGTTCTTTTTGTTCTATCATACAATGATACATGAAATGTAGAACAATCAAAGGCGATTCTAATATGAATGTTTATCACATGTGGACTCTTTCCCAGCACCTCAAGCTTACTGGATCACTAGCCTGGCGTCCACAATGTCAACTTTTTATTGACAAAATGGAGGAACTATTATCTTTCCGTAAGATCCGCGTATACTTCCATAGCTGAAACTGTAGCTCTGGACATTCCCCCATAACATAACTGGCTACCATGGCGCTCACTTGTGACGAGATCTCTGTCTCGGAATATGTAATACTGATGCCCCCGGCTGCTGGCGGATGTTGAACTACAGTCACACCATGGCTGTGCACAGGTCTGGTGCAGACTCTCACGACACAGAACATGACGGCAGCCCTGTAGGTGTGCCCAGGGTCCAGGGAAAGTCCACTTAACACTACACTGTCAGCAACTCCAAGACTCGTGTTCCCACCAACAATGTGCCACAGATCATCTGGTGATAAATTATGAATATCTTAGGTATATGTTTTATGTAGAATAGAATGAAAGAACAAAATATGTATATACATGTACATTTCGATCTATATATGATCTCTGAACACATTGCATTATATATGTATTTCTTGCTGAGCGATATAGTGGACATATGTTCAGTAGCAGTTCACCTGCGTTTTAAGATCTAGTACACTCAAACATTTAAAAATTATTAGTAATGAACTAAGAGGTACTTGTGCTGAAGCTACCCAACCGTCATCCTAAATTAACGTGAACTGTGATTTGGCATGCGCATTTTATGGACAATTCTCTTGATCTGCACTTTCGATAATTGGACAACAAAACCCGAGGTATAAAACTGAGTTACAAGCGCAAGGCCCAGCACTTAAACTTCTTGCCACCTCTTTTATGACAAGGCGTCTATGAGTGTTTTGATGCCGAAATGATCGCTATTTCAATAACCCACCTTCTAATATCGTGGTTGGTTTACTATACATTTTGTCAAAACATTTTTTAGGGTGGCAAAATGGTGGAATTTGCTTTCAGTAATACATGCACTATGGTCAGTAAAATGGTAATGATAAGGTTTTATACCTGATCCAGCGAACTTTCTTTCAATAGATATTTTGGCATCAGTGTAAGAAATGCTGAAACCAGTCAAATCCCAGTAGGCTGCATACATGGATGTGGACAATTGGTAGATCGGATCAGGAACACACTGGCGCCAGCGTGTAAGATACATCATGAAAAGTAAACAGGCATATTCAATAATACAGTCATGCTATGTGCGATGAATGAATCATCCGTGAGTTCTCGAGACACACTTATAGAGGAGAGAGTCTGATATACTTACAGCTGCATCGCGAGTGCTGTTCTTTCTTGTTGTCGTATTCTGAAGCCCTGGATGGAAAGTAGCATCTGTAGTCGCACTAACTAAAGCATTTACGTTACTGAGAAACAATACTCTGGTCCAAATTGTGTTCAGAGTACACACAATTCCATCTTACCATTTGAACATCTGTATCCATCTCTCACTGTGACTTGGCCACCTACATCTTCATTGTATCTGATGATCCTGACCCCGTCCGATGACTGACTGACTTCTCCAGCAGGTGTCCTTGCCTTTACTGTCACATAGTACACCTGGAGGTTGAGCAACAACTGAAAGTGTGTGCACGGCTACATACTTGCTCATGATAGGGAACGCAGGTCAACGACATTTAGAATACACCATAACTGATTTTGCAACGAAGTAATCCAATATTGTCTGAGGCGAATCGGGTCACCTGTAATCTCTGCTATTCAATGACAGGCATGCCCATGTTCACTTACAGTGTTCACATTAAGTATCAAGTTGTTGAACGTGTGCGACATGGATTCTTCAAAATCTTCATAGGTTCGGACGTCTTGCATTCCAGGAGTTGTCCCGATACAGACGCTATACTTGACCCCAGGCCGGCCATCGTCAAATCCAAACCACTTTGTTTCAAGTGTGGTGGTGGATAACTGGACATCGGAATCCACGAAGTCCTGAAAAGAAACAAATTACGACAAATATCAAAAGCAGCTATTGAAACGGCGACTGAATGTCTTGTTGTAGTTTCCAAATGAAATATATTATGTATTTTCTCCCTTTGTGCGAAACATGCTTTCCGCCATATAACTGGAATCGGCATAAAACTAAACAAACTCACTCTCTGAAACATATTCTCTTAAAAAATATAGTCAATTAGTAATATTAATATTAAGATATTGAAGTTGGATATTTAACCTGTACGACACAGGTTGAGTTACCGTGATGTCAAAAAGTTCTTGTTCTTTCTGTGGACTGATATCAAAGACCACTCCCCGAGACGGTAGTCTGACGTCATGGACATAGGGGTCCGACACACCAATTGTCCACAGTCCAACAATGTTGGTCACTTTAACCGATATATAGTATGTGCGTGCATGATGTAGATCCCAGTGGAGATCGCTGGTTGCAACGGCTGTACATGTTGGCGATATACTGACAGTACACCCTCCGCCAGACAGTAGACGGAGGAAAGGGAGGATGTCCGAGCCACCAGGGGAAGAACCTGAAGACAACAAATATTGCAACATCCGTTCAAATACATTTCCGAGTTTATTTCTGATCCTTAATATATCTAGCACTAATTGTCAAATTAAAAGTTCCAATTTCCCAGATTATACATTGGTGTCTACATGGCATACAGTGCCAGGCGACACGACGATGGAACAACACTTGTCACATGGTGTTTCATATTTTGCAAAAAGACCATTGTTTTCACAAAAGGATTGCTTGGGACCCTTTGTGACTGGTACAAGACTGTTTCGATATGTAAAAATAATAAAATATCATTTCTGATAGCTCTATTCAACAGACGCACCAACAGCACATTCGTAGGTCAGATAGTCCTGCTTGACATCTGTGAATGAACCAGTTGTCCACGTGGCAACAAGGTGGCTTTCGTGTAACCCAACAGTGATTGGTGGTGTGAACCCTGGCGCCTGAGTGTACACTGTTATAGGACCCAAGACCTGCACAAGGAGGAGAGTGAAGATTGACGGCGGCCTTGTATGATAAACAACTTGTATGAAATGAAGTTTAGTTCGTGAAACAATTTCCTGACTAAAACAGTGTTTTAGTTTTACGATTGCTATAAGCTACGTTGATATATATTAGACTAACACATAAATATGGGTATATATTTGACGTTTTCATGACCAGGATTATTTTTTATCTCTTCAGAAATCATCATTTTGCAAAAATGTCAGAAATATCTGACGTACCTCAGTGACATGTAATCCAGCTCTATTTATAGATTTTACTGCTACATAGACCTGTTGCCCTTCACTTAGATGCGGGTGGTATCCTTCATAGTGAGGATGGTGGTGCGTGGATGTGTAGGGAAAGATGTCTGGAGCTGCTTCGCGAGACGAATCAGACATTAGTCCGAGCTGGTAATCGTAGATACCACTCTCAGCGTCACTGCTAGTCCAGTTGACAGACAGCTGGGGTGGAAATAATTCAGAGCAATATGAACGCAGTTTATGTATCAATTAAAATCAAAACTACTTGATTGTAATTTGAATCTGATCGTTCAGATTAGAACTCACTTGATGTTTCTCGGACAAATAAAACCGTCTGACGGAGCTGAGCAGGAAGGCTTGATGCTGACTGCAGGAAGACGCTTTGTGGGTAACCGTTGAACCGTTCAGAAGTTTTTGAAGGGGAAGTAGAGATAAGCTGTGATTGCTTATCGCTGTTGCTCGCATTCTGCAAACATTGACTTCTAGATTGACGTGGTGCACAAAACCATTTAGAGGACGTAGGTATCAATAACATGTATAATTGTATTCAGACGTTTCCTAACATATATTTTTGTCATTTTCATTTGAGGCTGAAGTCTGTAAGGATATACCTGCAACTACTATCCGGGTTTTCAATCTGACTCCTTCTCCTGTCTGCAGTGACGAGCCACACTTCCACGCCATTCGTCACCAGACCTTCAGCAGTGCGTGAGTTGAGGACGGCAATCTGGGCAAGAGATGGTGGTGTCTGATCCACGGTTACTCCATCAGAACACACAGGAAGAGATGGCTCCAGAGCTCGGTTGAAGGCGACTACTGTGATATAGAACTTGCCTTCAGAGGGGGCTGTCCAGGAAGCGTGGGTTGAGGACGTCTCGGTCACCTGAGTGTAACGAACGAACAGCAGGGTTTTACACGATACTCAGCAACCTGTTGCAAGAGGCTATTCCATGGAAATAATAATTCAGTTTGTGAAATTGATGTCTATTACAAAAGTGTTCCAACCTTGTATGTGTTTTACGAGTCAAACAGTTTATTCTATACTTACATTTGGTAATGGCACATCAATGTCGAAATTCTTTATCTCTAGACAGTGATCAGCATATCCATACTGGTAAAACTTGACTCCACTTTCTCTGTCAAAGAATCCGTCCCAGTGAGCATGGAGCTGTTTATTGTCTTGGTAGTCAACTTCGGAGTGGCCCCTTTGACCATCGTGAACAGAACCAGTGTGAGGCGGACTGGAGTCAATGGTCACCTAATCAAATATTACAAATGAATAGCATGACGAGATAGCTAGGCATGGGTTGACTTAAGTGTAATTGCATGTTAACAAGCATGTTTTACAAACCTTAAAATCTAGAGTTGTTGTGAGATGGGCATGATTCGTGACGGTAACTTCAAGATAGTAATCCGAGTCATGAACCCCTTTGTTCTTGTCATGGAAGATCCCTCCACCTAACAGGTCGGCAGACACAATCCTTGGCCTGACCTGGAAATGTCTGTGGTAACATCCTACTCCAGGAGTACAGTAACAGCTAGGGCCTCTGGGCGCAGTCTGGTATTTACTCTCACAGTCTAGCACGTCCTGAAGACCATTAAAAAAATACACCAAGGTGAGCCAAAATTTCACATTAAGCATATCAGTTTGATAGTGTGAAAATCAGTCGAAAGTGTTTACCTGTGTCTCACCCTGTGGAGAAACGTGCTCCACTCCATGGACGACATCAGCACCTGTGTAATTATCAAATAGTCGCCAAGTAACTGTCTCCAAACCACTGTGGTCATCATAACTCACCCATTCGATGCTGAAAGTTTAACAGAGGGTTATATAGTTCGTTGAACTATATTATAAATAGCCGGTTGCCTGGAAAACAAAATTTTAAAAAGCAGTCTAATGGTACTGTCTGGTATGCTTGCAGGGGACGTTATCAAAGTTAGCCGTTAGCAATGGTGTGTAGACTGAGGCATCTTCAGCATCATTGTATGTGAGTGGAAAAACCTTGAGGTAGATTCATTCAGAAAAGAGCTCAAAATTTGCAATGTGATGTCTGAAATTCTATTCCCACTGAGCATACACATGTATCCCACAGTTGAATGTCAACATTACTTACACCATTTGCTTAAATTCGTCTACGTTGTGTACACTGACATTGAGCCTGTTCCCCCGAGTCAGCCACAGGTTCTCAATGATAGGAGGTGATGTGTCAATGTGGACGGTCACTGTCTCCTCCATATACTCCCCGCGGATGTCATAAGCCCTGACCCAGTAGCGGAGAGTGTCCCCGTCGGCTAGGGAGGGCGAGAATGTGTGGGACTGGTTCAGGTAGAGGTTGCTGAAGTGAGAGTCATCTGGAACTGTTCCTATTGAAGTTCCTCCCTTATGGTCCACTTTGTAAGCACCTTTCACAGCAACAACTCCTGAGAAGGACAAAAGTCAACAACAACATTTTTCATGCTTGGTCCTCATACAACATATATGCGTTTGTCTTTGCGTTAGTCTTTTCATTTGCTGAATCATCGGACCTATTTAAAACATGTCAACAAGAATACAGTTATAGTACGAAGGAGGGGAGTAATACTTTCATACGTTTTTTTAAACATACCGCAGAAACACAGACTTTGGCATTCTGAAAAGAGACGTAAGGTGCAAAATGTCGATCTCGAAATCCCCACCTTGTGTATTGGGTATGTGAGCCACTCCTCGGCTGTATCCCTGGTCATCATACTCCACGTCAATATTAGGAACGGGTAATACCCTCTCCAACCATCCGTTGTTGTGGTGTAGCGTGTTGATGTAGCGATGGTTCCAGTCGATAGTCACAGAGTCCGATGTCCACTGCCACTTCCATGACGTCATCACAGCAGCTGACGTCGCACGTAACACGGTGTTGGAAGTCGTCTCTACTTGGGATTCCCCATCATGGATCATGATTCTTCTGGCACTTTTAAAGTTTCCAGCTTTGTCAATTACAGTAATTTCCACAGAGAATATCCCCTTGTCTTTGAGATGTACTCTGCCAGTGGACTGACACGAAAGTAACGTAAATCATGTTCACCTTTTGAAAATTTAATATTGTTGCATTCTAAAAGGAATGAACCAGATAAACTCTCCATCAAGATACAAGTATTTGTTGCAAATGTATGAACTTAAGCTCTGATAATTAGATAGACTGAATATATTATGCCATTACCATGTATCTCACCTGAGTTGAATTTAACGTTTGTATGAGTTTTCTACTTTTCATGCGAAGCCCATCTTCACTGGCAATAAACTCCATTTCAAATACTTGTAATTCAAATGATCCTATGCCAGATGTGTCGTCTCTCCATCCATTCCACTGAACGTTAAATGACGGCTGTAAACAATCAACGCATCAGCTTATACCGAACCAGAAAGGCCAAGTATATGTACGTAATGTACTAACTGTGCAATGCATCGTTTGGTGATATTACATTTGCTACTGCCTCATTGCTTACTTTGGAAACTGTTGTGGTGGGGTAGCCTAGTGGCAAAAGCTCTAGTTCGTTACGCGGAAGATCCGGGTTCGAATACCGACATGGGTAAAATGTGTAAATTCCATTTCTGGTGTTCACCGCCATGATGATGTTGCTGGAATATTGCTAAAAGCGGCGTCAAACCAAACTTAGTCAGTAGTTTTGAAACTGTAAACTGTGTCTTTGAGGGAACCAGGCCTATAACATACAAACAGATTGGTTTGCTGTTGTTAATGTCACACTAAGCAATATTCCACATATATTGAGATGGCCTGTAAATAATCATGTCTGGGCCAGACAATCCAGTAATGAATACGATAAATATCAATTTATGCAGTTGTGTAACGATGGCAACCAAATCATCGACCTAGACCACCAGAAACCCGTTTGTCGACCCAAACAAGCATGGGTTTAAGACCATTTCTAACCCTCATCTTCACATGTCTGCAAACAGTTAGAATAATATCATATGTAAGTCTTGTGGATATGAAAATGTAAACCATATGCTCACCTGCTTACTTGTCTTGCCAACAACGAGCATATCCTCAGAACATCCCCGAGATACAATGCAGTGATATGGATTCACATAGTCGATACCTATTCTCAAGGTTGCTGTTTTCGACTGTCCAGTATAGTAGTGTGTCTGCACATTGTTATTTTCCATGTTCTTGACCTTCACGAATCCGCCGTTTGAGGAAACGAACTGAAACTGCAGTCTGTAACAAACATTGATCAAGAATCAAGTTTTCTTAGCAATGTTCGAAAAAATTATTCACACAGCATATCTGTCCTTGATAAGGAAAATGATAGGCATTACGCAAATAAAATGACAACGTGTCATGCGAAAGCCATATATACTGAGTCAAATAGAAACTTCACAAAATGTAATTGTTAAAAATAATGAATATTTTTTCTCTGATGATACATCTATGTATCTGTAATGGGATCCCTATCTTTCGACTTACGTTAGCAAAACCCAATCAAACCCATCCATTCGTCGTGCAAATGGTGTTAGTGCCAAATCAGGTTTTGCACGTGCAGTCGATCACGTGATCTTCGCATCGAAGTTTTCTTCATTTGCACGTGTTTGCATTGGCCTCAAGAATTGAAAAAAACACACTTTTAAACCACAGTTCTAACGGTACTTTAAATACCACGATTGTCAAATGTGCAACGTGAACGTGCCGTTGGCACGTTGCAAGCGGGAAGAACAGTTATTGACGTCGCAAGAGCAATGGGATGCAGCCGTCATACTGTGTATAACTTGCGAGGTCGTCTACAACAAACTGACACTCCTTTTCAGATCGCCCAAAGTCGGGTCGTCCACGTGTGACGTCACGAGCAGAAGACCGTCAAATCGTCCTACGTCACCTACGTGACAGATTTCTGCTGGCTAGAGTTCGACTGTCCTCACAGACCTCGAAATCGGATGCGGGCTGCCAATCTCCATTCGAATTTTTATTCTTGTGACTTGACAGTCTGTATACCCATGTTTGGGAACGGCGGTGTAGCCTAATGGAACTGACTGTGGCACTGTCAGTGTATCGAGTACAAGTTAACAATTTTAACCATCTTAACATCTCTAAAGAAAAAATGTGAAGTTTCTTTTTTTGACTCAGTATATTTGTAATAAGCAATTTTGTCTTACACATCCCCTGTTGTCAGGTCCGATGAAGGCACGGCATCCATAACACTGACATCTCCATTGCATTTGAAGATAAGGCTATGTGGGTCAAGCTTAGAAACATTCTCACAGTCAATGGACGTTGAGTGGGAGATCCTCATTTCTGAAGTAAAAGGAAGAACATGTAAGATCTCATTGAGTTCTGTCGGCTACACGTCATTACAACACACAGCTAATACTCTTTGTGGTCTAATATAAGGTTCTAATTTGTGATCATCCTGTGCCTTGATATCGTGTGACATTTACCGCTTTCAGGGGCGACGCCAAAGATATAACATAGACGTAATTGCAAAGTATCGAACCAGTTGAGTTTAACATGATGGCGGAGGACTGTTAATAATCGAGGCTAGACCGGACAATCCAGTGATAAACAGTATATGAGTATCTATGTGGGATACAATGACATGTGTCAACCAAGGCAGCCTGACCACCTGATCCCGTTAGTCGCCGCTTATGAGAAGCATAAGTTACTGAAGATCAATTCTAACCCGGATCTTCACGGCTCGAAGCGAATATGAATGAACCACCGAAAATAAGCGGTGACACAGGGCGCTTCCGATAAGGATAAGCGCGTCTAAGAAGAGCTGAGACAGGAGATGGAATCGGATCGAATCAGGTTTGACATCAGAACCTTATTTCCGAAATTCGGAATTTTTTTCTTGATCTCTAATCGGTTCACCTTTGAAAATAAATATGGTCAGTTTCCCGTGTACTATTCCGACTTTGTAACCATCTATGAACTTATGCTTGCTTGGCGGCAGTCCCGAAGGGATGAAGCTTGAGTGAAAATCATAGTTGATGTTGTGAATGTTCTTCAGGTTTGTCCATGAGTCTTCTTGGGTCTCCGAGTTGTTAGGGTCGACTGGAGCCTCCGCTGTTTCGTTACCCTCACCATGCACAACAATTCTGTTCCATGATATCAGGGGTTGTGTGTCAACTGAAGGATTGAATAGTGAAGACACAGTCAAATTACTGGTGAGAAATTATGATATTGTCAAATATGGTTTCAGTTTTTAACGTGGTCACAATCACTGAGCGACCCATGTTGTCTACCCAAATATATAAAATCAGTGAAAAATGTGTTTGTCTATGTTTACCAAAAGAAGTTACACATTGTATATAAAACACCACCAAGTTGTTTAGGTGTGGATAATGACTGGAAACATAAATGTAAGAAATGTTGTAATGCTGAAGTAAACTTACTGTTCTGACAGCTTGAACCACTGAACCCAGGAGAGCAGATGCAGTTACTGGCCAGTTCCTCCCGGCAGACACCCGGATAACACCACGTGCTGTCAGGACGCCATGAACATGCTTCTGAAGTAGACAGAACATTATATCGTTTACCTCTTGCTTCTAATCAGTTGAAAGGTGATCTGATAGGTTCATGTGATGACACAAAAAAAACCCCAGCCATTCGCCAATGGGTAATTTTTTGTGGGCCGCATGCTCTCCACGATCCATTTCTGGTATTCTGTAGCATGTTGTTGGACAAAACAGCGAATGACCTTGGCCACTCCTCACATACTCAAATATATGGCTCAAGCATTCCCGAGGTGAAGCTGAATTTTAACTCAATGACTTACTCACACTCACGCAACAATATGTATTGTCAGTACATATACTCTCTATTAGAAACAGGGGGCCTAATTATGAAATCTTCCAATTAGACTGATACTACAAGTGACCTGACATTGCTCTCTTTTTCTAAACGTACTTACTTCTGCAGTGTCTTCTGTCCTTTGAAATAACATAAGCTCTCTGCCCTGGTGCATCTATCACAACGCCTTCACATCTTGAGCACTTCTGGCAGTCATTACAACCACACTCCTCCATATTTTGACAGTTAGCAATGTAGTGGCATCCTGAATAGATAGATGTTGTTGGATGTCACATGCACTGAAACATATTCTTCCTCAGCTTCCATGATGTTTAAAGGGGAAGTGTATACGAAAAATCATTGTTTTTTTTTCTAATGTGGACTTTTGCAATTACTTATTATCAGTATGTGAAAATATACATTCTTTTTTCTTACAATGAATGTATAACCCGCACTATATGAGTTGAAATGTTGTGCCATTATGAGGCTAAACTAAACAGGCCACAGTTACCGCCCTTTGATTATGACGGAACTGTTGCCAGCTGATGTAGACTGGTCTTCTGTCTAGTCCCAAAGCGAAAAGATGTAAATACGGACATTAATCACATAGGAACATATACTGTAAACAGGGCGACAGAAAGTGTAAGCAGCATTCGTAACTTCACCTCAGTGAAAATGTCAAATATGTATATCAATGTTGACATACATATGACATCACTCTCTGGCAGCTACTTCCTCAAAATGGTATGTTCATCGGCATGAGTAGGTAGGATGCTTCAAAGGAAACGTTCGTTGTTTCAAGCATAAAAGTGACATGTAAGTAGTTCGACATATTCTGACAATCTGCTGGTTGTTATTTTGTTTTCGTTGTGATCAAGGGCAAAACTCATCGTTGCGCGTTAGTTTGCGTCAGTCATGGCGTCACGCTTGTAACGGAAACTATTACATGTTGTGATGAATACACCTATTTTTATGCAGCTATCCCTTGCTACGTAGCACGTATGTGCATGTGTATGCAACGAGTAAGCGAATAGATCACACACAGAATGAGAAAACGACACACAGTGTAAAATCTGAGATATGCTTTGTTTACATTTCAAACGTGTGGTCCTTTCACAGCGATATATTTGGCTAGATTACTTTGAGATACTTGGTTTTGGTGACAAAGACCATTTGTCTGCATGAGGAGTTCAATGATTTGAACGGTATGAGGAATTCAAGGAAGAATCCATGGTTTTTTAATTTGAATTGTAATGTTGTGGAACGAACAATGAAAATGCCGGTGATCAGGATGATACGTTGTTTTTGTTTTTCTTTTTTTAAATAGACTCTCTCTGTATACTCGAACAATTAAATTCAGACTTCAGACGTACTATGAATTACGAAAAGCGCAACGAATGGTGATTTTAGGTCAAGACTGGCTAGACTTACGGGCAATGTAGCTTTTCACAAAATATGCCTTGCAATGAGTCGATAATATCATAGAAAAACGAATATCAACCCGAATTCAAAACTGCGAATTGTATCTTCGGGGCGTATTAGGATATGGTTTTCACATCAAAGCAAAGGTTGAAGAGGTGGGACATACATTTGTACCATTTATGCAGCAATGTATACGTAGAATGCCTTCACATTCACCGATGGCAAACAGTGTGCGTACGTTTGGCGAAAGAAGTTATTGTTGGTCGGAAACATGACCGATTCAGGTTGAATGTAATATAATTTGGTTACTTAGTAACGCTTTGTGTACAATATAACAATGTGGAACCGACCACAGAGCCAGCTGACGGCCAGGCAACAGGTGGATTAAAACAGTAGCTTGCGCATCGGGGACACAAGAACCACACCTATACCTGCACCACGTGAAATGGATCTAAAAAGATGTACCGACGTCATTCGTTTGACATTTGGGCACCAATGACGCCACTTTCAAGGGACGTAAGTCATTGTATGTTTACTCTGGACATACTCTCGGTTAATGTAGAAACTTTGAATCAATAGAACGCAAAAATAAATAAATAAATAAATAAATAAATAAATAAATAAATAAATAAATAAATAAATAAATAAATAAATAAATAAATTCGTTACTTATGATAAATGGTTTTTGGGGGCTATAAAACTACTTGATAAACGTTTCTTATCATGAAAACATGGAAGACGAAAAGATTCATTTTCATGTAAACATGTCATATAAAACAAATAACCCTTCACTTTACCACTTTGCCAAATTGTGATGACGCGAAAGATCGGTAAAAGGATACAGCTATCCTGCCCCATCGGTCACAGACACATGCAAAGGGACGTTAATTGTTTCCATTTAAAAACAATATCACCCACTTCAGAAGTCAAATGAGGGAATTGCATCAGACGCGTCCTATCTGGAAATGTTTTCATTACGCATACCATGGAACGTTCAGTAGTTACTGAGACCATGGATATGAAAAGAGGAAAATATAGGAAAAGAGCCGTATGATCCGCTTTAAACTCTCGGTGTTAAGAACGTGCTCGATGGTACTTCCGAAGTTGTGAAATATATACACCGATACTTAGGATCGTTTATACACACCGTTACTTAGGATCGTTTATACACACCGTTACTTAGGATCGTTTATACACACCGTTACTTAGGATCGTTTGAAAGATATTTTTACCACGTGACAACTCGTGCCTTTGCCAAGACACCTGATGACTAGAATCCGACATATCTCCGACATAGACTCTAGATAGCAACTCTCACAGGTCCGGTAACATAGGGGTATATGTAAGTACAGTCTAACGACGTCTACGCATTATCATGTGAGGAATAGAACGGATAGATTGATCTTGACAGCAAAACATCAATATATATGCCCCCTCATGTGCGTCCTTTTCGAATTATTACACCGATCAAACATAGCGTTGGCGGAGAGTGCACTGAATATGGTCATCCAATGATCTGTCCTGGAATGTCGGCTACTGGTGTTGTGTGCTCCTCAGCCTAGCATAGAGGCCAGGTCACAGATCAGTTGAAGTTACAAAAAAATGTTTCTCGGCGGACGGATGACCGTGAATGGCGTCTTGACTTTGACTTCCTAGGACTTCAGTCCTTTCCCTCTACGAAGCATACTTGGGCACATTTGACTGTTAATGTTTGAACGCCACCGAGGCTCAGGTTATCTGGGGTAATAATAATTCCTGGGCCAATTTTTTACAGACATAGTTTTGCATGAAAATCAATGTTTTAACCCATTTATGGATAAGGTCATAGGTTTTCATCACATTTTGTGAGCTAGTATTTTTGGCAAGTAATGAAAGGAATGGAATGTCATTTTACAAGTAAATAACATTTCCCATGTGTTTTTTCATTCAACAAAACTGCGTCCTAAATATGGGTACAGTCTTCATTTGTAGCCCTTAGTAGGTACATTCATACGCACGATGAAATGGCTACACCATTGTATTTCGCAGAGGAAATGAATGGCCTTGGTTAAGTATTTCTTAGAATTTGATAGCATATATTATATGGTGAAAATGTGCGAAAACCATAAAAGAAATTTACCAGGTTTGCTCAACGCAGTATTTTCGTGATTTTAAATTCTGGCTATATTTTGCTACAGTTGCGAGAAGGGATCATATACGCTCAGTTAGTGTCCATGTAGACAGCAAAAGTACTGTGAGTCCTCATGGTCCCTAGTGTGGTGATATTTGTTGGCGACCAATAGCCTATTTTGACACTGACGCCGCGCCACAACATTTGTATCCAGCTGCATTGTGACGACGTCACAACAATCTGTTAACTGTAATCGCTTCTCCCTGAAGATACGATATTGAAACATGTAGGAGAAGATCCTTATCGTGTTATCCTTTCGGAAACTACTTGTATATATACAGACTCACTCACTGTGACTATTTAAATTAAGGGAGAATGTTTAATGAGAACCGTACACATTAAAAGAGAGACTGGTAATAACCGCTGGACTGCTATTCTGGGATGGAGCCATTCTGTGTAATAGTGAACGTAAAACAATGTTTTTGTAAATATGCGAATTATTTAATACATCGGTTGGAGTACTTACGATAACACTGTCTTTTGGAAGAGCTGAGTGTATAAAAGTAACTTGAATCTGACGAAAGGCATGCTGCGCAGGTAACGCACCTTTGACTGCGACAATACTCGATGCTTGAACACTCTGAGACACAATCAGAAAGGGTAAAAATGAAAAAAATATCTTGCACATATTTTTCACGTTATTAGTTAGAGTATCTTACACAAACTGCTGGTACTACTTACCCGTTCCGACAGGGAGTGTTTTCTCAAGAGGGTCCCCTCCGCCTATCCAACAGCCGCATTGAAATACAAGAGTGTTGTCCTCTTCAAAGATTTCAATCTGTAACCACGAAGATAAACCATGTTTATAAATACACATGTTAATACCAGACAATAACCAGTCTTAGTTATCTGCCGGAAAGATTCATCCAGCTTAATATTGGTGATAGGTATACAGTGTATATCAGGCTCGTAGTAAGCCAGAATGAACTGTTTCGTGTAAGCCCGATAGGTTGCAAAGTCTTATATTGGGATGGTATTGAGGGCTTGCCCAAACCTTTTAGCAACAAGCATATGTAAGCCCTGGGTTTTTCTCGCCCCTGTATATGATAACTAAGAATTAGTGACGTCACAAGATGTGACCATGGTAAGCATGCCTTGTCTTAGCGGTATCACCCGCCACACACTCAAACCGCAAACACGATTGGTTCTTGGTGCCTGTGTTATTTGTGATCTGCCACATCTAATGGGACATTGGTCCCTCAAAAGAGGATGTAGTGATTACTAGATGCACACGTTCATTAAACACCCACACTTGGGCAGTTATAGGTGTATACAGTCGAACCCCGTTTACCACTCCTAAATCGTCCCGATAGCGAGACATCCGGTGAACTGGATCACACAAGCAAAACGTGAAAATTGTTTCATGTACATATATCAATAGACAATACTAATAACAGTGATAGCAGCGTATCTTTGAGTGAGTGAGTGAGTGAGTTAAGATTTAACGTCACATTGGCAATACTCCAGCCATATCGTAACGAGAACATGTAACTGTGTTACATGGTAATTTATTGTAAATTAAAGTGAGTGAGTTAAATGTTTACATCGCTTTGGCAATGTTACAACCATATAGCGATGAAAACAAGGTAATTAATTTAAAATATCTAAAATTATAAAAGTTATGAAAACCTGTCATCGACGGATAGTGAAACAGGACTAGAATATCACAATATCAAGAAAAAACACACTAGAATATACCTCCAAAATAAGACTTCAAATTTGGACAATAAATATACAAACAGGCCTGAGGAATGTTCCAACATTCTGGAAGTTGTACAATGAAGCGATATAATTATGCAGCTAAGCAAACATACATGTACGTTATATAACTATAACAGAACACTCGGTTATAGGTTTGTAGACTAATCTATCGCCGTGATGATGCTTGAACACACTGCACCTTATTAAGATGCCAACCGGAAAACGAACCTCCGTCGTCTGAGCGTATTCTGCAGAAAGTAAAGTTTACCTACATTAAGCATATGTATTACACTATGCCCATGAAATATTACACACATCTATCCCAAGTTAAACCAACTCAGATCGTAATCTGCAATATCTTTACAAGCATTCATTGCAACATTTTTCCAGATATAAATTTCGTCGCATTATCAAAGTATTAAACATTGTTCATATATAAGAACACACAATGCCATTTAGAAAGTGGTCAAATATAACAAATATTATATTTGGGATTAAACTTTCTCAGTAAAGTACAGATTGTAGTAGCTTGTTTTGCTGGGCTGAGTGCCTTCCGGGATTCGAACTCACATCCTCAGAGTCAGGCACACAAACTCAGTCTACAAACCATCTCAGTCACCTCCGCTTGCACTAAAATGGGAGTGGAACAAGTAGTACTCTAGGCCATAGACTTCGTGCACCCCTCTCTGGTGAGGAAAAACTGGCACGGCACCCTCTCGACCGAAAGCTATGAATAGACAATGCTACTGAGAAAGTGGTTAAATATGACAAATGTTTAATTTGGGATTAGCTCACTGATACGTGTAATCTGGCACGATCAGTTAACTCACCTGACTTTATAGAGTCGACCAATATCCCCAACGTCCATATTAGTCCTATCGACATCATTCCTTTCAAACGACCCAGAGAGTTTCTTTTCACTGCTCGATCCAGTCCGACCATGCACCCGCAAATACAAACCGGAATCCGTGCCAGCATAAAGTACGCCGCTTGTATACACTGTTATTCTGAGTCCTGGAAAACGATTGGTAGAACTATAATACATTGACTAATGTACGAAATGAGTAGATAGCCACACCTATTCACCATTATTCACTTACCCAAACGCCCCTCGACCCCTAACTCACAGATACGTATATGAAGGAAATCATGTTAAGTTGAATAGAGGTAGAAAATACTGTGAATGGCAGCATGTGAATTAAGTTCTGAGCTTTGAGGTTTGTCTAGCAGTCATAGTAAATAGAGACATCGTCCTACATGATTTCAGGGACACACTATATAAGCAGCAGTTATGATTCTGAAAGGTGATTGCTTCGAGAACCCTTGCCGTACCTAAGCTGATCTGGATGAGTGTAAATCGGTTCCTTATACTGCTCGCTAGTTCTCAGCACAATTATGTATTCATGAACGGAGCATGTACAACATTCAGGACGATAACTTACTGCTGCTGGCACAATTAGGATAGGTGGTTGCTGTAAACCCAAAGCTGCATATTTCAATGTTTGTCTAGTGGCAATGTGTCATGCATTTTAATACCACTGAATGCCATCTGATATACATTTACACATTACACAATCCAAATGTTCAACACACTTCTTGTGAAAGCTGCTCGAACCCTCCTCACGGTCTGTCCTGATTCCTGAACCAACTGAACACAGGAGAAATATTGACTTCGTGACGACTGGATGTTTGTTACTGTCACTCCTGCTGGTCGCAAGCCACATCCCGTATCTAGATTAAACTGTAACAAACATAAATTCATTCACAAAACAAGTCATCTGAAGATGACAGAACTGAAAAACAAATCATCTGACACTTACCCAAAGTCCAACTTGAATTGTGTCTGACCTGTCAGTCCGTATGCAACAGTAGCTGTATATATAATATAGCATAATATATATATATATTAATTAATGGCACATTAATCTGTCAAAGAAGGGGATTAAAACTATTTAGTATATCACGGAGAAGAATGTAAAACTGGTAATACGATCTAAAACAGTTTAACTATAAAGGACAATACAATATAAAAATGCCAACAACTGAAGGCAGATCACCACACTAGGGACCACGGGGACTTTCGCTATCTGCATGGATCCTAGCTGGATTCACACCATCCCCTCAGGCATTGTCTTTTAGGCAGAGAAGTAGCCATACATTAAAATGACAATAATACTACGATTAAAAACCTGGAAAACCTAAATTTGCATTAAACGTTTTGAGACGTATGCACTAACATAAAAAGAGGATTCGAAATTTTGGATTAATATGTCGGATACGCACCAATGTCAAGGTCAAAGGAACAATACCAGTCAAAATAATGGCAAATATCAAAAGTTGCTAAAAGACATTCTGTTTTTGCTTGTGCACAGTTTCATGAAAGATTCTCTAGTACTCTTTCGAGACATAATCCTGACACACAAACACAGTCAAATCAAAGATTCAGTTCATGGAAATGGGCAAAACATAAATTTCCAGCAACCCGAATATCACAAGGCACCGTGAAAAGTCTTAATGATCTTTAGGAAAATTGCAGGTTTGTGTGATGCACCGATACGATATGAGGTATATGTTTAACAAGAAACAATTAGTTCGCTGTAATTACCTCGAAAAATATCAATCTGATATTTCCTATCTGAGCTGTAATGTCATGTCCAGTTTTCACATGCATCAGCAAGGGTGGCCTATGGAGATGAAGACGTATACCAGTCGCTGATCCTCTGTCTCCCTCAATGTACATACGCAACAACTGCAACAAAGAAGCTATTTTCTAGAACAGTGTACTACCATTCTATCAGGCAATACTGGCGTACCGGGATATCAGCAATACTGGCACACCGGGATATCAGGCAATACTGGCATACCAGTCTATCGGCAATACTGGCACACCAGGATATCAGGCAATACTGGCACACCAGGATACAAGGCAATACTGGCATACCAGGATACCAGGCAATACTGGCATACCTGTATATACAGGAGTCCTCATTCTCCGTTAATAGGCAATATTTAATCTTTACACATAAACAACACTCACACCACAGCTTGGGTCATCATTACTTCCGGTCAGCACAAAAAATCGGTATCCAGTAAAGTCCTCGGGGAAAAGTTCAAGCTGTTGTTGATTCTGATTCTACAAAAAGATATACGTAAGCATTAAGAACTAAGAAATTGGTAGACATTGGGTATTATTTCACCTTGATTACTATGCTACCATATTTCGTGGTATCGTGAGCTTTCGTGAGCACGGGTCGGCACAAACCTAAAGCAGATCAAGATTTTATCAACAACATTATTTTAGTCTTGAGTTTGTTTTAGGTATAACTTATGGAAAAGACTCAGTTAAATGTGAACGCTTAATACTTACAGTGTTGTCAGCGGATGATACCTTGGGTATTTCTTCACGCCTGAATCTCAGAGCGTTTAATACTTACAGTGTTGTCAACGGATGATACCTTGGGTATTTCTTCACACCTATATCTCCCAGCGTTTAATACTTACAGTGTTGTCAACGGATGATACCTTGGGTATTTCTTCACACCTATATCTCCCAGCGTTTAATACTTACAGTGTTGTCAGTGGATGATACCTTGGGCATTTCTTCACATCTGTATCTCCCAGCGTTTAATACTTACAGTGTTGTCAGCGGATGATACCGTGAACATTTCTTCACATATGTATCTCCCAGCGTTTACTACTTACATTGTTGTCAGCGGATGATACCTTGGGCATTTCTTCACACCTATATCTCCCAGCGTTTAATACTTACAGTGTTGTCAGCGGATGATACCGTGAACATTTCTTCACATATGTATCTCCAAGCGTTTAATACTTACAGTGTTGTCAGCGGATGATACCTTGGTCATTTCTTCACACTTGTATCTCCCAGCGTCCGCAGCTTAATGAACAACAGAACGTTGCCAGTCATTAGTTCCGTATTAAATTTATTTAGCTGTTGTACATCAGTGACATTATACACACTCTAAGTAGTCCATAAAAGGGGAGTGGTAACAGTTCTGGCCGGTATCTGGTAAATCACAGTCTGAAATGGCTAGATTTGTTTAAGCCCAAAGGGGGCATCGCACGGTTTGCTGGACTGCCATATAGACCATGGATGTAGCTTGTGCTGAAGTCTCATACCAGATTATTTCATCATCAAACCAGTCCTAACTGCAATGCTGTAGCATCAAATGAAGCAAGTCTAGACTTTCCTCAATCTGAATCCTCCAACTCATTCGCTTTCCATTTCAACATAGATGTAGTTGCGTGTTCCTACTAAATTAACATGTCTTACGGATCTCTATACTTTTAACCATCCAGAACATCCAATTCAACTTTACAACTGTTTCGCAAGATTTTTGGTAAACAGTTCCGTACTGTTCCTTCCCATAGTATGTCGAAACCTGCAATACTCAAAAAGAAACTTGATATGCTGTTGGGAGATTTTTGTTCAGATTCACAGAAGCCTCCAACCTTATAGTCAGACTGAATTTTCTCTCATTTGAATTTTCTCTCTATTTGCACACACTTGGAATATTCAAGATTGATTTCAGCCAATGGTACTTAGTTTCGTTGAATTAGAACATGGATATAGCAAATTAAGAGCCACGTGACTATGTGGTTAATCCGAAATAATTGTCCCGCTTCAATGCGGAAATCGCGTTTTCTATAAATCTATAATGTATAAACATTCTGTTTTCACTTTTGAAAACGTTAATAAACAGATACAATTTCAGTTGAAAATTTTCTACAAGTGATGGAGCACACTTGCACTAGTTCAGTGCACAGTTTCGAATTGCAGAGTCGTAAAATCCATTCCAAATCCATTCCGAAACAAATCATCAAAAATGCCAATTCCAATTATAAAGTTAAAAAAACGCGATGAAAAAAAGTCCGCGAAATCGGAGTTCAAACGATTCACTAAATACCACATGCAATTTAAACTGTACACCTATCAGTCTATACGCCATAATCAAAATAAATTGATTTATGACTCATGTATCCGAGTCCTGTCTCTGCCACATTATGTAATTAGGCACGTGTGAAACTTGTACACACGACATGTTTTTATGTCTGTATGTTGCAAACAAACTACATCCATTTTTCTCGGATGGCTGGATCTGACGGAAACTGGTGCAAACTTTCGTCAGTTTCAAGTCCAACTTTGTACTTGGACGAATGAGTTTCCAGCCACGCAGTAGTTCACCATCTCTACTGAGATGATTTTTGATTGGGTCGAACGTAAATTCAGAGAACATGTATTTGCAAAACCCAACATGTCCATACACATTCTTTATTCTTTAAGTGATTGTGTTTAAATTATGTTTGATTTTGTTTGTTTCATGTGCCCTTTAACTACATGTTGTAAGACATGGTTAGACAAGTCCGTTGATATGAAATGGCATATACTGAAGATGCGTGTAGCGTATTTTCGATGCGACAACCGCTCTCTAATACAAACAATTTTCAAACAGACGGTGATTTGGTCAGATTCATCCTACTTCAGTTAGAGTAAAATCAAATTGCCAAAACATGTATTTTCTGAAAATGCACATGACATGCCGTGTCAAGAAGAGTTCCTTTTTCTGTGGGTTTTCCTCATGAATGGGCATTTGTTTTCTGCAGCCACAGATTACCTACTGTATGCTGGGATATAGGAATCGATTACATATATTCCGGTAGATGTGATAAAAGAAACACCAGTTGACAGATTAAGCGAATTCGAATGACGAATGACTTTGATGCCGATTAAGTTCTAGGAAGAGGTATGCGCATCACCTTACATGACAAGTGATGGGCTACATTTTGATTTGATTGAATGGGTTAAGACATAACGTCACAGTATCTGAGCTATATCATGACGAAAACAATTTATACAATAAAGTGAAAACATTTAGAAAATTAAAACCTGTCGACGATGACGGTAAAAATACTAGACTACACAACTACGAATACAAAAATACCAAGCAAAGCTGAACCGTTCCAATTACAGAAAACAATACAGTATAAAGCATGGGCCATACATTGCCGACAACTGAAGGTAGATCACCATACTAGGAACCATGGGAAATTACATTGCTTTAGTGACCTGCATGGACCCTAGCTGGATTTACACCATCCCTTCACCATCCTGGCGATTGTAGGTACATTTAGTCTGTTATTAACACTGACTGTTGTGATGGTTTGTATTTAATCAAGGCTGCACATAACTGCAACTAAGTGTTGTTGTGCTAGGAAATCATGTAAAACTGTTTCGCCTTTGCCAGGACTAAGAAGGTTGAATATGTAAATCATGATATGCACAGAAGACTTATATATGACATGTGATGCTACATCATAATATGTATTCTGTAAGTCTTAGGAGAAAGAAAATTACCCCATCTTAAAATATTGTGCCTGGTAAGTTTCAGTTGCTTTAGGTCTTTCCATATTTTGTCATTTTGTGACTTGTAGCTTCCTACCATGTGTTCATGCCAGATACCCACTATTTTTATTGAGGTGATAATTAATAAACAACATGTTTTGCTGCCATGTCTAATGTTAATGCCTTGTGAACAATGCTGAATTGGAAACAGTTGTATTGTTTTAAATTTTACCTTATAGTGTTTGAACATATTTTAATTAATGGGGCGTAGAGGATGCTTCTGTTCAAAAAGTATTTCAAATAGATACTTTGGTTTGTTTACTACAAACAATATCTCTTCAGAAATATGATGGGTATAATGTTCAACGTCACAGGTATGTATATTTGTACATTTAATGTTGGTGAGCCAGTGGTATTACATGTCTGTTGGATTCTTTTCAACAGCCCTAAAGATATGTTTGTGTACCAGCCTAATGACATCAATACTACATACTACTATGTATAACATGGTATTCTGCTAGCCCGTCCCTTGAGAAGACAGGCTGCAAATATTTTTGTAATAAATTGATTTCTTTACACATTCATACTCAGGTGTGATTGTATATATAAATGCAGAGCACTGGATAGCCGAGTGGTACAAAGAATACCATGTGATGTCCACGGATATTGGTTTGGCTCCCTATCCAGTGCAAATGTGAACAGTTGATTCCCTTCATTGTGATTTCACTGGCATGATGCTGATACATACATATTAACATTAGTATAGTGCCAACATCCAGCTCAGGTACCTTCATTAAATAGGGGAGCAGAGAATGTTGTTATTGTTCTGTTTGTGTGAAACATGCATACATGGATTCGTTACAGAACTGTTCTCAAAAACAATCTCTTCTTGTTTTAATTGAATTGTTTTTGTTTTCAGTAATAAGCTGTCAAGTTTGGTTTACTAGCTTTACAACCTTAAAGCCTGTTACTTTCAGAATTCGATTCACTGCTGCTAATCCCTGTCTAAAAGCCCGAATAGGAAACATTAAAACATTAAACTATTAAACTGTTTAAAGCAAGTTAGGAAATTGCTGACGATTTCTCGACACCTAAATTTCAAAAGGCGACTTGGTCTTGGCTGTTCCGACATGTTGATAATCACCTGACAAAGGCACACCCCTTCACAACAACCGACCCTACCAGTTGTGACGCAATGCATTAGTATTCACTTGATCAGGTCAAGCTGAACAACCTGTAGTCACAACACGTTGTTGAATCAGCCCGATTCTATCAATCGGGTGTGGTAAAACTATGTACCCTTACACAATATTATGAGTAATGTATAGTATAACATTTTTAAGTATTGGCAGATTTTCAAACTCTATTTCAACTCCTCAAATTCATGTATTCATGAGTAATTCATGAGTCTTATGCCCAGAAGGCGGTGGTTCATGGGCCAATCTGGTGAAATAGTTATTTTCAACATTTTTTTTCTGCTGGAGTATAACATCCGGGTATCCTTGGTGCTGCAAGCTGGAGATCCGCTTGTTTTTAGCATTGTCCTTGTGATACTCCGTGGTGGTGGGGGAGCTCGGATGACGAACCAATATAACCTGAACATGGAATACGAAACACCCTTAAAAAGACCAAACGTCCACTTCATAATGATGATAAACCACAAACTTCAAAACAAACAGAATATTGACCACGTTTTCTTGTTGTAGAGGCTAGTGACAAGACACCTCTTAAAGTGAACCGATTTGCAATATCAAAGGGCGTTCATGACATAGCTGGCGAGGTTAAAACATCAAAAGACTGAGATCAGGCTCTTTGTTGATTGAATGCAGTAAGAAAAACAGCAATCTGTTAAACTTCTGTCAATGACTTCGCTTTTCTGTGCTCCAGTTTCAGTCACTGAACACAGAACTCTCAATACCAGCAAAGGAATAGTACGTGATAGAGATCAGTTGTTTGCAGACATGACTGAAAGTGAAATAGCTTTTGAAATGAGAGACCAAGGTGTGTTATACGTGTAAAGATTCTCAACCAGGAAAAATTCTCAAACTCAACTCACTAACACATATCTCATTTCCTTTTCAGCACCAACTGCCCCCAGATCAATTAAAGCCGGCTACTGTAATATCAATGTTGATATTTTCATTCCAAATCCCTTACGATGTTTTAAATGTCAAAAGTATGGCCATGGTGTCAATTCCTGTTCAAGACCTGTTACATGTGCACACTGCAGTCAGCAGTCTCATACTACTGAAGACTGTGATAGTGATATCAAGAAATGTACAAACTGTTTAGGAAGTCACTTATCCTTTTCCAAAGACTGTCCCATCTGGACACGACAGATGGAAATCAATAAGATCAAAATTTCTAGAAACATCAGCTAGGAAGCTAGGAAACTTGTCCAATCTAATGATGGTACAGATTCCTATGCATCCGTTGTTAGTGCACTTGTGAAACCTAAAGTAACAACAAATCTCACATGGATGAGCACAGAAGCACCTGGGATTTATACTAGCAAACAGGCCACACAAACTACGAAATCACTTTCAGTCACACAACATCACTCTCAAGCTCAGTCACAGTCTTCATCTCTGTCTCAAGATCGTTCAAAAGGACAACAACATCAAACTCAGCATAATGTTAAACCATCCAAGCCTAAACCAACATCAAAAGGACAGCAAACTTCGAGAATTTCAAAGTGATCAAATAACCAAATCCAACTTTTCAATAAGTTTGGATCACTTGAACAGATGGGTGTTATGGAAAACATCAAACCGAGGGCACACAGCGTTTCGCCCTCAAGGAGAGTGCGGGGCAGATCCCCAGTCAATCCACCCAAATAATAATGTTTTCGAATAATCTTATACAGTGGATTGTCGAGGACTGCGGACCAACTTCAATGAATTACAATGAATTATTGGTCCAAGATTTTATACCGTCAGCTCTCGGCCTACAAGAGACGTATTTAAAGCAGAACGACACAATAGCTTTTCGCCAGTTCCAAGCATACCATTCTTTTTCTTCTCCGGGTGAAAGGGTCACTGGAGGATCTTCAATTCTTGTGAGGCAAGATGTTATCCACAGCCCTGTTGTTCTTAAGACTAATCTTCAAGCTGTTGCTGTGCGTCTGACACTTCACGTTGCTTTCACTCTCTTTTCACTTTATAGTCACCATCTGCAGCTCTCCAGCAAGCTGATATTCAAAATCTTTATGATCAGCTTCCCACACCATGTATTATCATGGGGGATTTGAATGGACACGATCCACTCTGGGGAGGTAGAAATACTAATACTAAAAGTAAACTTCTGGAGGAGTTCATCACTAATAACGACCTGT
The DNA here is from genome assembly GCF_037392515.1 of Haliotis asinina. Classification (NCBI taxonomy): domain Eukaryota; kingdom Metazoa; phylum Mollusca; class Gastropoda; order Lepetellida; family Haliotidae; genus Haliotis; species Haliotis asinina. The sequence continues at coordinate 63,170,316 of NC_090287.1, read as the reverse complement.
GTATATTTAATGATGATTCCCATACTTATTTGCATCCTGCTACTGGCACCTACTCTTCTCTAGATTTGTCTCTAATTGATGCGAACCTTCTCAATGACTTTGAATGGTCTGTTCACAATGATCTTTGTGGGAGTGACCATTTCTCACGTATACTTTCAGCAGTACATCCATCTGATGCTCCACCATGTACAAGGCGGAATTTCACAAAAGAAAACTGGTTGATGGTTGAAACTTTATGCACAAGGAAACTAAAACCTGAATTGTTTAGTGGTGTTGTAGACCCCATTCAGATATTCTCTGATGCTTTGAATGAAGTAGCTGATGGATGTATTCCAAAGTCCTCTGTCAATCCACATATAAGAAAACCATGGTTTAACTCGGATTGTAGACAGACCAGAAAAGCGAGGAAAAAGGCAGAGAAATATTTCCGCCATCACCCAACTGTCCACAACTTAAACAAATTTAAAATGCTCAATGCAAAGGCACGTCGACGTCGTACCTTCAAACAAAATAAACGACAATCTTGGAGGAACTATGTCTCTAAGATTAATTCACGTACGCCAATGTCCAAGGTATGGAACATGGTTCAAAGAATTAAGGGCAAAGGTTTCAAATCTGCCGTTCACCATCTTAAAGAAGGTGATAATGTACTTACAGACAAATCTGAGATAGCCAATAAAATTGGGGAAACCCTTGCCAAAAATTCTTCATCGGCAAATTATGTCCCTGAGATCAGCGATATCAAAAACCTCAGGAAAAGGCAAAACTTAATTTCGACTCAAATAATGGTGTAGATTATAATGAAGTGTTTTCATTACATGAGCTGCAAACTGCTCTTGAGCAAGCTCATGACACTGCAACTGGCGATGATAATATACATTACCAGCTATTGAAACACTTGCCTGAACCTTGCATGGTGACACTTTTAGATATCTTTGATCAAATATGGACATTTGGAGAATTTCTCCTTCATGGCGTAATGCCATCGTAATACCAGTACCTAGACCTGGCAGGGTCATACAGATCCGTCAGATTACAGGCCAATATCTCTAACTAGCTGCGTCTGTAAAACGTATGGTGAAAAATAGATTAGTTTGGTATCTTGAAACCAATAACCTTATAACAAATATTCAATGCGGTTTCAGGAAAAATCGTAGTACCATTGACCATTTGGTACGGTTAGAATCCTTTGTTTAAAATGCTATAGTGAATAAACAACATGCTGTATCAATTTTCTTTGATCTTGAGAAAGCTTATGATACTACGTGGAGGCAAGGTATTCTAAAGGATTTATAGGATTTTAGTTTGAGGGGCGGTTTGCCTCTTTTTATATCACAGTTTTGAAAAGACCGGCAATTTCAAGTCCGATTGGGTTCTACCCTGTCTGATCATTACAATCAGTTCAGGATGTTCCTCAAGGTAGTATTTTGTCTGACACTTTATTTAGTATTAAGATCAACAGTTTTCCAAGGTTTTAAATGATTCAATTGATGGATCATTATTTGTGGATGATTTTAATATTTCTTGTCGTGGTAGAAATATACATGCTATCGAACGACAACTGCAGTTGTGTTTAAACAATATAAATAAATGGTGTCTTGAAAACGGCTTTAAATTCTCTAAATCCAAATCTAACTGCATACATTTTTGAAGAAAATACAAACCTCATAAGGACCCTTAAATGCTAAACTATCCTTAAATGGCACTCCCATCAAAGTTGTAAAGGAGGCCAAGTTCTTGGGCCTAATCTTTGAGTCCCATTTAACTTTTCTGCCGCACATTAAACCTCTTAAAGCCAAATGCCTGAAGGAACTCGATTTGTTGAAAATTGTTCCCAACTCAAAGTGGGGAGGGGATCAGGCGACCCTCTCACACCTATATCGATCATTAGTCCGTTCTAAACTTGACTATGCCTCCATCGTATATGGTGGAGCATGCAAAAGCAACCTGAAGCTTCTTGATTCTGTCCATCAGCAAGGTTTAAGACTTTGTCTTGGTTCAAGAATGAAGATTTCATGGATATCAACAATCTTTATTCGTGATGAAGGAGTAAGCATTAACCCCGAAACGTTGTGTTCTCATATAAAGAAGTTGATATCCATAAAATCTTCATTCTTATGCATTTCACTTCTAAATGCCCTTCAAAGACTTTGTCTTGGTTCCTTTAGAACTTCACCTGTTGACAGTCTCTACGTCGAGGCTGATGAGCCATCTCTTGACCATCGCCGTATAAAATTAACTTTACAGTACATCAGAAAACTGTATTCCAATCAGTCAAACCCTGAATATAACTGTGTCTTCAATCCCCTCTATGAGGATTTTTACAACAAGAAATCTTCTCTTGCTCCGCCTCTTGGACTCAGAATTAAACCGTTTATTACTGCTGCTGGCATTGAGCTGGAAAATATAGCTCCTTTCCGTTTTCTTTCACCTCCTTGGCAACTGGTTAGACCACAGGTCGATCTAACATTAACTACATTTAAAAAATCAGAAACTAATGACTTAATATACAAGCAAGAGTATCACCTATAATATAGCAATTATAAATCCTTATTTACAGATGAGTCCAAGGACGGGGGCGCAGTAACTTGTGGCACGGTCATTGGATCCAGAAAATCTCTTCTAGATTACCTGATAACAGCTCTATTTTACAGCTGAAGCAAACGCTATATTACATTATTTTAAAGATCCACACTTTTAGCTGTAGTATTAATGTCATTTGAATTAGTGACTAAACTTGCATACATTCGCCAATAGCTGAAGGGACGGTGTAAATCCAACTAGGGATCATGTAGGTAGTTAAGGTACTGTAAGTCCCCATGGTCCCTGGTATGGTGATCTCCCTTCAGTTGTTGGTGATCAATAGCCAATTTTTACGTGGTATAGTCTAACATCGTTTTCTGCTTTTAAATGTACATTCTACCTAGTTTTAACTCTTTTTGTGAAACTCTAGTTATTTTACAGTCCGTCGATGACTGGTTCTTTAATTACTTGTATTTTTCGTGTGCATCTGCAACATTTCTCGTCACGTTATGGCTGCAATATTGCCGATGTGACGTTAAATTCTAACTCACTCACTCACACACTCACTCAACAATATTCCAGCTATATGGTGGTCAGTAAATAATCGAGTCTGGACCTGACAATCCAGTGAACAACAACATGAGGATCGATCTACGCAAATGGGATCCGATGATATGTGTCAACCAAGTGAGCGTGTCCGTTAGTCGCCTGTTATGGTTGGCATGGGTTAATTTCTGAAGATCAATTCAAAACACGGGTCGATTAAAGTAAATCATATGTATGACTGAATGTGGGTGACACGTAACATTCCCTTCCCCTGTCGAGCTCTTGATACAATGATACATAACTGATTATGTGTTTCACTATAATCAATGTAGTAGTAGTAGTAGTAGTAGTAGTAGCAGCAGCAGCAGCAGCAGCAGCAGCAGTAGTAGTAAGTGAGGGAAGCATTTTTGTTATACTGTAGACTAGCAAAACACTCATTGCACGCGCAAATGTTATTCATCTTTGCACGACTCAGCAGAAGCTGGGGCACTACCGTGTCCAAGTGAGAAGTAGAGAGTACGAAACATGTCTGACGTTGTGGTATATGCTCCATGACTGTTCATGTTCATTGTGGAATTACGAACAGTGTAGGTTTAAGGGCACAGCATATGAGCCTGTGATGATCACGATGATCCACATGAGCCTGTGATGATCACGATGATCCACATGAGCCTGTGATGATCACGATGATCCACATGAGCCTGTGATGATCACGATGATCCACGACATCGTGGAGTATTCCATATAGGACATGTCTTTAGTTATGTCTGTGATGTTGTCTTGAGGACCTTTGTGATGGGCAAGGTGTAAATGGGCCTAGTTGCCCGAACACCTATTAAAACTTAAATTATCTATCTGTCTTGTCGTCAGGAAATGGTGTGAAAAATCAAATATCAGCGTAGCAGTGTAACGCTGAGTGGTCAAACTATCGTTAACGATAACCAGTGGTTTTCTCTCCTGCCAACACAGATTCTCCCCACACAATAACACATCCCACACCACCCGTTTTCTAGACGTGCTATGGATATGCTACATGGTCTGATCAGCAGTCATGTTTTATCCGTTGTTCACTGAAGCTTGTGACTTACACCATACAACTAAACAGGTTTGACTGGTATTGATTACAAACCCGTAAAACATGTATATAAATAGAACAGGGCGAGGTTGTCTGGATTCTTTTTCGTTCATCTCCTAAGGTAGTCTTTCTTCGAACACCGTGTCACTGCTTGTCAAGTGAAACAGGAAGATGGAATGGTACTCCATTGAGTGATCATATTTGTGATAAATACGATAATATCAATAATGTTTGTCTTTTAAGGATGCTCCTAAATTGTATATTCCACGTAACTATAGTAGAGTTATTATTTATCGTCACACTAGCAATAATTGAGCCATATCGAGAACAAATACCAATATTATTATAGATCAATGAAATGAAATAGTAAAACTATTCCTGCGTCACAGATATCCATTAAAAATATTTAAACATTTGACTGAAAATAATAAACAGGCTATAGATTGCCAACTACTGAAGGTAGATCACCATACTAGGGGCCATGGACTGTTATGGTACATTTGCTTCCTGCATGGACCCAAGTTGAATTTCCACAATCCCTTCAGCCCTTCAACATCTAGCCAAAAGCTAAAAGTGCATACATTCTACCATTAGAAAAGTGGAAAGTTTTGATTTACTAGGAATGGTTTGGGACTTACCAACCCAATGTAAATATAGGAATCAAACAGATACGCTCTGTTACTCTTCAAGTATCACCGTTAAAAGAAACCTTATAAATATACCGGAATCATTATGAAAGTCGCTGAAGTCCTCTGTCGGTTTCATGTTGTTGTGTGTGTTGGTACGTGATATGGCGATAACCTTTGTCTCAGTGTAATAAAGTTCAGTTACACTGTGACTTAATGCTTATCTAACAAACGAAAGTACGGTTATGTTAATGTTCTCTGTGTTGAAACAATAATAATACAAACATATTAAAGGTCTGTTAAAGATCATTGAAAGGGTATTAACGTTTCCTCCTGTGGGAAAGAATCATTTCAAGATTTTGACCGTCATGAAACATTATGAGGTGGCTTTCATGGGCAGAAGAGTAATTTTCTAAAGCAAATGAATGTTTCACTGACATTAATTAAACTATCAAACCGCGGTCACATTTCGACGACTTCGCCTACAGGCCTCGACGTCTACTAAATTTGTTATTGCTGACACATTTCTATGTTGCAGCGTTCTGATAATTCTGAAAATTAGAAAGCAACATTTGAATGCACGTCTTTCTCAAGGATGATTGCTTCGTGAATCTTTGAGATTCTAACCGTATTATACGAATGAGAACTTCATCTCGGTTTGGGAATTCCAAACAGTAGTTTTGCAGAGAATTTTAACTGATAACACTCAATAGTTATTATTTACAATATTCAAACGAAAACGTCTTTCGTGTTTATGTCTATATCTATATTTTGTGTGACAAAATACAATCCACACGATTGTACGAGTAGGCAATTGATTTCTAATTTCGGACAATCAATGATCTTTATTGCTGATTAGTATTCCAGAAGACATAGCCTCCGGTGTATGTATTTCACACTTCATGCCATTGATAAACCGATAAATTTCAGTCATAAGCAACTGATGGAAATATGTTTCGGTTTCTAACATTCCTTAAACAATGTAAAACATTTCCTTACCTTCTTGGCAGCAGGTGTTTTTCCATTCTGGTCTGCATCTACACAGGCCAGTGTTTTCATCAAACTTCCCTCCATTCAAGCAGAACTTGTTGCACGATCTGGTGGTTTCTGGGATATTGCCATCGGACTTCCTCTGACACCGTTCAAGGCATGATACCGTAGATTCGTTGTCATGACAACAACGTGTTATGTTTCTGGTTTGGTACCCTCCACCACATGACCTACTGCATTCTCCCCACTCTCCCACACTCCAGTCACAGTCCGTCACACAAGATCCACGTGCAGAGTCGATACCAAGTGTTGAAACAATGAAAATCAACGGCAATGTCGACATAATGTCTCAACTGGCGCCTTTACAGTAGTGTAAAACCCACAGATAACAGCGTCTGTATGGCGCCCCTTTGTGCCACTGTTTGTTGTCACACACTTGTCTGCCTTGGGCAACCAGCAGTGCATAGTATGATTGTGCACGGGCTCATCGTAGAGCTCAAACAACAAATAGCATGATAATATGGAATCCTAGAAGGGACATTAACGCGGTGTCGCATTACCACCTTACAACAACAAAATATCAAGACCCAGTATACACGTCAAAGTGGTTATATGACATATATGGTGCTAGTCTACCATACACGATCATCTGAAGCTATCGTTTTGCAAGAAACACATTTCATTCGGACCGGTATACACGAAACGATGGACAATGTGTAGTCCAGACGCTTCGGTAATAGCACTTTGTTCGGTATACCACTAAACCATGTATGAAATTTAAATATAAAAAGCATGCCCAAATTCAGTAGAACCAAAGGAAGAGCAACTAGCGATACGTTGCTTGAAATGACATGTGGATATGTTGAATGAAATATTATCATAGCAACTGATTATGGGTTCGCTTCAGAACCGGTATATTCGTGACGCTAAAATGCTTTCGCATTTCGCATTGTGGGATTCCATTTTAGGTGGCCCCGCACTACAATTGTCAACAAACACATACAGATATGGAACATTGTTCGGTTACAAAGCTAATTACAACGCCAACCATAAGACATCTATCAGAAACCTCACGAATTATAAGTAATTATTTTATTAGAATACGTGTTTGCATTTTGAAACACCATCGTCTTTGAAACATAAACGATTTAACCTCATTGTGTCTGCAATCTGTAAGCTGTTTATGAGGAGGAAACGCCACTCACACATCCTGACATTCGTCAGCCGCATAATAAAACCATTTAGGGTGGATAAAGAATACAGATCTTTTCAAGAAAAGAAATCAAGTCAGACTCGCTATTGCGAAAGTTTATTCATGTCAGTAAGACTTTGAGTATTCGTTGTAGTCTAACATGTCGATATTAAATATTGTGAGTAAAAAAAGTTTTATGCCGTACTCAGAAATATTCCAGTCAAATGGCGGCGGCGGCGGCTTCCAAATCAGGAAGCATACCCACGCGAGCCCTCCAGTCGCCTCTTACGACAAGCATGGGTTACTGAAGGCCAGCAATCTGTCCCGGACCTTCACGGGTACATTGAATAGACTATTCAAGATTTTGAGTTATTTTCCAGTTCATCGTTCTCATTTGGACACAAATGACTGTTTCAGTGCAATCGTACTGGCGATGATCTTGGCATGCTGCTTGGTCTGACCCTTTGAATCAAGTGTTCTAGGTAACGACAGTGCGTTACGTTCAGGAACCGTTAACGATCCACATGCATACACACACTTGCGTAAGATAATCATTCATTCATGAACAATAGCATGAACAATGTGTTTAAACAGTTTTTAACGATTGCGAACAAAATGTGTGAAGAAGCAACGTGTGCGGAAATAAATCCATTGAATTTCTTTTCAGGGCATTGCAAATGAAAGACGAGGATTCAGACATGGTTGAAAGATTAATGCATTCAGCTGCAGTCCGTGTTCCCGGAGAATACAGATTTCTGCGAACACTCCCAAGTATGGTGGCTGATTCGGGCCATCGTTACATCGCCATTCTAACAAAGACATCGATTGCAATTTATTCACAAGAGAAGGTAGTCATAAGACTTGAGACATCAGCTCCAGTTCACAATGGGAAGCAACGTTTTGGAACCAACGCACATATTGACACAAAAACAGTTTACAACCATCAGACGTTAATCAGTCATGCATGCGAGAGTGAACGAGTGAGTGTGAGTGTGAGTGTGAGTGTGAGTGTGAGTGTGAGTGTCAGTGTGAGTGAGGCTTTCGTCCAAAATCATGCTGCCCTACAATCATAATAATGGTAAATGCAAGGTTTATCAAAACTGAAGCAGTACATTTTGCTGCATAACATTACTCATCCAAAAATAAATAATAAGTCAAGATTTAGATTCCTTTTCATATTTTCATTTCATTTCATGAGCACACTAACTGTGTTGACTGATTTTGAAATATAATGACCCTTGATCGTTTGTGTCACCAAACAAAAGGAGTACACAATCAAGCAATCTAGTGTTGCTTTTATAGATTTAATATATGGAACTGGTACAAGTGATCGCTATTGATGGTCGTGTAATGGGCGGCTCCCTTGAGGTAGGTCGCCCAGTGACAGTGAGGTTCATGTGATTGACAAGGTTTAATATTCTCAAACGGTCTCAGTTATAGGCTTTTCGTTGTATATACACTGAACTACAAAGGAAACGTCGTACATGTATACATCTGAAACTTTTTTTATTTACATGGAGACATATTTGTTATTTAAAGTAGAAATTGAAGGAACTGTTTTGTCTTGTTGATTAACAGGTACTCCTGAAACAAGTCTGACGCCACATGGTACCACATGATGAGGTCATGTCCTTGACATTCAGGGTTGAAGTCCGTAGCTGAAAAACAGAGTTCTGCTGCAGTTGTCGGCCTTGGTCGAAGGTCATGCAGCCTTCTCTGAATTTAATCCCATAGGTGCTCAGTTGGGTTCAGATCTGGACTGGCCGGGGCAATGTGCGGCTGTTGTGCTGTTGGAGGAAGTTAACCTGGCTGTGTGATCACGTGCATTATCTTGTTGAAAGACGTGGTTTGGATGACGGGCGAAATGTGGCAGAACGTGGGGTCTTAACACCTGATCGATGTAGCGAACAGCAGCCACCCCATTTCCTCGACCTGGACCAATATTCTGGAAGACCTGTTGTCCAAGTTTGTGGTTCAGTCCAATGCCAACCCAAACCATGATGCTTGGTTCTCCCCACGAGTCCCTCTCCATGTGACATGCATCAATGTACCGTTCACCCCTCCTTCTCCAAACTCTAGCTCTACCATCTGCCACGGATATGCAGTAACGACTCTCGTCTGAAAACATGACAGTCCTCCACTGCTGATAGCGCCAGTTCTGATGTTGTTTGTCCCACAGAAGACGTTCCCGACGATGTCGAACTGTCAGGACAGGACCCTGAGCAGGACGTCGACAGGCCAGGTTGAAAGTTCTCAGCCGACGACGAACTGTTGCTGCAGATACTGGGTCTGTTGTGGATCCCAATAGTCGTTCGAGCCGATTCTGATGCTTTGCGGAAGCGATCCTGCAAGTGCTCCCTGTGAAGATGACGATCTTGACGTGCTGTTGTTACCTTGCGACAGCCACTGCGCTGACGATCTTGACGTGCTGTTGGTTGCATTTTTACGCTCCGGCAGTCTCTCGACTGTCCGAACACTGCAGTTGGCGATGACCCGTGGACGTTGAGCAGCGTGAAGATGTCAGATGGCTTGTTCCCTCTGATTTCTAGGCAGACGTGGCATGGTGACAGTGATCAGAAATCGAATGACAGGATAATGGTGTGGGATCCCTTTTGTACCCACTGGACCAGGGATTTGCACGTGCATCATGCTTTTAAGTTGCGTTCGAGAGCATTACCATATTCACGGAAAGAGTATGAGTTTGAATAAAAATGTGATTTCTTTAGGATGATGTGTTATGAATGGTCAATGCCATATCTGTAATGTTACAATAGCATAACTGTGAATGAACCTATCAAATTCCAATATCAGGTGGGATCAAGATGACTTTGGAAAGTGCGGCGTTTCTTTTGTAGTCGGTATATTTTGATGGACCTTAACTCAATGTTCACAGTCAGAAACCATTCAGAAACCGTATTTTATGGTTCTTTGGCGGTAGGTGACAATGCTAAGGGGCCATCAGTATTTCAAGTCGACCAACTATCTATAAATGAGTGTGCTACAGGCCCTTATATACCTCGTAGGCTAATTTTTAACCCTGGCTACCTCATCATTCATTAGAGACAGGACACCAATCACGTCAGCACTACCACACTGTACTTGGGGCTCGTAGAACAAATCATGCCTGGGAAATGCAAATCATGTACGGCACGGTAGAGCCAGCCGCGACTGTATGACGGACGGGAAAGCATGATTTCAACAGGATGTTTACAGGTAAAAAGTAGTATTTTTTAAACTACAAGCAACCTCTTTCACAGTTCACTTATTTTAGCATATGTTTCTTTCATTTTAAGGAGAATATTCAGTTTGGTGGTTGCGATGTTGAATAGCGACTTACGGTTGGGCCGGGATTGATACGAAATATTACTTCAGACATACCACATGTTAGAAATTCCCAAACAGTCTTGCAATAATCAAAACCTTTTTCCTGACACGATCATAACAGTGATATTGCCATTTGACGAGCAGCTTTTAAAAATTACATTTAATCAATTGTCTACAGTTCTCCTTTAGTCCATCCTTCTACAGAGGGTGGGTATAGATCTGTCTGTCTTTTCCAGGCAAATAACATTTTATTAGCTGATAGTAATTTTAACCGATCATAACAAGTTGCGATTATGCCCATCCTCGGTATCAAATCAAGATAACAAACAAAGAAGGCGAAATCACTATTTATTGAGTTAAACCTTATGCTCAGATTGGCACACACTCTGTTTTATTGACAATAATATTATTCATATATTTAAACATCTTCACACTCAGCTCTGTATAAATCGGGCAACTTTCGATCTTGTATATCGATCTGTATATGTGTATCTTATGTAAGTTGTCATCCATATGCACGTTATCATTTGATTACACTACGAAATTATCGACACCGCTAAGATACGTTATGAATAGCTGAAAATTTTGCAAATTTTGATTATAGATGTTTAAGTTCTTAATGAAACATATTTCGTGTGTTAGATGACTAATGACTTGCATTCCATATACATATATGAAATATTTCTAAATATGGAGAATGTTAACTCAAAGCCACACACTTGGATTATTATGCTGAATGCTGAATGCTGATTCCGGAAATGTCAAAGCATACACACAGGTCTATTCGGGTTCTTCTACTGTGAGTTTAGTAGGACACATACACAGTAAACACTGCAAACTTCGACACTCTGAATACCGTTGCTTCAATCAACAACTTTAGGAAGAGTTTTATCTGACCTCCATAGGGTGGAGTACTTTGCTTGCCGGTGAGGCATCGTCGCGTGTCCTGGACGCATAAACAAGTCAGGCGTGTTTCCGCCATTCTCTTGATAAGCAGCCGATGTTTCGTCCTTTACTTGTTCCATGGTGGAACCCGATCCCGATCCGGAAGTCGCCTGCTCCTGTACTTGTTCCGTGGCGGAGGCCGACCCGGAAGTCGTCTGCTCCGTGTCTGATCCACCCTCACGGTGTGGTTCTACTGATGTGCACCTTGGTGGGTATATAGGATTCGTCTGTGAATCTGGAGTACTGTCTGGCAGATTCCTTCAAATAAAAAATTATATTTAAACGTCGACGTCACAAAAACGCAAATTACATACGTGTTGAGATTCTACTGTGAATAATACACCATCTAAAAGTAAAGTGTAAGACAAATAACCCAATCATTACCATACCTATTTTGATAATTTAAAAGAAAACAAAAAGTACAAGTGAAGTTTGACTTACCAAATCTTTGCCCGGCGTCTAATCTGTTTGTACTTGCGGCTTAGGTAAAAGGCAACACCTAAGCAGGGCAGAAGAATGCAGACAAGTATGGCAAAAATCTTAGGGATGTTCAGGACACACTCATAGGTCGCCAGTCTGTCTTCACAATCATACAGAAGGGAACAGGTGGCCTTCAGACATTCGTTGACTTCCTTCTCGCAGAACTGTCCTTTGTAACCAGCTACACAATCACAGCGGTAGGCTTGAAAGCTCGTTGCTCTGTCCGGATGTTCACATGGTAAAGACGGGTTTCTTGGAGCACAGCTACCATGGTAACATGGGTTGATGAGGACAAACACGTGGATGGACAGGGCGTGGCTGTAGCTCTTCATCTTATCAACAGCCAGCAGTGAGAACTGGATGCTCCCATGGAATTCCTTGTGGGTTTTCAGCTTCAAATCAAGTTTGGTAATAGTGTTCCCTGAGTAGCTGACGGATAAGTTTTTGTATGTCTCTTCATCTCCGGCTGCGTCAACCTGTGTAAGTGTAAATTTGGCGGCCGGTCCACTTACAACCTTTTGAAGGATTTTCACCTCTTCAGGGTCATCAACATCTGCGATCCAAAACGAGCCCAGAGAGTGATCCGTTAGATTACCTTCAATATACACCTTGTGAATACTTTGAACAAATGATGGTATTGCCGACTGGGTTTCCCTCTGGTAGAAAGTGACCGGTGGATCATTAACATTTGACACGTTGATCTGTATTCTCTTAGTGAATGTAGTTGGTTGTATTCCCAAAGCATGGATAAATACCTCGGTTGCATTTACGAGAATACTATCATAGCCATTAAAATCTTTATGTGGTCGGTAGGATATCAACCCCTCTGCTGTGAGATTAGCTTCGCCGTGCTTAGGATGATCTACTACAGTAAAGGTCAAATTGTCATGCTGCAGATCGTGGTACTTTATGACTTGCCTCACAAAGCTGTCCTCAACACACTGGATAACATTGGTATCAATGACGGGAAGTGTATTGTTCACGTATTTAGACACAATTGCTCCGGAAAACATTCTTGGACTCGAGAAACTAGGCGTTGCCCTCTTCTCACGGGTGTTTGATTTTGTCAAGATTCTCTTAAATACTAAACTGCAGATCTGAAAACAAATTTACATGTTCATTAATATTAATATTAGGAGATCGTAATAGGCGAACTATAGCTGTATACGAGAGACCTAAGCAGTATGGCCAGTTATAGCACGATGATATGTCAGAATAGGCCTAAAGGTAAAGATAGCTCTGATACACACGCACTGATATCAAAATGTGCCTTTACTTGCATATAATGTGCATAACAACGTTTATTACCCATGATCAACGTATGTGTAGTTGCATACTAATCTCGTACGTCGCACAAGTGTCCCATCGGTGACAGGCAGAGAAAGCCACATTTTAAAAATGACTATCGCCGGGAAGGCCAATTTTCAATTACATGGCTGTACCCGGTAAAGCCATATTTCCAATACGTTATTTAATTAATGGGTTACCGTAACCGGTAAAATAGCGTCCCCACTTTAATTGACAATGAACCAATCTTGTTTGTCTATAACACATGCATATGTAAGTGGCTTCTTGCACTGCACAAAATCAGTTTATCACCCAAATTTACTAATGTACGTGGCATCCGGCACTCATATGAACAACGTTCGAAATCTATGAATCACCTGGCTTTCAGATTAATATACATTTAAAGAACTGTTAAAATAAACAAACAATCAACTCTGCATTTATATGTATTTCACATGTGTAAATCTGGCCATTGTTGTCGTGTGGTTTCCAGTTTGTGTAACATGTATAAATGTCGTCATTGTGGGACGTGCATTTCAGTGCATTCAATTTCAAATAGTTTATAACAAGACTGACACTGCTTTAACATGTATTTCAATGGTTCTGTATTATAACTGTCACATCGGGTTCGTTAGCGTGTCCGACTATGTCATAATGTAGTGAGATAAAAAGGAACATATGCAGTAGTATAGGGAATGGGGGTTTTAAAACACTTTCAAGAAAAGTCTCTACAAAGCCTTATTTAGTAAATAAGGCTTTGGTTGGGCCATTAGCTCTTGCTACTATTACCCCTACTATAAAAAAGTTGGCGGTAATTACTGTGCCTTGGTAGGAGGTAACACTGTGCCGTACGGTGCGATCAATAATTCTTCTCTTACAAAACCCCTACCCGGCCTATCCCTCAAGTAGTACAAGTTAGGTTCGTCGGCTTTCATATCCACTTTATCTATGTTGTAAGTTTTGACTGACCATATAGGATCGGTGGCTCGCTTACGGCTATCGCCCTCGTGTTCCCCTATGTTATGTTTATATCGAGGAAACAGTTTAACGTGAACCGCCTATGATCTCTTTGGTGTTCGTAATAAAGGCTTGTTGGGCTTTTTGTATCCCCTGTTCTATGTACTTTTTTTTCTCATCCTCGCTGATAGCAGACTTACGAGACTTGGACCGAATATCTTGTTTCATTCCGTTATATTTTGTGAGTTCAGAGAGGATTGAACGAAACTCCTCTTCTGAGATCTTACTGTCAGAGAGTGCCGTGGAAATACGCTCACTCACTGTGTTGAGCTTTGCTTCGGCCAGAACCCTGATCTCGTCGTGTTTCAATGCCTTACGATGCAGTCTGTGTGATACTAACTTAAGCGCCAACCCTGCCAACCCTGCCACCCCTGCCGTTATTTCAAAACCTAGCACTATAGGTGCAGCCACGATGGTGGTTAACAACCCAACGCCTGCCGCCCCTAGTCCCATGCTGGTTGTCATAAGGGCAGTGTCAGCCCCGTCCACGATATTGAAAGCTCTATTGTATTTTTTACATAGTGCTTTCCGCGTGTCACGGTCTTGTTCTAGTTGGCGTTTCACATCACATAACTGCCTCAAGCGGAACCCATCTATGGTTTCCAACGTCTTCGCTACTTCCTCTACGACTGGGTACAGACCCATCCTATAATATATATTTTGAAAGATATTTTAATTGGGTTTCAGTTAAAAATCTATCAATATATTTGAAGTCTACAAGTTCTAGACTTCTACTCAGGGTAATAGGTGAGAGGCTAATAGACTTTCCTGTTGTAATAAAAACCCCACTGAGGTTTATTAAGCGGTTTATAGGACCCGTGGGGGTATCCTGTTGTATAATAATACGACAATATTGATCTAAGTGTTCATCAAACCAGTGTATTGACACCCCGGGTAAAAATTGGTGTACTCTTGAGGAGTTTTCCTGGTCAAAATTCGTAAACATGACTTCTATGATGATTGTGTAGGGGGAGGATATCTCAAGCTGCCTTTCGTGTAAATACATACTGCTAAATGTTAATTTACTTTCTATTCCAGAACCTAATCCAATTTTTCCTTCATAAAAATATACCGTGTCTGTTGCTTCATTCCCCGTAATGAAACCCCCGGGCCAGATACCGTTATTCGTAATCTTAGAGATAAACCTCCACCCCCCTTTTGTTGTGATATAAGGTGAGGTGAATATTAAATTGATCAGCCATTTGGGTTCTGTTAAATCTGATAACGACACCCGTCTGTACACGTTGTCTTTGAAGTGCAGGATGTAAAATTCATCTTCCTCACCAGGCTGATCGAATCCCTCCGTATCTCCCAGGTCGTTAAGTGTAGTGTTGGGATGATGACTGGTCATTATTATACTATTACGATATAATTTCCAACTGGTTTTCTGATAATAATTCAGGGGTTAACTTCATACCCATGAAGTGTATGTTGTCAGGCAGGAAGATATTGATTAGTGATATCTTGTTTTCCACGATCACGTTGACCCCCTGCAGACTGGTCTTGGAGTCGACACCCACCCGAACGTAAACGTTGCAAACTTGAAACTGGTGTTGTTTCACCCACCCGAGTTTGATCCCCTTCACGATCTCGACATCATTCACCGATGGTTCCCCTAGGTAGACTTTGATGATCAATGTTGAGTTTGCCGGTAGACTCTCTAGTATCTTGACCACGCCTTCGAATTCAGACACCAACTGCAATTTCACGTTTTGCATGGCCGGTTTACTCGATAGCATGTGGGCTGCTATAGTGTTGACTGGGCTGACGACTATGCTACGTCTCTGAGTTGGTACGTAAGCCACGAGCAGAATTCCATTGTTCACGACTTTGTTTAGGTGGTTGTCTTTGTTATCAGTGAACACGTAGGGGGAGACGAGTCTAATATTGATAAACCAGTCGTTCTCGGGTAACAACACCCACTTGTCATCTTCGGTGAAGACGAGCATATATGGTTTGTTTTTGACGACTGTAGTGCTCTCAACATCGTCTAAGTCGAACAGTTTACCCCCGAACGATGGGTATATTACCCAATTATTATCACCGGTGTTGACAAGGGTGTACTTAGTGTTGACTGTTGCTCTTGTGGTATCTACTATATCACTTAGGGTTCCACCGGAGGTGACTTCAACGCGTTTGTAAATGTTGTTTTTCAGTTGCAAGGCGTACGATTTACCATCTACTCCGGGAGCGTCGAAACCGCGTGTGTCTCCGAGGTCGGAGATCCCGATATTGACGCATTTTTTCACTCCGGGCCCTTGTGCGCTGGTCATGTTACATGAAGTGTTAAGCTGAGGTATCCTATATTTACAGGATTATGATTTATATCTAACACCGATATTGTCAACTCAGGTATGTTGCCCTGGGTTAATCTCTTATACTGCCGTGGTGAAAACGACTCGGTTCTACCGTCGTTGAATTTCTCAGTTTTCACCGGCACTGCTCTCAGTATAGTGGAAGGGTGACCTCCTTGAATGTTGTACGTTGTGCTCACCTGATCGAGATGAATGTACAGCTCTCGGTACGGTACTAGGTCGGGTACCTTCGTGTCTGTGACGGTTGTTGTTGGTTTTATTTCGTCAGGAGACATACCGAGTATCCTCGCTAATGGTCGGCCGAGCCTCAAGGAGGTTCTTCCGTTGTTGATTAACACCACTGTGCCGTTTGATTCGTTCATCTTGAGTTCGGCTCCCAGGGGTTTGAAGACCTCGTCGTTTAGAGAGCACACACTGTAGTAGCCGTCAGTTATCTGACTGCGAGTTCCACTGACGAACAGCTTATTGTTGCTGATATTAATGTTAGTCCATTGCGGTAGGTAGGTGATATCGCAGAGTGCGACTTCGAGTTGACCTGACGTGTTATCGATCGCGTGCGTCAGCTGAACGGCCTCACCGCTCGTTATTCCTGGAAGTGTTATGTACATATTATAATATATAATTTATATATTATAATATGGATTTAGCACACTTGAAAATCGTGGTGAATGCAGATGGTACGGGGTTTAAAACAACCTTTATTAATATCTTTGAAAAATATATCGTGTCCGTTAATAACGCGCAGGCGGTGGTAAACTGGAATCAAAACCCAATGCAGTTTTGGCAGAACCAACTAAACTTTGCTGTGTGGTGTGCGACGACAGGGTCGGGTGTGACACCAGACTACGGTATAGACGAACTGAGTAAGGCGGTTATTTTGTTTCATATTTATTATCAAACGAGACGAATATTGAAGGAAATAAGTGCTCCTCTTCCCCAAGATAAAGCGTGGAGTATGACGAATAACCCCTATGATAGACGCGCTTATGAACGTATTTGTGGGGAGTTTGAGATTCCAACGAATAAAGACTTTCGCCTTCCTGGTGTGAACCATGGTCTCGGTATAGTTCTCGTGTACTTCTACAGGTCCGGAACATATCAGGCCGGTTCTAAAGATGGTTCATACAACCCAAACCGTCATACATTTACAGGCCCCACAACGAATGAAAAGATCCATGTCAGCTGTATAAAGCAAACCAATCCTGATGCAGCCACAGCCTGGACTAAAATGATCTCAAAAACATCGAAAGAATTCACTCGTGCTGGTACAATACGCTTGAACGACTCGATTCGAACGTACGTGTGGGCGCTGTTGGGTGCGCAGTCGCAAACGCGTTCCAACATCATCGGTAAGGGAACTGCTTACGAAGCTCAGAAACAGTTCGTTTTTAATGTTGAGGATGCTATCAATTCTCCAGTTGATCTCCCGAGGGCCATCGACCGTTACCAAAAAATGTTAGAACACGCCAGATCGAAAGTCAATTACGTGTTCGCCGTGGGGCTGTACATGGCGCCGAGTGATATGCAACTGAGAGTAAAAAAAGTGGTGGGTTATAACAACGAAATAGTTATAGCCACGGCGGACCAAAAGTTGGGTATCAACCCCGATATTAACACCCCACATATCCCACACATCCCACCACGTGAAACGGGTATAGTGGCGCCACCCCCGGAGCCTAAAGTTCATGTGTCCCCCACACACCCCCATATACATGTGGGGGTACCCCCCTATCAGCAGCATATTGATAATAAAACGGCCCTGGTGGTTGGTGGGGTAACTTTGGGACTTATTTGGTTAAAGATTTCTTAGCCGCTACGTACACCAGACCCGCCACGGCGACGATGGCTGCCCACAGGTTTTGACTGAGCCACATGGCAGTTTTAGACAGAGCGCTCAACAACCACGAGACGATGCTACCCAGGATGCCGGGAAGGGCTTCGGCGGCTTTACCAGCCAGTTTAGCTAGGCCTTCCCCGAGTTTTTTAATCCAGTCTTTAACACCCCCACCGCCACTTGGAGTTCCCCCGCCGGCAGGCCCCACGGGGGTTCCTCCCACCAGTGACACCACCAGGGTTGATATGATGAAACCCAATGCAGTCAGAATGCTGGCGATGGTGATCCCTTGCTCCCGGAACAATATCCGAATCCTGTTGGCTAAAGTTGTATCCTCGTTCAGTATTCTATCGATTGTTTCCCGAATACGACTGATCTGGGATCGAAGCTGTTCACGATTCGAGGAAGCGGATTCCAATCGTGTACGTCTCTCGTCTTCTAAATCGCGTAGTCGTTCATTGATACGACGCTTCATATCATCGTTTTCAGTTTCGTTGAGTTTGGTTTTTTCCCTAGCGATGTGCTCGTCGATTTCGTTCAGTTTCCCCATCTTGTTCACGAGTTCTCCACGCACGCGTTTCACGGCTTCATCTAAGCCGCACAGTTCCCTTACCGGAAAGTCAAACCCCGGTAACGGTTTGTCCCAGTAGGTGCTCAACAGTTTTTCTATGCTGTCTGAGGCTTCTGTAGCACGCTGTGGTGTCATTTCATCTCTAGTGGTGAGGTGGGATCTGGTAGCTTGCAGATCTTCTTTAACGGCCTTAGGTATTGCACCACCGTAATCATTCATGTTTAGATTTTTACGAATAAATTCGACACCATGGCGGCTGGCTAGAGTTGACAAGGCCAGTGGTTTTTTATTGCGCTTGTTAACGAGGTCAACCCCTGGGTCAGACTTAAGGCGTAGAACACCCTTTGTATCAATAAAAAAATTATCAAGGTATCGGCCCTGTGGTTCAACGTAGTTTTTATCTCTTCTTAAACTTTCGTAATAATCATCTACCGTTGTTGCCAAAAGTTCTTGGTTCAATGATGAACTAGTAAATGAGGTCTCCTGCTCATCATCGAATGCCTGGGCACTAGCGCCCGGCATCTCCATCATATCTATGTCTTCATCCATTAGTATTTAAATATATTTTATTTATATATAACAATGTACGGCAGAAAATTAGATCCTTTCAGAAGATTGAGAGAGCCATTAGGAGCCAGAGCCGTGCGCCAGTCGGTGACCATCACCAACAATCCCAGCAAGATAGACCAGAATCAAACTCTGCTGGTTAGATTTCCAAACCTTGGTGAGAATGACCTCATTGTACCAGGCACTGTTCGACTGGCGTTCAATATCACGTTGACCTCCGACAACGACAAACGCGAGCTAGTGCGGAACGTGGGTCGAGCTATCATCAAGAAAACGACCGTCAAGATCAGCGGTAACGAGGTGCTGAGCATCGACGACAGCGACGTGTTTCACTGCTACAAGGATCTCTGGAAAAGCGAGAGAGAACGAGTCAATGATGTGTACCAGGGCATCAGCAAATCAACCCGGGCGCGCATAGGATACGTCTTCACGACAGACCAGCAAGACAAGCTATCGGACGGTGAAAAGGCCATCGCTCTAGCATACGGGAATCGATTCTGCGTGCCGCTCGACTTCGAGTTGCTCACGGGACACGCGCCGTTTTACCAGGCCGCGCTGGGTGATAGGCTCGAATACGAGCTCACGTTTAACGACTATAGCAAAGTAGTGCGTACGCCGAACGGTGATGAGGCCAGTTATGCCATAGACAACATCTCTCTGGAGTTCGACATGGTCACTAGCCCGGAGCTGGCCAGGCAGGTTCGAAGCCAGTACTCTGGGAAGATGGCTATCCTGTACGATCGCGTACTGAGGCATAGATCAGTCGTGCGAGATAAGAGCGACACTGTGTGGAATATCAACCTGAACGTGCCGGCGCGATCGATGAAAGGTATCCTGGTCGTCCCCGTGGAGGATTACGATCCATTCCGGAGGGACAGCGAGAAGTTTTTCAACCCCGAGATTGAAAAGGTGGAAGTTACCATCGAGGGCGTGCCCAACCAGCTGTTCAGTCATGGTATGAGACCACACCAGCAGTGGGATGAGATAAAAAAGCTACCAGTGGGGGATTATATAACAAAGGACCTGGACCTCGGCTCTGTGCAGATCGGTGAATACCTGACCACCAAGTACGCCCTATGGTTGGACATGCGATCCACGGATGATGATAAACTGCACGGTAGCGGGCGCCGTATAGATAACGGCAGCGAAGGGATAACCATCCAGATTACTAAGAAGGCTCAAACCGCTGGTAAGTTGAAATTATATCTGTACGTTATTATGGACGCGCAACTTAATATAGACAATGGGAGATTCGTGCAAGCCATCTACTGATGGGGGGTACCCCCCACTACCCACTGACCCACACTGTGCTATCATATGCGGGCAGACTGGCTGTGGGAAGACCGTTTTCGTCTTGGATATGTTGGAGGGTTACTACAAGGATGTGTTCGATAACATCGTTATCATGTGCCCTACTCTGAGCATGAATAAAACGTACGCGCGACCTTGGGTGATGACGGACCCGGACGTACACAAAATCGACCCTGGAACACGCCTGCAGGACTGGTTGAAAGCTCTTCACGAGAAATTTAAAGGGGAACCGACGCTGTTTATACTGGACGACTGCAGCGCTAATCGCGAGATAACAAAAAAGAGAGACATGCTATCGTACCTGGCCTTCTCCGGCCGGCATGCAAATCACAGCGTCTGGGTGCTAACGCAGAAGTTCAACTCGGTGTTGAAAGACCTCAGGGAGCAGACGCGATGGGTGGCCTTATTTCACTGCAAGGATAGGGATTCGTTCGAGGAGTGTTTGAGAGAGAACGATGTGATGAGCAAATTAGAACGGGAACGGGTGAAGAAACAGCTCGCTGAAACTAAACACGCTAAGCTCGTGCTAAAGACCGACCAACCAGTAGCATATATAGTATGCTAAAGCTAAGCTAAAGCTAAGCAAAGCTAAGCAAAGCTAAGCAAAGCTAAGCATAGCTATGATATTTGAAGTATTTATCGTGTGCAACTTAACCTTCATTTCTCTGTGTTTTGTCTGTATCGGGTATTATATAGTTAAAACTAAATCTTACTTGTTATATTATAAGATGGAGTGTGAGGAATTGCTCGAACAATTGTCGTTGGAGGATCCGCCCGCAGGCCCCACTGATGACAAGCGAGAGAAACTGGTGGCGTTGGCTGTTGGCGGCAAAGCCAAACATTACTTTGGAGACTACACTCCGGATAAAATTAACAAAATGTCAGCCGAAGAAATCGATAAACTATACGCTAGATACGAGTCCCGGCTCGGAGCAGAAATGACAAAAACAATAGGATCGGCTATGACCCAGATATACACCGGTATTGTATCATACTTCTTTCCCATTCCACCAGAGCGCCGACTTTACCTGTGGGAAGACCTCGAGAAAGACCCTTTTATTGAACACGCCGTGAGCTCTATCAGCTGCGGGCTGTACCACAAATATGGTATGTTGTTGGCTCCAGTGACGGCGGCGATTATCACGGCAAAACATTGTCAATTTGAGAGAAAGAATAATAATAATAGTATAGATGGATGCTGCACAGGAACCAGTGAGTCCCGAGGTGACGGTGGAGACCCCTTCACAGGAACCAGTGAGGGAAACCCCTCCCGAGGTGATACCCCCAACAGTGAGGGAAGTGACCCCTTCACAAACAGTAACCAGACAGAAGAATCCTAAGAGAGTAGCTGCCGGTAAAAAACGGTGGTGTAACCAACATAAAGTGACCAACCCAACCCGACTGTTGTTGGCTGTAGGTGTAACTGCTGCCTTGGCTATCTCGTGGTTATACGTGGGGGTACCCTCCCACAGTGAGCCACCACCCAACAGTGAGCCCCCCACCCCCACGGTAGACCCGCATATCATGTTATAATTTTAATATTTTTATATCATATACATAATGTCTGAGGGGAAAACGTTCGTCAACGACGCATACCACGCCACAGTGGTCGCCAGTCTAGCCGTAGGGTACGCTCGGTTGACTAAAATGGTGCTTAAACAACCAACTATCAAGCTAGATTTCAACCTGCAGGATATGGGTATGCTCATAATGAACCTTGGTATGGCGATGGCCACAAAAGACATCCTAGTAAAACAAGGAATAATACCTGATAATATAATGAAATAAATATAGGGATGGCCATGATAGCTATGATGGTCGGTGGGGCGTTAGTGAATGCCCTGGCATTTTCCGGGAGTAATTTCCTCTTCTCGAAACTACGAGATGATCACGCGGCTGAAATACAGGAAGAAAGGAAGCGGCACGATCTCGCTACTGAGAAATTACAAAGGGCACAGGCCGAGTACGCTAAAAAACGCCTCCAGAGGATCGACTTTATTAACGAACAACTCCAGCGTGAAAACCATGCCGTTCAAACATTCAACGATGTCGATGAAGCAATGAAAGAATACTACCTACTAACTGGTAAACAATTGGAACCGCTCAATAAACCCACACTCGCTCAGTACTACACACCATCCAAGGGACAAATGAATCGTGAACTGGGCTTCATAGTGTTGGGTATAGCAGCTACTGCGTTGGTTGCGAAGCAATTAAACTAAAACACCTATATAAGTAAACATGAGACCCGCTCCATACCGATGCGAATATATACTTATGGGGAAGACTGAGGCCTGTGGTAGGAAATGCAGGAATCAGGGGTTCTGTTGTTTCCATATGGGAAGTCCTAATTACACGTGTTCTGTGTGTGGTATCGGGGTTAAAGGGCACTACTGTCTATGTAAAGCTCACGGAGCGAACGTAGTCAGACATCAACTCATCTACGAGAATAAAAAAGGCTATATAAAAGAACGTAGGCGACTGCTCAAGATAGCCACTTAAGGGTTACCTCCCCTTACTGTGAACCAATTAGACATTAGTTCTCTTAGGTGTAAACACGATGTCTACTGTAAGCGAGCTCAAGCGGGTCGCAAAACAGAGAGGTGTTATCGGGTATTCTCGAATGCGGAAGCCAGCATTGTTGAGATTACTAGGTTTAGAAGCCCCTCCTACGGTAAAACAATTAAAAGCTCAAGCAAAACAGCTTGGACACACGGGTTATTCAAACCTGGGGAGAGCCGGGTTAACCGCATTGTTATCACATGCCCCAGTAGCACGTCCCACTGTAAAACAACTGAAAGCCGAGGCACACGATTTGGGTTTAGGCGGGTATTCCCGTATGAGAAAACCACAGCTTTTAGAATTATTACAACAGAATAGAGCTATTGACCTACAGTTCGTGCGCACTAAGCACGCTGTAGGTAACTATTTGGGAAGTTGGCGCATGCACGTTGATAGAAACATAGACATTACAGATATCAAGCCTCTGATAGCTGATAAGGTCAACCAGGAACTAAATAATCTAGGAAGTATCAAGTTTCAGATCACAGTGAAAATGTCGCTCGATAAGCAGGTTGGGGGCCCCACAGGGGCCACTGAGTATGTTCAGCCTTACTTCCGAGGCCAACAAGAGGTCGTCACACATGCAGAGACCATTGACGCATCAATCGATACAAGTTTTCAGCAGATACGAGAATACCTAGAACGCTACACACACTTAGGGTCCGGGTGGGCTGTAGATAAAATTGATAATGTCTATCTAGACATAGCTAAATACGTGCCGTTCAGAGGCGGGTCATACCTAGCCTTGCCTCCCTACTATAGGAACAAACATGCCATAGTAAACGTTAAGAATAGAGGAAACGATTGCCTGAGGTTAGCTATCAGGTCAGCCTTATTTCCAGCTGACACTAATCCGAACAGGCCTTCTAATTATCCTCAGGATGATGGGCTTAATTGGGATGGTATAGATGAACCAACCCCAATATCCCAGATCACTAAAGTAGAAAAACAGAATAATCTGGCTATAAATGTCTTTGGGCACGAAGGTAACACAACAATAGTACACAGGGTCAGCACGGTGAAGGATTGCCAAGTTATCAATATATTCATGATCCAGCGAGGTGACAAGTATCACTACACATGGATAAAACACTTTAGCAGGCTGTTGTATGACCAATCGGCACACAGAGAAAAGACCCACTTCTGTGAACGATGCCTACATGGCTTCACCCGAGCTGATTTATTAGAATCCCACCGGGATGATTGTCAAGGTGTGGGGCAGACGGCCATACGAGTCGACATGCCTAAGGAAGGTGAAAATATCCTAAAATTCAGTAACCACAAGAACCAAATGTCTGTGCCTTATATCATATACGCCGACTTCGAAGCCTTAGTTGTGGGGGAATCCCCCACACACCCTAGTGGGGGTAGCTTCACCCACAAGACACAAGAGCATAAAGCCTGTTCGTTTGGATACATTGTCGTCCGTTGTGACGGGGAAACGAAAGCTCCGGTAGTGTATAGGGGCCCTGACGCGGCTGAAAGGTTTCTAAAGTGTTTGCAGGAGGAAGAAAAAATTATTAGGAATGCATTGTATAGAATCGCTCCCATGCGTATGACCCGAGCCGACAGGCTAGCTCACGCTAGTAGCACTAACTGTCACGTGTGCGACTCACCACTTAACGGTGATTCGGTGAGAGATCACTGCCACATAACTGGTAAGTATAGAGGCGCCGCTCACAACGCGTGCAACCTCAAGCTTAAAATCAACCCTAAGACAATAAACATCCCCGTTGTCTTTCACAACTTGAGAGGGTACGACTCACACTTGATCATGCAGGCCATCACGAAAATCGATGGTAATATAACGTGCATCCCCAACAACATGGAGAGATACATCTCCTTCAGCTTAAACGGACTTAGGTTCATTGACTCGTTTCAGTTCCTCCTGTCGTCACTCGACAGTCTGGTCAAGGCCAACAATACCTTCCCTATCACCGATCGATACACAGACGCCGAGACTAGACCCCTGCTTATGAGGAAGGGTGTGTACCCCTATGAGTACATGGATAGTTGGGCCAAGTTCACCGAGACCAGACTACCCCCTATTGACTGCTTTTATAGCAAGCTGAATGAGGCGTCCGTCTCACGAGATGATTACTCGCACGCGACTAACGTATGGAATAAACTGGGTTGTAAGAACCTGGGTGATTATCACGACCTGTACTTGAGGACAGATGTACTGCTGTTAGCCGACGTGTTTGAAACGTTCAGGCGGACCTGTTTAAAGCAGTATAAACTCGACCCCGCATGGTATTACACCAGCCCAGGTCTGTCGTGGGACGCCTTGCTTAAAAAGACCGGAGTTAATTTGGAATTGCTCACAGATTACGACATGCACCTATTCATTGAGAAAGGCTTGCGAGGTGGTATTTCCATGGCATCCAAACGATACGCGAAAGCAAATAATCAATACGTGAAAGGTTACGATCCTAACAAACCAACCAATCACATTCTATACCTCGACGCAAACAACCTGTACGGCTGGGCCATGAGCCAGTATCTACCTACAGGGGGATTCGAATGGGTACCCCACGTTGATATTATGGAGGTTGCACCAGATTCGAACAAAGGGTATATCCTCGAAGTTGACTTAGAGTATCCCAAGGAATTACACACATCACACAACAGCTACCCCCTGGCCCCCGAACGTATGAGGGTTAACCCAGACTGGATGTCTGAGTACCAACATAACTTGTCAGGTGGGCGTGTGACAGACGTTGAAAAACTCGTGCCTAACTTAATGAATAAGACCAAGTACATCGTTCACTATCGCAACCTACAGCTGTACCTGTCGTTGGGTATGAGGCTGACCAAAATACACAGGGTGCTCATGTTCGACCAGAGCCCATGGATGGAGCCCTACATCAGAATGAACACAGACCTACGAAAAAAAGCAACCAGTGATTTTGAGAAAAATCTCTACAAGCTCATGAATAACTCGGTGTTTGGTAAGACTATGGAGAACCTGAGGAAACGCGTGACCGTGAAGCTGGTTAGATCTAGTGAGGAAGACAAACTCAGGAAATTGATAGCCAGTCCGGCATTCAACCGTAGTAAGATATTCACAGACAACCTGGTTGCCCTACACATGAAGAAAAGCCACATAAAATTCAACCGGCCTGTTTACGTGGGGATGAGCATCCTCGATTTATCCAAACACCTGATGTACGACTTTTACTACAACGAGCTCAAGAAACAGTACGGCGACAGGTGTGAAGTGCTGTACACTGATGGAGATTCGAACCGAGGACGTGTACGAGGACATGAAAAAACACCTCGATTTATACGACACCAGCGACTACCCTAAGACCCATACCCTACACAGCACGGTAAATAAAAAGGTCCTAGGTAAGATGAAGGACGAGTGTGCTGGCACGCCCATAGCCGAGTACATAGGTTTGAGACCTAAGATGTACTCCATACTGAAAGCCGACAATAGTGAGATCCGGAAGGCTAAGGGGGTTAAGAAGTATGTGGTGAAACAACACATCAAACACGCCAGATTCAAGGAAGCCCTGTTCAAGACCCGTACCTTTAGACATAAAATGAACACACTTAGAAGTGATGGACATAAGATATACGGACTGACTATAAACAAGACGTCCCTATCTCCTATGGACACGAAACGTTGGATAGCTATTGATGGGATAAACACATACGCGTATGGACATGAAAAAATTTGAGGCTATTTACTACAGCCCGCGTGGGTACTGGAAAGGAGCTAGCGCAGTAGATAAGCTAGCTAAACTAGCGCGAGTACCCCCGGAGGAAGCCAAAGCGTGGCTTGAAAAACAAGCCCTGTGGCAGATCTATTTGCCGGCACCACGCTACGTGCCTAGAAGGAGGTTCGGTATTAACATACCTAATAGCGTTCACCAGGCAGACCTACTGTTCCTACCCCACGACAAGAGGTACAAGTATGCCTTAACCGTAGTGGACGTAGCCAGTCGTTACAAGGAAGCCGAACCCTTGACCACGAAAGATTCGGCCCAGGTAGCCAGAGGATTCGAACGCATATACAAACGCAGCCCACTGACGTGGCCAACAGAGCTGCAAGTTGACCCCGGACGGGAGTTCATGGGTGCCGTGTCACAACTGCTAGCCAAACACGATACAAAGGTCAGGCGTGGCACGGCCGGAGCCCATCGCAGCCAAGCCATAGTTGAGAGATTTAATAGGACTTTGGCTGAACGCTTGTTCGGCCATCAGTATGCTAGGGAGATGGTCACCCCTGGAAAACGATCGACTGAATGGGCCACGAGGTTACCCAAGGTGGTGTCGGCAATCAACCATGAAGTCACCCGTCTCACCGGTAAGAAACCGGCAGACGCTATCAAACTAAAATCAATAGTTGCAGAGTCGGCCGCTCCATTGCGTGGGAAGGAGAAACAGATACCAGATAGGGCCCTAGTGAGGTATCTATACCAGCCGGGGGAACACGAGGGCGATAGCCGTAAGCGAGCCACCGATCCTATATGGTCAGTCAAAACTTACAACATAGATAAAGTGGATATGAAAGCCGACGAACCTAACTTGTACTACTTGAGGGATGGGCCGGGTAGGGGTTTTGTAAGAGAAGAATTATTGATCGTACCGTACGGCACAGTGTTACCTCCTACCAAGGCACAGTAATTACCGCCAACTTTTTTATAGTAGGGGTAATAGTAGCAAGAGCTAATGGCCCAACCAAAGCCTTATTTACTAAATAAGGCTTTGTAGAGACTTTTCTTGAAAGTGTTTTAAAACCCCCATTCCCTATACTACTTATGCTGAAAACATATCCATGATTGGGCACCGCTGTTAACGTCAGTGCCTTCTTGTCTGTTAAAAACGTTCAAATATTGGGTGCTTCGCATGTGTGGTAGAGAGCGTGTGTGTGCTGGTGTGTGAGGGAGACGATGTCGGATTGGATAAGCCTAGGGTAGGGTGGTGGCAATATGTCGGTGTTAGGATACTGATAAACCTTTCTGATCAGTATATCGTTTATACTTTCTGCTAATTGAAATTGCACTGCAGTTTGAATGACTGACCTTTGGTACACTTTTTATATGTGAGGTGACACTGCTTATGTGCTTATCGCCGTGTTTTATTATTGTATATAATATACTTATTAGTATGAAATGTGGTGGTAATTATAGAAACAAAACATGTTGTAATCTGAATAAAATTATGAGGAAACATGTCTTGCTTTGTTAAATACGGTAACGGGTTTGAGTTACTAAGTATGTTTTGACAACATAACCGGGAGAGCCACATTCCGTGTTCCCTCAACCGTAACTATTTCCGGGAAAGTCACATCAGTTTCCAAAATGTGGCTTTCCCGGCCTGTAACCGTCCCATCGCGCTGACCTCTGTCCTATCGCGTTGGCCTATGTCGTAACGATTTGACCTGAGATTCTAACGATTTGATTGGATAACCGATGACCTTTCCGTTGCGCCATGTTGCGACTGAGCTTCGTTTCCATTCATAACAAACACATGAATTCATTCATTCTACAACTTATATGCATTGACTGTGACTCGACCAGTATATCCATCGAAACACACCAACGCAATGTTTCAACCAGTGATGGTAGATGAGTGAAGCAACTACAAACCCAGAAACGGGATGTCTCGGAGTAGTTTACTGCAGGAGGCTGTTCCAGGCGATAACAACCGACATGTATCGTGACGTCGGTTACCAAGGGAGCAGACGCAGTAACGTCATTACAATGTGCCGTCGTTCAAAGTGTAGAGCTAATTATTGTTCTTTAACAGAAATTGATTTCATGATTGAATTTTGATTCATATGTGCTGTAGATAGATGTATTTTAATGATTGGTGGTCTAAATTAACAACTGGTATTGTTAGTGGCTGTATCCTCAAAGGGAGTAAAGGTATCGCAAAATTATTGTCTTCCTGAGAGGGTACAAAAACTTTCACACTTTAATATTTGCTTACCCGATTTCAAATGTAGTATATTTGTTATTTTAAAATTGGACTAAACTTTCCCGCAATCGCCAGCAGCTGAAGAGATGGTGTAAATCCAACTAAGTTCCATGCAGGTAGCAAAGGTACCGTAAGTCCCCATGG
This sequence comes from Haliotis asinina, assembly GCF_037392515.1. Taxonomy (NCBI): domain Eukaryota; kingdom Metazoa; phylum Mollusca; class Gastropoda; order Lepetellida; family Haliotidae; genus Haliotis; species Haliotis asinina. The sequence continues at coordinate 63,141,076 of NC_090287.1, read as the reverse complement.
ACCCTAGTATGGTGCTCTACCTTCAGTATAGTCCGTTTTTATATTGTGTCGTCTCTATAGTTAAACGGTTTTAGATTTAATTACTAGTTTTAAATATCTATCTGTGATAATTCTAGTTGTTTTACTGTCCCTCGTTGACAGACTTTTTACCATTCACTATTATGTATAATATTAATGGTTCTCGTCATATGGCTGAAATATTGCCGAAGTGACGTCAAATATTAACTCTCTCTCTCACTCGTGTAGTATTCTCTCTATATAACTCACTTGTATTGCATGAGGATCACGCGTGGTGGCATTGCTCTTGAAAGAAGGAATACCGCAGACTTCACTGACATGGCGCCAGACCTTGTCACCTGTGTCCAGAAAAAACCCCCACCTCAGTTAGTATCATAATGTACGGGTGTTTTCTTTTCAAAATGGGACTGTATTATAGGCTCGTGAATATATTCGAATTCGCAACCACCCGACCCCCCCACCCCAGTTTTCGACACTCTCATTGCTAAAATAAGTGAAGCCCGGTTGGCCCGTCCTCTGCCATGAAATGTGACGTAGGCCAAAACCATACCAACTGATTCCTTTCAAAATGCCATACAAGGCAGATGTGCTGAAAGAGTTGTGGTTAGTTGTATTTGTACCTGTGTCCCATAGAATGATCACTGATTCTTGGTGTTCATCAACTGGTGATGCAGGCAGATCAACGCTGACGTCTTCTCCGAGCTGCACGTTGCTGATCGGCGACAGGTAGAATGCAGGACTAACAAAATTGTACAGTCTGAAGAAGAAAATGAACGTTTGGTATCTCATATAAAATAATTATCCGCCATTCGCTAAACTATGTCAGATGCATATGAGAACATTTTTGTAGAACTGGTGTTTATATCTCATGATTCATGTGAACAGGAGTACAATGCATTGACAATTGTGATACGTGTACTCACGCTTGCATCAGAGACCAAAACACAAAGCCTCACCTTCCAGTGAGAAACCGGGAGAGCTGTGTTGAGGTGATGTCAGGGCTGACGATGTAAGGGGAATAATTCATGGCGGCTGGAGCGCCGTAGGCCATGTGTTGATCTTTCTTGCTCAGTACACCGACCGTTAGGGCGCCACTGGAAACTATACAACAACAGGTGTTTAGTGAGTGTATATGACGCATACTGCAGAATATACAGAAAAAACCCTCGTTTGTCTCGAAATTTGAGTCAAACCGTGTTGGTATATTGGTCATAACTGTAATAGTTTGTTATTGACAGAACTGTCGCTTCTGTGTAATCGTCTGATCACCTTACCTTCAACTGATATTGTGCAAACAGAGTGATTGTGCTTCGCCAATGACTCGGAGATGACATCACCGTCAATCACAAATGTTTTGTTGGTACCCTGTTTCACAATCTTGTCTTTTTTGCCTGGACAATACAAAAGAATAAAAGCATGTTGTTTGTGATGACTCTCAGCAATATTTGTGCAACAGCTGCATATAACTGAATCTAGGGCAAGCAAACCATTGAAGCATATTATTCCATGCGTCCTCCATGTCCGATTACCCGGAATAAGCAGAGGGTGAACAATATGCTGAAATATCTTACAGACATCAATATACACATAAAGGGGATATTACGTTTAATGCAGGTCTTCTGTGGCGTCAAGTCCTTTTTCTTGTGAGCTCTACTAACAGATGTCACAGTTTGGATGACACATTTGCCTGGTTCAAGCATGAGAGGACTATTCTTGAAGTCCGCACTCTTCAGACCATCAGAGAAGTTTCTGTTAAGGAATTCCGACACCGAAGCGTTGACAACACCATGAGAAAGACTTATAGCCCCCTTGAGAACCTCGACACGTCGAGTTGAATTAGAACCGACTCGCATAGTTGGATATATTTTGTCTGCTGAATCTTCACTGGCCAGCTGCCAGTCTGAAACAACATTTAGATGACAATAGCACAGCTGTGGGAACATGAAACGCTTTTAAAACAAGAAACAGAAACTGGGTGCCAGAGGATGACAAATCAAAGATCATAATCAGGAGACATTTGGATTCAAACCGATGGGTACTGGCGTGGCTACGAAATAGATGTAATTAAATTACGACATCTCAGAATAACTGTTCTTGCGACCTTTCAAAAGGAAACCTAAAGCGATCGAGCATTTAAGTTGTAGCAACTTGGACACTATACCATCTAAATACCACTAATATATTTAAGGAAAAGAAGAAAAATATATCAGGATTTCTCTTACCAAAATAGTCCACATCACTATGAGGATCATTCCACTGGATTCCAACCCGGTCATTATACTCGGTAAGTGAAACGTTCAGTCCAGCTACATCTTCGGTTGAGACAAACAGTGGCACTGGTTCAGCAGAGGAAACTGTGGGAGTTTTAATATCAACGACAAATGGACAGCATGCAGTGTGGTTCAGACCAGCAGTGTTTACCACGGTAACGCCGACAAAATACTTTTGATCCTGTTGAAGACTTCCATTTGTTGAATTCAGTGTTACATTTTTCAATCTCATTTGAAGGGACATTTGAACAATATCAACCAGTCCACATTTTGTTCCGATCCCAACAAAGACGTCTTTAATGTCACTGAAATCCTCTGATATCTCCCACTTAGCACTGACAGCATGATCATTTCCAACGTAGAGTGCAGGTTCATACAACGAGTACTCGGGATCAAAGCAAGTGACATCAGTCACCACTGGAGGTGTTGTGTCAATGATGATGGCGTCAGACTTGATTTGTTTTTCATAACCAGCATGATCAGTTACTTTCACATCAAAATAGTAGGCACTGGCTTGAGAATCAGTGTAGTTAATTCGATCAGTCATCTGAGAGGGAATCAGTGTCAAGTTGGCGAGTTCAAAGTGCCTGACTGATAATCCCTGTTGGTCTGTACTCTGGGAACAAGCACCCTCAAAGTCACAACTTTCTTTGCAAAGATCTTTGCAGGGAATACAAAAAGACATTTGTTTTGTGTAAGGTACTATGTTGGCAGTTGTGTTCTGAGAATCTGATAGACCAATAAAAATATCATTTATCCCACTTTGAGAATCATAAAATGCTCTTCCATACCTACATGGATGTATTTGCGGGAGCGGTAGTCTCAGTGATGACAAGAGAAGGTAAGTTGAGAATGGGTCAAACGGATCATCCACTTGTGGAATATATCCACCATTGTTCCAGGAGAACACAGTGGCGATAACGTATCCTTGGATGTTCAGTCCAGCATGTTGTCCCTTCAACTGACCGTTGATGAATAGATTTATGTTCCACGAATCTGTTGATGGTGTTGAATCATTTATTGCTTGAAAAGAAAAGTCGTTCAGTGAGAAACTTGGATCAAAGTCAACATGGACATTATGAACTTTGATTCTGGATTTATCCATCGCCCAGAACAGAATTAGAGGTTCTGAGACGTTATTCATCGTCAAGAGAAGACCAAGGTTCCAACCCTCATGAGTTGCTACAGTTCTGTTGCCATTTGAACATGCGCTGCCATTGCAGGTATCTATAAATATCTGTGCATAAGCCTTTAAGATATCATCAGGGTTTGGAAGACGTTCTTGAACCAGACCTATAATAGATGAAACGTTGTGTCGTGCTGTAGCCTGAAGACAAAATGAATAATTGCCTTCTGTCAGTAGCATTGGGTTTGCTTTGACTCCTCCCTTCTCAAACAGTTGCAACGAGGGGTCAAGTCTTGCATATATCTTGACACGGCTGTTATCTAAAATATCAACAGCGTGTGATTGGAAGACGTCATCTAAAATCATTATTTCCTTTTCATCGTCATTATTCAGTAATTCCCTTTCCGTTTGACATGTAGAATCGTGTATGTTGGTATTGATGAGAATTGTACCTTGCAACAAGTTCGTGTCGCCCCAAGATCTTGAACTGTACCTCCAGTCTGATCCAAATTTTATGTTTCCAGGAACTGGAGGGTTGTAATCTGCTAAAATAGGTTCACTTATTACAGTTTTCTTCAAACCTGCTTTATTAGCTGCTGTAACCTGTATGTAGTATGGCCTGGTTGTGTCTAACATGAGATCGTTAAAGTGAGCATCCGAAGTTGAAACAGTGACAGAACGTAAAATGTCTTTGTCTTTGGTGAATAATGACTTTGAATTGGCGCAAAAATACCCTCCTAATAATGCCACTGTATAATAATTTATGGAACTTTCTTCATCCGTAAATCCTGTCATGTTAATATGTATAGAGCGCAGTTTTGTGGCGTATAGAACACCAGATGACCGTCCACCATCAATGATCACTTGTCCTGGTTCAGGGGGTGTTGTATCAATTGTAACTGCTTTGCTGGATGCAATCCGGCACATGCCTGCCTCATCTTCAGCTTTGACCAGTACAAAGTAAACCTCCGAATGATTTAAATTAAGACCTTTTATGGTTTTGATTGTGTCTTTGTTGACAGACTCAAATGCTACAAGTGGCTGAAAGTCAATAGTGTGGCATTCCAAGCTTGTATTTGACTGTGTATATTCTTCAGTGTCAACAGCAACCTCGTATTTCCGAATGTTAAAGTCAGATATGAAATCAGACCACGATACTTGTATTTCATTGGTGCTGGACTGATACTCAGCAACTTCGATATTTCCCGACACGATGTCTGTTCCAAATCCAACTCGGATTCCATTTGAAAAAGACTCTTCATAACTTCCAGCAGAACTATATGCTCTCACTGTGATGTAATATGTAACTGTTTTTGCAGTGAGATTTAAATTCTGAAAGACATAACTTCTGTTGAGGCCAACATTCTCAAAGAAATGAACATTTGACCTCCTGTCTTCATATCTTCTGTCATTCCCTACAGCCACTTCATAGTATTCGATTTTCTGTGATGGGTCCAAATCATTCATTTCTCCAAAAGGATCCCAGTTTGCTGCAAGGTAATTTGTAGGAAGTTGGTAGTTGATGTCAGAAGCAATGCCATCTCGAACATTCCCAGGAAGTGGAGGTTGAATCTTGACCATCACCCCATCAGATCTACCAGTCATAGTGCGGTTGAGGGCATCAGTGGTTCTCACAATGACTCTGTATGTCTTCATATTCTCCAATGTCAATTCATCATTGTAGAAGCTATGTCCGTTCCCAGTGGTTTGTTCAAAGCCTTTGATAAGCTCTCCTCTGATATCTTCTACTGCCCACTCTGCTGAAACCACAGGGCAGGGATCTGAGTAACCCCACCTTCCCTGAATGGTCGTCAGATCATGTTGACTGTCAACATCATCAGGTCCGGATCCATCCAAAACAACTAGGTAGGGTTTAGGACTGATAGACACCGGGTTACTCTCTTTCACTGTGAACAAACCGGCTTTGTTAAAAATGCGGACACTGACAAAGATGAGGGCTCCAGATTCCAAGTACAGGTTTGGTACTACAAACAGTCCATTGGACAAACTGACTTTTGTGAATGGAAGAACATCTGTCAATCCTCGCTCACTTCCCAGTCCTGCTTCATACCTGAAACATAACACAGTTTTAGTATCATGATATTTAGACGATAGCATATAAGGAAATAACGTAAATAGAAGGGATGTTTCTGTGAGGTGATAATTAAAATTGTAATTCACCTGTCTATCTGAGATTCGGGATCTTTGAATCCAGTCACAAAGACAGATATGTACGTCGTTTGTTGCTGACAGACTACTTCTTGTTTTGATGATAAATTCGATGATGTAACTACGGAGAGTTCCCCGACGGCTGGAGGTGTCTGATCAAAGAGGATTTCTTTGAAGAATTTGCTGCGTAGATGAGCACCATTTTCAATTTCCAGAGTTATATACAGGAATAAAACTCCATCTTGCAAAGTTCCATCTGTGTCGAAACTCCAGCGTCTGTCAGTTGCCGTCAGTCTGCTAGCCACTAATATATTCGAGCTACCTTGACCTGTACGTGCTGTGATTGATACGTTGGTGATGGTACTTTCAGCTTCTTCAAGAAACTTCCAAGAACAAGTGACAAGTGTTGACCGCATTGATACAAAGGGTGTACACTGATAGTCATCAATAGAGACGGGTGTTTTATCAACTGTGATTGGCGGCGAACTCTTTAAAGCCGTGTTACCTCCCATATCAGTGCCATATGTTGTTACGAAATATGTGCTGTTTGCTGAAAGACTTATGTCCGATGGATCAAGACCCGACTTTGAAATATTAACAGTGTGTTTTTCACCAGAGGCTGGGAGGCTTCCTACTGACCAGGATATAACGGGCAGGATATTTGCATCCTCTACGGACCATGATATTGGTAGAGTTGTTGTTTGGTTTTCAAACAGAACCGTGGAAGAGACCATTTGACCTCTGTACTGTTGATTTATAACCGGAATTTCATGGTCAACAGTTATACCATCTGATGATGATACGATGTACGCGTCTGGACATTCCACTCCAGTTATAGCCCTCACAGTTGCATAGTACTTTACATTATTGAAATTTGTATTTGTTATTTCAGCATATCCGGAACTATCACTGACCATCGTAAGTCCATAGTTTGTGTAATGCATTATGTTGTTCAGATATGGCTGTGTTCCAATCGCCCAGTCAAAGCCGATTATTCCACAAGCATCACTACCAAAGCCATCGAACGACATGGAGAGACTGGAGAGATCCTGCTGGAAATCTGCATCTTCACTGATACTTCTACCATCATAGACTGTTCCAGGGGAGTTTCCCTTCTCCACGTGTATTGGCCTTGATGAAGTTTCTGCTGTCATACCTGCTCCATTTCTAACTCTGATAACGACAACATAATGAGTTTTGTCATCTGATGTAAGATCGAGAGTTTCCAATGTTACCGATGATGTGCTTCCATAGTTGGTAAACTGCTCACTTCGAGTACACTGTATGACATTGTTCTTAACACAAAGCAGCGTGTCAGTTACACCACTCTCAGGATCACGAGCTGTCCAAGACACATGCATCGGCTGATCCTCCATGTGGATTACATTTCCGAAGTCATCAAGCTCCTCCTCTTGCCCAGGGAGACCGATTAGTACCTACAATATGTAAAACAACTTTTCAAGCATCTAATTACATCTGCATTTGCTTCAGGCATGTGTTGTATGTATGTTGAAATAGTCCAAAAATGACGTCATCAAACACCTGCGTGACCTCATTTCGCGGAAGTCAATGACCGCGCACCCCCCGTGGGAATCGGTATGACACATCTCACCATCACATCACGCCATTCATTTGGACCATCACCGTACAGTATCGACCTCACTCGGGCGCTCCAATGACCTAATTAAACACCTGGCTCACAACCCCGTGGGAACCGGTATGACACATCACGCCATCCATTTGGACCAATCAGCAAGTATCAATACTTACTGGTTTACAAACCAGTTTCATCCGGTTTCCATCTGAACTCCGCTGACAATAATCACGTGACTTGTCTTTACACCACGTTTACATGTTTCTATACTCATTCAACTTTTCTGCTGCATGTCTCAATGTGCGCGCGCGATTGAGACATGGTTCACTCCCGGCCTGAAGCCGAGAGAGCTCACTCAGCCAAGGTGTCATATGATATCTCCTAAAATTGTTCTCGCCCATATTATATTTCCTGCCTGCTGTGGCTTGTTTGGATCCATACAAATTCAGAGATTAAACACACACATATTTAAATAGGTGTTAGCAAGTTCAAGGATGCTATTGACATGTAAAACCCAAAACTCATATGCTTGTGATTGCTTCCATGGTGTTTTCCCTATTGACGACACTTTTTTCCTTCAACTTGGCTTTCGCCTGTTGAACGACTTGTTAGGTGGGAGACGTGAGTGCAAACGTGTCTGTAGAAGTGGATAGGTCCCTCTTGACCCCTTGTTTCTCGAAATATATGACATAATCATCTACGTTCGTAAAGGGATTCGGATAGCCCTTGGCCTGAAAGTAGTAATATTTGGTCAATTTCTTAAAGTCATCCAGATAGGGTCTCCAGTATCTCCCGTTCATTGTTTCTGCTCACACAGCGGTTTCAGATGAAGTGTCACTATCGCGGGTCCATGGCCAAATGAAGCTAGATTGCCCTCGTAGCCCTTTATATAGAACTCCCCTCGTGTTCAAAAAGGAGCAGAGCGTGGTTTCGATCCACGGTCCTCTGGATTATGAGCCCAGTGCGCTTCCACTGCGCCACTCTACTGTACTTGTATCTGCGTTTTTTGTCAGGACATTTATATCAACCAATGACAACCAAATAGTCACAAATACGTCCATCTCTTAAACATGTAAATCCAGATGACTACCCCAACGGGCCATCTCTTTCTGAGGTACTCCTACCAGGGCCAAGTACAGACAGTTTGGAGACCATATTTCATGTTCACTCCAAGGATTATCCTCCGTCCCAGTTCTTGAGAATGACACCACATTGGACACACTTGCAAGCGTCTCCTCTGAGCAAGTACACAAATCCTGCCCGGGCCATTTGACTATGACATTGTTTCATCTGCACAGGCCAAGACTGAAACGAATTCAGCCGTTCTTGGAACTGTGTTTGAGGGGGATACTGTCCATACATAGGTATCTATCATCACACTGGGTCTTGTCTTTCTCTAGTCCCATCGATGCCATGGCCTGTATCTCTCCGCATTCCTCTAGGGCTTTGCGGAACAAGGTGTATGCTTGGGGGCCTCTTCTAGGTAACATGGACAGGAGTTGTCTGACCCGATCAAAAGACGCCTGTGGTTTCTCAATAATCTCAGCTTTCATGAAGATGGTAAGCACTCCAAACTGTACCAGTCTGTCGACCACCTCTTCTGCTCTCTGTATCGCTTGCACGAGGCCAGAATAATTCTTCCTCAGATGATAACGGTGAAGGGCTTCCATTTTCAAGAGGGAGAGAGAGACCTGGATGTGATGTGTATTCAGGAATGAAACTGATGCATAATCCAAAATTAAAGGGGTTGATATGTCTGTATGGTTGCTATGCGTCCGACCTAAAAATACACCCATGACCGTGAGGACCGCTCAAGATCACCGCAATAGTGTTTTCCAAGGTCATTGACTTCCGCGAAAATGAGGTCACACAGGTCATTTTTGGACTATTTCAACATACATACATCAGGCATGCGCTATTATATTGCACAAATGCTTACACAACCTGCAAAAGTTTTAAAAACTGTTCCAAACGGTGCACATACGTGTTTGTTCCGTTATTACTGTTTTGGAAACATAATAAAATTAACCATGGGTTGACTCAAATGTCTTTGGGAAATACATATGTTAGGATGATGGATACTCACTTTCTTTACTGTGGGTGGTGTTGTGTCAATAAGAACTCCGCTTGATTCTACTGAGGTTGCAAGAAGTGCCTTGTTGAGTGCCGTGACTGATGTTGTATATAGGGCCCCATTTGTAAGAGGAAGAGATTTCAACTGTATGTCTGCTTTTTCAACTTCAATGACGGCAAATGTCTCATGCTTTGGCCAAAACCTTTTCTTTTGACCGCCAATCTTCTCAAATATAGTGTATCTGTATTCCAAGATGCCTGACTCTTCATCTGTAAAATACCACTTGATGCCAAGGTGTGAAGAATCACTTTGGTATTTGCCTGTCTGAGAATCTTGTATATACATCATGCTGGGTGGTGTTTCGTCAACCAGATACCCATTACTATCTGCCTGTGTTTCAAGTCCTGCTCCATTTGTTGCTGTGACTTGAACGCGGACATGGTCTTTGTGTTTAGTGTCAATTGTATGGTCAGTATAACTGGTCATGGATCCAGTATGGAACTTCTTTTTTAGTTCATGGTTTACATATACCAACATCGTGTACTCTTGTACATGGCTTTCTGGATCTGTGAAGTTGGCCCAGACACTTTCAATAGTAGCCGTCTGGGAGCTGAACTCCACATCATTCGCAATATCAGCACCATCCTGGACATACCCGAGCAGTGGAGGTGTTATGTCTACCAGCACTGAAACAAAAGACGCTACACGTACCCCTCGATGCTTTCAGTAATCACATTGCGACGCACACACACAATCAGTAGTATATACAATGGGGGTTCTGGACCACTTTCAAGAAATGTCTCTACAAAGCCTTATTTAGTAAATAAGGCTTTGGTTGGGACCTTAACTCTTGCTACTATTACCCCTACTACAAAAAGGTTGGGTGTCTATGAAACAGTTTACCGTGTATTGGTTGGAGGTAACACTCTGCCGTACAGTACGATCAATAATTCTTCTCTTACAAACCCCCTACCCGGCCCATCCCTCAAGTAGTACAAGTTAGGTTCGTCGGCTTTCATATCCACTTTATCTATGTTGTAAGTTTTGACTGACCATATAGGATCGGTGGCCCGCTTACGGCTATCGCCCTCGTGTTCCCCTACTACTTAACGTCTGTGCCTATGTTATGTTTATATCGATGAAACAGTTTAACGTGAACCGCCTACGATCTCTTTGGTGTTCATAATAAAGGCTTGCTGGGCTTTTTGTATCCCCTGTTCTATGTACTTTTTTTTCTCGTCCTCGCTGATAGCAGACTTACGAGACTTGGATCGAATATCTTGTTTCATTCCGTTATATTTTTTTAGTTCAGAGAGGATTGAACGAAACTCCTCTTCTGAGATCTTACTGTCAGAGAGTGCCGTGGAAATACGCTCACTCACTGTGTTCAGCTTTGCTTCGGCCAGAACCCTGATCTCGTCGTGTTTCAATGCCTTACGATGAAGTCTGCGTGATACTAACTTAAGCGCCAATCCTGCCAACCCTGCCACCCCTGCCGTTATTTCAATACCTAGCACTATAGGTGCAGCCACGATGGTAGCTAACAACCCAACGCCTGCCGCCCCTAGTCCCATGCTGGTTGCCATAAGGGTAGTGTCAGCCCCGTCCACGATATTGAAAGCTCTATTGTACTTTTTACATAGAGCTTTCCGCGTGTCACGGTCTTGTTCTAGTTGACGTTTCACATCACATAACTGCCTCAAGCGGAACCCATCTACGGTTTCCAGCGTCTTCGCTACTTCCTCTACGACTGGGTACAGACCCATCCTATAATGTATATTTTGAAAGATATTTTAATTGGGTTTCAGTTAAAAATCTATCAATGAATTTGAAGTCTCCAAGTTCTAGACTACTAGTCAGGGCAATAGGTGAGAGGCTAATAGACTTTTCTGTTGTAATATAAACCCCAAGGAGGCTTATTAAGTGGTTTATAGGACCCGTGGTATCCCGTTGTATAACAATACAACAATATTCGCCTTTGTGTACGCTAAACCAGTGTATTGACACCCCGGGTAAAATTTGGTGTACTATTTGGGGGTCTCCATTGTCTGAATACTCAAAGAAGACTTCTATGATGAGTGTGAAAGGGGGGAATCTTATTTCAGGATTACTAAATGTTAATTTATTTTCGAATGAAGACGTTATCCTATTTTTGTAAGTTCTTATTAATCCCCTCTCCGGAATGAAATCCCCGGGCCAGACACCGTTGTTCCTAATCTTAGAGATACGCCCCAATTCGGTTAATGTGATATAAGGTGAGGCGAGTGTTAAGTTGATCAGCCATTTGGGCTCTTTTAAATCTGATAACGACATTCGTCTGTACACGTTGTCTTTGAATTGCAGGATGTATAATTCATCTTCCTCACCAGGCTGATCGAATCCCTCCGTATCTCCTAAGTCGTTAAGCGTAGTGTTGGGATGATGACTGGTCATTATTATACTATTACGATATAATTTCCAACTGGTTTTCTGATAATAATTCAGGGGTGAACTTCATACCCATGAAGTGTATGTTGTCAGGCAGGAAGATATTGGTTAGTGATATCTTGTTTTCCACGATCACGTTGACCCCCTGCAGACTGGTGTTGGAGCCGACACCCACCCGCACGTAAACGTTGCAAACTTGATACTGGTGTCGTTTCACCCACCAGAGTTTGATCCCCTTCACGATCTCGATATTATTCCCCGATGGTTCCCCTAAGTAGACTTTGATGATCAGTGTTGAGTTTGCCGGTAGATCCTCTAGTATACTGACCACGCCTTCGAATTCAGACACCAACTGCAATTTCACGTTTTGTATGGCCGGTTTACTCGATAGCATGTGGGCTGCCATAGTGTCGAGTGGGCTGACGACTATGCTACGTCTCTGAGTTGGGACGTAAGCCACGAGCAGGGTTCCATTGTTCACGACTTTGTTTAGGTGGTTGTCTTTGTTATCCGTGAACACGTAGGGAGAGACGAGTCTAATATTGAGAAACCAGTCGTCGTTATCGGGTAACAACACCCACTTGTCATCTTCGGTGAAGACGAGCATATATGGTTTGTTTCGGGCGACGGTAGTGCTCTCAACATTGTCTAAGTCGAACAGTTTACCCCCGAACGATGGGTATATTATCCAGTTATTATCACCGGTGTTGACAAGGGCGTACTTAGTGTTGACTTTTGCTCTTGCGGTATCTACTATATCACTTAGGGCTCCACCGGAGGGGATTTCAACACGTTTGTAAATGTTGTGTTTCAATTGCAAGGCGTACGATGTACCATCTACTCCGGGAGCGTCGAAACCGCGCGTGTCTCCGAGGTCAGAGATCCCGATATTGACGCATTTTTTCACTCCGGGCCCTTGTGCGCTGGTCATTTTACATGAAGCGTTAAGCTGAGGTATCCTATATTTACAGGATTATGATTTATATCTAACACCGATATTGTCAGCTCAGGTATGTTGCCCTGGGTTAATCTCTTATACTGCCGTGGTGAAAACGACTCGGTTCTACCGTCGTTGTATTTCTCAGTTTTCACCGGCACTGCTCTCAGTATAGTGGAAGGGTGACCTCCTTGAATGTTGTACGTTGTGCTCACCTGATCGAGATGAATGTACAGCTCTCGGTACGGTACTAGGTCGGGTAACTTCGTGCCTGTGACGGTTGTTGTTGGTTTTATCTCGTCAGGAGACATACCGAGTATCCTCGCTAATGGTCGGCCGAGCCTCAAGGGGTTTCTTCCGTTGTTGATTAACACCACTGTACCATTTGAGTCGTTCATCTTGAGTTCGGCTCCCAGGGGTTTGAAGACCTCGTCGTTTAGAGAGCACACGCTGTAGTAGCCGTCAGTTATCTGACTGCGAGTTCCACTGACGAACAGCTTATTGTTGCTGGCGTTGATGTTAGTCCATTGCGGTAGGTAGGTGATATCGCAGAGTGCGACTTCGAGTTGACCTGACGTGTTATCGATCGCGTGCGTCAGCTGAACGGCCTCACCGCTCGTTATTCCTGGAAGTGTTATGTACATATTATAATATATAAATTATATATTATAATATGGATTTAGCACACTTGAAAATCGTGGTGAATGCAGATGGTACGGGGTTTAAAACAACCTTTATTAATATCTTTGAAAACTATATCGTGTCCGTTAATAACGCGCAGGCGGTGGTAGACTGGAATCAAAACCCAATGCAGTTTTGGCAGAACCAACTCAACTTTGCTGTGTGGTGTGCGACGACAGGGTCGGGTGTGACACCAGACTACGGTATAGACGAACTGAGTAAGGCGGTTATTTTGTTTCATATTTATTATCAAACGAGACGAATATTGAAGGAAATAAGTGCTCCTCTTCCCCAAGATAAAGCGTGGCGTATGACGAATAACCCCTATGATAGACGCGCTTATGAACGTGTTTGTGGGGAGTTTGAGATTCCAACGAATAAAGACTTTCGCCTTCCTGGTGTGAACCATGGCCTCGGTATAGTTCTCGTGTACTTCTACAGGTCCGGAACATATTATGCCGGTTCTAAAGATGGTTCATACAACCCAAACCGTCATACATTTACAGGCCCCACAACGAATGAAAAGATCCATGTCAGCTGTATAAAGCAAACCAATCCTGATGCAGCCACAGCCTGGACTAAAATGATCTCAAAAACATCGAAAGGATTCACTCGTGCTGGTACAATACGCTTGAACGACTCGATTCGAACGTACGTGTGGGCGCTGTTGGGTGCGCAGTCGATGACGCGTTCCAACATCCTCGGTAAGGGAACTGCTTACGACGCTCAGACACAGTTCGTTGCCAACGTTGAGGATGCTATCAATTCTCCAGTTGATCTCCCGAGGGCCATCGACCGTTACCAAAACGTGTTAGAATACGCCAGATCGAAAGTCAATTACGTGTTCGGCGTGGGGTTGTACATGGCTCCGAGTGATATGCAACAGAGAGTAAAAAAAGTGGTGGGTTATAACAACAAAATAGTCATAGCCACGGCGGATCAAAAGTTGGGTATCAACCCCGATATTAACACCCCCTATATCCCACACATCCCACCACGTGAAACGGGTATAGTGGCGCCACCCCCGGAGTCTAAAGTTCATGTGCCCCCCACACACCCCCATATACATGTGGGGGTACCCCCCTATCAGCAGCATATTGATAATAAAACGGCCCTGGTGGTTGGTGGGGTAACTTTGGGACTTATTTGGTTAAAGATTTCTTAGCCGCTTTTATCCAGTCTTTAACACCACCGCCTGTGGGAGTTCCCCCGCCGGCAGGTGTGGGGGTTCCTCCCACCAGTGACACCACCAGGGTTGATATGATGAAACCCAATGCAGTCAGAATGCTGGCGATGGTGATCCCTTGCTCCCGGAACAATATCCGAATCCTGTCTGCTAACGTGGTGTCTCGGTGGAGGACTTGATTGATGGTTTCCCGTATACGGCTGACCTGGGATCTAAGCTTTTCTTTGTAGCCGGACGCTGTCTCCAACCATGTCTGCCTTTCATCTTCCAAATTACGTATTCGTTCCTCGATGGTGGCTTTCATAGACTCGTCCTCAGTTTCACCGAGTTTTTTCTTTTCATAGGCGATGTGGTCGTCTATCTCACTCATTTTGGCCGTGCTTTTCCAGAGCTGACCACGAATGGTTTGCATCAACAGGTCCAACCCCCTCAGTTCCCGAAAGGTAATTTCGAGACCCGGGAAGGGTTTGTTCTCGTAGTCGGTCAACACTTTTTTAATATCATAAGTCATGTTTTGATCCGATGGGGCGTCCCTGATGCCTTCCAGACCTTGAACTAACTTCGGAGGAATCTTAGGTCGCGCGCCACCGTAATATTCTAAGCCTAGTTCATCGCGGATAAAGTCAATCCCATATTTTCTGGCCAATGTTGATAAAGCAAGCGGTTTTCCCGTG
The DNA here is from genome assembly GCF_037392515.1 of Haliotis asinina. Classification (NCBI taxonomy): domain Eukaryota; kingdom Metazoa; phylum Mollusca; class Gastropoda; order Lepetellida; family Haliotidae; genus Haliotis; species Haliotis asinina. Next base: position 63,125,920 of record NC_090287.1, on the reverse strand, counting down.
CTTTTATGCACGAGATCGGCCTCCGGGCGAGCCTTCAAACGCAGTGGGCCACCCGTATCAACAAAAAACTTGTCATAGTACCTTCCCGGCGCCTTGATGTTGTCTCTATTTTCAACTGCGTTGTAATAATCATCGACGGCGCCCTTAAGGAGCTCGTCACTTTGCGAGAATGAGGTCTCCTGGTCATCATTGAATGCCTGGGCACTATCGTCCCACATATCATCCATAGGTATGTCTTCATCCATTAGTATTAAAAATATATTTCATTTATATAACAATGTACGGTAGAAAATTAGATCCTTTCAGAAGATTGAGAGAGCCATTAGGAGCCAGAGCCGTGCGCCAGTCGGTGACCATCACCAACAATCCCAGCAAGATAGACCAGAATCAAACTCTGCTGGTTAGATTTCCAAACCTTGGTGAGAATGACCTCATTGTACCAGGCACTGTTCGACTGGCGTTCAATATCACGTTGACCTCCGACAACGACAAACGCGAGCTAGTGCGGAACGTGGGTCGAGCCATCATCAAGAAAACGACCGTCAAGTTCAGCGGTAACGAGGTGCTGAGCATCGACGACAGCGACGTGTTTCACTGCTACAGGGATCTCTGGAAAAGCGAGGGAGAACGAGTCAATGATGTGTACCAGGGTATCAGCAAATCAACCCGGGCGCGCATAGGGTATGTCTTCACGCAAGACCAGCAAGACAAGCTATCGGACGGTGAAAAGGCCATCGCTCGAGCATACGGGAATCGATTCTGCGTGCCGCTCGACTTCGAGTTGCTCACGGGACACGCGCCGTTTTACCAGGCCGCGCTGGGTGATAGGCTCGAATACGAGCTCACGTTTAACGACTATAGCAAAGTAGTGCGTACGCCGAACGGTGATGAGGCTAGTTATACCATGGACAACATCTCTCTGGAGTTCGACATGGTCACTAGCCCGGAGCTGGCCAGGCAGGTTCGAAGTCAGTACTCTGGGAAGATGGCTATACTGTACGATCGTGTACTTAGGCATAGATCAGTCGTGCGAGATAAGAGCGACACTGTGTGGAATATCAACCTGAACGTGCCGGCGCGATCGATGAAAGGTATCCTGGTCGTCCCCGTGGAGGATTACGATCCATTCCGGAGGGACAGCGAGAAGTTTTTCAACCCCGAGATTGAAAAGGTGGAAGTGACCATCGAGGGCGTGCCCAACCAGCTGTTCAGTCATGGCATGAGACCACACCAGCAGTGGGATGAGATAAAAAAGCTACCAGTGGGGGATTATATAACAAAGGACCTGGACCTCGGCTCCGTGCAGATCGGTGAATACCTGACCACCAAGTACGCCCTATGGTTGGACATGCGATCCACGGATGATGATAAACTGCACGGTAGCGGGCGCCGTATAGATAACGGCAGCGAAGGGATAACCATCCAGATTACTAAGAAGGCTCAACCCGCTGGTAAGTTGAAATTATATCTGTACGTTATTATGGACGCGCAACTTAATATAGACAATGGGAGATTCGTGCAAGCCATCTACTGATGGGGGGTACCCCCCCACACCCCCCAACAATAAACTGCCCCAACTACCCACTGACCCACACTGCGCCATAGTGTGCGGGCAGACTGGCTGTGGGAAGACCGTTTTCGTCTTGGATATGTTGGAGGGTTACTACAAGGATGTGTTCGATAACATCGTTATCATGTGCCCTACTCTGAGCATGAATAAAACGTACGCGCGGCCTTGGGTGATGACGGACCCGGACGTACACAAAATCGACCCTGGAACACGCCTGCAGGACTGGTTGAAAGCTCTTCACGAGAAATTTAAAGGGGAACCGACGCTGTTCATACTAGACGACTGCAGCGCTAATCGCGAGATAACAAAAAAGAGAGACATGCTATCGTACCTGGCCTTCTCCGGCCGGCATGCAAATCACAGCGTCTGGGTGCTAACGCAGAAGTTCAACTCGGTGTTGAAAGACCTCAGGGAGCAGACGCGATGGGTGGCCTTATTTCACTGCAAGGACAGGGATTCGTTCGAGGAGTGTTTGAGAGAGAACGATGTGATGAGCAAATTAGAACAGGAACGGGTAAAGAAACAGCTCGCTGAAACTAAACACGCTAAGCTCGTTCTAAAAACCGACCAACCAGTAGCATATATAGTATGCTAAAGCTAAGCAAAGCTAAGCAAATGCTAAGCATAGCTATGATATTTGAAGTATTTGTCGTGTGCAACTTAACCTTCATTTCACTGTGTTTTGTCTGCATCGGGTATTATATAGTTAAAACTAAATCTTACTTGTTATATTATAAGATGGAGTGTGAGGAATTGCTCGAACAGTTGGGGGGTACCCCCAGTGGGGGTGTGGGGGATTCCCCCAAGCGAGAGAAACTGGTGGCGTTGGCTGTTGGCGGCAAAGCCAAACATTACTTTGGAGACTACACTCCGGATAAAATTCACAAAATGTCAGCCGAAGAAATCGATAAGCTGTACGCTAGATACGAGTCCCGGCTCGGAGCAGAAATGACAAAGACAATAGGATCGGCTATGACCCAGATATACACCGGTATTGTATGACACTTCCTTCCCATTCCACCAGAGCGCCGACTTTACCTGTGGGAGGACCTCGAGAAAGACCCTTTTATCGAACACGCCGTGAGCTCTATCAGCTGCGGGCTGTACCACAAATATGGTATGTTGTTGGCTCCAGTGACGGCGGCGATTATCACAGCAAAACATTGTCAATTTGAGAGAAAAAATAATAATAATAGTATAGATGGATGCTGCTCCCGAGGTGACGGAAGTGACACAGGAACCAGTGAGGTAAACCCCTCCCGAGGTGAGGGAAGTGACCCCTTCACAAACAGTAACCAGACAGAAGAATCCTAAGAGAGTAGCTGCCGGTAAAAAACGGTGGTGTAACCAACATAAAGTGACCAACCCAACCCGACTGTTGTTGGCTGTAGGTGTAACTGCTGCCTTGGCTATCTCGTGGTTATACGTGGGGGTACCCTCCCACAGTGAGCCACCACCCAACAGTGAGCCCCCCACCCCCACGGTAGACCGGTATCATGTTATAATTTTAATATTTTATATCATATACATAATGTCTGAGGGGAAAACGTTCGTCATCGACGCATACCACGCCACAGTGGTCGCCAGTCTAGCCGTAGGGTACGCTCGGTTGACTAAAATGGTGCTTAAACAACCAACTATTAAGCTAGATTTCAACCTGCAGGATATGGGTATGCTTATAATGAACCTTGGTATGGCGATGGCCACAAAAGACATCCTAGTAAAACAAGGAATAATACCTGATAATATAATGAAATAAATATAGGGATGGCCACGATAGCTATGATGGTTGGTGGGGCGTTAGTGAATGCCCTGGCATTTTCCGGGAGTAATTTCCTCTTCTCGAAACTACGAGATGATCACGCGGCTGAAATACAGGAAGAAAGGAAGCGGCACGAACTCGCTACTGAGAAATTACAAAGAGCACAGGCCGAGTACGCTAAAAAACGTCTCCAGAGGATCGATTTTATTAACGAACAACTCCAGCGTGAAAACCATGCCGTTCAAACATTCAACGATGTTGATGAAGCAATGAAAGAATACTACCTACTAACTGGTAAACAATTGGAACCGCTCAATAAACCCACACTCGCTCAGTACTACACACCATCCAAGGGACAAATGAATCGTGAACTGGGCTTCATAGTGTTGGGTATAGCAGCTACTGCGTTGGTTGCGAAGCAATTAAATTAAAATACCTACATAAGTAAACATGAGACCTGCTCCATACCGATGCGAATACATACTTATGGGGAAGACCGAGGCCTGTGGTAGGAAATGCAGGAATCAGGGGTTCTGTTGTTTCCATATGGGAAGTCCTAACTACACGTGTTCTGTGTGTGGTATCGGGGTTAAAGGACACTACTGTCTATGTAAAGCTCACGGAGCGAACGTAGTCAGACATCAACTCATCTACGAGAATAAAAAAGGCTATATAAAAGAACGTAGGCGACTGCTCAAGATAGCCACTTAAGGGTTACCTCCCTTTACTGTGAAGCAATTAGACATTGGTTCTCTTAGGTGTAAACACTATGTCTACTGTACGCGAGCTGAAGCGGGTCGCAAAACAGAGAGGTGTGATCGGGTATTCTCGAATGCGGAAGTCAGCATTGTTGAGATTACTAGGTTTAGAAGCCCCTCCTACGGTAACACAATTAAAAGCTCAAGCAAAACAGCTTGGATACACGGGTTATTCAAACCTGGGGAGAGCCGGGTTAACCGCATTGTTATCACATGCCCCTGTAGCAAAACCTCCCACTGTAAAACAACTGAAAGCCGAGGCACACGATTTGGGTTTAGGCGGGTATTCCCGTATGAGAAAACCACAGCTTGTAGAATTATTACAACAGAATAGAGCTATTGACCTACAGTTCGTGCGCACTGAGCGCGCTGTAGGCAATTATTTGAGAGGTTGGCGCATGCACGTTGATAGAAACATAGACATTACAGATATCAAGCCTCTGATAGCTGATAAGGTCAACCAGGAACTAAATAACCTAGGAAGTATCAAGTTTCAGATCACAGTGAAAATGTCGCTCGATAAGCAGGTTGGGGGCCCCACAGGGGCCACTGAGTATGTTCAGCCTTACTTCCGAGGTCAACAAGAGGTCGCCACACATACAGAGACCATTGATACATCAATCGATACCAGTTTTCAGCAGATACGAGAATACCTAGAACGCTATACACACTTGGGGTCCGGGTGGGCTGTAGATAAAATCGATAATGTCTATCTAGACATAGCTAACTACGTGCCGTTCAGAGGCGGATCATACCTAGCCTTACCCCCCTACTATAAGAACAAACATGCCATAGTAAACGTTAAGAATAGAGGAAACGATTGCCTGAGGTTAGCTATCAGGTCAGCCTTATTTCCAGCTGACACTCATTCAGATAGGCTTTCTAGCTATCCTCAGGATGATGGGCTCAACTGGGATGGTATAGATGAACCCACCCCCATATCCCAGATCACTAAAGTAGAAAAACAGAATAATCTGGCTATAAATGTCTTTGGGCACGAAGGTAACACAACAATAGTACACAGGGTCAGCCCGGTGAAGGATCGCCAAGTTATCAATATATTCATGATCCAGCGAGGTGACAAGTATCACTACACATGGATAAAACACTTTAGCAGGCTGTTGTATGACCAATCGGCACATAGAGAAAAGACCCACTTCTGTGAACGATGCCTACATGGCTTCACACGAGCTGATTTATTAGAATCCCACCGGGATGATTGTCAAGGTGTGGGGCAGACGGCCATACGAGTCGACATGCCTAAGGAAGGTGATAATATCCTAAAATTCAGTAACCACAAGAACCAAATGTCTGTGCCTTATATCATATACGCCGACTTCGAAGCCTTAGTTTCCCCCAGTGGTGCCGCCGGCGAGGCTCCCTTCACCCACAAAACACAAGAGCATAAAGCCTGTTCGTTTGGATACATTGTCGTTCGTTGTGACGGGGAAACGAAAGCTCCGGTAGTGTATAGGGGCCCTGACGCGGCTGAAAGGTTTCTAAAGTGTTTGCAGGAGGAAGAAAAAATTATTAGGAATGCATTGTATAGAATCGCTCCCATGCGTATGACCCGTGTCGACAGACTAGCTCACGCTAGTAGCACTAACTGTCACGTGTGTGACTCACCACTTAACGGTGATTCGGTGAGAGATCACTGCCACATAACTGGTAAGTATAGAGGCGCCGCTCACAGCGCGTGCAACCTCAAGCTTAAAATCAACCCTAAGACAATAAACATCCCCGTTGTCTTTCACAACTTGAGAGGGTACGACTCACACTTGATCATGCAGGCCATCGCGAAAATCGATGGTAATATAACGTGCATCCCCAACAACATGGAGAGATACATCTCCTTCAGCTTAAACGGACTTAGGTTCATTGACTCGTTTCAGTTCCTCCTGTCGTCACTCGACAGTCTGGTCAAGGCCAACAATACCTTCCCTATCACCGATCGATACACAGACGCCGAGACTAGACCCCTGCTTATGAGGAAGGGTGTGTACCCCTATGAGTACATGGATAGTTGGGCCAAGTTCACCGAGACCAGACTACCCCCTATTGACTGCTTTTATAGCAAGCTGAATGAGGCGTCCGTCTCACGAGATGATTACTCGCACGCGACTAACGTATGGAATAAACTGGGTTGTAAGAACCTGGGTGATTATCACGACCTGTACTTGAGGACAGATGTACTGCTGTTAGCCGACGTGTTTGAGACGTTTAGGCGGACGTGTTTCAAGCAGTATAAACTCGACCCCGCATGGTATTACACCAGCCTAGGTCTGTCGTGGGACGCCTTGCTTAAAAAGACCGGAGTTAATTTGGAATTGCTCACAGATTACGACATGCACCTATTCATTGAGAAAGGCTTGCGAGGTGGGATTTCCATGGCATCCAAACGATACGCTAAAGCAAATAATCAATACGTGAAAGGTTACGATCCTAACAAGCCAACCAATCACATTCTCTACCTCGACGCAAACAACCTGTACGGCTGGGCCATGAGCCAGTATCTACCTACAGGGGGATTCGAATGGGTACCCCACGTTGATGTTATGGGGGTTGCACCAGATTCGAACAAAGGGTATATCCTCGAGGTTGACTTAGAGTATACCAAGGAATTACACACATCACACAACAGCTACCCCCTGGCCCCCGAACGTATGAGGGTTAACCCAGACTGGATGTCTGTGTACCAACATAACTTGTCAGGTGGGCGTGTGACAGACGTTGAAAAACTCGTGCCTAACTTAATGAATAAGACCAAGTACATCGTTCACTATCGCAACCTACAGCTGTACCTGTCGTTGGGTATGAGGCTGACCAAAATACACAGGGTGCTCATGTTCGACCAGAGCCCATGGATGGAGCCCTACATCAGAATGAACACAGACCTACGAAAAAAAAGCCACCAGTGATTTTGAGAAAAATCTCTACAAGCTCATTCACAACTCGGTGTTTGGTAAGACTATGGAGAACCTGAGGAAACGCGTGACCGTGAAGCTGGTTCGGTCGAGTGAGGAAGACAAGCTCAGGAGATTGATAGCCAGTCCGGCATTCAACCGTAGTAAGATATTCACAGACAACCTGGTTGCCCTACACATGAAGAAAAGCCACATAAAATTCAACCGGCCTGTTTACGTGGGGATGAGCATCCTCGATTTATCCAAACACCTGATGTACGACTTTTACTACAACGAGCTCAAGAAACAGTACGGGGACAGGTGTAAAGTGCTGTACACTGACACGGATTCCCTGCTGATGGAGATTCGAACCGAGGACGTGTACGAGGACATGAAAAAACACCTCGATTTATACGACACCAGCGACTAACCTAAGACCCATGCCCTACACAGTACGGTAAATAAAAAGGTCCTAGGTAAGATGAAGGACGAGTGTGCTGGCACGCCCATAGCCGAGTACATAGGTTTGAGACCTAAGATGTACTCCATACTGAAAGCCGACAATAGTGAGATCCGGAAGGCTAAGGGGGTTAAGAAGTATGTGGTGAAACAACACATCAAACACGCCAGATTCAAGGAAGCCCTGTTCAAGACCCGTACCTTTAGACATAAAATGAACACACTTAGAAGTGATGGACATAAGATATACGGACTGACTATAAACAAGACGTCCCTGTCGCCTATGGACACGAAACGTTGGATAGCTATTGATGGGATAAACACATACGCGCATGGACATGAAAAAATTTGAGGCTATTTACTACAGCCCGCGTGGGTACTGGAAAGGAGCTAGCGCAGTAGATAAGCTAGCTAAAATAACGCGAGTACCCCCGGAGGAAGCCAAAGCGTGGCTTGAAAAACAAGCCCTGTGGCAGATCTATTTGCCGGCACCACGCTACGTGCCTAGAAGGAGGTTCGGTATTAACATACCTAATAGCGTTCACCAGGCAGACCTACTGTTCCTACCCCACGACAAGAGGTACAAGTATGCCTTAACCGTAGTGGACGTAGCCAGTCGTTACAAGGAAGCCGAACCCTTGACCACGAAAGATTCGGCCCAGGTAGCCAGAGGATTCGAACGCATATACAAACGCAGCCCGCTGACGTGGCCAACAGAGCTGCAAGTTGACCCCGGACGGGAGTTCATGGGTGCCGTGTCACAACTGCTAGCCAAACATGATACAAAGGTCAGGCGTGGCACGGCCGGAGCCCATCGCAGCCAAGCCATAGTTGAGAGATTTAATAGGACTTTGGCTGAGCGCTTGTACGGCCATCAGTATGCTAGGGAGATGGTCACCCCTGGAAAACGATCGACTGAATGGGTCACGAGGTTACCCAAGGTGGTGTCGGCAATCAACCATGAAGTCACCCGTCTCACCGGTAAGAAACCGGCAGACGCTATCAAACTAAAATCAATAGTTGCAGAGTCGGCCGCTCCATTGCGTGGGAAGGAGAAACAGATACCAGATAGGGCCCTAGTGAGGTATCTATACCAGCCGGGGGAACATGAGGGTGATAGCCGTAAGCGGGCCACCGATCCTATATGGTCAGTCAAAACTTACAACATAGATAAAGTGGATATGAAAGCCGACGAACCTAACTTGTACTACTTGAGGGATGGGCCGGGTAGGGGGTTTGTAAGAGAAGAATTATTGATCGTACCGTACGGCACAGTGTTACCTCCAACCAATACACGGTAAACTGTTTCATAGACACCCAACCTTTTTGTAGTAGGGGTAATAGTAGCAAGAGTTAAGGTCCCAACCAAAGCCTTATTTACTAAATAAGGCTTTGTAGAGACATTTCTTGAAAGTGGTCCAGAACCACCATTGTATATACTACTCAATCTAATATACAATAGCATCATCTTTACATCTAATATAACATAGTACCCCATAGTCAGTCTGCCTTTACGAAATGCCACAATAATACCTTACTCTAACCTTAATTTTCTAAGGCATACCCGCATAAGATCAGGTTGAGACAGTTTGTTTGGTTAGTCAGATTTTTGTATTTACTGATTTGTTTGAAGTTTGTGCACATTCATATCCTCATACAGCACACTAAACATGTCTTACGACGTCATTAACTTAGCAAACATGAGTGAGTGAGTGAGTGAGTCAATATTTAACGTCACATCGGCAATATTCCAGTCATATCGTACGAGAACATGTTTGATACTGAAATGAAACATGAATATATTATTAAAAGCTGTCGTCAAAGGACAGTAAAGCAACTAACATATAACAATTAGAATTAAAACTAGCAGGTAAAGTTAAAACTAATATCACCATTTGGACAACAAAACATAAAAGCTGGCTATAGATTGCCAACAACCGAAGATAGATCAGCATACTAAGGACGATGTGGACTTACAGTACATGTGCTTCCTGCATGGACCTTAGCTGGATTTACATCATCCCTTCAGCCGTTAGCAATTCACGAAATCTAGCCATAAATTAAAAAGACGGGTATTCTAAGATTAAACAGCAAATATGAAACTATACCTCCATTAGATGTTGCCTGAATGTCCTTCTGATTGATTGCCCCATTGAAAGCGACAACTGTTGAATAGTATGTTGTATTGTGATGCAGAGTTGTAACGCTGCACCCAGATTTCACTTGATGTGTATAATTCGTAAATGGAAGAATGTCATCAGCTCCAGCTGTTGTTCCAACACCCCAGAGATAACTGAAAGTTCATGTAAATTGCAACTTAGCAGTCACTATCACAGATGAAAAACCTTTCTAGTTTCTCATGTAGATCGTCAATTCATCAATGATAAGAATACATGTGTTTAAAGGTCACATGCAACCAAAAACTCAAACATAATTAAAACACATTTATCACTTGTAATATTTTGTACTTGGGCTCACTTTCCCCGAAACAAAGCCCTCGGGAGACCGAACCCAGTCATAGCGGGTGGATATGCACTCAAGTGTAACGACGGATTCCGATTGGCTGTTTCATTTGCTCACATGCTGAGGGTTCATTGTGTGTACAGAAAGATGATCTGTTTGATGGGCATTTTAGAAGTATAGCCAGTCACAAGAAAGTAAGATTCTTTATGGATAACAACTTCTTTTTGTGTACTTGATGCGTCGTTTCAGTATGGATTCATATACTGTTGTCAATCAAAATCATATACACGAAAGGAAGTCGTTATCCATAGATAATGTATATAGAGATGTTGGGTTTGGAAAATACATGTTCACTGAATTTGCGCTCGATCCAATAAAAAATCATGTCAGTAGAGATGGTAAACTACTGCGTGGCTGGAATCTGTCATTCGTCCAAGTACTAAGCAGGACTTGAATCTGACAAGAGTTTGCACAAGTTTCCGTCAGATCCAGTCGGAAAAAATGAATGTAGTTTGTTTGCAACCCACAGACATAAAAACATGTCATGTGTATCACACGTGCCTAATTCCATAATGCGGCAGACACGGGACTCGGGTGCAAGAGTCATAAATCAACTTATTTTCTTTATGTCGTATAGTCTGATAGGTTCAAGTTAAGTTCAAATTGTACGTGGTCAATGATTGAAGCGGTGCATTGCATGTTGTCTTTAGCAGAAAGGCAGACAGACATATAGGTGTGAATAAACCAGACACTGAGCTTTCTCTGTGACAGAGACTGTTTACCACAATCAACAAGTTGTTTTACGTAACGAGTAGATTATTTACTTGTTTGTGTGCATACTGCCTCAAGCTCCGCGAACCTATTCACTGCGCATGCGTTATGGACGCAGCCCAGCACAGCTGTTGAAACCAGTTTCCCCCCACCGCTGGGGGAATTTAGTGAAACGTTTGAACTCCGATTTCTCGGGCTTTTTTTCATCGCGTTTTTTTCAACTTTATAGCTTCAATTGGCATTTTTTATGATTTGTTTCGGTAAGTGCATACCGAAAGGTACCAGAATCTGCAAAGTTGTGTTTTACGTTTAAAGTATTTCATATAAATATTAATGCAAGATGCATACAGGCACAGGCAAAAAAGGAGACGTTCAGATATACATGTAATTGGATTCACGTACCTGTCAATACCAGATTCTGGATCATGGAAGTCCACCCACTGAGCACAAATCTTCTGAGTGTCGTGTTGGTATTTGACATCTTCTAGCAGTTTGTTCCCATCCAGTACTCTACCAACGACCGGCGGTGTAAAGTCAATGAGTATCGGAACATCACCATGGCTTGCAGTGGATAGATCCACTGTGAACAACAAACAATAGCGCATGGTAAATATTTATCTGCAAGCAGTAAGTCGATTTAATTAATTTTAAGGGTGTCTATCTATTAGTGGGTGAGTGAGTTAAAACCTCAAGTCAATAGTTTCTGCTTACCTGAATTTACAGCCCTGATTCGCACCCAAGCCTGAACACCAGGAGTCAAGCCAAGATCTTCTATCACAAGATATGGGTCAGCTCGGTTCAAGAAGGGATGACGGCTGTAAGATCTCACAAATACATCATACTTTGTTTTGCCCAAACCAAAGTCTACTCTTGCAATACCCGATCCAGAGTCTGATACATTGAAGTAGACGCCCAAGATATCAAAATCCTCATCAAACAGCAAATCCCCTACCTCATGTACAACGGGCGCCGTTGTGTCAACTGTCACAGGTGTAGAGTGACATACCGTTGTGACCAAGGCTCCTCCGTGTACAACATTGTTGATAGCTTGGAAGGTAATGTAATACTGACCATCAGCTAGATGGAGGTTCTTGCCAAGTCCGGTATAGGTCCAGTCGTGCCTGGTTTGCAGCTGAGCGTGAGGATCAGTGAACTTCACGACATCGGACCCACACACAGACGTCCCAGCTGCCCACGTGTAGCCCCAAATACCACTCTCGTCGTCGTGGAAGCCATCGCAGTTACCTGTGAAAAGTAAACATATACATACTGATGACAACAAACCACACAAAACGAATAATCCACCATTACATAAGGAAATGTAATCGTGACCCAGTGGGTCTTCCATAGGCATTGTTTGTCAGATTTTCATGGCCACACATGGCATTTGTGTTTAAGTAGACAATGTAAAGATACACCATGGTATGACAGATTACCTGAGATATAGTTGTTTGCGAGTGTGTATTTCGTATCTTCAAGAGGTTTGTTGCCTCCAAAAACCGTTCTTCCAGCACTCCCATCAATAATTTTTCTGTAATAGACATTACTTCAATATAATTTAACCTGTGGGATAATATTCTGTTCGAATGTACGTTTCAACATGTTTATGTGGTCATTGTGCAGAAGGTAAAGGTGCCACTTTTACCTGTGATTGAGCTCCTTGGTGACATCGATGCATCTTTGAGTCACTGCTGCCTTACATCCATCAGCTGTCAACATATCAGAGACAGCTTCTCCTACAGGACCAGGTTCAGGTGGAGTAAAGTCAGCTAGAGTCCCAGTTGATGGCAGGTAGGCAACGTATCCTAGAGTGTTGGTGATCCTGGCATTTATGAAATACTGAGCGCCATGTTCAAGGTTTGAGTGAGAGAACTCCCGAAATGCGCTGTAACCAACTCCAAGTCTTTCATAGTGGAAATAGGAAGCAGCAGCTCGAAGTTTCGCCTTAGCTCCGACAACTGTTTCCTGGAGATCACAAACCTGAGTATGCATTTCATAGTCAAAGGAAATGCACTTTGAACCCGTCTGCAAACACAGTCTTGCACATGCAATGTCATTATCGGCATGAGCCGTAGAAAATGGAGTAGATGACAACTTTCCAGGCTTAGATGGGGCAAAATGTTTCAATTCGGACATGACATCTTTTCTCTCAATTGTGTTTTCCAGGTACAGAATTTGCCAGTCCAAAATTTCTTTTCCGAACTCCCCAGGACTGTATCCCACAGCAACTGAGTGATTAGGTGTTAGTGGAGAATCTTCAAATACGACAACGTTCGCTTGGATCACAGTCCTATGACTTGTAAATGTATATGCAGCATCTACCCTCCCATCTGGAACTGTATTGTCATAGGTGTGGAGCATGCACGTAGTCGTTGCCTCAATACCTTGAGTGTTCCTAGCCCTTATAGTCCAGTACAAAGGCACTCCATGAGGCAATGAAACTGTAGGCAATGTTAAGGAAGGCCCTCTCATCTCCACCAGTGACTTCACATCTCTTCCACTCCGAGAAGTACCAATGCTATAGTGTAGAGTAAGAGGACTATTTTCATCCCCACTGTCAACTTCCAGGATGAATGCTGTGTCGCTGGGATGCCTTCCATCAAGTTGCCGGACAGAGCAGCTTCCTGACAATGACCTCTTCCTGTGGTCACAGTTGGGGAATCTTGGTGGAGTGTTATCGTTTATATCATATTGGTGTTTCCACATAGTGCCAGTGTATGTGGGACTTCGCCAGTGCCAGATGTCAAAATGCATGTTGATAATGAAAAGTATTTTTACCCAGGCTCTCAGTCGTAGTTCAAGTGGTGTAAGCTCGACATTGAGTTTTTTTCTGAAATAGAAGATGGATTCAATTATCGTTTTACACTGATATGGATTATATAATAGTATATAGGCGAAAGTAAAAGAAAAGGCAACTTACTGATCAATGAAATTTGAAAATCTTACATGATTGCGATTTCAAACTGTACGTACCCACATACAGCATAGTTGAAGAACAATTAGGGGTACAAGAACGCATGTGGATTGTCCAAACACGGACATATTTGAAAATACCATACAACAGACGCTGATTCCACAACACTCTGCAACAACATGGTGGTTCACATAAGAATATGTGAGAAAGATGACTCCCTTCGTGAAAGTAAAAGTGTTAATGCTGGGTACACTGTTCCACCTTTTACCTCAAGATCTACCAAACAAGTTCATGAATGTGAAATGTATCCTATATGAGGTCCTGGCCATGTTCAGTAAGATGTTTGCATAAAGGAGACATGTCGGACAAATGTTATCATCCACTGCACTTATCAACAATACGTTGAACCATAACACGAGTGATGAATGCTATCCCTGAAGCATAAGCAGTCACAACATCCTGTCAATAATATAAAGATTCCACCTGTGAAGATCAGGATTGTTTCCAAGATCCCTTTTCTCTTAGAAGGTAATTATTTACGAGGCCTTACTACCTCCCCTGAGTGTCTGGGCGCATACCCGACAGCTCTCAAGAAACATCAGCATGATCCAAAGAATATACAAAAATCAGTCCAACCAATAGTATTCCACTGAAAATGGGAATACCCCTGCAGTTATGGAGAACAAAAATCGGAACTTTTATTCACCCGAAGGGCTACGAACAAGTTGAGACAATTTTGCCATACTCTCCACATTCACAATGGACGGGCAGGACAGCCATGGCCTATCGGATTGTGCTGTGCACTATACTTCTACTTACATTGTGGGCCTTAGGATCAGTCACTGGATCAGCTATGGAATACAGTCTATCCTCTATGGACCACCAGCCGCTCATTTGCTTGAGAGGTGAGTTTTGCACAAATCTCTTTGGAAAAGGGACTTTGTTTACATCACGAAAACTGAATCACACACACGACATCAGCAGACAAACTGTTAGCTTACTACACTTAGGAAGAGACATCGAGCTCAATCCCGGACCCACTGTACAGAGACATTGCACGTGCTCACAGAATGTGTGTCAAAAACGATGAACCACGCCCACTCATTGTAAAGACGTGTCATTGGGAGGACAAAATGCACACTATTGGATTAAGAGAAACTCTTAGAGATATGGGACACGGTGTAGTGAATGACCTGACCTGTAACCAAAGGCAAGAACTTAATAGATTGCGCACGGAAAATCCGACCAAAAGATTTTACTTCAAAGGAGGTAAAATTGTCGAAGATGTAAGACGTGAAAGAACTGACAACACGCGACAGAGTCAAGACAGGCACATAAATAATAGTCAGTGCAACATTAGAGACATACGGATGACACAGGACGAATCTAGGAGCGGCTGACAAATGAGTCGTTCTGATAGGCCCGTGGTAGGAAGACTGTGAGATAGGTGTGGCCAGGGCCGCGATAGTTTACGGGTGCTTCAAACAATGTACCCCAGAATAACGATAACTATGATGAACATTTGGGAAACTATCAGGTCTGATGTCTGAGCTGCAGGATCGTGACTTTACAGAATTCATATGTAAATGTGATATTATTGGATTGTCAGAATCGTGGTGTAAGGAGACTGATTTAACAACCATATTTCCTGATTATATAGCTATAACAAAAGGCGGAGATGAAATATCCAACTTTGGTCGCCTCTCAGGTGGGCTGCTACTTCTTATAAGGCAAAAGTTTGAGATTTTCGTAAAATGGACGAAAATCCTTGGAATATTTGTCCTACTTGACAAGATATTGTTCAACCTAGATAAAGATGTAATGGTCTCCTGCGTGTATATCCAACCAGAATCGTCAAACTGTATAATACGTTATCACCTGACTGTAATAACGGGATCTATAGGCTATTTTTATATTGTGTTGTCCCCTCTAGCTAAATATTTTAGAATTAATTACTAGTTTTACATGACATTGTATATCTGTGATATTCCAGTCTTTTGACTGTCCTTTGCTGACAGGATGGTATAATCTATCTTTCATTATTGTTAATCTATATATTGTTTTAGTCACGATATGGTTGAAATATTGCCAAAGTGACTTTAATTTTTAACTCACTCACTCACTGTAGTAACGGTGTTAGTGTTACAAGAGGAGCTACTAGATGTTCTCTTGCACTGCGACGAAGTGCACTCTTGCACTGTGACGAAGGTGGAGATTTTAATGCACAGACGGGTACTGTGCTTGATTCTTTTGAAGATGATATCCTTGAATACTTAGATAATGATGACGCTTTAGTGTATGATTTCCTGCATGACCACTTTAACTTGGCACGTACGACATCAGACAGAGTGTTAACCAACTTTGGAAAATGTTTGACAAGTTTATGTAGTGTCCTAAATATACCTTCTCTGAATGGAAGATGTGGGTCAGACTCAGAAGTTGGTGACTATACGTTTATTGGTAATCAAGGTGCAAGCGTCATAGACTACGTAATAATGTTCAGCTAGATTGTTTGAGGTATGCTGTAATTATAACATAGTGTCACGCACTGAATAGCCACATCTCCCCGTCATGGATTGCCTGCGCACCTCACAGAGCCCGTGCTACCCTATTGTAATAAGATTGCTTTCAAATTTGTTTGGGCCAGCGATAAAGCTGACCAATTTAACTCCAACTCGTTGAGCAGTGATTGTGTTTCTTTATTAGAAAAAGCTGTCGACAAAGCGCTGTACAATATAGGCAAAAGAGTTAAAATTACGTGTCAGAGGCCTTGTGTACGGCAGCAAGTGATATGAAAAGAGTGTGTTCTCCCAATAAGTTTAGCCAACAGTGGCTTGACTACATGAATGTGAACTACTAAAAAGAACGATGCAAATATTTAAACAAGTTTAGGAGGAAAAAGGATAATAACGCTTTACAAGAACACAACATTCGTAGAAATATATATGCCAGCGTATGCAGAGGAAAGAAAGCGAACTTTCTCAAAGAGAAACAGGAAAAACTCGAACATTGTATACGCGATTCTAAGCAGCTCTTAAAGGGCTGAACACTAATTGCCATTTACAAAACAATTTACCAATCGAGAATTGGTTTTCCCATTTCAAGGAACTATTTTCCACCTCTACAGGGAATGAGGAGAGTGTTTGTGATACTTATGAATCGAATGAGTTCGATACGTCGTTTTGCCAGTTAAGTTCAGAGATTCTTGATTCACCCATAACAAGAAATGAAATTTCAGAAAGTCTAAAAAGTAATAAATCTGCCGGGAAAGATAACTTGATTCCCGAGTAAATATTCATTCGAAATCCTCCTTCCCTACCTTGAAATGCTTCTTAACGTTATGCTTGACAAGTCTCTCTTCCCAGAACAATGGAGTTTGGGGATTGTTAATTCCCTTGCACAAAAAGTAATCAAGTAATGATACCAACAATTATAGGGTTGTCAGTCTAGATTTGAAGAGGTCATCATGCGACGATGTCGCATTGGCCACACAAGATCTCTTTTGATGAAATAATTACGGGCAAAAATGTCCTGTTTGACTGTGTCGAATTAGACTTCACAAGGGATAAATATTTCGAATCTATGAAGCATCTTTTTCATAACATAAGTTCTCGTTTGATTCTAGCATTTTAAACAGAATTAGATTTGACAACAGATTTGTAAACAAATAAATCTTTTATGATTGCTAGTTTGAACTGATAACTAATATTGCTAGTCGCTGTATCCTCAACGGGGGTTAAAGTACTGTAAAATTATTGCTAACGGCTGAGGAGATGGTGTAAATCCAGCTATGGTCTATGCAGGTAGCAAAAGTAATGTAAGTCCCCATGGTCCCTAGTGTGGTGACCTACCTGCAGTTGTTTGCAATCTATAGTCCATTTTTCTATTGTATTGTCTACTACAGTTAAACTGTTTTAGATTTAATGACTAGTCTTAAATGGATATCTGTGATATATTCTAGGGGTTTTACTGTTATTCGTCAACAGGGCTTTAGTTTCTTATATTCATTTATCCTACAATGTCATTACTACTTGTTCTCGTCACGATATGGCTGCAATATTGCCGATGTGACGATAAATATTAACTAACTCACCCCAACAATTATAGGGGTATAACTATTTCAAGTATTTTCAGTAAGATTTTTATAAGTATTATTCACAGACGTTTAATATTTTGGGACGATTTCTTTGATAGGATGGATGAAGCACAAGCTGGTTTCAGGCACGGGTACTCTACAACTGATAATGTCTTTATTGTGCAGACACTTGCGCAGAAATATTTAGCCCGAAAGGGAGAAAAGAGGTATGCCGTATTTGTAGATTTTGCAAAAGCATTCGACTCGGTTAACAGAAACTTGCTGTGGTTCCTTCGTAAATCCCAAGGTATCAGTACTACAATTGGTAAACTACTTTGCTGCATATATCACCACGTAAAGGCTTGTGTTTGAAACAATAATAACTTGTGTAATTCCTTCTGCTGTAACACTGGGGTAAGACAAGGGTGTATACTAAGTCCATTTCTGTTTTCGTTCTTCATCAACGAACTATCGCTACAAATATATGAAAATTGTAATGAGGACATCCAATAAAGATTGATTGATTGAATATCCTGTCAATAATATAAAGATTCCACCTGTGAAGATCAGGATTCTTTCCAGGAAACCTCTTCTCGTAAAAGGCAATTAACGGGCTTTGGCTGGTCAGGTTCACTAACTTGTTTGTGCAGGATCAGTTATTTACAGGCAACGGCAGTATAGCTTGAATATTTGCTGCTGCGTGCAATAACCACACACGCAAATGCAGTGAGGCGATACAGCTTGCACATCATTTCTTTAGACCTGTACCAGCCATTGAACTTCAGCATTGTGTTATATTTCGGTTGCACAGTAATCCAAATTTCAAAGCTTTCACTTGTCTCCTGATAGACCAAAACTGTGGCACCTGACAATGAATGGAATCTCTTTCCGATGTTTTCAAAGGAAGTTGTACTTCAGTGCTTTTGGACAGTTCACAAATGCAAATTTACTATTTGCATCTTTCGAAAGTTAGATCAGACACTTATAAAGGGCATATACCTATAAAGTTTTACTTCAGCAGTTGAATCTGGAAGTATCAGAAAATCAGTTACCCAGTGATAAATATAGGTATTACTCAAATACCTTCATGTGGGGTTTATACCATAGAAGCTCTGCGTGGAACATACTCCATAACGTATTTCTGTTTGCTGTCATGCAGTCATATAAAGAATGTACTCACATGGCAACAGTTGGTACTTTAGCGTAGTTCATCTCCAGTACGAAAGGAAAACTTGTTTTCATCAACCATCCGGTGAGAGATATTCCAGCAGATGCAATTATGATCGATATGCCAAACGATGCTTTGACTTTTCCGGCCACAAACGGACCTATACTTGTCTAATGCAAAACAGATCAACAAAACATAAGTAATTCATATTTGCAGTAACACAATGGCAAAGAACAATAATTTTATCAGTTACACTAAACTCAGCGGGACAGTGGAACAATGGCTTGAGTGTCTATGTCCATTCACTTTGTAGTATGTCTACCCCTTTTGCTTCCAGTTGTCTATATCTCATGGACCAGTCACTGAAAGTTTTGAAAGAATCAGAACTGTTCTCTTTTTCATTACATTACTTCTAAGCATCTTTACATGCGAATTGGTATCTCACTTACTGACATTGTTGATTTGACAGTCTGTACATCCACGGAAATATCTTGCCCCAGCTCTGCTCCCGCGTCCAAAGCTGCAAGGAGTTCGGGTAGACTCATATCATTTCAATGACATGGACAAAAATTCAGATAATAGAAGAATGCTATAACCATTTCTAGTGGTGTAATTACACCGCTTCCGGACGTCCTAAAAAGCACACCCCCCATGCAGTCTCAAAGAAACCGTCAGTTGAAAGCACTTTCGGCTGCATTACTTTGATCCAAGCCTTAACCTATGAAAACATTGTTTAAAGCATGTGTGTTGTCACACCAGATATGGTTCAGCAAAGTTAATTGGTTGCCATGGAAACAGGAAACAAATTGATTTTCTTAAAATACCTTTGGTTACGGTATATAGCATAATGGAACAAACAGAAAAAATACCAACGTTTAAAACCTGCAAAAAAGCAAAAGGCAGGGCTTGATTATCTTTCATATATTTGCCAATTCTTGATAAAAGATATTGAACTGCTTTCTAGTTGTGCATTCCGTAACTCTACTTCTTTCCATGGAAACAGAAAAAATAGCTAAAATTCAGACGGCGCCCTTGAGATGATTTATGGTGAGCATGTATATTTCCATTGATAAATGCTCATAACACGAAAAAAATGAAAATACCCATGTATTTCATTGATTGGTAAGGTGAACACTTAAACGTCCCTTTGTATGTGATTATAGTGGGGCACACGTATTATGTGTTTTGTTTGCTATTTGGTTCTATCGCTCTTTGAGTGAAGGTTACGGAAATACATGTTTCGTTGATTCTTCGTAGCGGAGGAAGAACTTAAACACGAGTTAACAGTGATTTGTTGAAATACCAACATTAAATCCTGTTGTTTTGAATGTGCTATTTTGGAAATGCTATTAACATAGCATATATTGCATGAATACATACAGATTTTCCCATTTCCGAAGGGATGCCTGATGGCTGGTTGTAGAATAGAGGCTCATATATCGACCTACACAATTATCTGTGTCGTATTCAACAAATTAAGCAGGCATATTACGACATTTTAAGGGGTTCATGGTCCCTAGTATGGTGATCTACTTTCAGTTGTTGATGATCTATAGCCTATTTTTGTATTACATATTGTCCAAATTATGCTGTTAGTTTTAACGCCATATGCTAGTTTTAAATTCGAATTGGGATACTCTAGTTATTTTACCGTACTTTGACGACGGGATTTATAATATGTATATATTCTTTATAATCATGTTTGTTCTCGTCACGATACGGCTGAAATATTGCCGATCTTACGTTAAATTATATCTCACTCACTGTTCAAGGGGTTACTTACATATAACAAACATAACTGGCCCCGCTGGATACTGGAACGACATGGCGCCAGGTGGGAAGAAGGGAAAGTAGAGTGGTTTTCCATTTGGATAATCCTGCTTGTCTTCATAATCATCTTCAGCTTTCATCTCCTCTGTTAAACCCCCAATTGGGTCAGCTTTTGTGTCTGTTATCTGGGAAGTAGTATGATAATTAGAACACCATTTTGTATGTGTATATTTTGTAAGATACAGCTTACATCTACCAGTTTGACATTTGCCAAATTCCTGATATTCATCAGACATTTCTCTCTGCGTCTTGTATCTTTAATGCACTTAACGCCAAGACAGGTGCCAAAGTGAATGAACAGGATTTAATGCGTTTCATGAATGGATGCTCAGTCATACCATAAAACATTTAATGTTAATACAGTAGAACAAACGAGGGTCTTCAAGTAACTTTATCAGATCAATATTTGCGACACCGATATTCTATCTATCTATCTATCTATCTATCTATCTATCTATCTATCTATCTATCTATCTATCGCAACAAGAGAAGGGTCCAAGAGTCAAATCGAGACCAAAATGACATCGATTCATTATATTCCGTGACGTCCAATCTAATTTATGTATCGTAAAGTGAAAAAGGTTTTGATGCACAAAGCCAAGAAAGACACGCCAAAGATAAATCTGCTTATTTCTCACTTTTCAATAAAATACATTTTAAAAAGCTAACATATCTTTCACATCACACCTATTACTCATAGTTTTTTATGACACCACTTGTCGCACCTTTTTTTGTATCCCATCCAACATTTCATTCATCTGTCCTATGAACTCTTTGCCCGGAATATTGAGGTTAGTTAGCTGATCCGTGATGGATGACAGGTCCATGTTTTCCAGGCTTGTAATACCCTTTTGTACAATAGCTGTTTACAAACAACACGTATGGATGAAGACGACAGAAGGGCTCAGGGTGGATTATAGGAAGATATAAATAGGCTACTTTCTGTCACTTTATTATTTGCGCATTTTATATATTATTAGCACATGACAAAAGAACCAGGTTTGGCATTCAGTACACTTTCAACCTATATTATCTATTGCCCCATTATGAGATGATCGGCAACTAAAACTTGATCAGTTTCCATTTGGGTGTGTCCTGTAAATTTGAAAATGTATATATTTGATATCATTGTAAATACGATGATTCAGGGTACTGATGAAAATAAACATAACCCTTACGGATATTTTGAAACATGTAACACAGTGGCAGTGATGAGTAAGAATATTTGACACAATCTATTACTCAGTCTTCATGCATCATGCTATACAATATATTCACATCTGCCCATTGGATACATTTTCAAAGATTCAGTCTATTTTTTTCTATTTAAATTCCAAAGGACTTTACGGAAATCTGTCCCTAGGATATGTTTTGTCCATTAAGGCAGATTTGTACCGGTCATTTGAAAACAACCACGTTAAACAAACTTTAAGAGCTAAAATAACAGTCTATCGTTAACAGCCATCAGTATAAATGCAGTGGAAAATAATGTACCAGAAATATCCCGCTTGTGTCTGTGATGAAAAGCTAGGTGCTTGATGATTTTGATGTCACGAAGACACATTGATCTGTAGCATGGTTTGACAGAAAGCGAGACTACCAGTTCTCCTCCCTGTATTTCAACAGAACTATGCAGACTGAATGAGACTGGTCCAAGTCGAACCCCAGTCTTGGAGACACTGTTACCTGCAAGAGAGACACTATTACCACATGTTATACAACAGTGTGAAAATCACGTTATGGATCATCATGCTACAGCATATTTCTTTTACGTGATCATAACCTTTTCCTCTGCCAGGAGTTACAAACACATGGAACACTAGGTCCAATGTCTTCGTAATTTATAACAATACTTCCAATACTTGCGATTTTTAAATCCATAGAAATACCTTTAGGGGCAATCTTTCCTTCCCCATTTAGTTCAACGTCAACCTTAGCCTCAAGAGGATGGACCTTGACCTTTAATGAGATCCCACCCTTAATACGGCTCAGCGGAATGTCAATGCGACAAGAGAATCCGAGACAATCTTCATCAGCCGTACACATCTGGTCATGTCCAAACAGAAAGCCAGTCTTGAAGTGTTCACACCCTGGAACCAAAATGCAACAACATGAATCCAACTAAATGACATTTATATTTAAACTTCATGCTCAAGACTGACAACTATGAAATTTAGGAAAGGGTGTATTTGTTCAAGGGGGAGGTGTCACTTGTATGACAATGGCTAAGTTGCATCAGTTGTAGTTTACGGTCTTTTTGAATAATACTTAGCAAGACTGACTTAGTCATCTTGACCTGGGATGAAAGCGTTAAGTCATTACAGCGTGTACAGCCTTGGTAGAAACTCGTGGGTACGTACATGGTACTAGCAAATCAGGTGCATAACTTGCACCTGACGTATCTTTGCCCTTCGATGTAATCCTTTGTTCTACCATTCAACGACATATATGGAACGCTATTTATGACATGAAAAGTGCATGAAAAGAGTCAAGTCGTAATAACTACGAATCTAACATGCTATACGTGGAATTATACTTTCTTCTTAAGTAGATTTTGTAGGACGTTTGTTACGTACAATCCACATTTGACTAAATAACAGTAATATTGCGCAATTCGCTGAGCCATTCTATTTCTTATAACATATGAATTATGCTTTCCTTAGTCAAGGGCTTAGACTATCTTTAACACACAGATGCAAGGTAACTATATTAGTTTCATTGACATCGTTGTGTGGTTCTTACTTTTAAACATTGAAGTCTTCAGGAGAGAGGTGCTGGCTAGTCTCCCTCCTTTGGGAAGAATTCCAAGTCGTCCCAGATGTTTACCAATGCCACCAGTTGCAAATGTTTTTAGATTTCCGATTGGTACTTTCTTCAGTAATGACGTTGCATTCCCAATCAAACGAGACAGTTTGGGAAAACGGTTCTTCAAGCGATCATTTCTCAGCAGCATTCCAGAAAATGCCCCAAAAGCCTTACCCTTGACATTGGCTTTTATTGTTGAGAGGAAATGATTCATATGGCTCCTGAAACATATCCATCAAAGGTGCATTTCACATACTTGAAAAGATGTTGAAAGTTGAAAAAATGCTTTTGAACATAATATGATACAAAACAAAATAATGTTTTCACAATTATGCTGAGTTCATCTCAGTCGTACATAGAATAATAATGGTAATTACCCGAATCCTGTGAACAGCTGTGTTACGTCAGACAGAGATCCCAGCTTACTGCTTATGAAGCTCATGGCCTTGCCTAGTTCCGAATCTGGGGGGATGATTTTGTTCAGCAATTTAACAGAATACCCTTTCAGCCAGTCTAATGCTTCTCGTTTCAGCTTTCCGATAACCTCTGACAAGACATTTGGCATCGAAATCAGATCTGCAACCTGTCCGATGTGTTTAAATGTGAAGTCTTTGCATTCTTGATGCCAGACAGGTTTCAATTTCAAAGTATCGACAAAGGGTGACGGGTCCATGTAGAAGCACAAGTCATCACCCGGGCCTTGGGATTTCTTCTTAACAGCAAGATGAATGTGAGGCCAGTCACACCCGTTGTTGCCTCCCGCTGTCCCTAGTACTTGCGCCTGTTCAATATGTTTATCCTCATAGCCCACTGAGGGATTAATATTGGCTATAATAATTTCATACTGTTTGAAGTCTGAATCAGTTGGTTTGATGGTGACCTCTGACGCCGCAGTCTTGCGAACTATACCAGCTACTGGGTTTATGACCTGGCGATGGAATAAAGTGTATAAATAATAGCTGTCCATAAGTACACACAAATGTTTGAATAGAGACATATCTGTACACAATATGTTGATACTATTTGACCGCTGCGACAGTTTGTATACACGGAAGAATGATACATGTGCAGGTATCTAGCATGGAAATTCACGTGACTGTTCACGTCATCAGAAATGGAAGACTTTATAGTTCCATTTTACATTTTCCTATCAGAAATACAGGACTTGATGCAGACAAAGTACAATAAAAATGAAGAACAGAAGTGTGTTGTAAGAACCTTTACCAAAAGGGTCTTAAACGTCATACCTTCCATCCATTATTCAACACGAGGTCTATTCCTGCAGTTCCATATTTGCTCCTCGTGTCAGCGGGATATGTCCCTTTACCGCATTTGGAATCTGAAGGGCGTCTTTGACCAGGGAATGAGGGGTGGAACTTCGATCCAAATAGTGACTGTATGGTCGACTTGATCTTTTCTATTCTGGGGATCGTAAAAGTAGTAGTAGGAAGGTATAATATACTGTCTGTGTTCTTCGTAGTATAAGAATTACGTGAATATAGAGAGACTTCTACAGATGAACCTTCTTAAGGAGATGCTCAGGCCGACATAAGTGTATTTCCCATTGATTTGAATCGAATTAGATTTTCAACTGCATCAAAGTGTTCATTTGTTAGTGAGAAAATATCTCGCCAATAATTAAGTTAAATCTTTTATGAGGCTTTTTAGGTTAGCTAAGGGAAAAAATGGTCAGTTATTGTACTATTAATATGCAGAGCCCGGTTTGCACACCTATAATTTTGCTACTTCATGACGTAAACGTAAATACGTGTATTTCCGGTTTAAACAGCCAGCTCATGTGGTCGCATTGTGTACAGCAGAGAAAGAAAGAATTAAATGCTTGTGTTGGAAGGTTCACTCTTCAGGTAACTTTTGTTTCGGAGTTCAGATTATAACCTGTATACTGTAGGAGTAAATTCGCATGGTAGTCTTCTTAAGGAGTAATATTTTCAGTATTTGCAAAGTGTCCTTGGCAAGTTCATGCTTGGGTGAGTCTATTATCATTTAGGGTAAAACTAGTGTTTCTTAATGTAATTGCGTATTGTAGAATTTCTTTTCAGGAAGTTTAATTTGCGGTATATTTCTCACTTCAACAGTATGTGTCAGGTCTGAATTTATATTGTTTTCAAAATGAGACAATTTGTATCCCTTTAAGTAAAGTGGACAAATCCATATGCTGCAAGCAACGCTAGCTTTTCAAGTAGATCATTATTTTGTGTAATTACTTATTATATTTTGAAACTTAGACATTCTTTTGAGAGGTAAGGATTTTCATAAGCTGTCGGGACTTAGTGCGCAGAATATATTACGAGCGCTTCACTCATCTTGTGTCTTAATCAGTAAACAGTAGGGCCTGCAAGAGTTACTTCCCTTGAAAGGATGACATTAATTGTGTTTGACGGCAAGAATAACGGGTTGTTGTATATTTCTCGATTACAGGTTTATGTCAGTCTTGTTTCCTGTGTACATTTTCTATATTTCTGTCTTTTTACAAAACTCCGTCAGTAAAGATGTTAGATGAAATCCAACTCCCAGTCTAGATGTTGTATCCCGCTTAAACCAACCATAAAGAATGGAAACTGGGAAGCTGCGACGCAGTATATGCTTTATAACAAATTAAAATAAGATATCCATAAAAATGAAGTTTTGATTTTCAGTAATATCCAGCCATTGTGCTGCTTTGTTAAATGTAGAGCTAAGATGTCTTGGCAAAAGGAGGCATCTCCTAATGTGGGTTCGTCTTCGTGGGTTTATGAAAAGTAATCATTCTTTATGTTGCTCTTGAAGTTGCCAAATGAAACAATTTTGGCTGAGAATACTACCCCTGATTTTGGGTATCGCAATTTTGAAATACCATTTAATAACATCATATAAGTTTGTTCAAACCAGTGAGGTGCTACTTACGTCTCTTGAAACAATTGGAAGTTCTTTTGTATTGTTTCAGTGGTGAGTTTTTGATGGTCAAGTCCTTCTTGGAACGCTTGTGGTTCTTTGTCTCTCAGGGATTCCAGATGTGAAAGGACTTGATTAGTTTGTGCCTCAATTTTCCTGTATATTTCATCTGACGAATCACCCTGTATACATGACTTCAATATAGACTGAAATCACTACCGTTTTTATTCACACAATTCTTTAACTCGAACAATTATACCAACATTGGATACCAAATAGTGGCCTAGCTTTTACATATGCCCGTTGTTTGATCCATCATGCTGTTTGTTGCTGTCGTAAACCTACAACTCTGTTTCCATATTGTCTCTTAACTGAAAACATCTACCTCAATACTATCCGTTTTCTGGGTTAGTTTCTGCGCTTTCGTTTCAAAATATCATCATATGAATAATACATAGCCAGTTGATCGTTTAACTCTATTGCATAATTCTGTGAAAGAGAAGGGACCTTGTACGTACCACCTTGTCAAGGAGATCATTAACCTGATCAAAGGGTGACGGTGCCCTCTTCCTTCTCTTGTGTCTTTTGAACCCAGATGACAAAATGCTTTTTACTGAAGAAATGACGTTTGTGATCTCTCTTCCTGCTGACATCCACGATGAACTTTGCCCTTCAACAATATATCATCCTCCTGATGCATACTCTTTAAAACTTAGGTGAACCTGAACTTTGCCCTTCAACAATGTGTCATCCTCCTGATGCGTACTCTTTAAAAAGTAGGTGAACCTGTACTTTCAAGGGTTGACACACTTTTCACAGAGAGACATCTTATGAATGGACCATCATTTTTCATTATCATAGCTCTAAAACACAACACAAGGGATGCATTGGGTGTCATTGTTAATTTTGACGGCTTTGAGACAGGTCGATAAATCTAAGTAGATCATAAATTTTGGACTCATCTTTTTGGACACTTTCGTTGGTGTGTGTCTCTAGCTGTCATTTTTCGGTTTGAAAATAAGTATACTGTGCAAACAATTATTGTCATAAGGAAGTGCACCTACAGCATTCATTATTTGCATAACATCGATTGACTCCATACATTTATGGTGAAAATTTTCATTTACAAAAACACATGCAAGATGAAAATGTTACTAGGGTAAATACAAACATAGGTTGGATGTTCGACATTTCGTAGTGATAACACGTTTTACAGAATGAAAATACCTTTAAGCAAAGAAGTTGCTTTCCTGATGACGGAATTTGCTGAGAATATTCGACCCATTCCAAGCTGGAATCTGAAATTAATATTTGTCAGTTAGTAGTATCTTTAGGTCATAAACTGAAGGGGGAGGGGGGGGGGGGGGGGGGGCAAAGGAAACGAAACTTCAGAAATTAATTTGCCAGAATATATGTTCTTTAAAAGAAAACAAACATTGGGCATGTCAAACAATTGGTAACCCATTAACACATTCAGATTTCATTATGATAATTAATGTATTAGAAATGATTCATATTCACCCAAGTTTTGACTTTTCTAAGTGGGAGAACGCTTGCTTTGGATATTTGGCTATTTTGTCCATCAGGCTGCTTGCTGTGTTGACACTGTCCATTATTTCCTTTTCTCCCACCGGCAAGGCCACGATACTTACATCAGATATTTTCTGTAATTTCAAAACAGGAGCAAATTCCCTAGATTCGAATTCACTCTAAGCACCCCAAATCTTTGGAAACATTATAAAACATGTATCACGAACCATTTTGAGTTTTATCAGGTCCCTGTTGACCTCACAAATAAACATTTTGTCTGTTATTTCCTTTGGTTTGTTTTTCTCGCACTATATTTGCACCATAATCGATCTATATGACGGCTAAACAAATTATGAAATTATTCTGTTTCTGCAAGCCTAACTAATGCAGGTAGCAAACACGTTGTATTATCATATTACTGCGACATAGGGATTCCTGGTTACCTTGTAGAAATTCAGGGCATCAGTGTTTATTCCTTCTACCAATGCTTGTGCATGATCCACGGCTTGCTGAAGACGCGTCACCCAAGGCATACTCTGGAACTGCTGAGTCAGCGTATTTAGTTCCACAACCGAGGAGAGGGCTGCATCGGTTCTCACTGGGAGATCTTTTACTGCTTTTGCAAGTGGCTCAAAATTACTCTTCGTTGTTTTACCATCTGGTTCCAAAAACTGAGAGGTCATCCTATTGGCTTCATCAGTCATGGGCTTCATGATCTCTCTGGCCATGTCATCGAAGGCTCCTGCAATGTTCTGGGCTAACCCAACGCTCACGTCCTGAAGTGGAAATTACTTATATGAATCTCCACTTATTCAAATATCATTTTTATATTTGCTAGGTTTAAGCGAAACATCAAAGAAAAGAAGAGACTTAAGAAAAGCATGATTAATGGATGTCTACTTCTATACTGTGAGTAACACGGGGTGATGAAGAAGCTGACATCCATAAATCTTTCTTTTCTTCTTCTCAATGCCCTTCAAGGATTTTAAAAACAGACTTGATACTTACCTTAAATTTGTTTGCATTGTACTCCAGTCTGCCTTTGTAACACAGTTCAATGAGGAGGATATCGATGTGAATGCCAACGATACTGATGTGCGCCTCAGCCCATAATTTATCATGGATATCGATATCCACAAAGCCACTTAGAGGTCCTGAAAGTAGATAATTAACTATAGTGAAAAACAAACCACATTACACAAAATCCATTTGAATTGTAAATAATGATTGAGTGATTATAGTGACGGAGACGTTTCAAACTAAGCCAAAATGGTTATTGGTACAAAAACTATACAAGAAAAAACGTAATACATAGCTTGAATACCTTACTTAGGCTTTGCTGATTAAAACTTATTTTCAAGGGAGCCTTTTACACTACTTACGAAAAACAGCTGACATTTCGTTTTCAAAAAGAACTCCAAAACTGGCCCCAATGGCACTGTTCCCTATCTCTTTCTTCCAGTCCACGGGAGGCAAAGCTAATCTAAACTGGAAGAGAACAGCATCTAACACACTTCTCCTCATTCTGGCAACAACTGGCCATGTGTAAGAGTGGCTGAAACAAAAAGCAAAATACGCATTTCTGGAGTTACCCCCAGATCGTCAAGGTGGACGTCTTGAAAGCAACTGTGGAAAAGAAAATGATTCAACTGTTTGGAGTAATGGATGTATCTGTCTTTACAACTGAATAAGAATGTGGTTGTCAAAATGTTTTGCTCATACAATTACTTGATGAGTCACGTATAATATATATTGCGTTGTACGTTTTGTGGAGCGCCCAGTACCTCAGAATGATATTCTGTTGTTCGTGTGTTAAGTTGTTTGCCCTTGGGTGCTTGAGGTACAGGTATCTGGCTGCTCGTCTAACACTCTGCTTGTCGTCTCGAAGAGCACTCTCAAGCAATGCCCCCGCACTCTGTTAAAAGTCATCAAAATTCACAACCTGTGTCGTGTAGAGTGTGTATACTTGCAGCTCAGCAGCTGTAGGGCATACAGAGAAGGATTATTGAAAAATCAGCAACAATTTAAGTTTGTGTTCTGTACATCTTAAGGCTTGGGGGTTATCTGGCTGGATCATAAAAGACATTGTAGGTGTTCTAATTTGTTTGGTAAATTCAGTAATGACAAATTGTCAAGGTACAATATCGAGCAAACAAATGAAACGTTTTCATTCAACGTCTTGATTTAATAATTGACATAGATGTATGAAAATGGACACACATGTTGACAATGCATTGTCAAATTGTTCAGAATTAGTCAATAGTCAGTTGATCAGTCCTCCATGTCGCTCCAAACATTGTTCAATCCGCCGAGTCATGGAATTCACAAGATTGTCTATGAGTTCCTGAGATAGTTCATATCACGTTTCATGAATCACTTGTTTCCAGTCTGCAATGTCTTTCGGTTTCCACTTTGTCATTGATGATTTGCCAGACATTTTCCATGGGATTCAGATCTGGTGAAGCGGCCGGAAATTCCACTACCTGAATGCAGTTCCGACGAAGCCAGGCTTTGTTGTGCGTTGGGCGTGCGTACTCAGGCACAATCTTATTGCATTACTTATGGAATTCGACTCTGTCAGATATTTAAATCTAGCAGTCCATCTTGCTCACAGTACTTCCTTGAATCAATGTGGCCTGTAATTCCAGGAGCTGTGTTAACCCAAATTTCCCGATCCCACCCCACACCATCACAAAAGGCGAGAACTTTGGACGCATTTTTTCGTAATTTCCATTTCGACAGTTTCGTATTTTTCCTTGAAATTGGGTAAAAAAACTTCGATTCATCTGTTTATTCAGCTTGAAAAGTCTGTGTCCCTATTTCGCTCACACCATGCCCGTCTTTTCCGCTTTTGCTTTTGTATAATCAACGGATTTCTTCACGATATCCGATTCTTTTAAACTCCGCCTCACAGTCCATTCGTGTACTCGTGTATTGTCTAAAGTCGTGGCAAGCCCATCACAGTTGTTTAGCCGACCAGTTAGGAGGCACCGCCGCCACTTGTGCGAGTCCTGTCATTTCCACAGAGAAAATTTACGAGGACGTCCAGATCCCGGCGCGCGATGAAAAGTGCCCGCAGCATGACCTCTGGCAATACGTCGGTAAATGGTACTCCGAGGAAGCCTAAATATTTTCCGTAACTTCTTAACTGATATGCACCCTGCTTCCTATAAAGTGAGAAGTCGATATATCACATCCGATTTCGACATGACGTCGGTAACTAGGAAATGCTCGTCAACACGTGACCCGACCCAACGACAGGGAAGGTAATGCCGAGAACGTCATAGTGTGGGTAGCAAAATACTACCCACAAAAATTCGAATTCACCTGCGGCGACCAACGTCTTGTAAGTGTCTTAATTTGTTTTCGCCCACAGCTATATATACATATCATTGTATATAACGTATATAACCCTTATAACTCCTTTAGTGACGTCTTAGAAGTTTGGACGTCGAATATTGATCCAACGTTTCGATTACAAGAGCTTTTATTTCGTGAGTGAGACGTTTTGATCGTTTCTTGTACCGGTCCCCAGCTCGACAGCGGTACGTGAATCTGTTTCGAAACGTCCAATACTATACGGTTTATAAATTACATTCAAAATTAATGACTAAGAAATAAATTTCAGAGTATTATGGAAAGTGGTGTATTTTCAAATTGTATTTTTGTCTTTACGAAACATGAACGTTAAGGTATATTTCTTTGTTGTCTTTCTACCTGGTTACACCGAAAGTGCCTTAATGCCTCGACTGCCGCACGTCTCCAGTCGTGGTGACCCTCTCCAGGCGAAGTAAGGGAGATAATTCTGTTGAGTGATCGTGGATGGCCAGCATTTCCAAGGCTGTGGAGCAGTATCTTCTTAGAAATGATGTAGTGACTATCCTTCTCAATACGGACTGACCTTTTGTGTCTATAGTGAGGATCTATGAACATAGAGCATATACGTTTCAGCATTGCTGTGTATCATAGGCCCAGGTATAATTGAGTTGGTTTAAACTGTATTCTTTCAGTATGGGGATCGGAAGCCGGAGATAATGCAAGACACATACCTTCGTGGCAAACTTTCCCTAACATTTTGGTTTAAAACTGCAGGATTCTTTTTCTCGTTTAAACTCTTCCACATGTTATGGCTGATTGAAAAGTTAGCTCTAACATCAAGATGACTCGTGTACTGTCACCATGACACAAAAATAACAGACGCATCTAAAATATCTTAAACTATCAGTATTTTGTAAAATATTGATTACAGTTTATAATTCAGAGAACAACAAAGGGATGTGGTATCTTTACGTATTTCGTGTTTAGTGATCCATGACTCGATCTTCTCAACCAGTCGGACAGCATCTGAAGAATTCGAGTACAGATGGAGGTTCCTGGCAAGAGATCCCACAGCCAAACACGCCCGAGTTTGTATCACTGTCAGATTTATTGATCCTGTCAAGCATATATATATATGATACATAATGACACATACACAACAAGAAACAAGAGCCAGTGTAATGTACGAACAAATTGTTTTTTTATTATTAAGTGAGTTATATGCAGCAGAATATTGTCAATGTTTCAATGACGTACCATGATGCTGATCTTCAACACCAAAGCAGTAACCCTCAACAGCTTGGACAACTTGCTAAAATGAGAAAATATATTATTTTTGATACATTAATGTAGTAATGTATTAATTATTGTCATTAGCCTGAAATAGTCATTACCTACATCTACAAACCATACATAGATCACCTGACCTATAATAAAACACAGTTTGAAGTTTGAAGTATTAGTATCATTGCTGGATCAACACTACATTTTAGGTTAAATTTCTTCTGTATACCATACCAAGCTTCAGGGTTATATATACGTGTATCTACCATGATCGGCTTCGCTATGGCAATGCAGTGTATAAACACGTGTCGTAGTTCCTCTTCATTGGGGTCTGTCCTGTTCAGAACATGTTTGACGATAAGTTCTTGAGATATTTCATCAGCAATTCTGGAGACGATATCTATGAAGACGAGTCTTTCCACCGAACAGTTGGACTCCGCTACTCCACAAGTGATGTTAAGAACTGAGTTGACGAACTCCTTGTAATCCACAGGGTGAAGTGCCTGCAGAATCTCCCGGAGTTCCTGTACACACTGGGTTCGGTTAGCATCACCTACACAACAGTCAATAAAACATACAACAACAATGTGGGCGTACCCAATACAACATATCAAAACATATGGTAATAGCATGTGAGCGAGTGAGTAAGTTGAGTTTCAGGCCGCATTCAGCAATATTCCAGATATATTGCGGCTGTCTGTAAATAATCGAGTCTGGACCGGACAATCCAGGGATCAACAACATGAGCATCGATCTGCGCAATTGGGAACCACTGTTGACATGTGTCAACCAAGTCTGCAAGCCTGATCACCCGATTCCGTTAGTCGCCTTTTATGACAAGTATGACCCGCTGAAGGCCTATTCTACCCCGGGACTTTCACGGGTCGGTAATAGCATGTCTGTCAACTGCACAACATGTCAATAAAACATACACGTAATATTGTCGTCGTCACCTATACAACAGTCAATAAACATACGCGTACTTGTGTGAGTGAGCTGATATTTAACGTCACAGAGGCATTTGAGCCATATCGTGACGAAAACACATGTTAAATTAAAATATACAACAGTTAATAAAACGTTCAGTAACAGTTAGGGCGTCACCTATACAACAGTCAATTAAATATATAACTTATTGTGTGGGTGCCACCGATACAGTAAATAAAACATACCGTAACAAAGTGGGCATCACCTATACAACAGTCAATAAAATATACACGCAATGTTGTGGGCACCGCCTGTATATCAGTCAATAAAACAAGTATGGTGATTCGTCCATACGTGAGACATTCCGTCAAAGATATTGTACCTGAAAATGTAACGTCCGTATCTCCATAAAGAGTACTGTTTCTTAATGTTTAGCGAGCACATCTTGTTTATTAAATTCATAATTATTTCGTGAAATATTTTCGTTTCGTTCAATAGAATTTACCGCTTTCATATATTACATTCACTACTCGTGAGGGTAGTACTCTCTATGGTGACTAGTTTTACCTTTCTCAGGATACATATGCACACACTGCAGGTAGTGAGATATGTTCTGTTGCACATCGTGGATCCGTTTGTGCACCTTTCTCTGCAGTAAGAGAAATCATTACATTGCTATCAGTAGAGTAAGCAGATATTGTTTATCAGCAGTGAGGGTCATTCATCTAATCTGGGTACAGTCTCCAGTACAAATTAGATGACCATTTCCAGAGGAATATACCACTTGGGTCCTTAACTCTTCTAACCTCACAGAGCACAATCACCACAAAATAGGTTACCGGGAACCTATTCTATCCAGAGAACCCTCATGGCACGTCCCAGTGCACGCATCACAATTTCTAGCACAACCTTGTTTGTTTCCGAAAGTTTTCAGTCGCGGGGAAAGGAAACTGCCGAAAACAATCAATCATAGTTCCCGTGAGCGGAAACCGATATGATTCTGATATTACACAGTTTTATGTAGGCTTCCTGAAATCTGGAATCCTTTTTGGTGTGAGTCATCTACCTTCAGTCGTTGGCGATTTATAGCCTGTGTTTTATATAGTACTGTCTGCTTTTAATTACCAGAATTACCATCGTGACAGTTTTTATTCTCCAAAACGTACTCAATTTTCTTATATATTAGTAAATTGTTTCTGTCGAGATATGGCTGAGATATTGCCGATGTGACGTTAAACATTAACTCACTCACTCACCTACTCAACACAGTTTTGAAACGTGTGCACTTTCCACGTACCATTTTGATTTCAAGTGTGTCCTGTGACAGACCCTGCACATCTTTTTCCATCAGTGGACTGTTGACTAGACTGCAATGAAATAAATTTACATCATAAGACCCTGTTCCCAAGGGGTAAACATACTCATTTATTGCCATGCACTAGACAGCATGTTGTATATATGAGACGATACTTATTAATAAACTTCCAAGTCGTCCTCTATTTTCAGGTACATTTTGTGACAGAATTTTCATAACGAACCTCTTTCCGTCCAGCTGGATGCTAGCTGTCGAGGCAGTCCATATTTCAGGAACATCTGTTGGAAAAAAGAATCGTTAATGTAAAATATCTGTCTATGTGTTTGTGTGTGTGTGTGTGTGTGTGTGTGTGTGTGTGTGATTACTCGTGAAGATAAATGTTACATATGTGTCCATTGTCACAGATGAAATGAAGTATATACTTTTAAGAAGAGGGAAAGAGAGAAGGCATGGGTGATTTTGAGAATACAGGGCTCGTGTAGTTGCGGCACAACAATACAAATGTACTATTTCTTTCCAAAAGGCCATCTTGGTGTGTTTGCAAACTGATATTTTCCTTTGCTTAAGAAGCGTTTGAAGAAATAGTCGTCAAATACGTCAGCAAGAACATATGCAAAGGATATTGTACGTGCAAGTAATCGGAAAGGCATGTGATACTAGTTACTATAAAATGGCAAACGTTGCGTTAAATTTTGTCATTCGTTTTTGTCTGGAAAAGACTAGTTATTTAGGCCACGACCGAGTGCTCCTAATCGAAACATCGCCATAGGTTGCCTTAAAACTGAGCAGCCACAGACTGCAGTTGATGGTAATTTCAACATTCATCAGAGCACCATCTCTGGCCTCTGGGATCTTTTCCTGCAGACCAATTCCGCCAAGATCGCCCGAGAAACGGCCGTCCAAGAATGCCATCCAGTTCCAGGGCCGTTACATACTGGCTGCTCAGTTGTGACATTGTCTTGAAACAGCCGTGAAGACTGCACAAGGTCTCCTTGTTTGAGATTACGACCAAACTGTGAGGAATCAATTACATGAAGTGGGGACCAAAAACGTCACTGGTCCCCCCTGTTTTGAAAGACTTCCATCGACGTAATCGCTTGCGGTGGTGTCGTAGAGTCCGGAACTAGAACTTAAGAATCTGGACTCGAGTCTACTTCAGTGATGAATCAAGATGTCTTCTCCAGTAGCGAGAAGAAGACAGCGTGTTTACCATCGGCAAAATTAACGCACGTAATTCATGCAACAGGTCGACAGATTCGGTGAAGATAGTGTCATGGTGTAGGGTGAAATAACCAGCACACAAAGATCTAATTTAGTGGTGGTTCAAGGAAATATGGTAGCGAATCGGTACATCAACGAAGTCCTTGTACATAGATGTATCCGATTATGGATCGACAGAAGGAGTTGTCATTCCCTATCAACAGATATAAACCCGATTGAACACCTATGGGATGACGTCAAAACACGCCACAGATACTAACACAACTGTCCATCGCATTGCTGAGTGGAGGAGAATTCCGCAAGAACGATTTGATCGTGATAACGAAATATTTTTTCTCTGAACGTTGCGTATACGATTCTTTCGTTGAAGAGTGTATATCAGCTTTAGCACCTACCTCCGGAGGTTGATATCTCGTGGACCTTCTCGCCCGGCTGTAGAGCTCTTGAAAAAAAGATAATACCCTCAATCGCTTTAGTATTTCTTCCACATGGCTCTACTGATAATTCAAATTCTGTATTGAGAAAATAAAACGCTTCTCTTTGTGCAAATATGTTTCAAAAATTATATTATAGTTTTTTGATCAAAGACAGGATGTTAACTACATATCATACTAATGCCTAACCTTAACATATTTTGTTGCCGCAAGGCGTTTTAAGGAACATTGCATTGAAAACACAACAACATCTTTGTTAGAATGACAAGTCGTGATATTTCTACCTTGCTTTTTCCCTTTTGATGTGTTTTTCTTTCAGGAGGATCTTGTCATAGGCATGACCTCTGTGTAACGTCCCGTCGGCATGGTAGTGCAGAGTCTGTGCAAATATAACATGCATTATGTTTATAAAGCATATAGATGTTAATGTGTGTGTTTGATTTCTGGTTCTTCCCACTTACAGAATGATGTCCGAATGGGTTTGAATAAATGTAAAGGAACATCTTGTCACCTATCGCACAGTGAAATACATGTAGTCATATTATTAGGGTTTTAACCAAATCTCTCTAAATGACATTCAGCACAATTAATCGAAGGAACACAACCATGCATAAACGCCAAATTGAATGTAGCCAGTATAGATAGGTGACACTTTAGAAAGATTAATAATTGATCAGTGAGTGATACTTAATCGCCAGGGGGATCCCCCACTTGGAAATCACAGATGGTTATTTGACAGAAATAAAGAGCTGATCTCGAGAAGATTTGTTTTCCTCAAATGGCAAGTTTCCACTTCATTCCGTCAGTCGTAAATTACAGATTCACGTGAACTGACGATAAACTCTTTAACCCCACCCAACAAAGGGCAGCAAGATATACAGAGGAAGTCTTCCGGCCAATATCCACCCGCTTCTCCAAGGAGGCACAATTCAAAACAACATTCTCAAAAATATATGAGTTACTGAGAAATTGATGTAACTGCACATAAACTAGTATGAGTTTGAAAATATGTGTTTTAAAGTAATATTTTACTGGAGGTATAACCCCTGCTTCATGCTGTAAGATTATAGCATGAAGCGCGAAGCCTTTGAAGTCACATGAATTTGGATTCTTATCAAAGGGGAAACTATCAAGTCTCAGTTCTTAATTCAACACCCACACACCCACACGCACACGCACATGCGCGCGCGCGCACACACACACACACACACACACACACACTACCCACTTACCCTGCTCCCGAGTTACTTCCCTTGTTACTTGGTTTTCTTAGGATAATCTTATGGCCCTTTTATTTGTCTTTTTGTCTGACTGCTTAGTCTCTAAAGAGGACACGTATTCTCAGTCGTTACACGATGTTATTCAAGACTGCGCTGAAAAGTCGGTGCTATGGATAGTTGGCATACACGTATACTTTTATATTATTCATAGTGAGTGAAAGAGTTAATATTTAACGTCACATCGGCAATATTGCAGACATATCGTGACGAGAACATACGTGACAAAAATGAATATACATGCATATTATGAAGACTCTGTCGACGAAGGACAGTAAAACCACTAGACTATCACAGTTAGCATTAAAAGTAGCGTGGAAACTTAAAAAAATGATAGTATCACTATTTGGACAATACAATATATAAACAGGCCATAGATCGCCAACAACAGAGGGTAGATCACCATACCATATTACTATATGAACAGTGACAGTTCTCGTGCGCGGCGGCAGGTTAAATGATAAGAGCTGAAGGTGCCGTTATACATACTGAACAAAGAGTAAAGGTTGTGTGGCATCGTAGCAACAAGTAGTTAGAAACGAATTGGGGATTGGGGATTTGAATCCCGAATCTGAATACTGTTTTCACATTCGGGATTCGAAACCCGAATGTAGAAAGCACATCAGTACACCCATACACATCAAACGCCCAAACACAAAGGTTAGTGCATGAGGATGAGAGATTTCCATATTTGGACCTCAAATCTAAGTTTTCTTGACATTCGGTTGAGGACGCCTGAGTCGTGTTAATGCAACACTGCTTCAATCCATTCGATGTTTTTAATTTCATATCGTAATCTTAATACGTAATGTTTTTCGGAATAAAATACATGGTAGTTTTTTCTGGGGCTGGTAGTTTTACTGAGAGAAAAGCAATATTGACTTTTAGACAAGTGTGACGTGATACTGTACCTAGGAATGACATATTGGTCTAACCTTGTGGTGAGTTCTCTCTGCCCTCTCATGGCTGAAGTGGGACCGAGTCAGTGTTCTTCCGGACGGCGTCGTATCCACGTTGTACTTGTGCGTCAGATTGCCTGGATAGGTAAACAAAAGAGGGGTCATAATTGAACAAAATTTTAGTTTTCAATTGAACCATGTGAAATGTACGCCGACTATGTCAATGAGCATGGTTTTACGTCGGTTTCATCAATTTTCTTGCAATATCACAGCAGGGACACCAGAAAAACGTTTGACACAGTGCACCCTTATGGACCCTTAAAGTCTTCAGCTTTAACGTCCGGGTTCCTCAGCTTTGGCTGCTAGGCCTACATGCCCCTGCATGTGTTACAAACATATGCACGTTTGACTCTTGCTCTATGATATCGTCCTCAACTAGCGATGCTGCACAGCACGTGGCAGTTTTTTCAGTTAAAGCGTTCGTTCGTCACATTGATGACCCGGGTTCAATTACCAATTCTGGTCTCCCCCTCCTGATGTTGCTGGAAGGATGCCAAAAGCGGCATAAAACCATACTCACCAACTCACTACGAGGAATACCTCACCTAGGTGATCAAGATCTGTTGTCTCGTAGGAGTCCGTGCTTTCTCCAGGTTCCTTGACAACAATGACACAAAATGTATACAATGTATGTAGAACTACGCCTCTACATGATGGGATTAACTTAACATTAATCACTGCAATCGTATATGAAACAAATGCATATTAATTTTATCACAGAGAGGAAACATGGAGCATAAATTATGCTCAGCAGATTTGCCCGTGTGTTAACATGTTAAATCTAAGAATGTGATTTTCTACAGCTAATGTTATATTATTATATAATGTTTAGAATAATATAAATGTGATCCTAGCATATATGGTACTTTCGTATCAATTTGGCCTTTTACATTCCATGACATCAGTTTTAGAATTAAAACTAGCGTGGAAAGTTAAAACTAAACCACTATTTGCACAGTATAAAACCTGGCTATAGATCGCCAACAACTGATTCTGACATTGAAGTTGTACATATAGCATTGCAATGTATACCCTGACAGTGACAGAGAAAAGACTGGTGACAGCTTTCTTGATGACCACCAGTTCGTCCTCGTCTTCAGGATGGATATGAACCAGGTCAATAGATCCTTTAGCGTCGGTCCGAAACAGGAATCTGCAAGTGGAGTGATTACACCTAATAAAGATATCTAATGAATCAAAGTAAGTCTATAGCACTCAGCGACAAGGAGCAGGAGTTGCACATATTAACATGCGGAATGAAACATGATGGTACGATTACCATGATGCAGGTGGACAAAGAGACAGGTGTATTCGTTATGTGTACACAAGTAGATATGCTTCATTAACAATCGCTTGATGACCCAAAATAACATACAAGACCCTAACACGTCAACACAAGAACACAAATAGAACAAATGTACAAACTCAAGCTTAACAACATTCTTCGGTTGAAGACTTCTTTCAAGAGCATTCCGGACGTCCTCGGTGGAACTGAGGTCAGGTTATCTCAATGGTCACTTTATGACGTCAGTATTCGCATTTTGCATGACATTTTATGTCAAAACAGCTGTGTGTGGTGTGACATTGTCATGTTGGAATTTGGACCATGGTCTGGACCATGTGCAACCATGAATCGTACCAGCTCTGGGACAAGGACCTGGTCACGATATCCCGAGGCATTGAGGTTCCCACAAATATCAAGAAGACGCGAGCGCACGTTCCCACAGAAAGCTTCCAAAGCTATTACGTTACTACAACTGACCACAATCCCATCCAACACGTATAGAATGCTGTGGGGACAAGTTGCCTTAGCCCTAGAATATGCAAGACCTAGACTCCATGGTGGTACAGCAGGGGTGCAAGTGGCCTAATGTTGTGTTCATGGGTTTCTATCAGTCAACAGGACAAGACTGTCTTGCTTTTGTGAGACATACGCGGTACAGACCAAGCCTCAATGCAGATGAAATAAAAGGTGATCCCCATGTTCTTACCGTTGAATTTGTAGGGTGCACCAAACACATCTCAGTGTCGAATCATGACGTCGATAACCGTTATTCATCCACTATCAACTCACTTTGGGCGTATGTT
Source organism: Haliotis asinina (assembly GCF_037392515.1). Classification (NCBI taxonomy): domain Eukaryota; kingdom Metazoa; phylum Mollusca; class Gastropoda; order Lepetellida; family Haliotidae; genus Haliotis; species Haliotis asinina. The sequence continues at coordinate 63,085,197 of NC_090287.1, read as the reverse complement.
TGGGCCATTAAGTGACACACGTGAAGTTTCTTTTTAGGTTTAGAAGACAATATGTTTTAAGATGTTGTTCGACAACAATACACGTGATATATGGCTGAAATATTGCTGATGTAAAAGTGTTACTCTCTCACTTCGTATGTACAAGACACCGAAACATTTGTGCACAAAACTAAACTGCATGTGATTCTATTATTATGGTCAGGACAAGATTTGTAAAAACACTTACATTGTGTTCAGATTCCAACCTTTGGGGTTCGTAAAGTCTGCAAAATAGAGAAACAGATTCAGTTGAAAGACTGAATACAGGTAGGTGACACACAGAGTGGAACGATTCTTAGTTTACTTGGCTTTTTACGATCAACATTGTCTGTGTAAATATTAAGAGCGAGTGAGTGAGTTTAGTTTTTCGCCGCACTTGGTTATTGTTTAACGCCGCACTCGGCGATAATCCATCTATATGGCTGCGGTCTGTAAATAAGCAAACCTCTACCAGACAGTCCATTGATCAACAGCATGAGCATCGGTCCACGCTGGTAGGATAGTCTGATGGCATGTCTCGACAAAGTGAGCGAGCCTTACCATAGATCCCGTCAGTCTCCTTTTAAGACAAGATCAGTATTATGCCCGGGGTTATTTTAAGGTTATATCATACGTATCAGGGTGTTTTAATAAAGGATATACTCACATCTGCCATTTGCAAACTGCACAATACTGATGACGCGCAACGAATGCAGTCTCCCTCCAGCCTCTGTCGTATTGAGGGCTCTGATCTTGAACTGAAGTATTAGAAAACATCCACCCATTTACTAATATTCCAGTTTGATTAACAAACAATTTATTGATAATTTACAAGTCAGCGCCTCAGAATAAGTTTCGATTATCTCCGAAACAGATTTCAATAGAAGCAAACGGCACATCCGTGATGAAAATGGTACATATTACAGAGTGTGAAATTACTGAAAAGTGTCGTATAGTGTAAGCTTGAACCCTAGCATAGATAAGCAGTTTGAATGCCGGGAGATAAAGGTTTCCAATAAATATTATAAACATATGAAAATATTACCCATTAACATTACGGTAAAATGATTACAACCTACCTTCAGAACGGTTGTAATGTTTTTATAGCCGAACAGTTCCGATACAGAGGAGTAGGTGTACTGATGGTCGTGGCCGTCCTGGAAGAAATACCCCTGACTGTACGAACAGAGTAGCAGGAGGGCGACTCCCACCCAGTCGGCGCCCTTCATGATAGCGGTGTGCGCCAGCTCTGTGGAAACCTTAGCCTACGGCCTACTGTATATACCAACAAGTTATTTGTATTGTCCAATGTACTTACAGCATTTTAGCAGGCGTTACAGGCAAAGTAAGTGACAGAAAGATAACACTTTCGGTATGCCTGGGTTTTATTTAACTCCAACCAGTGTAGGGGACTGGGTTGTGGAAAGAATACATTCTTTCTTACCTAGCGTATATAACAGACCATGGTGTAGAGCTGAACAACCCGCAGCCGTGTCATGTTGCGTCTGGTTTTCTTCTGGGTTATGGTGGGGCTGTTCCCACGCCACATTTATTCTGCCGACAACTCCTTCAACCACAACGTGGACTTCACAACTGACGACAACGGAGAAAGGTTCAAGCTTCATAGTTCTGGCGTCCTCAGTGATGTTGTTGATCTTGATAGTGTTGATGGACTAAAGGTATGTTGGCATGAACGGTTGCAAGTGTACATGTATAGTTTCATGTATAGTTTCTGTCAACCGATCTGATACGTTAGGTCCTATCTGATACTTCATGCAGAGAGGTGAGTGGTTCTACCCAAACTAACACTCCGATGCACATTTGAAGTTGCGTCCCGCAATCGTGCCAGGATCCGATGCTCGAAATTGATAATATGGTGTACAAAGCGGTAAAAATTGAAACATATTTTGCTCGCCTATAGCATTTCACATGATGGATTCTTTCCCACAAATAGAGTTTTGGTGATTGTTCTATTTAATAATATGATCATATCAACATCTATAACGGAGGGTCAAGCGATCAAATCACAAGGGCTTATGACATTATAATTACATACATATATAATGACTCCTTACTCTACTATTTACAATCATGATTCATTTCGATGATTATGAAATAAAACAATAACATATGGACAGAAACTCGGCATTTCTTCATAATCATTTTCAGTTAGTAACATATTACTAACACAAGCGATCAATAGAGGACATATATTTTCCAGCGCCTCGTGTGTGTGGATGATAGGATCCTGTTGGTAACCACCCAGAAGGATGTAGGCAGAGACTGGAGAGTGGGTCAGCTCATCCTGGGGAGCACAGAATGGAGGTGTAATGCGTCAGAGACATCTGGCGGAGATGGGATCTATGCTAAGATCTCCAGCATCTACTTTCCTACCGAATATCGTATTTCCATACATGTGGTCCCCACCGGGTGAGTGATTTGATGAGCTTTATAGATGATGTTCAGAAAGGTGAGTGAGTTTTGTTTTACTCCGGACGCAGCAATATTCCAGCTATATGCAAATAGTCGAGTCTGGACCAGACAATCTATAGGTTTACAGCATGAGCACCAATCTGTGCAACTGGGAACTGATGACATGTGTCAATCAAGTCAGCGAGCCTGACCACCAGATCTCGTTAGTCGCGTCTTACAACAAGCATGGGTTACTGAAGGCCAATATTCTAACCCAGACCTTCACGGGTCTGTTCAGAAAGGAATGTTTATGAACTTCCATTACATCTTTTCCCTGCATAGTACCCCCTGAGTATGTACACTGTCCCTTCAACTGTTTGCGATTGTTAAAGGGGCACTGATGCGGAGCAATTTCCGTGGACTGGTGGTTTCTTTTGTTATTGTTTTTCTCCCGTGAGTACCCGAATGATATCCCAGAATTCGTTACTGGTTCGTGATCTCTGCTGCGCCTCCCACATGCGCAGTTGATAGTTTATGTGTAGACTGATCAACAAAAATGAAGTCTTTTACTTTGTTATTATTAAACTTACTTATCTATGGTATGAAAAAAAGTTAGGACTGAAAAGTAACGATGTCAGTGTACGACTTTATATTTTGTCTTATAAACCTAATTAGTTCCTTGTCGCATTTGTATGCATTTTGAAAGTCAATAAAAAACCCCACACGGTCTGCTTATACTTACAGTGAATTTCTATCATGATTTTAATATCTAAACACTGTATAGATGGCCAACGTGAAGCATACTTCACACACACCCTATGCACGATCTAGTGCATGTTTCTGTAATACAGATTCTGCTGAATGCTACAAGAAATAAACTGAAACAAAATGCAGATATTAAATTTAAGACAGACGAAAGGAATGTATCCATCAATATCAACATAAAAGAACGATATTCCTTTCATCTGCAGCTGCTAAATAATCCTGCTCTATATATGTTTTGTGTCTTTCAACAGTCTAATATGCGAAAAAGTGACACATCGTTTGAAAATTTTTCACACTGGTGTGTACATAATCTCACTGGTCACCCAGGACAGCACACCTGGCAACTAACTGTATGATATCCGCCATTAGTTAGCCAATAATGAGCAACAATCAATCAATCAAGGCAGAGGCGGTTACATGCAACATATGTCATATTTGGGATTTCACTTTCCTAGTAAAGTACAAATTCTAGTACTCTTTTTGGTTGAGTCCCATCCGGGATTCGAACTCGCAGACTCAGAGTCAAGCACCTAATCGCCAGCACACAAAGTCAGCCGCCTAGCTATTAAACGGCAGCTGCAGTTGTGTTTAAACAAAATAGGTAAATGGTGTCTTGAAAAAGGCTTTAAAGTTTCTAAATCGAAAACCGATACACTTTCATTGGTGAATTATGATTAAAGTGTTCTGTGTTCTGTAGTTAGATGTACTTTGATGACTGGTTGTTTAGACTAGTAACTTAGTTTGTTATTGGCTGTACCCTCAAAGGGTGTTGAATTATTGAAAACTATTGTCCTCCTGAGAAGGTACATAAGAACCTGCAATTCAAAGTCACACGTTTAATCGTAACACATTTGTTATGTTAACATTGGCTTAAACTCGCTACAATCGCCAGCAGCTGAAGGGATTGTGTAAATCCAGCTAAGATCCATGTAGGTAGCAGAGGTGCTGTAAGTCCAAATGGTCCCTAGTATGGTGATCTACCTTCAATTGTTTTTATACTGTATGGTCCCAGTACTGCTATTAGTTTTAACTTTTGACACTCGTTTTATTGTGATTTTCTAATTGTTTTACTGTCCTTTGTCGGCAGTCTTTTCATAATACACACATATTTTAATAACAAAATCCTATGTTCTCGTCACGATGTGGTTGAAATATTGCCGCTGTGACTTGAAATATTAACTCTCAATCACTCACGCAGATGCTGACGTTGGAAGAGTGTTCCTGTTTCTCTTTAGAGACAAATAGTGCCATGTACCACACAATGCCAACAAACATATGACCAATGATCTGTCAGATCGGCAATCAAAGTAAGACAATCTAAAATAATCGCCCAAAAGTCCTAAAAGTCATGTTTTCTCTACAAATCAGCACTTGGCAGCGCATATGTGATCAACACGATGCAGCCACAGCCTCCCGAGAGTGTCTACATGCTTGCCAAGAAGACATTGTTCAGCTATTCAATAAGATCATTGCTTAGTTCCTGTAGAATTGGCACTCGATACACGTGTGTTTTATAAGGGTAATGACCTAGATTTTCGAAGCTCTCTTAACGCTAAGAATGGCGCAATTTAACATTAGTGTATGGTACTTACGACGCTCTTAGCGCGAAGAGGGCTTCGAAAGTCTAGAGCAAGGTCTTGTTATTATGGTCGCTGCAATCTGCAACACAATGCCTATGACGATAAGGTCAGAAACCAGCATGTTACACTGCAGTTTATATCGTGTCTTGAAGGAAAATCGTATTTTTGCAGCTCAACTGATCCCACGCCATAACATTAACTACCTACATAATGGTCATGTTAGACACCATTGTATTCCTGAAACCTTCCTCCTCTTTCGGGCACGACGATCTATGAGGTCAAGACAATTTCTTGATCAATGACTAGAAATGGAGGCCAATCCTTGCCTGTCTCGTAATCCAAATTTTCAGTGTCTCATTGTGAGGTCTGGTGGATGAGATGCGAATTCATGGATCCTTGACGTCTCACGTCGACGGTTACGTACTGTCTGCGGGTTCACGTTAAAGGCAAGACTGTGAAGACGTGGTGACGTTTAGCTGAAATCAGAACTTTGTACACCCTATTCTATCAAACTTTCAAGCACAGGTTGTCAAACACCCTGACACACAGTGGTTATGATAGCACGTCACGATCTGTTCATCTTCAAATAGTGAAAACGCAGGGGCATTCAACAACTTTGTTCTGGGATATTGTAGTCATTATTCAATGGAATGTTTCTTTTCTCCTGCCGAAAACGTAAACATGTGAGTAAATGACAAAAAACGAAAGTAAATAGAGACATTTCATGTTATGGATAATTTAAGGAACAGCTGTGTCTATTGAACCATTTGTCATTCACTTTGTAAACCGAAATGAAGACGGGACTATATGCACATGCGAGCGATAATGGGTAATGGTATAAGTCTCACCAAATGTTATCAGCGTTCGAAATACCTTTGGCCAGGTGCCCAGTGCCTGCTGTTGCTGCATAGGAACGGTTGTTTCAAATATAAGCAGACCCTTATGGCCGTCAGTGAATTGTCTGTCATCTTTTGAACCAGAATCTTACCCACATTTTTATCGACGCTCGAGTACCATACATTGACTAAAATACAAATTTCTCTCTGCACCATAGTCTTCGCTAATGGAGTTTATAGAAACAGTGCGATTTCGTTTCATTGGTGTGACTTTAACAACATCGGCCTGCAGATGTAATTGAAGCCCCGTAGATTTTAAAGCCTGCGGACGGCAGCAGTCCCTGACGGTGGACTCTCAAGTATTGCAAACACTGAATGTTGTAGAGCAGTAACACTGAACATTAATGCACAATGTTGTCAAATAGTCAGAAAATAGTCAAATATCCGATAAAAAATCACAATAAACGTGATGTGCACGTATTGGAAATTTTTCGACCCTCTAGGAAAGGGTGAGTGAGTGAGTCAATGTTTAGCGTTTAATGACAATATTTCAGCTGTACCTTGATGAGATAAATAGAATTTATATCAGTGTTAAAACCAATGAATTTACAACATCCAGTAACATGAAATCACTACAGACAGTACAAAATGGGCTAGACACATGTACTTCACCAACAGCTGAAGGTATATCACCATACTAGGGTAAATAGGGACATAATGAACTTTTTACTAGCTGTAAGGACCCTATTTCATTTACACCATCACTTCGGAGGTTGGCAAGTGTGCTGAGGTTTAGCCATTATTAAAAATAACAAATATTCTGATTGTTTGGTAGAGCTGAATTGACTTTGACTTTGGGGACTTGCGTACCTCTCCTGAGTTCTAAGAAAGAGAAAAGCCGATACGATTGCAATTGTTTGGTTCTAAAATGGGCATTTCTTGGAGGTATAAAAAACTATTCGCATCTCTGTTAGACGGATAACGTTTTTTTAAAGGAAATGACACTACAGACAAAATGATAATATAATCATGACGCCTACCTTGGGATACTGGAGATAGTAAACCGGATGACAACAGTGTAGGAGGTTCTCCATGATAACGTTGAAGTGGTGACAACGCAGGTACTCAAATCTTTTGAGCCTTGATAATACCTTCAGTCGAGGGTCGGCATTGTTGTGACGGAACAGTTTTCGTAGAATGTAGAGGAGTGTGACTGGAGATAATTATGGTTAATATATTATCTTGAATTAGCTGAATTTGAATATGGGCACAGTCAAAGAATAACCAATTTTGTATATCTGCCAAAACAGATTCCGTTTGGCTTAAAAGACGGCAAAATAACTGTGAAAATTTTGTCCATAAATGTATGAAAATCTGTGGTGCTACCGGAAAGAGGTTTCACGAAACGTGTACCTGTCCAGTGCCCTACCCTGGGATCGTATTGGACCAGTGGAAACAGAAATGTCAGCTTCAGCACCATATAGCGTTATCCATCGTAAAATGATTTAAATCCACATTGGAACGGAATATGATTTCAGAATACCACAGTACTTTTAGTGTTCGAGCGAAGCATACAGGTGTTTCTGTTCCCCAGAACTGTTTATCTCGATCATGTTTGCACGGTGCGAAAAACTTTCGTACGAAGTTTAAACAACGACTTGAAGACCCTTCAGCTGTCAAAAGAGGGCGATATGATTTTAAGCAGGCGAATTTCTTATCGACTTGCACAAGTATTAGATAGAATGTGTTCAAGACTATGGTGACGATTGTCTCCCGCAGATAACTCCCAATTTCACGCTGTTCAACGTGTAAAACTTAGCGTGTAAAGCTTAAAGATCCTATCCCATCCTAAAATGATCCGTCATAAGTTTAACAATATGTCCATGTGTGCAACCGTAACATAAACAAAAAAGTGAGAACGAGAAAGAGAAAAAAGGGGCACATTAAATACGTTCGAAATTATTCTTTTGTAAGACGTTGCCAAGTTCTGTAATTCACGGTAATACGAAAGGGTTGCATAACTAACCATAACTGAACTTAATGACTGCGATTTCATTTCAAGGCCTTATGACATGATAGAGGAAGCCAACATTCACTTCCGCTACAACCCTGGACGATCGGATCTGCCCGTTGAAACCAAACGACGTCATCGCCGTTACCTGTCGAACATCCTCACCAAAATACTCGGGAATCTCGACTGGCACGCCAACTTCTCAACCAGAATACCCTTCAATGAAGAGCATAATCAAAGCAGTGCCCCAGACAAATACTTTGCAGTCCACAAAACATTAGGAGCTAGGCGGGTAAATGTGACATTTTCTCCGTCACATGAAGACCTTCTCATGCTGAAGGATGACTTCGCTGTGAGGTGCATGGATTGTCATGGAGGAACTGACATGTCATATGTATTGTGAGTATGTTGACATATTGCATATCCATGTTTACAAACCAGCTAGTGCAAGAGTGCAGCAAGAGGTCCATGTTGTTTTACATGTTGTGTTATGCGTGTAAGCAATTGGAGACGTGTTTTCTTTTGGTGGGTTTCTTCTTACCAAGCCCTGGTTTAGGCCACTGAGGTAGATGAAAGAGATTGCACTGCTTCTCCTTTTCCTTCCGACCATTTGTTTTGCCATATACACAGACAACGTCCATAAGAATTGTTTACTTGCGGCCACCATTGAAGGTTGCTCACGCTATTGTGAAAAATAGCTATTGTGGAAAAGCGGCAAAGGTATTAATGTTAAAAAGCACTGGTGATTATATCGGCAGCAGTTTGGTGGCAGCCTAGCGGGCAGTTGGCAGCAGTTGCATGAAGTATGCTGTGTGTGTTTTAATGTTGGTTATTACAATTAGCATATGTGTTCATCTGACAGGCTAAGGATCCCAATCGTGGCGAATAGGCTTTGTAATGTACGATCGCTGCATCGTTGAAGCTGATGGACTCAACCCGCTGTCAGAAATGACTCTACCAGTCCGCGATATTGTTTATCTAGAGTATCTTGAATTTGCCAAAAATATCTTATACTTTATCATTACAGTGAACTGCTCATAAAGAAGGTAAACAACAAGCCCAAACTGGTGAAATACATTTCACAGGTGAGAAGTATCAGTATGTTACCATTTCTTCTCCTTCGAACATGTTAATAGTGGTTTACACCTCAGACCCAAATACTGACTAAACAAATTATACAGTGACTTACACAATTAGATGTTTCAAGCAGTACTACATCAGTGTGGACATGTAATATGTTTCAAAACGTTAATTCTTAAGATTGTTCCATTATTTAGCTTCTCATTTGGTACCAAAATTCCTTTGCAATGTCATCCTTAAGTATAGCATTGACAATGATGACATATTCTGACAAAAACAGCATTAGCTTCGCATTAAATGGACGTTCGAGACACGTTCACATATATAACCCCTACCCTACAGCTCGAAGGTGAATCCCAACTACGGGCTGATATTGAAGTAGAGTTCAGCCAGGAGATGGGTATAAACTACACAACCCCGCTGTGGGAGACTGGGCCAATAGAGCTCATCCGTATACCTGTGGCTGTAGTCAGACGACTACCTCCAGTAGAACTATCCCTTGCTTACAACACACAAACTCTGGCAAGCGTCTTCGGTTACTCGGGAGGGTCTGGCAGAGGTAGAACAGGTTTCCGAGCAAATGGCAGATATACAATATGTGAGTATATGTGCAGTTTATTGTGTAGATTAACGTCTTCAATAAAAGGTGAAATCATCTTGTATTTGTTACAGTAGTGCGATGAAAGCGAAGTAAACAGATCAATATTGTAATGTGCAGTGTCAATATTGTACTAACTAGATTTAATTCCTCTATTTTCGATTCTCGTCCCCAGTCCGTGACAGTACAAAGGAGGCAATTTACGTCATTTCTAGCGATAATATTAGTATCTTGTGCCTGTCAATTAAGAACGCCTGGTCACTATATCGATAACCCGGGTTATTTTCTACTTCCGTTCAGAAGTGTGTCACTTGTAGATTGTCATAGTTTTAACAACCTAAGTGGGATTGATAGATTTCTCGCTTGCACCTCAAACAGTTTAAAAAACCTAAAGGTTTCTGTTTTATCATATTTTTTCCTGAGACATTTCTCAATATAATTCCCAAATTCGTGGATAGATATACTGTTTCTCAATAGATCAATAGATATTCTGACATGGAACTTTATGCTATGCTTTTGGTGAAACAATCATGAACGCATATCTTTAATTATATTGTATGTTTGTATGATGCATAGTTGGTACACTTGCGTCAACTTTCAACATCTGTATCGACACCACACACGACACCTGTTTTTACAATTTCAATGCATAACCCGTTGTAGCACAGCAGTTTGAGGCATCAACATCGCTACACGGAGACATTACATCTCACGCCTGGACATCGGATGGACAGGACACAGTAGAGATGACTGTTCCTGACACATTCAACATCACCGTTGATGTGTACCAGAAGGTAGTAGTTGAACGCATTAGTTGATTTGTTACAGAATGCATCTACCATGTGAGCATTAGCGTATCATTTGCATTGGACTGCTACTGGTTATGTTATGTATAAGGTCAACGTGTTGCAATGTCACTAAAATATGGTGTACATTGCGACGACGAAGTTCAAGGTATTCACGGCAAATGCGAAGCTGTGGCAATCAATCGTTGATGCAACATATAATGCACATAGGCAAGTATCTAAATAACATGCTGTCATTTTCCAGATTTTCTTCAATGCCTCTGTCTCCTGGAAGGTAAAGGACATAACCATGAACCTGTACCCGCCAATGGAAATAATGTACGTGTGTATAGCGTGTCGTGATGTGTCTGTTTGTTCCGTGTATATGAAACTGGCAGAATATAGAATTACGTTTATCTACATTTAATCAGAAAACTCGTAATGAAATAATCAAACAATTTGTTTTGCTGATAAATAAGTCATGACGTACATATTCGTGTGTTCTGAATGTAGACTACCCACCACTGTGTATTTTGATATCTGTCAGATCACCTATCAATATATGTGCATTATGTTAACATAGTTATTATAATATTCACTTTGGATTTACAGAGTAAGGCCAAGCATGAAAATGGAATCTGTCATTAGTGGACTTGAAGTCTGCACAGAAGCGACACTTGCAGTAGATGGATTATTCTCTGTTGAAAAGTCAGTTCTTTCCGTTGAAGCATTTGGATTGAGCATATGGTAAGCACCAAGCCTTGCTGATATACGGAAGTCATATTGAATAGGTGCAATCAGCACGATTTCCAAGCTATTTCGGAAATGACACCTTGCGATATAGCGTCATGTTGTGAAATGACCTTGCATCACCAGCATGTCAATGTAAAGGTATTTGTTTCAGGGACGTTATGTTAAATCCGAAAATCACGAAAAGAGAGACACTCACAGAGTCCAGTCTGTCTCTAACATGTTTGGCCCATTGTGGCGGCCCTGCAGAGCTCGGACCTCCGCTCACGCAGGACCAGGTGTGTGGCGAAATGACGGACAGGGTTTTACGGGGCGGCAGTCTATTCGACAAGTACGTTGGCGTTCTCTACCTCAGTATAATCGATTAAGTATGTTTTTCTTTATCGTATTCTATTACCTATGTCATGTTTGAATGGTTTGTAATTCGTCTCGTTGGACTCGAAATGATAACATCGGTAGCTTAAGAATAACCATTTATATTATCTTTATTTAAGGATCGTTCAACCTGTTGTAGGTACGAGGTCTTGGAAGGAACAGACATTGTGTTTGCTGCTGAGGAAAAAGCTCTGTGTGAACTGACACCATCAACATGTTCAGTATGCAACAACCATTCATCAAGCATCTGTGCAAGCAGATATGTGACACCCCGTCTTGCCCGTGCAATCACTAAACTGAGTCACATGGTCAAAGCAGAGTGGGCAAACGGTATGTATATGGTGTTTCTCGTATCAGCTTAGACATAGGTTTGGTGGAATATTTAAGACAATGTACACATATTTATTGCAACACTAATAACATTCGATAAATTACCCTACAGCATTTTTGGCGGCATTTTGAAACTTAAACATAGATATTAACAAGCGTCCGCAACACCACGAATTTGTACTAACAACATTACAAAACTATGTCCAAGGGAAAATGTTGGTGATAAAACTAGTCAATACTTCCCATAGCAACACTCATAGTACTCGCTGCCTGGGATGAGCCAAGCCCAGCCTTTCCTGGTGGTCACCATGGAAACAGTTCATTACACTACGAAGGCAGGGCTGCTGCTGTAACCTTGACAGGAGTTCGAGGTATGTCTTCGAAAATGCTATAGGTAACTGACATCGTCATGTTGTTGTTTGGGCACCAAACACATTATTATAATGTTTTGCATATTGTCACCTACGAGTATCAAGGGAAACATACAATGCCATATATTTCAAATGAGACAGTTGTGTTCAAAGTTAAGATCTTTGTCAAGATCGAATACTTTTAATTTCTTAGGTTACAAAATGCGTAAGCAAATATATTTATGCTTTTTATGAATCCTCTGTATCGAATAATTTATCTGACTATAATGTAAATAAGGATTCTCTTTAATCATATAGGCAGGGATTTGGTGACATGACACTCCTTTGTCCCATGGTTTTTTTCTCTGTGGGATCTCAGGAATCCAGTAAAATAATAGTAAACGGATATGTTTCTAGATTTCAGAGTCAAATGGTACACTCTCCATGGTCATGCTAATGTTTTTAAACGTATCCTTAGAAACACTACTGCATATATATGTTCCTTTAGATAGGATAAAAGTTGCATATGGTTTTGGTTTCAGAAAAGCAATACAATGTTACATGTTACTCACTAACAAACCGACGTATAGTAAGTGTGAATACCTTCGCTGTATCCTCCTATAGCCACCAAGACGGTTGACAACGCGACATTTGACAGACTGGGTACCCTCTGTGTCTGTTCTGGATTTGACTATGTCAGCATCAACAGAGACCTCGCTGTTGTTAACGTGGCAGTGAAGAAGGATAGTGTGATGACCATGAGTACTGACAGAGCGATGTTTGAAGAACTTATTGCTGACGATAGTAAGGGTTGATAGATCATCATTGAATTGCTTTGATCTGTTCAACACATTTTCCTTTACACCTTTTTGTTGTTTGTCCTGCTATTTCAGCAAACATTAAGACCTTTCTTCTTTGGCTTTGGAGTTCTAGCTATCCAACAAGTTTAAACTATAAGATTCCTCATTGTGTGTATGTTTAATTGAATTTTACCCATTGCATGTTGTTGTTTATGTCATATGATTCAACAACGTTGTTATGACGTAAACGTATGAATAAACGTATCATATAAGTATGAAGTAATATGTGTATATTACATATATATGCAAATATGTGTATTTTTAACTATTTTTTTCATTTTTAATATCTTCCAGGTGATGACCCTCGATTGCAAAAGTGTGCGAAAGAGGCCCCTACTCTCAATGTAGGCGACACCATACCTTCAGGAGAAAGTGTGGATGAATCATGCGGGCCTCCTCAAGGTGCTCTGAGCAGGTTAAACCCTGTAGACATGCAAAGGTATGAAAATACAACACTGCAGATATTTTGACATGTGAAATGTTTTTCTGCACACTGATAATTCAAATGTTCTGTTCTAGGTTGTATCACTACGACAGGACTGATGTTGTGTTCCTGGCTGAGGGAAGTACCAGCAGTGTTTGTGGATTCTCCACCCGAAAATGTAGGACGCCATGTCTGCCCTCCATGAACCAAACAGAACCTTGGTCATACTGTAGCACCCGGCTAATGACTCCCAGGATGGCGCTCAAACTACGACAACTCGCAAAACTAGCACATGCAGATGGCATAGGTACATATATGTTTTAACATATTCTGTTCTTATGTAATAATAGTTTGTTTCTTGCCTAACGCCGCACTGTTATGCCAGCTACATAAAGACGATATAGATATAATAGCGTTTAGAACAGGAACTCCAGCAACTGATCACCAGTCTATGTATACTGGCGGGATACAGTGACATAGTATGCTGGAGACCAGTTTCACCCCAGATGCTCATTGGTTTGACAGACAGCGGAAGACTGACTATCACCAAACTAAACGTCAACAAGGGTAATACATTGCTTTATTCATAACTGAAATGTGAAGATGTGGAGCAACTGATTGAATAAAACTGCAGAAATAGATATATTTTATTTGCTTATATTGTGTTGCAGGAGTGAACGTTGAAAGGGCATTTACTGAGCAGTCAGACATGTCACTGCATTACAGAGAAGGAAGGTATTTATCAAATGTTTTCCATGAACTATCTTTACTGCTCAGTAATACAGTTTGCAAGAATTTTATGTCCAAGATACAAATTATTTACTTGGTGTTGAGGACACCCCGGGGACTATGGCCATTGTGCATCCCGCTCTTCATAAAACCACCGCTTGTGACTTCGATATCTCTTTTAGTATATCGGCAGAGATAGCGGGGATAGTGAGCCATTGTATGTGAAAACTACACAATTTCAGGAATGTGTGGTACAGATTTTGAGGCTTGGATACTAGGTAGTTTTGTTGATTTCAGCAAAATTACGCACACAAAAAGTACTGTCGTCAATAATACATTCCAAATATATTAATTATGTTATCGAGAATGTTATCTTGTAATGAATTCTGTTACTGAACAATGGTACATAATGCATTTTCAGAGGGCTGCGTCTTACAAGTTCACCGATTTCAAGGTTAAATAGATTGGCAGTTCTGGCTGCATGCTCTGGTTTCGATTTCATGAATTTTTCAAGCCCTCAGTTTATCGAAGTGTTTGTCAAAAGTCAGGAAGATTTTATTGGAATACGGGTCGAGTTTTCTCATGAGGACATTGCTAGGCTTGCTGTTGCCCCTCCTTCAAATGAACAAGCAGAATATATGTACCCGGTATCGCTAGAACATGAAGCAATATTGCCAAACCTTTTTATCGGCTTTGACGGAGACACATATCTCTCTGAATATTACACCATTCAAGATATGAGCTGCCCAAATAGACATTATTTGCGGGTTGACTCATCACTGCTCATGTGTCTTGATCTTATTTCCGAGGAATATGGTGATAAAGTAGAAATTGTAAAAGGTTCTGGGTATCGTACACAGTCCGTAAATATGTTGAATTTTGACATAAGGCATGAGGAGGAAATGTATAGATTCCAAACAGGTCAGGCTGTTGAGTTGAGGCCACCTCGATATCGACATTATTCTGAATTAGTGTATTTGGCTAAGATGTTGTTCAGGTGCTGCACGCCATTTCTTAGACAGGAGATGAGGGGTTTGGGTGTAGGGTGTCACCAAGATCGACTGTATGTGGACATTAGACCTCTTCAAGTTGGCAATGAACTGAACTACATCACACTATGGAATACCGGGAACGCTACCTTCTGCAAACAGATATTGGACATACAAGAGGAGTTACTTCAGGGTGAGATACTTCACATGTGTGATGTAATGGTCCTGTGATAGAGGCAACTTTACACCAAACAGAGGCCCTAAAATGAACCGAAGTGTTACGAACAGCTGATGTCATAGCTGATTTTTAGTGGCCCGTTTATGTAATTTTCGTATGTAGTTTCCTCTTTACATCAAGTGGAATGTTTTTACGATAGTCTTGACCAAGTATTCTCCACTGACGTTTTATATTTTTAAATAGTAGATTGATATATCTTCATGTTGCATAATTAATATTTTCAAGCAATCATTTTTTTAAGGTGGCCCTGTTATTCACCCTTTTGACAGAGGGATCTGCAATATCCATCCTCTAGGTGGTTCGAAACAATACCTCACCTTCCAGTTTCATCAAAATGGGTATGTAAGTCGGAATAATTTCATGTCATTGTGGAAGCGGGCGGTGTAGTCGCCTAGTGGGTAAGGCTTTCGCTCGCTGAGTGGTACGGTGAATTGTGTCACCCTAGACGACTGGAACAATCTCTGTGTAAAGAGTAATTGTTTTGAGATGAGTCAGTACAACCTTGATGGGACTACCATTTAAAGGTAGTTCAGGGTCCTTATGCGGCACAGTCCGTTTGACCGATGAATTGCAAATATTATCATTGTACAAATTGCCGCATAAATATAAATACTGCACGTGCTTATCATTTACTAATACCCAACAGCTTTCTGATATTTTCCGAACTCCATCAAAAACGTTGTTTAAGAAACTATCATCATTGAAAACACAAAAGTTGTTATCTGTCGCGGCGAGGTGAAACCGCAGAAACGGAACAGCCAGTCGTGCACGGGATACACATGCCTGATGAAAAATGAAGTTGAATGCTGAACGTGAAACAGTGTATTGATTAAAGTGTAGGATTTTTTTCTGCGTTGAAGCCGAAAGGGACAAACCATTTTATGCCATTAGGAAATTTCAAAAGCTTTAGGAGTATCAGCAAAGGTACTGACAAATGTTTTGGAACACAAACATTGTGAGGGTGATGCGAATCAGGTAGGGCAAAATCACACAAATTGAAACATTTGGACAACTTTCAAATGAACCTTGTAAGGCAGTCTATCAACAAGCTCTATTCTGAAAACATGTCTCTGAAAATTTGAAAAAGGCATTTGAATCAAGAACACAACCTCAGAGTAGCGAAGTACACACTCTGGCAACTGGTACTCGTTATAAGAAAATTTCGGGGGAGAAGAGGTTAGCACTCTATGAACGCCCTGATATCGTTCGCTTGAGAAATAATTTTCTCAGGGTAATAAAGAAGAGGAAAGGTTCTAGCCAGTGTACTTGGACGAGGCCTGGGTCAATGCCTCGCACACTGCCAGCAGTCAGTGAGTACCCGGCGTTGGTGATAAGGGGTCACTTAGAAAGCTGCCTCGAGGGAAAGGAGAAACGCTAATCATTCTCCATGCTGGTCGCATAGGCTTTCTCCCAGGCTGCGACTTGGTATTCAGGGCAAAGTCCACAGATAACAGAGACTACCATTCCGAGATATATGGTGCGGTTTTCCTCGATTGGGTTAAAAACAAGTAGGCACCAGCTCTACCAGAGAAGTCCTTTATCGTAATGGAAAATGCCCCATATCACAGCTTGCAGGACCGCGACAGTAAAACCCCGACATCAGTCGAAAAGGTGATATGATATCATGGCTCGACAAATTTCAGATCGCACAGCCTTCAGTGAGTGAGTGAATTGATATTTAACGTCACATCGGTAATATTTCAGCCATATCGTGACGAGAACATATCACTATTTGGACAAGACAGTGAGTGAGTGAGTTTAGTTTTACGTCGAACTCAGCAATATTCCAGCTATGTGGTGGCAGTCTGTAATTGATCGAGTTTGGACCAGAGAATCCAGTGATCAACAACACGAGCATCGATCTGCGCAATTGGGAACCGATGACATGTGTCAACCAAGTCAGCGAGCCTGACCACCCAATCCCGTTAGTCGCATCTTACGACAAGCATAGTCGTCTTTTATGGCAAGCATTGGTTGCTGAAGGCCTGTTCTACCCCGGGACCTTGGTTGTTACGTTTCTGCGGTTTCACCCCGCCCCGACAGGTAACTTTTGCGTTTTCAATGATGATAGTTTCTTAAACAACTTTTTTCGGTGGAGTCCGGCAAATTTTCAAATATGAGAAAGCTGTTGGTTATTAGTAAATGACTGCAGCGTTTAAGTCAAACGGTATTTAGAAGCTCTATCTTTAGTGTGTTAAATGACATTTGAATGTTTCCTCAGACTCTGCACCACGACTGAGCAGCCAGCATTCTGCAATCAAACCTTACCATTCCGCAAGGAGGAAGCTAGAAAGTTGCAGGAGCGGATGACTTCAGCTGCTGGGTTTGGTCGTCTACCCAGAGCGGATCTCAATCCAGACATACAGAAATGTGTTGTTGAGTTATGCGGGGGATGTCCGGCGACAGGTAACATGTTTTAAAACAAAAGGTACAAACCACAAAGCTATGCTGTGTATTCGATACTAATGATAGGGTATACGTCATAGCTCGCTTACCATAATCGTGAGAATGGGTTGACATAAAATAATAGTTTGAATATTCCATTTAGAAAGTGGTAATCCCCAAATTAACATGTGTTAAAGTAATAGTAGTAGCTTTCTACCCATAATCGATTTCTCCTTTGCAGAAATGATGTGAAAGTCGTACCTACATGTACGTGTTGTCCTTTTCAACATGTTTCCTGTGATATGAATGACATATATTTTTGTGGTTTTACATTCACAGGTTTTCACAAACCTGTCTTGTTTCCAAGAAGTACAGCTCCTTGAGTAGTTTGTATTTTAAAACTAAATATTTGACACATGCATGTCTTCCAGGTTCGCTGTGGGATGAGAAAGTGAAAGCGTGTTCAGCGGTTGTGGACAAGTTCATCAATCGAGCAACCAGAGCATTCCCTGATCTGACAGACCGGGCAACCTTCTTTGACACCGAGACGGCAGAGTCCAGCGTCCACTCCCTCGCCTGCCATGATGGCAACATCTGTGTTGAAAACATTCAGCTCTACTCTCTGTTAAGTGAGATTTCCTTTAATGCAAATGTGTGTTTATGTATGCTAAAAGGATGAGATAAACAATGTTAATAGTCATACGGGGTGGATGTCGAAGCGGTTGTGATAAAGTCTTGTGGATAAATATTGACATCATATGTGATGCCACATGCTGTTTGTGTGAGCATAGTTTTTGTTGTTTCATCTGGAAACTCAATCAGGATTCATGGAAACAATTTCCTTAAATAAATCAATATCCAATAATAAGAATTCAATGATTTATGCCTTAAAATTCTTCTCCGCAGAAACATTGTTGCATAAAAGATTTATATATCATTAGCTAGTATGTGATATCACTTGGTTCCAGTGCCGTTGATGTCGTCACGTTATCCAGCAAATCCTTCAGAGAGTATTGAGGTTTTGATGTTCAGCTCCGAGAAGAATCCGATGCCACTGATGGAATTGGTGGAGCAGGAAATGGCCTACAGAGCTGTGGGTAGGGTTCGAATCTTCATAGATCACCAGGAAGATGTAAAGAGCTTGAAAGGAATTCTGAAGGTAATCACGATGTAATTCTAACGTTCCATGTTCCAGATTGGCGGCAATTATAGGTCATGACCAAAGTGGCAAAGTACATATAAATATAATATGAGCTTCGCTAAAGGTTTCCTGTCGGTATAGCAGGAATTGCATTTTTGGCGTCAAGGTTTCACATAAGGAACAACAATCCTTGAAGAAAGTTAGCGTCACGTTAAATTGTCATTTTTACCAAATATAGACTTATAGGGTGGTTGCAGTTTGTGAAATGTTATGCTACCCATTGGTCACTTTATCTCGCTCCAGACTCGATTATTAACAGACATATAGCTGGAATATTGCTGAGTGTAAAACTAAACTCACTCGCTAAAATTTATAACAAGCTAAGGCCTTGGGATCTGCCCTGCTGCCGATTACTCCATAAGAGCAGCGTTCCCCTGGTGATCCAGGATGTCCTAGAAAGCAGATTCAACCACCATGTATAGTGTTGTTTTTCTCATGCTGCACAGTTATTTGGACGATTTCTCACGTGTGTTTCTTTCGAAGGTTCTCATGGTCTACAACAAGAACGTATCTGAAGTCCAGTTCCATGTCTATGATGACCTTGACATTGATTTGATAAAGGCTGACGTGCAGCGTAACCTGGACGTGTGGGCAGGCCATACCTGTTCCGATCACAGCAGATTCGCAATATCACCTTTCACATTTCACCAACTGAGTCACACCCGGAGGAAAAGAAGTCTTGAAAGGAGTCAACACAGGAATGAGGCTCGACAGAAAATATTCGACTGGGAGATGGAGTGGATGATGAAGCTTCTGTAGTCCTTGAATACAGTTTGATTGATAATTGCAACCATATAAATCAAAGAAGGAGAACAATCTGTAAAATAGAAGTTGCGTTTACTTGTATTTGTGCTTTACATCAATCAAAGGTTGCCTATTATATGAACTTACCTAAACTGGCATTGTTTTTCTGTTCTTGGTTGGACAACACATCTTATTCACATATAGATGAAGTGCAACAACCAGAGATTCATCAACATTAGTATTGATTAGTTGTGTTACAGACAAAATTGTATTTAGTTCAAGTAGTAGTGCTCTGATCTGAAGACTAATAAAAACTTGTTTTCTGACTAATTTCAGGTCCGGGTTATCACCATATATGGTCTCTTTTACAATTTAATTGCTTCAAAGAGGCCATTATTCATTTTATATATAAGTACAGTAGAATGAGTTGTAAGTACATTAGAAACGTGTATTTTGCGAGTGTAAGAAAAGACGTGGGGCGGCTTCCATTGGAACTACAACTGATAGCGCTAGCACATTGTAATGTATCACAGCATTTGAATCAGAATCACTCCGGCCTCAGGAGGTCAGATTCATTACTTACATCGATCATCAAAGTTATGTCATCATTTAGACTAGTTATTAGGAGTAGACATTCTGTAGCGGGTTTAAGTCAAACGCACTCGACTGAACTTTCTGTTGATGTGTACAATCTATTACGAGTGAGATGATGATCTTACACAACGATGATGATTATCTCATTCAGGATTAAATGTAAGAGTAAAGTGCATTCTGGCAGAATCACCACAATTTCGGAACAACAGCTGGTTACGCAGTTGGCTCGTAAACACAGTTTGGGTAGTCATAATTCAGATCGAACGAAAGTTTAGGATCGGCACTTGATAATCGTCTCAGATTTCTAAGGACCATGTGCAAACTCTTAAGGTGTGAGTCGAAATCCCTGATTCAACAGAACCAAATATAAGTACTAGAATTTGTTCTTTACTGTAAAGGTGTAACCCAAAATATATTCCCTATCATTGACTAATTTACCATACCAACCTGAACTTAAGACAAGTGAGTCCGGCTTAACTGTTTCATATTTATATTTATATGCATAAACATTCAGAGTGACAATATACTCACAGGGCTGTACGACAAAAGTAATGATTTCAGCTTCCCCATAATCAACTCATTCATGTCGAACAATATTCCCACTGCTCCAACTTTCGGTGTTCACAGTTTTTTGAGGGACAATCTAGCTTGATGATCTTTTGTCCTAGATGGCATACAATTCTTGCTCAGAAGTTGTTTGATCAAGCTAACAAGGTTCAAGGCCCAAACAAAGCTTTGAAAGAGGTTTATGATATGAATATGGAGGACATGTAAAAGAATTGATGTATCTGTGAATAAGATGATGTCCGATACAATTCTCTGTATAAACGTGCACCATCAGTTATCAGTTATCTTCAGATGAACAATTGACTACGTATCATGGCCGGCATCACCGGCGGGACAGTATACTCTCAGCCTTTCGCGAACACCTCGTATCATGACTACATGAGAGTGATTAATAACAATACTTTGTCGACCTATGTCATAAAGAGACTCACTGGACTGTCTGGTTCCTACTCGATTGTTTCCAGATCGTCGTCATTTAGCGATTAATGCGGCGTTTAACAAACGTACACACAAATACTTATGATATGGTCCGAATTTTATTGCAGTGATTGCTTATGGATGTGGAAAGGGTTTAGTCACTTTCATATCAAGGAATCTGAACATTCGGGTATGGCAAGCTTATGATACAGGGTGTTTGCAGAAAGGGATAACATTTCTTAACTTGTTAACAGTCACGATATGGCTGAATATTGCCGATAAGACTTCAAATCTTAACTCACTCACTCCTACAATATCATGTCCGCTGACGAGCTACCTGCCGACGCCACAACGATGGTTTTATGCATAAGCGATTAATGATATCATTAATAATGCCTGCCCAAAGCTATGACGAGTATATGAAAAGTATATCAGAGTTTAAAGTGTCAGGTTAACATTTTTCATGTTCATGTAAGACCAGGCAATGTTAAGGCAGTAATCCAACCTTTAAGTGCTTGACCTTCGGTTCCTAGCCGGACAAATATTATTTTCTGGGGACGTTTAGTTACTTTAACAGAAGGGTGTGTTCTGCATTAGACAACAGCGACTAACGGGCGACCTGGACAGTTAATCTTAGAAAGCTTGGTATAAAACATAATCGATGTGTTGTCCCCGTCAGTGTGGCATGTGACTACAGCGATATATAGAATATTTACATTGTGAAGTCTAGTCGGCGTGATCGATTGACTAAAATAGTAGTGTCTTGCTTGAAGTAGGTAAATATTTTACATAGTATTTAATGCAGCTGTCACTCCAAACGTAGCTACAAAAACATGTAACCCTCTGGAGGAACAGAACATGATCCTGTTTCAACAGACAAGAAGAGCACCAAAGGGAATCAGGGTGTTTGTCCTTGTCTTGGTCTGTGCATACAGTGATATAGGTAATCTTTTTGGAGTATGTGGAATGGAGTAGCGTGTGTGAAATTAACCTCCCATATCGTCGTGGCACGGTTTTCATTCTTAACTATTCCTTCACTGTTTAGTTATACAAGTATTTTTTATGTTGATTGATTATCTTGTGTTGACAAACTAATCGAATTCACTTCGAAGGGGAAGATTAAGTTCAGGAACTGTCGTTTAAGCCCAGACGATACGGACAGATAATGGCATTTTACCGCTCTGAGATTAAAACTTGATTAAATACTTCAGACATAAGACATTCGATGATAGCCTGAATACGTCATGGTACCAAGGTACCTGTTCCTTTGGACACCAGGTGTAGATAGGGTGGCCTTATAGCAAGCGTTTGCACATGGCACAAAGTGCATGGGTTCGACACCACACATTGCTGCAGTTTGTCGGCTCTATTTCAAATGTCCGCCTCTAATATCACTGGACTACAAATGGCGTCTGATAACACTCGCTCACTCACTCACTCACTCACTCACTCACTCACTCACGGGCCACCAGTTTTCTTGTGAACTGTTTTAGTAAGCATATGAACTTTCCATAGCTTTGTTTGATCGACGTTCTGTGCTGTATTACTTCACTCCTTCTTCACCAGAACGTCGCATCATATGTAACATAGAAGTTGTTATCCATGAAGAATCTTAACTTTCTTCCTGTCCCATAGCTGCTAGAAATGCCGTTTTTCGAGTCTTAGAGAAAAAAAGATATTATTTTAATTTGCCAGTTGCACTCGAAGATGAACCCAACCAACCAAAGGAAATAGGTTTGTGCGAAATATCTTCAGCCGTTGTTTAGAAGGCCTCGTATCCTCTCCATTATCATTATCAGTCTTAGCAGTCCCTGAAAAACACCTTTAATTTTATCCGACATCATGACAAGTTATGGGAATGGTAGATTCCACTACCTCGCAGATCAGCGTCCACAACACCTTATGGACGTAATGGCGACGTAACCAACAGAACAACTACGAGAGATACCGTCAAGACCTGTGAAGATCAGGGTCAGGGAGTGAGTTTAGTCGGACGCCGCACACAGCAATATTCCAGATATATGGTCTGTAAACCAGAAGTGAGTCAACCAAGACAGCGAGCCTGAAGAGCGACCCAGGAAGATCCGTATTAGATTTGAACTTAAGTAACCCATGCTTCTTGTGAAAGTCGACTAACGGGATCGGGTGGTCGAGCTCGCTGACATGGTTGACACATGTCGTATTGCTTTTGAGTAGATTTATGGAAATGCTGTCTGGTCTAGACTCGATTATTTACAGATATAGCTGACTGTGGCGTAAAACAACAACTCAAACAGTCGGCGTCCGGCCCTCTTCCAGATCTCTCGACAACGTTGCAAACACTTGCTAGTTCCCGCATAGGTACACGTGATGTCCTCAATGAGACGCAGGTGTCTGGCCTTACAAGACAGACAACACCTTTCTACAGACACAGTGGACGTGCCTCTGAACCTCCTCTTGTCACAAAACTCGTTAATGTAACAAGTGCGCTCTTCGTGTAGCGTGTTACTATTTACAGTGCATACAAGTTTTCTTCTCGTTTCTAGCCGTGTGATATATTCCCATGCACTGGAGTAAATATTTCTATGTGTTATTAGTATGTTACTATAAATTTTGCCTTGGAATCAGATATGCCTTATTGTCTTGTAAGTTATTTGGTGAATGATTTCCCTTATGCAGTGAGTCACGTGTTCACTTTCGCGATAGAACGTGCATTGGGTTGCAAACACACGCGCAGTGGCAAATTAGGAAATCGCATCGAAAGTGAAAGCGAGTCTGCAAGCCAGCAACGTACGCGTGAGTGGAGTAAATAGTGGACAATCCAGTCGTATGCAAAATGGACTGAAAGGCAAAATGGGCAAAAGAGTCTCAGGAATCGGATGTGACAGTACAGTTGGTGATCGCACAAAGCCCGGGGAGCCGATTGTAACGTGCAAAGATGGCCACCACCGACAGTTGTAAAGAGGTAGGATGTCAGCACAGATTTGTCAGAGAGTCATGGAATCGACTGCGCGCCACAGGTAACTGAGCGAGACGAACATGACAAATTTCATTTCATTTTAAATATATTTCAAACATATTTTATTCGAAAATGAAATGGAATCAGCACAATG